>NC_052326.1:36255164-36860180 GCF_016432855.1 Salvelinus namaycush
TCTGTGTGTCAACACAATCCTGTGTTAGAGCTTTACGGACAATTCCTTCGACCTCATGGCTTGCTTTTTGCTCTGACATGCACTGTCAACTGTGGGCCCTTTATATAGACAGGTGTGTGCCTTTCCAATCATGTCCAATCAATTTTATTTACCACAGGTGGACTCCAATCAAGTTGTAGAAACCTCTCATGGATGATCAATGGAAACAGAATGCACCTGACCTCAATTTCGAGTCTCATAGCAAAGTGTGTGAATACTTGCAGTGTGTAAATAAGGTATTTCTGTTTAGTTTTTTTCTACATTGGCAAACATTTCTAATAACCTGTTTTCACGTTGTCGTTATGGGGTATTGTGTGTAGATTGCTGAGAAATTTTTTTTAATCAATTTTCGAATAAGATGGTAACGTAACAAAATGTGGGAAAAGTCAAGGGGTCTGAATACTTTCCCTTTACTTTTTCCCAAAAAGTTCTGTTACAAAGTGGGTTTAAAATGGATTTAATTGTAATTTTTGGTCAAAGATCTACACAAAATACTCTAATGTAAGTGGAAGAAAAATTCTAACAGTTATGAAAAATAGAACACTAATATATCTTGATTAGATAAGTATTCACCCGCCTGAGACAATACATGTTTGAAACACCTTTGGCAGCGATTACAGCTACTAATATTTTGGGGGTTAGTTTCTAAGAACTTTGCACCATTATTGTACAATATTTGGCCATTGTTATTTTTGGGGGCGGCAGATAACCTAGTGGTTAGAGCATTGGACTAGTAACCGAAAGGTTGCAAGATCGAATCCCAGAGCTGACAAGGTAAAAATCTGTCGTTCTTGCCTCTGAACAAGGCAGTTAACCCACCGTTCCTAGGTTGTCATTGAATATAAGAATTTGTTCTTAACTAACTTCCCAATTTAAATAAAGGTAAAAATGAAAAAGCTCATTTAAAATCAAAACTTTAACGAAGCCACTCAGAAAAATTCTATGTCATCTTGATAAGCAACTCCAGTGTAGATTTGGCCTTGTGTTTTAGGTTATTGTCCTGCTGAAAAGTGAATTTATCTCCCAGTGTCTGTTGGAAAGAAGACTGAAACAGGTAGTCCTCTAGGATTTTGCCTGTGCTTAGCTCCATTCCGTTTCTTTTTACAAACAGGATGCATGTTTTGGACTGTTTTAAAATCACCTTTGGCTTCCTAACTCAGTTTACTTCCTCTCTGACACCTGTATCTTTGTAGTGACTGGGTGTATTGATACACCATCCAAAGCCTAATTAATAACTTTTACACATCTACCAATCAGACACTTCTTTGAAAGGCATTGTGGTTGAATCTGTGCATGAAAATCACTACTAGATTGAGGGACCTTACAGATAATTGTATATGTGGGGTAGAGAGATGGGGTAGTCATAAAAAAATTATTTTAACCAATTGTATTGAACACAGAATGAGTCCATGCAACTTATTATCTGATTTGTTAAGCACATTTATACTTCTGAACGTATTTAGGGGTAGGGGTTAAATACTTATTGACTCAAGATATTTCAGATTTTCAGTTTTTATTCATTAAAAAATGTTCTACAAACAAAATTCCATTTTGACATAATGGAGTATTGTGTGTAGATCAGTTACACAAAATCAAAATGTAATACATTTTAAATTCAGGCAGTAACACAACAAAATGTGAAAAAAGTAATGGGCTGTGAATACTTTCTGAAGGCACTGTGCTGGACCAGGGCCCAGGCTCTGGTCATACGTAGTGCAGTATAGGGAATAATGTGCCATTTGAGGCACACTCCATGTGGTGTTAGTTCAACACAGCTGGCCATTCATTTAAACATTGTTTAGTTTTTTCACAAAACACAACTGATAATACAATGAAGATCTTTAACTTAGGACAGTGGGATATCTACTATCCTAGCTACTATACTATTCTACACTAGTTACTATTCTATAGTTTATGCACGCATGACGGTAAGTTGCTTTCGATGAAAGTGTCTGTTAAATGGGATATATTTGAGCAATAAGGCCCAGGGAGGTGTGGTATATGGCCAACGCAACGCAAAGTGCCTGGACACAGCCCTTAGTCGTGGTATATTGGCCATATATCACACACCCCCGAGGTGTCTTATTGCTATTATAAACTGGGTACCAACGTAATTAGAGCAGTAAAACTAAATGTTTTGTCATAGACATGGTATACATTCTGATATACCACGGCTTTCAGCCAATCAGAATTCAGGGCTCAAACCAGCCAGTGTATAATATATTATTATATTACTATACTACTGATCTCTCAATGTGTTGCTCTGATACTCTAGAGGCATTTTATGTCATGGGAATTACAAGGTAACTCAGGTTCTCATTCTGCCCTCTCTGAGTGCCCCAATTTCACATCTCCCATGGGTGAAGGTAAACTGTAATAGATGGTTTACTTTGCCCTCTCTGGTGAAAAGAGAAAGTAAATGCATTTTTTTCTCTAGATGCACTTACTACATTCTCTTTCTCTCTCTCTTTGGCTCTTCTGTGTCCCACTGTACAATTGCTTTTTTTCGAACTCTCTTTTTCATTGCCTTAGCGAAAGCGATTGATGTCGCCCCTCTCTCTTGCCCTATTGCTCTTTCTTTTCTGTCTCTCTCTACAGTAGCTCTCTTTTGTCCTCCCCCTATTTATCACACACTATCGCTGTTTCATCATTGTTCTCTTTCTCTCCTGCTGCATCTGTCTCTCTCTCTCCCTCTCCCTCACTCTCTCAATCTCTCAATTCCAATTTAAGGAGCTTTATTGGCATGGGAAACATATGTTTACATTGCCAAAGCAAGTGAAATAGATAATAAACGAAAGTGAAATAAACAATAAAAAATGTACAGTAAACATTACACTTACAACAGTTCCAAAATAAATAAAGACACTTAAAATGTCATATTATGTATATAGTGTTGTAACGATGTGCAAATAGCTAAAGAACAAAAGGGAAAATAAATAGACATTAATATGGGTTGTATTTACACTGGTGTTTGTTCTTCACTGGTTGCCCTCTTCTTGTGGCAACAGGTCACAAATCTTGCTGCTGTGATAGCACACTGTGGTATTTCACCTAATAGACATGGGAGTTTATCAAAAGCGGATTTGCTTTCGATTTATTTGTGGGTCTGTGTAATCTGAGGAAATATGTGTTTCTAATATGGTCATACATTTGACAGGAGGTTAGGAAATGCATCTCAGTTTCCACCTCATTTTGTTGGGCAGTGTGCACATAGCATTTCTTCTCTTGAGCGGTCTGTCAACAACAGCCTTTCTCAATAGCAAGGCTATGCTCACTGAGCCAGTACATAGACAAAGCTTTCCTTAATTGTGAGTCAGTTACAGTGCTCAGGTATTCTGGCACCGTGTACTCTCTGTTTAGGGCCAAATAGCATTCTAGTTTGCTCAGTTTTTTTTGTTAATTCTTTCCAATGTGTCAAGTAACTATCTTTTTGTTTTCTCATAATTCCATTGAGTCTAATTGTTTTGCTGTCCTGGAGCTCTGTGGGGTCTGTTTGTGTTTGTGAACAGAGCCACAGGACCAGCTTGATTAGGGGACTCTTCTCCAGGTTCATCTCTCCGTAGGTGATGACTTTGTTATGGAAGATTTGGGAATCGCTTCCTTTTAGGTGGTTGTAGAATTTAATGGATCTTTTCTGGATAATGATAATTAGCGGGTATTGGCCTAATTCTGCTCTACATGCATTATTTGGTGATTTACGTTGTGCACAGAGGATATTTTTGCAGAATTCTGCATGCAGAGTCTCAATTAGTTGTTTGTCCCATTTTGTGACTTCTTAGTTGGTGTGCGGACGACAGACCTCACAATCATAAAGGGAAATGGGTTCTATAACTGATTCAAGTATTTTTAGCCAGATCCTAATTGTGTCACGCTCGTTGAAAGATGGATTGGACCAAGGTGCAGCGTGGTAGGCGTACATTTTACTTTTATTTAAATGACACCGAAAAAACAACAAAATACAAAAACGAACGTAAAGCTATATGCAGTGCAGAAAGCAACTACACACAAACAAGATCCCACAATCTAAGGTGGGATAAAGGGCTGCCTAAGTATGATCCCCAATCAGAGACAACGATAAACAGCTGCCTCTGATTGGGAACCATACTAGGCCAACAAAGAAATAGAAACATAGAATGCCCACCCAAATCACACCCCGACCTAACCAAATAGAGAAATAAAAAGGCTCTCTAAGGTCAGGGCGTGACAAATTGGTATGTCAGAATTTATGTTCCTTTTGATGGCATAGATGGCCCTTCTTGCCTGGTCTCTCAGATCGTTCACAGCTTTGTGGAAGTTACCTGTGGCTATGATGTTTAGGCTGAGGTATGTGCTCTAGGTCAATGGTGTCTAGATGGAATTTGTAATTGTGGTCCTGGCAACTGGACCTTTTTTGGAACACCGTTATTTTTGTCTTACTGAGATTTACTGTCAGGACCCAGGTCTCACAGAATCTGTGCAGAAGATCTAGGTGCTGCTGTAAGCCCTCCTTGGTTGGGGACAGAAGCACCAGATCAGAAAGCAGTAGACATTTGACATCAGATTCTAGTAGGGTGAGGACGGGTGCTGCAGAATGTTATAGTGCCCTCGCCAATTCACTGATATATATATATGTTGAAGAGGGTGGGGCTTAAGCTGCATCACTGTCTCACCCCACAGCCCTGTGGAAAGAAATGTGTGAATTATTTGCCAATTTTAACCAAACACTTGTTGTTTGTGTACATGGATTTTATATTGTTGTATGTTTTTCCCCAACACCACTTTCCATCAATTTGTATATCAGACCTCCATGCCAAATTGAGTCAAAAGCTTTTTTGAAATCAACAAAGAATGAGAAGACTTTGCCTTTGTTTTGATTTGTGTGTTTGTCAATTAGGGTGTGCAGGGTGAATACGTGGTCTGTCGTATGGTCATTTTTGACATTTGCTCAGTACATTGTTTTCACTGAGGAAATGTACAAGTCTGCTGTTAATGACAATGCAGAGGATTTTCCAAAGGTTGCTGTTATTGGTGTCAAATTTGTCTCAAATTTTGTGGATTGGGGTGACCAGTCCTTGGTTCCAAATATTAGGGAAGATGCCAGAGCTAAGGAGGATGTTAAAGAGTTTAAGTATAGCCAGTTGCAATTTGTGGTCTGTATATTTTTATCATTTCATTTAGGATGCCATCAACACCACAGGCCTTTTTGGGTTGGAGGGTTTGTATTTTGTCATGTAGTTCATTCAATGTAATTGGAGAATCCAGTGGGTTCTGGTAGTCTTTAATAGTTTTTTCTAAGATTTGTATTTGATCATGTATATGTTTTTGCTGTTCTTTGTTATAAGGCCAAAAAGATTGGAGAAGTGGTTTATCCATACATATCTGTTTTGGATAGATAACTCTTTGTGTTGTTTGTTTAGTGTGTTCCAATTTTCCCAGAAGTGGTTAGATTCTATGGATTCTTCAATTACATTTAGCTGATTTCTGACGTGCTGTTCCTTCTTTTTCCATAGTGTATTTCTGTATTGTTTTAGTGATTCACCATAGTGAAGGCGTAGGCTCAGGTTTTCTGGTTCTCTGTTTTTGGTTGGATAGGTTTCTCAATTTCTTTCTTAGGTTTTTGCATTCTTTATCAAACCATTTGTCATTTTTGTTAATTTTCTTAGGTTGTCTACTTGAAATGTTTAGATTTGATAAGGAAGCTGAGAGGTCAAATATACTGTTTAGGTTTTCTACTGGTAAGTTTACACCTTCACTATTAAATTGAAAGACTTTGTCCAGGAAGTTGTCTAAAAGGGATTGAGTTTGTTGTTGCCTAATAGTTTTTTGGTAGGTTTCCACACTACTTTCCATCTCTCTGTAACCTAGAGGGCAACCAGTCGGTCCAGCTCCTCTATAACATGTTTCTTGTAGGATGACAATGTCTGTATTTCTGATTTCTTTGGTGAAGTCCAGGTTCCTGCTCTTTAGGCCAAAGGCAGATGACCTCAGGTCTTGGATATTCCAGAGATAGTGAAGGATTTGTGTTCCATAAAGTGTCCAATGTTGTTAGTCATGAGGTTTGGTCTCAGACCAGAAAGTGTGAGCAGAGCCTCTCTCTCTCGATCTCTCTCTTTCTCTCTCTCTCGCTCTCTCTCGCTCTCGATCATTCTCTTTTTAAATTCAATACAAGGGGCTTTATTGGCATGGGAAACATATGTAAACATTGCCAAGGCAAGTGAAGTAGGTAATATACAAAAGTGAAATAAACAAGTTCCAAAAGAATATTATGTATATATACAGTGTTGTAGCGATGTGCAAATGGTTAAAGTACAAAAGGGAAAATAAATAAACACACACATGGGTTGTATTTACAATGGTGTTTGTTCTTCACTGGTTTCCCTTTTCTTGTGGCAGCAGGTCACACATCTTGCTGCTGTGATGGCACTCTGTGGTATTTCACCCAGTAGATATGGGAGTTTATCAAAATTGGGTTTGTTTTCGAATTCTTTGTGGATCTGTGTAATCTGAAGGAAATATGTGTCTCTAATATGGTCATACATTTGGCAGGAGGTTAGGAAGTGCAGCTCAGTTTCCACCTCATTTTGTTGGGCAGTGTGCACATAGCCTGTCTTCTCTTGGGATCCAGGTCTGCCTAATGCGGCCTTTCTCAATAGTAAGGCTATGCTCACTGAGTCTGTACATAGTCAAAGCTTTCCTTAAGTTTGGGTCAGTCAGTGGTCAGGTATTCTGCCACTGTGTACTCTCTGTTTAGGGTCAAATAGCATTCTAGTTTGGCAGGGGAGGTCTTTCTAGTATTTCTCTCTATCTCTCAATCGTTTTCTCTCTGTGTTGGCAGGGGAGGATAACAGCGTGGAGGAGATAGGGAATTATTCATACTCTAGATCAGGGGTCGACAAATATATATTGTTTTTGTATTTTGCTAATTATTATAATTATGTACCTGTCCCCTGACCATCCACTCTGACACGGCTGAATCTAGTTGCCTACCCCTGCTCTAGATACAGCTAATATATGTGTGTGTGTTTGTGTGGGGGATGGTGACTTTTCCTGTCCCACGTGGGCCTCATTTTGTCTGCATTTCCTTTCTATTGAGCTCTCTGCCTTTTTCACTTTGTCTGTACTGTCTGCTGCAACCACTTGCAGGTGCTTCGTGGGGTGTGACACTGTTGAAACGTCACCAAAGAGTTAAATGATGATGTGCCATCCACCACTGTTTATGGACTCTCTCAATGGCGCTGTGGAGAGTGTCTCTCTCCACTCTGCTGTAACACAACGTTCTGTCCCTCCCTATACCCTGGCTGGGCGTTCTGTGTGTTTGCGTGTGCACGTGCATACACCCGCATTTGTGTGTGTGTCCAGACTGCCAGCCTGTGTTCAATGAGCCTTCAGTATACTATGCCCTGATACTGTATTCCACTGCTGAGAGCAACCATTCAACCTAGCAGACCCCGCAGTCAAGTGTGTGTGTGTGAGAGAGACTTGTGTTTTATATATCTGCAAAGTGCATTAATATTTAAACATTTTGCGTTCATTAACGTGCTGTAACATTATTTACTCTACCATATTCCTTTCAGCTAGCTTCCTTAACATCAACAATCTTTGTACCTTGTTTATTCTCTGTCTCTAGATTTCTCTCTCTCACACACCCCTCCCACTGGAAGGCCCGCTCACATTTCTCTTTGTGTCACCTTTCCACATGGAAGAACAATCACTCCGACTATGTTCTCTATCCTCGCCTCTCCTCTCTTCTCTGACACACTCTCAGATCCTAAAGGAATCTCGCTGCCTGAGCCAAATGCACAGCAAACATGTCAGACGGTGTTTGCGTTTTTCCTCCCAATCTCTGTCTCTCTGTCTCTCTGTCTGTGTCTGTCTGTCTGTCTCTCTGTCTGCCTGTCGCTCTGTCTGCCGCTCTGTCTGCCGCTCTGTCTGCCGCTCTGTCTGCCGCTCTGTCTGCCGCTCTGTCTGCCGCTCTGTCTGCCGCTCTGTCTGCCGCTCTGTCTGTCTGTCTGTCTGTCTGTCTGTCTGTCTGTCTGTCTGTCTGTCTGTCTGTCTGTCTGTCTGTCTGTCTGTCTGTCTGTCTGTCTGTCTGTCTGTCTGTCTGTGTGTTTTCCTCACTCTACATGTTTGAAAAAGTGCTTTGACATTTACTGGGTCAGCGTATCAACAGAATCCGAATTGCAGATGTAGGTAGTCAAGGCAAAATTGGGATGTCAGGAGAAAATAAAGAGCCACAGCAATTAGCTATAGCATTTTAAGCAAACAATGTTTGGATTCTAAGAAGTAGGATTATTAAGCTTTCTGTGTGGAAAATGTGTAATTCTAAGAATTATTTAAGAAATGGCTTAACTTCTTATGGGTATGTGGGACGGTAGCGTCCCACCTGGCCAACATCCGGTGAAATTGCAGAGTGCGAAATTCAAACTACAGAATTAAAATTATTTAACTTTCTTAAAATCACAAGTGTAATAAATAAAGCTTAACTTCTTGTTAATCCAGCCGCTGTGTCAGATTTCAAAAAGGCTTTACGGCGAAAGCACACCATGCGATTATCTGGGGACAGTGCCCCGCATACAAAAGCATGAAAACATATTTTAACCAGGCAGGTGCGCCACGAAAGTCAGAAATAGCGATATTATAAATGCCTTACCTTTGATGATCTTCTTCTGTTGGCACTCCAAAAGGTCCCAGATACATCACAAATGGTCCTTTTGTTCGCTAATGTCCTTCTTTATGTCCATAAAAACTCAGTTTAGCTGGTGCGCTTCAGTCAATAATCCACCCAGTTTCCCTCCATCAAAATGCATACAAGATGAATCCCAAACGTTACTAATAAACTTTTCCAAACAAGTCAAACAACGTTCATAATCAAACCTTAGGTACCCTAATACGTAAATAAACTATAAAATTTAAGACGGAGAATCGTTATTGTCTTTACCGGAGAAAAATACCAAAGAATGCGTTCTCTTCCACGCGCTTGGAAACACTACAGACAAAATGGGAGCCACCTAGAAAAACTACAATTTCTGGCTCATTTTTCCAAAAACCAGCCTGAAACTCTTTATAAAGACTGTTGACATCTAGTGGAAGCCCTAGGAACTGCAATCTGGGAAGATTTTGCATTATAATAAAAGTTACAGCCATTAAAAACAGTGGTAGGCTGAATTTTTTTGGGGGGGGGATGGTTTGTTCTCTGGGTTTCACCTGCCATATCAGTTCTGTTATACTCACAGACATACTATTAACAGTTTTTTAGAAACTATAGAGTGTTTTCTATCCAAATCTACAAATTATATGCCTGAGTAACAGGCAGTTTACTTTGGGCACGCTTTTCATCCGGATGTGAAAATACTGCCCCCTACCCAAGAGAGGTTAATGTTTTGGACCGACATATCTAAAAATGCGCACCATCAGGACATATACTGTCAGGACATGCATGGTGGCGTGCCAATACAATTTCATGTTAAAGAGGAAACAAAGTTTTGACATTTAGCTAGCCAATCAGAAACTTGAATTTTGAAGTATAAAAATAAACAAAAATATAGACTGCATACAGGTTTAGTTTTAATATGGGCTTACAGTTGCAGACATGGGCTTACAAAGACATGGGCTTACAGTTGCAGTAAGTAAAAACACTGTATAGGTTTAGGGGCAGACTGACCATCTGGCATTTCAGGTAAATTAAATGTAAATGCCAGATAGGCTGGTTCATTTGGAGTCTAGTGGGACTGTCTAATTTGTTTGGTTTTTTGTGTGCAAAATGATCAGTAACTGGCTAATAGTGGGGCCTCAAGGAAGGAAATGAGCCGGTGTGTTAGAAATCCCCGAGCCGATGTCTGGTCTCAGTCCACCCCTGTATAGGTTTGCTTGAATCTTGCTGAAGCAGGTGGGGAGTGAAATAGATACATTTTCCTGAACGTTTGCAGAGAGCGGATTAGGCTGTCTAGAACTGAGCCGGATTGACTGATCAGGTATGTAAGGCTGTCTTTTCCACAGTCAGAGGTTCAGATACCCTGTGTCTTCAGGTCAGGAAGGGTTCACAGGGGTTAAATCACCCTGACTTTGGAACTGACCTTTGACTCACAACGCATGTTGCATTCTTCCTTGCTTAAGTAATTTAGTTGATCTCTGATCTGAGAAGGCTGTATAGATGAAAGCCCTAAGAATGAAAGAACAACATCTTAAAAAATAGTAAGGAAGAAGGGGAAGGAAGGCAGCAGAGTGAGAGTCTTGGAACAGGGCTACGTGGGAAGAGAAGAGGAGACACCCACACCCATCAGCTGTAGGCACACTTCTAAGACGCACTTCTAGCTTCCCAAACCTTGGCAGGAAGTGGCACCAGCCCAGTCGCAGCATCCTTTATGAATGTCACACCCTCTGAGAGGAAAATGAGTACGTTGCAAAGGAGACAGGGGGTTGGAACAGGAGGGGGGAGAAGAAAAATCACTTTGATGGATTACGCTCCTCGTGGGACAACCTTGTAACGTTTTTGGACGGCCACCCAACTCTACCAGATCCTCGGTTTTTGTGATGATTCCCTCCTTTTTTTCTCTTCTTTCCTTTTGTCATCTCCTACATACCTTGGCTGGGAAGACTGTGACTGCCTTGATATCTAATGATACAGCTCAGAGAAATTAATTACTAAAAGTGATTAAGAGGGGAGACTTGGTCCTACCACACATGGTGTCTTTGGGGGCTACCTAATTGTCTTTGCCAAATAAATGATGGTCAAAGATGCATGGACCCGCGATTGTTAATAGAGTCTCAGGCTGCATCCCAGAAGGCACCCCATTCCATACATTACACACTACTTTTGACCAGAACCCTATGGGCCCTGGTCAAAAGTAGTGCACTATATAGGGATTAGGGTGCCATTTGTGATGCTGCCTTAGCGTTGCCATGGCATAGAGGGATGACTCCATGGTGACTGGCGCCCCAGCACACACAGATGGTGCCGCTTGTTCACGGCGAGCCGCCAGTTGTTGATTGGCGTGTTAAGGGCACCTGCGAAATTAAACTGACAAATAAATTCCCATTGGCTGCAAAATAGAAAATGTGAGTTTTTGAACAATGGCTTAGTTATGTTAGCCTGTGTTACCGGCAGTTTTCACGTTCAAGGATAATTTGGAGTTAAAGGCTTAGACATTTGTGACTGACCGCCTTGATTCATAGCAGCAAAATTAGAAACTGTGTTTTTTACATTGGATAAAAGTAGAGATTCAGAGCTAGAAAATGGTATATCATACACTGCATTTGAGGAACAATGGTAAAGTAATTCTGCTTTGAAAGTTGATAAACTTGTAACCCCACTTTTGAGAAAGTGGCCCTTAAATGTTTTGGTACACCTACTTGAGAGCTCTTCTTTGTTAACACCCACTCATCATCGCTCTTAAGCCTTAGCTCCACCCATCTCTTTAAGGATTCACATGTGAGGCCATGTGGTAAACACGCTATGTCAAATAAAATCTACGTTTATTTGTCATATGCACAGGATACAGAAGGTGTAAACGGTACAGTGAAGAGGTTACTTGCATAGTATCAAAAACAGAAGGTGTATTTTATAAATATTTTATCATTATTAGATGAGGCTTACCCGACACACTTTTCTAAATTGATGGGTGATGTGAAGAAAATGCTATAACCACCTCCCAGCCACATCTAGTTAAGGTTCCTGTCTTTTTCTGTGCGACTGTCACGCCCTGACCTTAGAGATCCTGTTTATGTCTCTATTTTGGTTTGGTCAGGGTGTGAGTTGGGTTGGGTATTCTATTATTTGTATTTCTATGTTTTTGCCGGGTAGGGTTCTCAATCAGGGACAGCTGTCTATCGTTGTCTCTGATTGAGAACCATACTTAGGTAGCCCTTTTTTCCACCTGTCTTTGTGGGAAGTTGTCTTTGTTTGTTGGCACTATAGCCTTTAGCTTCTCGGTTGTTTTCTCGTTTGTTGTTTTGTTGGCGTCATTTTTTATAATAAAAGAAAATGTATGCTGACCACGCTGCACCTTGGTCCACTTCCTTCAACAGCCGTGACAGCGACATACGCCTAGTTTCCTGAAACGAGTCACTTATGAGGCATTTCAGTCAGAGTTAGTTTGTGCTATTTGTTGTTAAAGGTAGACAGCAATGTGACCAATGTTTACTGTGTTGCTACTGTTTTAAATATCACTAACCTCAGTCAAAAAAGCAGTTGGGGTGCTTTAGGCCAAAGTGGATTTCATTTGAAGTATAAAACAAATTTCACTAGATGTTTTTACATTCCAGGAGGGTACCTCACCTCATTCACCACCATTGTTATCACACACACATCAGACATTCTGTGTTGACCAACTCGCTGTATAAAAAGTTGGAGCAGTGAGGCCATGTTCTCACTCTTGGGAAAGGTACTTAACTTCACCTTCTCTATGAGCATTGCAGGGGAATATATAATTACGATAGATCGTCTATCTTTAGATCATTCACAAACATATGAGCTTTGTGTGGCCATGGTTGAAAGTGCCTGCTACTAGGCAAACAGAAGTGATCGAGCTAGGGACAAACTGTTTTCTCACTTTCCCAACATCCAACAGTCATCAACCTCTAGGAGTTGATGGTGTCAGTGCTTTAGGCCCCTAAGGGCTGGTCCAGGGACAGTTTTGTTGTTACGCCTGTAATAGTTAGAGTGAGATTTAGGAGTAGCGAGACCTGATACCAAATCAGTGTTAGGATAGAGTCAAACATCTGTTATGTGCGGGTGTGTGCGCATGCATGTGTGTGTCCGTGTGCACGTGTGTTTGTTTACAGATTGAGTGCTGAGCCCACAGTAAAGACACATTTTGGTCAGAGCATTTTCATCTCCCTCGCTCTCTCTCAATTCAATTCAAGGGGCTTTACTAGCATGGGAAACATATGTTTACATTGCCAAAGCAAGTAAAATGGATAAACAAAATTGAAATAAACAATAAAAAGTGAATTACACTCACACAAGTTCCAAAAGAATGAAGACATTTCAACTCTCTCTCTCGCTCTCTCTCTTCCCCCATCTCTCTTACTCTCTATCTGTCTCTTTCTCTTACTCTCTACAGCTCTCTCTCTCTTTCTATCAATCTCTCTCTCAGGGAGTTCTCTATTAGTTTTCTTTCTCTTGATCTTGGTACATCATGACTTTCCATTAAAGTTTGTGATGAATTTTCATGACTTTACATTAAAGTTTGTGATTAATTTAATAAGCACCACCATTCTCTGCTATCCGGCATCCTGCAACCTCCCTCTCTTTCTCTCTTACTCGCACCTCTCTTTCTCTCTTACTTCTCCCTCTCTTTCTCTTACCCTCCCTCTCTTTCTCTTTCTTCCCATCTCTCTCTTACCCTCTCTCTCCCCCTCTCTCCCTTTTACTCTCAGTTTCTCGCTCTTCATCTCTCTGTCTTCCTATCTGTTTCTCACTCTTCATCTCTCTGTCTTCCTATCTGTTTCTCGTTCTCTCTATTTCCCTTTCTCTCTCCCTTTTCTCTCTGTTTCACGCTGAGGTCCTGGAACTATGCTTTTCATTCATTTGTTCTGCCTGTCTCACACAAATGGGGCGGACCATTGAGACTATCTGGCAGCTCTCTGAACAGCAGGCAAGCTGTCGGGGGTTTCAAAGGAGCCCAGATGTTGAGAATCGCAGTTGACTTCTATGAAGATGTTCACATTCCTTAATTAAACCTTTGATTTTTTTTGTTAATCTTTAACTAGATTGATTGATGTTTTAACAGTTTTTATGGGTCAATGTATTTAGTTTGGCTGTTTTTTCCCCTCTTTCCTTCTTTTTAGTGTAATAACTCAATTTTATCCAACAGTCATATTTTTGTCCTCAACTGGCTAAAGATGTCTCGTCAACTCAAATAGCCTTTGGTCGTTAGAGTTACATACTGTAACATTGCCCTAGGATTGAGTCGCTGGCTATGTTCTGTATACGTCTACCAAGGATGAAATGGGTGTGCCACTTTAATGATTCTCTCTGGACCCATTCTCTGAATGTACCAACAGAATGCCTTTTACATTTAGGAATCTTTTACAATACATTTCATTACCATTTTGGTTATGACATGAATGTTCCCGAAACGTTGTGTGGACATTTTTCTGGAAGGAAAAACTGCAATCATACCAATACAAAACAACAGCATTTAGTCCATCTCAGAACTCATGGCTCAGTGCTGCTTTCATTTCCAGAACAGACCATAACAGCATTTTGGAGACAAGAACCAATTCATTTCCGAGAATATTCGGCTTGAACTTTAACATTTGTTCTTGCAACATTCTTAGCCCCCCAAATAATATATTTAATTATATATTTGCTGGGCAGCCCAATTATATTGC
This sequence comes from Salvelinus namaycush, assembly GCF_016432855.1. Classification (NCBI taxonomy): domain Eukaryota; kingdom Metazoa; phylum Chordata; class Actinopteri; order Salmoniformes; family Salmonidae; genus Salvelinus; species Salvelinus namaycush. The sequence goes on from NC_052326.1 coordinate 36,269,517, forward strand.
ATCAGCCATCACCATTTGGGTACCGGACAGAGCCAGCCATCTCCTTCAGCCTCTCTTTTTCATGGCTGGATGTCATCCTCACTCGGCCACATCTCAGCCCAGTTGCTATGTTGAATTATTGATGCTATGATCCTGGTGATAACTATTGTGCTCTAATTGCATGTCATTACCACAATGACACTGTGTCTTCATGTCCCCATAATGTTATTAAAGATTCATAATCGTGTAGTTATTAGCTAAGCTTTATTATGCACAACACTAAATCCTTCTAATTAGCCATACATGGCTAGCGCTGTACTCGGCTAGCGCTGTCCTCCGATTGGGCTGCTGCTGATTCATTATTTTTCTTCATTGAATAGAGAGACAGGAAAGTTGGAAGAGGGTTTGTGTTAGAAGGGCGTGGGCCAGATTTGAACCCATGCCGACGCGGTTTATGTGCTCTGAAGGCATTGGCCCTAACCACTAGACATTTACATTTACATTTACGTCATTTAGCAGACGCTCTTATCCAGAGCGACTTACAAATTGGAAAGTTCATACATATTCACCCTGGTCCCCCCGTGGGAATTGAACCCTAGACCACCCCAGACCAACGTTATGAGATTGCTGTTCTTTTTATCCAACTCAGCTCTTTATTTACATGTTGGGGAGAAGCCCTCGGACAACGAAGGTTTTCATTCTGAAAATCTGACTATTTCTGGTAATAAGGAAGCACTTAGCACTTAACTTAAGGTAAGGGAAGACGAGTGGGTTTTAGACTCAGGTACTAAGGATAGATATTGAGTCATGAGTCACAGTTACCAGAGTGTGTTCTTGAGAGTGGCCAGTTCCTAAGTCTGTAAATAGTTATTGTACAGCCGTAAACATTTTTGCTCACAGTGTGGTGAAGTGAGGGAGTAGATATTGCTGATCACATCCAGCCGTCCAGTCGGGCGCCTTTGCTATTTTATTTGTTTCTCAGTGTGAAGACTGCAGTCTCGTGGGCAGTGCTTTGTTGTTATTTTTACATGTGGTACTATAGTAACCCTATGCCACCCCCTCCTCTTCTCTTACTCTAGAATTGTCTCTTGTCTCTCGCTATTTCAGACTTCCTGTTTTTGTCTCTCTCTCAATATCTCCCTCATGTCCTCCCATCCTCTCTATCTCTATCTCCTCATTTACTCCTCGTTCTTTCTCATTCCCTTTCTCCTCCTTCTCTACTTTCTACTTCTACTCTTTACCTCCCTCCCCTTTCTCCATCTACCTCTCAATATCTATCTTCTTTTAACTCCTCTCCTTCCCCCACTCTCTCCCTCTATCTCTCACTGTACCTCTCTCACCCTCCCCTTCTCCATTATCTCCCCTCCCTCTCCTTCACTCCCTCCTCCTCTCCTGCTCCCTGTGTGTGGTTCTTCCTCCCATCCCTCAGCAACATGTGTCTCTGTTGAAAGAGGAATGAGAAGAGGGAGAGAGAGAGAGAGAGGCCCAGGCTATCAGCCCTCCTCCCTCCCGGCCAGAACCATAGAGCCAGGGCCAAGTCTAAGGCCAGCCATTAATTACCCCTACTTATTAGCAGGAGGGGAAAACTAGCCTTTAGAGAGGGGAAAGACCAGGGAGAGAGAGAGAGAGTGTGTGCGTGCGTGTGGCGAGGTGGGATCAGGGCAAGGCCAAGCATCCTAAAATGACCCTTTAGAGTGGCGCGGGGCAGGTCAAAAAATCATTGAATACAGAGAGTGAAGCAGGGCCAGGGAGGAGCCTTTCTTAGGAAGGTGAAATAGAGTGGAAAGGGTAGAGGGCACAGGCAAGTCCTTCTCTAGCTGCCTTGAATAGTGAAGTGGGATAGATAATCTATCGACCAGCTAGTGAGAAAAGGGATGTAGGGTAGAAGATTGTAATGTGCTCTCATACCTATCATGGCTTCCTGCCTGTAGTCCTGTATACATTATGGTCATCATCAAGGACAGTTCAGTCTCTCTGCTCTCATATTTGTTGGCACATAGACCTCACATGCTTACACTATCTGTCCAGGCAGGCTTCCAAGAGAACTCGTTGAACTCATCTGGATGAAATTTTGCGAGAGCTGTTAGTCAGCTTAGTCTCCATTGTAGCCATTGTATGCATCCCAAATGGCACCATATTCCCTATAATGGCACCCTATTCCCTATATAGTGCACTACTTTTGACCAGTCTGGTCATAGGGTGCCATTTGAGAAGCAGGCACTAGCTTTGCCCCTCAGGTCCAAGAAAATATAGCCAAGGCTGTTGGAATATAAGGATCTCATTCCATATGACACACTTATATAGGCCTCTTTTAATTTTGAATCTCATAGGACTGGAAAATAAAACATTTCATTCATAAAACAAGCACCATTGTGTATTGTTTGGCTCCATGTAGCTATAAGTGAACTATTAAAGTATTAAAGTAAGTGCCAGGAAGTACCTGTTTCCCTATCTGTTACCTGGGCAACAGGGACTTAAAATCAAACATAAGCATTCTATCATATGGCTGCTTATTTAGCCATATGAAAGAGTATTCAGTTCAGTGCATTGTTACCAACTTTTAGAGCTTGTGACAGTGTTTCTCTTTTATCTCAGAAAATGAAATCCATTCCAAAAAAAATGTGCTCTCTTCATTTCCCTCTCTTTCTCCATTATTAAGATGCATATCATCTGGTGTCATTATGTTCTCTCTGTGAACTGCGCTCTCTGTTCTCTCTTCTATTTGCTATCTCTTATCTGAGTTCCTCCTATGGGCCTTGGTCAAAAGTAGTGCACTATAAAGGGAATATCGTGCCATTTGGAATGCAAATATTCCACCAGAATCTTAATTACAATTCCTCCATTAAGTTTACTTCAGAATGCCAGTTAAAATAATATAATTCAACACCTGTCCTTCCTCAGATTAAGAAACTCTGTAAAAAGGCAACATGAAACCATTATCCAGCTAAAGGTTTCATTCTCTCACAAGCTAACAAGACAAAATTGTGCTGTGTGGTAGCTAGCTGAATTTTTTTCTCTCCCATAAGCTTAAGTTCACTTGAACCCTTTGTCATAAAACTGTTTGAAGTTGACACAACCTAGCTCCAGTTGTCATAAGCAGACATTTTAAAGGATGTCTGTCTATGTCAACGTATCTGACACAGTCATGACAGATGCAGCACTACAGCTGGCTAACAAGCTGGGCAGAGCTAGCCTGCTTTCCACTTGCATGCAACATAGTAGGGTTATACTATATCGTTTGATATACACTACAAGGCCAAAGGTATGTGGACACCCCTTAAAATTAGTGGATTTGGCTATTTCAGCCAAACCCATTGTTAACAGGTGTATAAAATCGAGCACACAGCCAAGCAATCTCCATTCACAAACAATGGCAGTAGAATGGCCTTACAGTTACTTTCAATGTGTCACAGTCATAGGATGCCACCTTTCCAAGTCAGTTCGTCAAATGTCTGCCCTGCTAGAGCTGCCCCGGCCAACTGTAACTGCTGTTATTGTGAAGTGGAAATGTCAAGAAGCAACAATGACTCAGCCGTGAAGTGGTAGGCCACACAAGCTCACAGAATGGAACCGCCAAGTGCTGAAGCGCGTAGCAGGTAAAAATCGTCTGTCTTCGGTTGCAACACTCACTACCGAGTTCCAAACTGTCTCTGGAAGCAACTTCAGCACAAGAACTGTGGAAACGCATTCTCTGGAGTAATGCATCACACTTCACCATCTGGCAGTCCGACGGACAAATTCGGGTTTGGCGGATGCAAGGAGAACACTACATGCCCCAATGTATAGTGCCAACTGTAAAGTTTGGTGGAGGAGGAATAATGGTCTGGGGCTGTTTTTCATGTTTCGGTTTAGGCCCCTTAGTTCCAGTGAAGAGAAATCTTAACACTACAGCATACAATGACATTCTAGAAGATTCTGTGCTTCCAACATTGTGGCAACAGTTTGGGGAAGGCCCTTTCCTGTTTCAGCATGACAATGCCCCCATGCACAAAGCGAGGTCCCTACAGAAATGGTCGAGATCATTTTTTTGTCGAGATCAGTGTGGAAGAATTTGACTGCCTTGCAAAGAGCCCTGACCTCAACTCCATCGAACACCTTTGGGATGAATTGGAATGCTGACTGCGAGCCAGGCCTAATCGCCCAACATCAGTGCTAACTAATGCACTTGTGGCTGAATGGAAGCAAGTCCCTGCAGTAATGTTCCAACATCTAGTGGAAAGCCTTCCCAGAAGAGTTGAGGCTGTTATAGCAGCAAAAGATGACCAACTCCATATTGATGCCCATGATTTTGGAATGAGATATTTGACGAGCAGGTGTCCACACTTTTGGTTATGTAGTGTACCAATGTCAGCGATTGGGACAGTCAATTACAAATCTTATGTCATAAGTGAGGGTTCAAGCAAGGTACCAGTTTTCCTAGATAATACATTTATAATATAATAGTATATGCCATTTATCAGATGCTTTTATATCAAGCGACTTGACAGTCATGCATACATTTTACGTAGATCCATGACTACATGGAACTGTATTCCACGTCGTGTAACTCAAGCAAGCATTCAAATCCAATTTAAAAACAGATAAACTACACCTTATGGAACAGTGCAGCCTGTAAAGAGATGCACACAGAGGCACACGCACATTGTAATGTTCTAGTATTGGCAGCAGCTAATGGGTATCCTCAATAAATACAAATACAACTACAAATGCCAGGATAGTGGGAATCAAACACACTATCCTGACATTGCAAGCACCATGATCTACCAACTGAGCTACACAGAAACAGATAGGATAATTTATTTAAGTTTTGAGTTGTATAGTTTGTATAGTTCTACCATAGTAATAATGTTGCATTAGCTACTTTTACACTCTTGTCTTTTCAGGAGATTTGAAGTGGGTGTCCTCGAGTGGACCATGCTAGTGTTGCAGCATTTTAGAGCATTGTGATTTGAATCAGTGAAATTTGGCTGGTGTTAACGTAATCAGAGGTCCTCTAATTTGTAAGAGAGTTGGCCGGTGTTAACGTAATCAGAGGTCCTCTAATTTGTAAGAGAGTTGGCCGGTGTTAACGTAATCAGAGGTCCTCTAATTTGTAAGAGAGTTGGCCGGTGTTAACGTAATCAGAGGTCCTTTGATTTGTAAGAGTTGGCCGGTGTTAACGTAATCAGAGGTCCTCTGATTTGTAAGAGAGTTGGCCGGTGTTAACGTAATCAGAGGTCCTCTAATTTGTAAGAGAGTTGGCCGGTGTTAACGTAATCAGAGGTCCTCTAATTTGTAAGAGAGTTGGCCGGTGTTAACGTAATCAGAGGTCCTTTGATTTGTAAGAGTTGGCCGGTGTTAACGTAATCAGAGGTCCTCTGATTTGTAAGAGAGTTGGCTGGTGTTAACGTAATCAGAGGTCCTATGATTTGTAAGAGAGTTGGATGGTGTTAACGTAATCAGAGGTCCTCTGATTTGTAAGAGAGTTGGCTGATGTTAACGTAATCAGAGGTCCTCTGATTTGTAAGAGAGTTGGCTGGTGTTAACGTAATCAGAGGTCCTCTAATTTGTAAGAGAGTTGGCCGGTGTTAACGTAATCAGAGGTCCTCTAATTTGTAAGAGAGTTGGCCGGTGTTAACGTAATCAGAGGTCCTATGATTTGTAAGAGAGTTGGCTGATGTTAACGTAATCAGAGGTCCTCTGATTTGTAAGAGAGTTGGCTGATGTTAACATAATCAGAGGTCCTTTGATTTGTAAGAGAGTTGGCCGGTGTTAACGTAATCAGAGGTCCTCTAATTTGTAAGAGAGTTGGCCGGTGTTAACGTAATCAGAGGTCCTCTAATTTGTAAGAGAGTTGGCCGGTGTTAACGTAATCAGAGGTCCTCTGATTTGTAAGAGAGTTGGCTGGTGTTAACGTAATCAGAGGTCCTCTGATTTGTAAGAGAGTTGGCTGGTGTTAACGTAATCAGAGGTCCTATGATTTGTAAGAGAGTTGGCTGATGTTAACGTAATCAGAGGTCCTCTGATTTGTAAGAGAGTTGGCTGATGTTAACGTAATCAGAGGTCCTCTGATTTGTAAGAGAGTTGGCTGATGTTAACGTAATCAGAGGTCCTCTGATTTGTAAGAGAGTTGGCTGGTGTTAGCGTCGCACCGTGCCAAGACCCAATCAGACGGTCTCCTTAACCCCCAGAGGAGATGAAGAGACTAAAGTCAGTCGCTTAGCTTAAACACCTCCACTATATTGTGACCAAACTGATCTGGAGTCAGTCATTTAGCACGCCGAACACCTACATTACACTGGAACACCTTTACTACACTGGATTCGTTATAAATGGCACCCTATTCCCTATATAGTGCACTACATCTTACCAGAGCCCCATTGGACGCCCCTGAAGTCAATTGCTTAGACTGGCTCACCTTTTACAACTGCACTTCTTTTTGCTCATTGTTGAAGTGCATTTGAATGTTAAACGCATTGCATGTCTGATGTGAAATAGACAACTATGACCTTTCTCATTACCATTGTTGGTGTTAGCATTCTCCCACCTTCCTTGACCCCCTCCCCAGGATTAGGGGTCCTTCAGTGCCCCATGAGGGGTAAATAGAGATCAGTTCCTGGGTGTGCTGTTGCAGGTGACTGGCAGGCTTCCAACAGGCCCTCTGCTTTATTTGATTAGGCATGGCTCACCCTGGGTCTGTAATTTCATTTGCCTGTTGCTGTGTGTTTAAGAATAGCGTTCGGTCCCCACTGCCCTCCCCTCCTGATTCCGCTGCCTCGGGGAGAGCGCTCGGGATAACAAGTCGTCATGACAACCAGGGTTGCATGGAAGGCCCACTCCACCTCTCACTGACTTTGCAGTTTCTGTCCTGGTGGATTTCTCTTTTCGCTCAGTGATTATTTCTGTCTGCGATTCAATATTGTTTTGTTTCTCGTACATGTGCACCTCCCCCTCTAAAAGGAACAAAGCTGTACCAAATGTTACATGTGTTGAGTCGCCGAGGGAGGGCTAGATGAAGTGCTTTCAAATGGGACTCGTATTTCACTCCCTTTATAATTTATGGAGGCACTGGGTTGAGGATAGTGTGGTAACATGGGATATACTGGTATGAATCATAATCAACCTAGGACAAATCAATGACGTCAACATGTTTTGGTTGTGTCGAGAGCAGATTCTCATCGTGGGTTTGATGTTGTCACAGTATCTTAAGGATCACAGATGAACACATCTCAGGTCTTGTTGGAGGTCATTTACACTTTGTTCTAATGTTCAAGGCCTTGTCAATGCTTCCTTGTGGTGTGTTAGGTCTGCATTTCCACTTTGTCTTAGATAGTGCCTTGATTGCTGTGGGTTTGTTGAGAACGTTTCTAACGTACGATCCAAAAAGGTGCTACCTCTTTGAGTTTGTATTGCACTGCAGTATACTCGGTCTTATGAGACATCGATTTGTATTGTAGGATATGATGATATTGTTTTGATCTTGCAATTGGAGCCGCCATGGAGTATATCTTAAACTACAACCTGTCTGCTAATCACAAAGTACAGCTGCCCCCACCCCTTATCAATGGTAGGACAGGAGGTTTGGCACCCTGCGCAAACTCCTTTAAGGCGCTTATAAATCTCACCTTGCAGATATGTCAAGATTTTGGCCATGACCCAAGTTCATAAATCTAGGGGCCTTGGTTAAAAGGCTTGTGAGTCAACTGGGAGATGGACTACCCCCCCCCCCCCCCCCCTTACCTTACCTTCCCTCATCTTCCACCGCCTTCACATCCCCCGGCTTCCCTTCCCCCGCGTTCCCTTCCCTTGCCTTGCCTTCCCTTCCCTTGCTTTCCCTTCCCTTGCCTTCCCAATCCCCACTACAGTCTCAAGTCCCATGAGCCTGTACAGCGGGCACGGATAGAGAGCAAGAGAGAAAAAGAGAGAGAGAGGCTTGTGGGTGAAACAGGCAATCGATAAATCAATATGTTTTGCGCCACTAAGCCAGGGTGAACTCACACTCTCTCCCACATACACTTAACACAGTCCCACCCACACACTGTGGCCCGGGACAGTGTGGCCCCTGTCAAAATGTTGTTGTTTTAGGGCTTCTCTTTTCATTCTATTACCCATTTTGGATCATTAAGCCATTGATTTTTGTTTCACTGGGTAAGTGGTGTGCGGGACCCCCAGGGAGAGAGCTGGAAAAACCCATCTGAGAAGCAGCCCCAGCAGGACATTCTCTGAGTCTGACAGGCCAGCCCCATGGGCCATCAAAGGCTTCTTCTCTACCAAGATGAAGAGACTGGGAATATTTCCATAATGGCACCATATTCCCTATGTAGTGCACTACTTCTGACCAAAGTCCTATGAAAAAGAGAAATCCAGAGAAAATGTTCCGTTGGCCTTAAGCCAGATACATGGTTGGGTTAGATACTGTATATAGCAATAAAAATGGACGCACTTAATTTAAAGAACCTGACTTGTAACCTACTGTTAGTCATAAAAATAATACAATACCTGAAAATAAATACAACTAATTTTATAACTGATTTAAATTATTCATATAGTATGAAACAGTAACAATAGCTCAACAAAAATGTATGCCGAATACTGAGATTAAGTCTGGTTCCCAAATGGCACTTTGGTCCATATAGTGCACCTCCTTCGACAAAAATAGTGCACAGAACAGTGCATGTGTCATTTGGGATGCATGCAATGCGTTATTACTCAAGGAGAAGTTATACTACGTCCTCCTAAAGCACCTTACGATAGAGAATCCTCACACTGGGCACCAGCTATGTAAGTAATCCTCACACTGGGCACCAGCTATGTAAGTAATCCTCACACTGGGTACCAGCTATGTAAGTAATCCTCACACTGGGCAACAGCTATGTAAGTAATCCTCACACTGGGTATCAGCTATGTAAGTAATCCTCACACTGGGCATCAGCTATGTAAGTAATCCTCACACTGGGTATCAGCTATGTAAGTAATCCTCCTGCCTGCATTCAGAAACCTTAGAGAAGTCTGCGTGTCGGTGATAATAATAACTCAAATTATTATACAATTCTGTAATTTTAACAACCATAATTGCCATCTGCTGCCCATGGCAATGCAATTAAATTGTTAAGTCCCGGCACCCATTGCCCTCGTACAGCTGCCCAGTCCTTTCCCACCAACTGCCGTACTGCTCTCTCCACTTCTCCTGTGTGTAACTTGAAGCTAGCTGTCAAACCTTCTAAATCCTTCCAAGCCTGTTTTAGGGTGTACCATTCCTTCCACCGCTCTTTCTACATCCCTATGTGTCCATGCCCTATACACTTCTAAAATAGGTTCCTGTCCTGCATCCCCAGCCCGTGGGTTGGGCAAGGCAATTAGAGGATACTGACTAGCCTCCCTTTCCTCTTCTTCATCCAGCCACTCTGCTACTCCTCTCCTCCCTGGGCTCTGGTTATGCCACCTCAGCCTTCTGAGTGGTAAAGCCCTGTCTCTACCTCTTTCCCCTGCATCCTGTCGCTTGTTCATCCTACGTCCTAGTTCGGTTAAGTCTTTCCTGACTTTCCCTAGGGCAGCTAGCCCTATCCTTTTCTCCTCCTGCTCTACCCCTCCCTCGGCTCCAGGAGGTTCCCCATATGGGAGTGGTGGGGATGGGACAGGAAGCACTGGCTGCCGTCGTCTCACCACCACTATTTCATCACCGGGATTCTCTCTCCACGCCTGGTCTATCAGGGTTGGGTACAATTTAGGCTTATGAGAGACCTCCAGAGGAGCCGTGGGAGTTGTTCCTGGTGGCTGGCTACTTACATCTTCCTTCTTTTTTTCCTTTTTCTTTTCTCCCTCTGCTCTCTTCCTCGCCTCGGATAACCATACCCTCGCTGTGTCAAGCCCCTCGGCTTGCTGTCTATCTGCCTTTTCTCCACATGCCTTACGTATTCGTTGTATCATCAGTTCCAACTTTTTTCGACGTCCAGACTTCCATCAAATTCATACTTCTTCCGCCACTTTACACAGAAATAGACATTGGGTATCAGCTATGTACGTAATCCTCACACTGGGTATCAGCTATGTAAGTAATCCTCACACTGGGTATCAGCTATGTAAGTAATCCTCACACTGGGTATCAGCTATGTAAGTAATCCTCACACTGGGCACCAGCTATGTAAATCAAATCAAATCAAATCAAATGAAATTGCATTGGTCACATACACATGGTTAGCAGATGTTATTGCGAGTGTAGCAAAATGCTTGTGCTTCTAGTTCTGACAGTGCAGCAATATCTAACATGTAATCTAACAATTCCACAACAACTACCTAATACACACAAATCGAAGTAATCCTCACACTGGGCACCAACTATGTAAAGTTGAAGTCGGAAGTTTACATACACCTTAGCCAAATACATTTATACTCAGTTTTTCACAATTCCTTACATTTAATCCAAGTAAAAATTCCCTGTTTTAGGTCAGTTAGGATCACCACTTTCTTTTAAGAATGTGAAATAATAGTAGTAGAGAGAATTATTTATTTCAGCTTTTATTTCTTTCATCACATTCAAATCAAATCAAAGTGTATTTGTCACGTGCGCTGAATACAACCTTACAGTGAAATGCTAACTTACAGGCTCTAACCAATAGTGTAAAAAAGGTTAAGGTGAATAATAGGTAGGTAAAGACATAAAACAACAGTGAAAAGACAGGCTATATACAGTAGCGGGGCTATAAAAGTAGCGAGGCTACATACAGACACTGGTTAGTCAGGCTGATTGAGGTAGTATGTACATGTAGATATGGTTAAAGTGACTATGCATATATGATGAACAGAGAGTAGCAGTAGCGTAAAAGAAGGGTTGGCGGGTGGTGGGTGAGACACAATGCAGATAGCCCGGTTAGCCAATGTGCGGGAGCACTGGTTGGTCGGCCCAATTGAGGTGGTATGTACATGAATGTATAGTTAATGTGACTATGCAAATATGATAAACAGAGAGTAGCAGCAGCGTAAAAAGAGGGGTTGGGGGGGCACACAATTCCAAGTGGGTCAGAAGTTTACATACACTCAATTAGTATTTGGTAGCATTGCCTTTAAATTGTTTAACTTCAAACGTATCGGGTAGGCTTTCACAACCTTCCCACAATAAGTTGGGTGAAATTTGGCCCATTCCTCCTGACAGAACTGAGTCAGGTTTGTAGGCCTCCTTGCTCGCACATGCTTTTTCAGTTCTGCCCACAAATTTTCTATAGGATTGAGGTCAGTGCTTTGTGATGGCCACTGCAATACCTTGACTTTGTTGTCCTTAAGCCATTTTGCCACAACTTTGGAAGTATGCTTGGGGTCATTGTCCATTTGGAAGACCCATTTCCAACTAAGCTTTAACCTCTCTGGGATCATTCGGGACGCTAGCATCCCACCTCGCCAACAGCCAGTGAAATCGCAGGGCGCCAAATTCAAAACAACAGAAATCTCATAATTAAAATTCCTCAAACATACAGGTATTTTACACCATTTTAAAGATACACTTCTCATTAATCCAACCACAAAAAAAAGGCTTTACGGCTAAAGCACAACATATCATTATGTTAGGACAGCGCCTAGTCACAGAAAGCATTCAGCCATTTTCCAACCAAAGAGAGGTGTCACAAAAAGCAGAAATATAGATAAAATGAATCACTAACCTTTGACGATCTTCATCAGATGACACTCCCAGGACTCAATGTTACACAATACATGTATGTTTTGTTCGATGAAGTTCATATTTATATCAAAAAACCTCAGTTTACATTGGCGCTATGTTCAGAAATGCCTCCAAAACATCCAGAGAAATTGCAGAGAGACACATCAAATAACAGAAATACTCATCATAAACTTTGATGAAAGATACATGTTTTACATAGAATTAAAGATAAACTTGTTCTTAATGCAACCGCTGTGTCAGATTTCAAAAAAGCTTTACGGCAAAAGCACAATATTCAATAATCTGAGTACAGCGTTCAGCCACCAAAGCAAGCCATACAGTTACCCGCCAAATTGTGGAGTCAACAAAAGTCATAAATAGCATTATAAATCTTCACTTACCTTTGCTGATCTTCGTCGGAATGCACTCCCAGGACTCCCACTTCCTCAAATGTTTGTTTTGTTCGATTACGTCCATATTTATGTCCAAATACCTCCGTTTTGTTCGCGTGTTTAGTTCACTATTCCAAAGGCACAATGCGCCAGTGCAAAATCTAGACGAAAAGTCAAAAGAGTTCCATTACAGTTTGTAGAAACATGTCAAATGATGTTTACAATCACTCCTTAGGGTCTTTTTATAATAAATCTTCAATAATATTCCAACTGGACAATAGCGTATTCATTACCGAGGAAAAAGTAGGAACGGCGCACCCGCGTGACCGCGCAGTAAACAACTCATTACCCTCAGCCTAGTCCACTTGTTGAAACAGCTCTTATTCGACCACCTTCCACAATAGAAGCCTCAAACAACTTTCTAAAGACTGTTGACATCTGCTGGAAGTCTTGGGAAGTGCAATCTGGCCCCATAGACACAGCATATTGGATAGGCTATCACTTAAATGAAACTACAAACCTCAGATTTCTCACTTCCTGGTTGGATTTGTCTCAGGTTTTCGCCTGCCATATGAGTTCTGTTATACTCACAGACATTATTTTAACAGTTTTGGCAACTTTAGAGTGTTTTCTATCCAAATACTTATATGCATATCATAGCTTCTGGGCCTGGGTAACAAGCAGTTTACTCTGGGCACCTTATTCATCCAAGCTACTCAATACTGCCGCCCTTTCCCAAAGAAGTTAATCAATTTTAGAATAAGGCTGTAACATAACAAAATGTGGAAAAAGTCAAGGGGTCTGAATACTTTCTGAATGCCCTGTACATATGGGTAGGGATAAAGTGACTGGGCAAAAGGATAGCTAATAAACATTAGCAGCAGCGTATGTGATGAGTCAAAAGAGTTAGTCCAAAAAGGGTCAATGCAGATAGTTAAATAGTTAGCCAATAGCTATTGGCTAACTATTTAACTAACTATTTAGCAGTCTTATACCTTTGGAGTACAAGCTGTTCATGGTCCTGTTGGTTCCATACTTGGTGCATCGGTACAGCATGCCGTGTGGTAGCAGAGAGAACAGTCTATGACTTGGGTGGCTGGAGGTTTTTTTTGTCAACGACTCCTGGCAGGTATATTCACGGTCATTTTCAACCTCTCCTTGTCCCAGCCTGTAATCCCCACGTCTCAATCTGACCACCATCATTCCTGTTCCCAAAAACTCTAAGGCTACCTGCAAAAATGACTAACGCCCTGTTCTGAAAGGCTGGTTATGGCACATATTAACTTCATCATCCAAGACACTCTAGATCATCCCCTCCATTTTGCATACCGCCCCAACAGATCCATAGACGACGCAATTGCACTCCACACTTCCCCCAGCCACCTAGATAAGAGGAATACCTTTGTGAGAACGCTGTTCATTGACTACAGCTCAGCGTTCAACACCATTGTCCCCTCCAAGCTCGTCACCAAGCTTAGGACCCTGGGACTGATCACCTCTCTTTGTAACTGGATCCTGGATTTGCTGACACAACGGTGGTAGGCCTGATCACCGGCAACGATGAGACAGCCTATAGGGAGGAGGTCAGTGACCTGGCAGTGTGGTGCCAGGACAACAACCTCTCCCTCAGCATCAGTAAGACCCCAGAGCTGATCATGGACTACAGGGAATATGGGGGGCGAGCACGCCCGCATCCACATCAACTGGGCTGTAGGGGAGTGGGTCGAGAGCTTCAAATTCCTCGGTGTCCAAATCACTGAGGACTTAAAACGGTCCACACACAAGCACATAGTCAACCTACTCAGGAGGTTGAAAAGATTTGGCATCGGCCATCAAATCCTCAAAAGGCTATACACCATTGAGAGCATCTTTACTGGCTGCTGCACTGCTTAGTGTGGCAACTGCACCTCCCTCAATCGGATGGTGCTACAGAGGGTGGTGCGGACAGCCAAGAAGCGTCACTACAGTCCCTGGTTTGAATCCAGGCTGTATCACATCCGGCCGTGATTGGGAGTCCCATTGGGCGGCGCACAATTGACGCAGCGTCGCCCGGGTTTGGCCGGGGTAGGCCGTCATTGTAAATAAGAATTTATTCTTTAACTGAATTGCCTTGTTAAATAAAGGTTCAATTAAAACAATATTTATATATACCAGGCAGTGTGAAAGGAAGGCCAGGAAAAAAATGTAAGACTCAATCCACCCAAGCCATAGACTGTTCTCTCTGCTTCCGCAAGGCAAGCGGTACCAGAGCAACAAGTCTGACACCAACAGACTCCTGAACAGCTTCTATCCCCAAGCCATAAGACTGCCAAATAGCAAACAAAATGGCTACATATCTGCATTGACCATTTTATTTGTATTAACTCACAGAACTCTACACACTCACGCACAATCACACTCACACTCACACTCACACCCACACACACACACACGCGCACGCACACACACACACACACACACTTAATTTGCTCACACACACACCAACTCACAGAAAAAAAATTCCAGACAAAGAGAGGAGTCACAAAAAGCACAAATAGAGATAAAATGAATCACTAACCTTTGAAGATCTCCATCAGATGACACTCATAGGACTTCATGTTACACAATACATATACAGTATGTCTTGTTCGATTAAGTTCATATTTATATCCAAAAACCTCAGTTTACATTGGCGCCATGTTCAAAAATGCCTCCAAAATATCCGGAGAAATTGCAGAGAGCCACGTCAAATAACATAAATTCTCATCATAAACTTTGATGAAAGATACATGTTTTACATAGAATTAAAGATACACTTGTTCTTAATGCAACCGCTGTGTCAGATTTCACAAAGCTTTACGGCAAAACACAATATTCAATAATCTAAAAACAGCGTTCAGCCACAAAAGCAAGCCATACAGTTACCTGCCAAATTGTGCAGTCAACAAAACTCAAAAAGCATTATAAATCTTCACTTACCTTTGCTGATCTTCGTCGGAATTTACTCCCAGGGCTCCCACTTCCACAATAAATGTTTGTTTGGTTCGGTAATGTCCATCATTTATGTCCAAATAGCTATTTTTGTTAGCGTGTTTGGTAAACAAATCCAACGTCAGGAAGCGCGTTCACTAAAAGCAGACAAAATGTCCAAAAGTTCCGTAACAGTCAGTAGAAACATGTCAAACGATGTATTGAATCAATCTTTAGAATGTTTTTAACATAAATCTTGAATAACGTTCCAACCGGAGAATTACGTTGACTTCAGATGAGCGATGGAACAGAGCTCCCTCTCATGTGAATGCGCATGGTCAAAGCATGGTCAGGTCATGGCAGACCTGACTAATTCCCCTCTCATTCGGCCCCCCTTCAAAGTAGAGGCATCAGACAAGGTTCTACAGACTGTTGACATCTAGTGGAACCCGTAGGAAGTGCAAACTCATCCATATCTCGCTGTGATTTCAATAGGATCTTGGTTGAAAATCGACCAGCCTCAGAATTCCCACTTCCCGTTTGGATTTCTTCTCAGGTTTTTGCTTGCCACATGAGTTCTGTTATACTCACAGAAATTCAAACAGTTTTAGAAACTTCAGAGTGTTTTCTATCCAATACTAATAATAATATGCATATATTAGCAACTATGACTGAGGAGCAGGCTGTTTTTTCTGGGCACCTCTGTGCACCTTTCATCCAAGCTACTCAATACTGCCCCTGCAGCTATAAGAAGTTAAACCAACCGCTGTGTCAGATTTTAAAAAAACTTTACGGAAAAAGCACACCATGCAATAATCTGAGTACGGCGCTCAGACACAAAAACAAGCCATACAGGTACCCGCCATGTTGTGGAGTCAACAGAAATCAGAAATAGCATTATAAATATTCACTTAGCTTTGATGATCTTCATGAGAATGCACTCCCAGGAATCCCAGTTCCACAATAAATGTTTGTTTTGTTCGATAAAGTCCATAATTTATGTCCAAATACCTCCTTTTTGTTTGCGTGTTTAGTTAAAAAATCCAAATTCATGACGCGCAGGCCAGACAAAGTCAAAAAATTCCATTACAGTTCGTAGAAACATGCCAAACGATGTATAGAATCAATCTTTAGGATGTTTTTAACATAAATCTTCGATAATGTTTCAACCGGAGAATTCCTTTGTCTTTAAAAATGAAAAGGAACGCAGCTACCTCTCACGGGGGCGCGCCTGAGTGAGCTCATGGCACTCTGCCAGACACCTGGTTGAAACAGCTCTCATTCCCTCATCCTTCACAGTAGAAGCCTGAAACAAGGTTCTAAAGAATGTTGACATCTAGTGGAAGCCTTAGGAAGTGCAATATGACCCCATAGACACTGGATATTGGATAGGCAAACCTACAAACCTCAGATTTCCCGCTTCCTGGTTGGATTTTCTCTCAGGTTTTTGCCTGCCATATGAGTTCTGTTATACTCACAGACATCATTCAAACAGTTTTAGAAACTTCAGAGTGTTTTCTATCCAAATATACTACTTATATGCATATATTAGCTTCTGGGCCTGAGTAGCAGGTTGTTTACTCTGTGCACCTTATTCATCCAAGCTACTCAATACTGCCCCCCTTTCTCAAAGAAGTTAACTTCCTGACTGATGTCTTGAGATGTTGCTTCCATATATCCACATAATTTTTATTCCTCATGAAGTCATCTATTTTTTGAAGAGCACCAGTGCCTCCTGCAGCAAAGCACCCCCACAACATGATGCTGCCACTCTCGTGCTTCACGGTTGGGATGGTGTTCTTCGGCTTGCAAGCCTCCCCCTTTTTCCTCCAAACATTACGATGGTTATTACGGCCAAACAGTTATTTTTTTGTTTCATCAGACCAGGGGACATTTCTCCAAAAAGTACAATCTTTGTCCCCATGTGCAGTTGCAAAACGTAGTCTGGCTTTTTTATGGCGGTTTTGGAGCAGTGGCTTCTTCCTTGCTGAGCGGCCTTTCAGGTTATGTCGATATAGGACTCGTTTTACTGTGGATATAGATATTTTTGATATTTTTTTCCTCCAGCATCCTCACAAGATCCTTTGCTGTTCTTCTGGGATTGATTTGCACTTTTCGCACCAAAGTACGTTCATCTTTAGGAGACAGAACGCGTCTCCTTCCTGAGTGGTATGACGGCTGCGTGGTCCCATGGTGTTTATACTTGCGTACTATTGTTTGTACAGATAAATGTGGTACCTTCAGGCATTTGGAAATTGCTCCCAAGGATGAACCAGACTTGTGGACGTCTACAAAAAAAATTCTGAGCTCTTTCTTCTTTCTTTTCTTTTGATTCATTCATGATGTCAAGCAAAGAGGCACTGAGTTTGAAGGTAGGCCTTGAAATACATCCCCAGGTACACCTCCAATTGACTAAAATTATGTCAATTGGCATATCAGAAGCTTCTAAAGCTGTTTAAAGGCACAGTCAACTTCGTGTATATAAACTTCTGACCCACTGGGATTGTGATACAGTGAATTGTAAGTGAAATAATCTGTCTGTGAACAACTGTTGGAAATATGACTTGTGTCATGCACAAAGTAGATGTCCTAACTGACTTGCCAAAACTATAGTTTGTTAACAAGAAATTTGTGGAGTGGTTGACCTAAGTTTATGTAAACTTCCGACTTCAAATGTAAGTAATCCTCACACGGGGTACCAAACAATTATTATTTTGTTATATTTTCTCCAGAAGTCTTACATAACCATCTTTAGCAGAAAATAATGTGTATTATCTGACTTTTCCTTGTATATGCTAGCATTTACAATGGAAGTAAGTCGATAGTTCAGAGGAGGGAATGCAAGAATGTCTAACATATTGGAATTAGTAGTATACTTCAGAGTGAGAGAAGGTTTGACCCCTGACTTTTCCCAGGGTTCATTATAAATGCACCGGACCGGACCAATCCTGGAGCTTTACGTTCTGATAAAGTTCCCTCCCTCTGTAGACATGCTAGACGTTGTAGAGATATTGACGGATGCAATTTAAGGGTCCTATGAGCCTTGGGAAAACGAAGTGCACTATATAGAGAATATGGTGCTATTTTGGACACACACTAAGATAATTTTCTCGCTTTCCCTTCCTTTCTTTGGCTGGCCTCGCCACGTCCTCCGAAGGTGTCCACAAACGAAGCCCAAGTCAATTTAGTAAATTAAGATGCAGGGAGGGAAGTGGTGGTGGGCCTGCTAACGTTACATCCTTCCTCGGGGGGACGGATATATTTCAGCTTTGGTCAAAGGGCAAATTTGGAGCCGCCGGTTTAATTTCAGCGGTGCCAGCGTCCTCCTCCGTCTCTTTTCTTTCTCATTCTCTGTCTCAGGTATTGCATTTGGAATGATTGAAGTTTTAAAATGATTCTAATCATTCTTCGGTGGGACTGAGAAGACAGTGGTGTGCTGCTCATTAAGGAGCCCTGTTGTTAGAGGGGTGAATAGCTGAAGCGGTGGAATTGAATAAAGGCAGGAATGTGGGAAGTGGAAAAAGAGCAGATGAGAGATAGAGAAGTGTAAATGACAGATGCACTTGTCTGTCCTTGACACTTTCCAAGGGTGGAGGATCACCCTGTGTTTGTAGGAGTCTCTGCTTGTAGGAGTCTCTGCGCGCGTGCGCGCGCGTGTGTGTGTGTACCTTTTTTAAGGGAACAAACTTTTTTAAGGGAACAAACAGTTCCACACTCTTAAAGAGAGTCTCTGTGAGTTGGTTTCAACACAGACTAAATTACAGTGATTCAATTGCAAAAGTATTATGGTAATGAGAGTGTTTGATGTGTGGGAGAGGGACATTTCTCACCTATAGTTATCCTCTGAAGTTTGAGCGGATGGTGATGGCTTACTGAAAGAATCACTGTTGTTTCTTAGCCAAAGCCTTACTGGCAGATTTGTCAGTATGACACTCCCCTCCTCTCTTCCTCCATGTTCTGTATTTAATCAGACAGGGAGAGAGAGAAGGGTGAGAGCAGTCAGGAGTCTGTGTCTGGGCTGTTTGTGTGCAGGTGTTTGTGTATGTCTCAGGATGCTTGGTATTAGTGAGGAGTTTGAGAAGTGTATTATCATGTGTGTCTGATCTCTTTGTTGCATACTGTTGAGTGTGTGCACGCACTTAATCATGACTGTGTGCATGTGTGTATCCATGCATAATTGTGTTTACTCCAGCCAGAGAGAAAGAAGTTCCCTGCTATAGAGATTACTTACAGCCGTAAATTGTCCCTACGGTCCTAGGCCTCAGATCTGCCCTCCCTTTCTGAAAGTAACACTTCAGCATTTTGTCTCCAGGACTGGAGGAAGGGGGGGGGGGGGGTGACAGGGAGAGAGAAAGAGACGAAGAGGGAGAAAGAAAAAGAGAGAGAGAGCAAAGAGAAGAGAAAGAGAGGGAGAGAAAGATAAGTCAGTCTAAAGTATAGAACTATGTATCCCCCCACTCTCCCGAGGTGCTGATGGTCCAGGGGCAGGGAGTTAAGAGAGAGATGGAGGTTGAACATTACATAACTCTTGCAGGCGTTACTCTGTCATTATTGACATGGATGGCACCTTATTGGTAGATTAAGTTTATAAATTGCCTGTGGGACAGTGGATGCGCATTGATAATTCAAATGGAACTGTTAACAGGCATTACCCAGGGATTGTGGTGAATAACTCAGCATCCAGGATTCCAAAAACCTGTTTAATACCTGTTTTGCTATTACATATCTTTAAATGTTGGTCATTTAGCAGACGCTCTTATCCAGAGTGACTTAAAGGAACAATTAGGGTTAAGTGCCTTGCTCAAGGGCACATAAACCGATGTTTCACCTATTCGGCTTTGAACCAGCGACCTTTCGGTTACTGGCCCAACGCTCTAAACCGCTTGGCTACCTGCCGCCCACACACTATTACCCCCCCCCCCCCCCCCAGTTGTCTCTCTCTCTGTCTCTGGATGTTAGAGTGAGCGAATGGAGGGTGTGGTACTGGACTGTCAGTCACCATGCCCTTGTACTGGTCCTCACACTGCCACAGAGAGGAGACAGGAGAGAAAGAGAGAGGATGTGTATGTGCTTGTGTGTCTGTGTGTGTGAGAGAGAGCGAGAGACTGATAAAGTGTGTGTGTGTGTGTGTGTGTGTGTGTGTGTGTGTGTGTGTGTGTGTGTGTGAGAGCGAGAGACTGATAAAATGTGGTGTGTGTGTGTGTGTGTGTGTGTGTGTGTGTGCACGCGCAGGGAATGCTTTGGATGACAATACATAAATACCCAAATTAACTAAAGCCCACTCTCTCTACCTCAGTGACCACTAGACAGAGGAAAAGGAGAGGGAGGGAGGAAGAGAAAGATTTTGCCAAGTTCCAAATTTGACAGCTTTTGAACTTGTTTTCATTTCTTATTCATTAGATAAGTAAAATCAAATCCAGTGATGGCACGCTGCTGCTGCCATAGCTTGATTTATGTCCACTTCTGGGGAAAGAAAGGAGAATTTATGGCTTTCTCGTGTCACCTAATCTACGCTGCAAAGCCTATGCATTCTGTTGCAGTGGGTTTAGAAAGAGGCTCTGGAAATACTCAACACCTTCTCCCTCTCTTTCTCTCACTCACACACAGGCACATGTGCACATAAACACCTCTCTTTGCCCTTAACCTTTCCCCCACCAATTTCCCTTCTGTCTTATTCTCTGTCTGCTCTCCTTCTCCTCCTCCCTCTCATCCTCCCTCATCCTCCCTCTCCTTCTTCTCCCTCTCCCTCTTCTCCTTCCTGTCCATCTCCTCCTCCCTCATCCTCCCTCTCGTTCTTCTCCCTCTCCCTCCTCTCCTCCCTGTCCCTCCTCCCTCTTCCTCTCCTCCTCCCTATCCTTCTTCTCCTCCCTCTCCTTCTCCTCCTCCCTCTCCTCCTCCTCCCTCTCCTCCTCTCCTCCTACCTCTCCCTCCTCCCTTTCTTCCTCCCTCTCCTCCTCCTTCTCCCTTCTTCCTCCCTCTCCTCCCTTTCCTCCTCCCTCTCCTCCTACCTCTTCCTCTCATCCTCCCTCTCCTTCCAATGCCTCTCATCCTCTCTCTCCTTCTCCTCCTCCCTTTCCTCCTCCCTCTCCTTCTCCTCCTCCCTCTCCTCCTCACCCCCTCATCTCTCTGTCCTCCCTCTCTCTCTCCTCCTCCCTTCCTTCCCCATCTTCCCTTCCTTCCTTCTCCTCCTCCCTCTCCCTCTTCTCCTCCCTGTCTTCCTCCTTCTCCTCCTCCCTATCCTTCTTCTCCTCCCTCTCCTTCTCCTCCTCCCTCTCCCTCTCCTCCTCCCTCTCCTTCTTCTCCACGCCTCCTCCCCCCCCTCTCCTCCTCTGTCTTCCTCCTCTCCCTTTCCTCCCTCTCCCTCTCATCCTACCTTTCCTTCTCCTCCCTCCCTCCTCTCCTTCTCCTTCTCCTCCCTTTCCTTCTCCTCCTCCCTCTCTTTTTCTCCCTCTCCACCACCTTTCTTATATAGACCCTCTCTTTTTATAGTGTCTCCTATAATCACCATGTAAACGTCAGAGGCTGTTGATTGCCTGCATACTGTATGTCTAATTATATAGCTATCCGTGTTTGTGTGTGTGTGTTCATGTGCCTGTGTGTTTCATCAGATCATGTATTACATTCGAGATATCAACAGCTTGCATACGAGCA
The DNA here is from genome assembly GCF_016432855.1 of Salvelinus namaycush. Lineage (NCBI taxonomy): Eukaryota > Metazoa > Chordata > Actinopteri > Salmoniformes > Salmonidae > Salvelinus > Salvelinus namaycush. The sequence goes on from NC_052326.1 coordinate 36,291,117, forward strand.
ATCCATGCGTGTTTCAGAGTTATTCTCATCCAAACAACACATCTGTACGTTCTATTATTATCTAACTGTAATATGATACTGGTTGCATTTCAAATGTGTTTGAAGGCTAAACGAACTGCTGTTGTCACAAACTCTGATGCATTTTTTGTCAGACAGACAAAAATAAGGCAAATGTACTGTATATTTAAAATTGTATATTTTGTATATATATTTATTTAGATAGTCCCCTGTAAATTGTCTATAGATGCTTAAACTATCGACAAACTGTAACTTGAAAAGAAAGAGAGAAGACATAAACAGGACTAGAGATAGAGAAAGATTGGTGTGAAACAGTTGAAAGAAAGGATGTGAGAAGAGGAGTGAAGACTAGTCTGTAGCCTGCTGAACACATAGCTGATGGAGACAAAGAGAAATCAGCCACAGAAGACGTGATTGCTTGAGATTTTCCCAAAGTCTTTTTTTCTGCCTAGCATTTGAAACTGCTTGTGCCTTGACACCCAGTATTATTTTGTGTCCCTTTAAGATGAATGTATTCTGGAAGGGGGGAAGGACTGTCAAGAAAATTAATTGTGAAGGATTGCAGGCTGTGAACTCAAAATAATTTAAAGGTACAATGCAGATGTTTTTATCTCAATATCAAATCATTTATTGATAACAATTAAGGACCTTACTGTGATTGTTTTACATTAAAATAGTCAAAAAGAAACTAAATAGCTTCTTAGCAAAGATAATAATTTAGCTAGGACTGTCTGAGGAAAACTGTAAACTAGCTGTTATTGGCAGAGAGGTTTTGAAACTCTCTTATTGGTCTGTTAACAAATTTACCACATGTTGATGTCAACAGGCAGGTCAAAACTCCATCCCACCGTCTTTTCAAACAGCTCTTTCACTGAAAGGGCATTATCATCATTTGCACAATTCCACAGTATTATTCCAACCTGTGGAAATATATATAAAACACAGGAAAATAAGGTTTTAACTGCACTTTAACTGCAAAAGAAAATGACCATGGGTCGTTTTTTTAATTGATCAGGCGGAAACTCGAATATATATATATATATATATATGTGTGTGTGTGTGTGTGTGTGTGTGTGCGCGTGTGTGTGTGTGTGTGTGTGTGTGTGTGTGTGTGTGTGTGCGCGCGCGCATCTGTACCCTGAACAGCACGGCTTCTTATCAGTGATGCAGCGTCTGACCATATCACAGTTAGAGTAGCCGACTGGCTGCAGGAAACGCCAAGAGAAGCACAGATTGTGCCAATTCATCTTGATGTTTTTTTATTTAGCATTTGTTTTGCTTCCTCCCATGTGACTGACTTGCTACTCAATACGTGGCCAAACAACTAGGTCTTGAATTGTTCTCTCCTCTCCCATATGTATGAGATGTGAAAGAAAAGGACTCACTACTATAGTGAGGAGGGGTGTGAGAGGAAGGGAGAATTGTTAACACTTTACTTTACAATCCTGGCACAGATGGTAGTTAGAAAACAACAGTAACAATTGATACTTTCTGTCTGTTTTTATTTATTTCTTAGTCAATTAAATTGGTAATTTGCCACCACAGTGTGTGTGGTATCTGTGATGTTTGGAATTAAACAACAGAGCAAAAATACACATTGGTTTTGACGGCCAATACAATTGTATGTTATGTTAAAGCATCAAATGGTAGTTATTAGTAATGTCATAATATTAAGCAATTTCTAAGTAAACACCAGTTAAATTGAGGACTTTAACAAAATACTACTGCTACTAGCTGAGGAAGGAATATGAAAGTAAAGCAAGTCTCATTCTCACTGTAAGAATTTCAAGCAGTGCTCTCTCATTTTGTTAAGGAAATGACCTCTCCTCCAGTGTTAGACTTTCTCCTCAATGTGATTCACTTTTATCTTATTGCTATGATGAAAACATAGTTGTGTGTGTGTGTCAGTGGAGGCTCCTCAGAGGAGGAAGGGGAGGACCATCCTACTCAGTGAATAAAAAAATTAAAAAAGTGAAATATTTAAAAAGCTAACATTTTTAGATAAAACTATACTAAATACCTGATTAAAAAACACTGTTTTGCAATGAATTCTGATCATGGATGCTGATCGTGAAAAAACAGAGGGAGCATGCCCCTATCCACATCGACGGGACCGCAGTGGAGAACGTGTTCCTTGGCGTAAACATCACTGACAATCTGAAATGGTCCACCCATACAGACAGTGTGGTGAAAACGGCACAACAGCACCTCTTCAACCTCAGGAGGCTGAAGAAATTTGGCTTGGCCCCTCAGACCCTCACAAACTTTTACAAATGCACAATTGAGAGCTTCCCGTTCGGGCTGCACCGCCCGCAACCGCAGGGCTCTCCAAAGGTTGGTGCGTTCTGCCCAACGCATCACCGGGAGCACACTGCCTGCCCTGTAGGACACCTACAGCACCCGATGTCACAGGAAGGCCAAAAAGATCAAGAAGTACATCAACCACCTGAGCCACAGCCTGTTCAACAGTCAATCTGACTGTAAAATAGCCATCACTAACAGGCTACCACCCGGTTACTCAACCCTGCACCTTAGAGGCTGCTGCTCTATATACGTAGACATGGAATCACTGGCCACTTTAATAATGGAACACTAGTCACTTTAATAATGTTGACATACTGCTTTACCCATCTCATATGTATTTACTGTATTCTATTCTACCTTATTGTAGTCAATGCCACTCTGACATTGCTCTAACTAATATTTATATATTTCTTAATTCCATTCTTTTAATTTTAGATTTGTGTATTGTTGTGAATTGTTAGATACTACTGCACTGTTTGAGCTAGGAACACAAGCATTTCGTTACACCTGCAATAACATCTGCCAAATACGTGTATGTGACCAATAACATTTTATTGTATTTTATTTTAATGTCTACTGTAGCTTCAACAGCCCCCTCTAGGCTAGCACCATGGTGTAGCCAGAGGACAGCTATTGTCCGTCCTCCTCTGGAACATTGACTTCAATACAAAACCTAGGGGGCTTATGGTTCTCACCCCCTTCCAAAGACTTACAAAGTAATTATGACGACTTCCGGAGGACGTCCTCCAACCTATCAGAGCTCTTGCAGTGTGAACTAACATCTTGTCCATCCAATCAAAGTGTCAGTGAATGAATCTATTACTGAAAGCACAAGCTACAGCTAGCTTAGACTGTAGTGCATAAAGTGTGCTGAGTAGTTGACTCAAAGAGCGAGAAAGACAATAGTTGAAATATTTTGAACAAATTATTTTCTTCAAAACATTAAGGACAAGCAGCCAAGAGAGAGTTAGCTATATATATATTTTTTTTTTCTTAGTTTACCTTTCACTTACTTTAAGCTAATGCAGCTATTTTAGCCTACTACACAGCCTGACTAAACCAGAGAGGAATGGTTTTTATGTTAGCTGACTAAGGCTATTGTCACGGCCGTCGAAAGAACTGGACCAAAGCGCAGCGTAGTGAGCGTACATTACTATTTATTTGGATAATGTCGCCAACAAAAAACAATAAACAATACAAAACGACCGTGAAGCTTAAAGGCTATAGTGCCACAAACAAAGACAACTTCCCACAAACACAAAAGGGAAAAAGGCTGCCTAAGTATGATTCCCAATCAGAGACAACGATAGAAGGCTGTCCCTGATTGAGAACCATACCCGGCCAAAACAAAGAAATACAAAAACATAGAAAATAGAACATAGAATGCCCACCCAAATCACACCCTGACCAAGCCAAAATAGAGACATAAAAAGCTCTCTAAGGTCAGGGCGTGACAGTACCCCCCCCCCCCCCAAAGGTGCGGACTCTGGCCGCAAAACCTGAACCTATAGGGGAGGGTCTGGGTGGGCATCTATCCGCGGTGGCGGCTCTGGTGCGGGACGTAGACCCCGCTCCACCTCTGGCTCACCCCACTTTGGTTGCGCCCCTGGTGCGGGACCCCCGTCGCCGACCCCGGACTGGGGACCCTCGTTGCGGGCCCCGGACTGGGAACCCTCGTTGCGGACCCCGGACTGTGGATCCTCACTGATGGGAGGAGACGTATAGACAGCCTGGTGCGTGGGGCTGCCACAGGGCCCACCAGGCTGGGGAGACATACAGGAGGCTTGGTTCTGGGAGCAGGCACAGGATGAACCGGGCTGTGGGGGAGCACTGGAGATCTGGTGCTTATCCCTGGCACCACTCTTCCAGGCTGAATGCCCCCTTTAGCCCGGCACCTCCCGAGCGCAGGCACAGGTCGAACCGGGCTGTGGGGGAGCATTGGAGATCTGGTGCTTAACACGTGCACCTCTCCTTTTGGCTGTATGCCCACTTTAGCCCGGCACGTGCGGGAAGCTGGAACAGGCCGCAATGGGTTCTCCTGGCGAACTGGGGATACCGTGCGTAGAGCTGGCGCAGGATAACCCGGGCCGAAGAGACGCACCGGAGACCAGGAGCGCTGAGCCGGCACAATCCCTCCTGGCTGAATGCCAACTCTAGCACGGCAACTGCGGGGAGATTGCAGAGAGCGCACCAGGCTATGAGAGCGCACTGGAGACACACGGCGCAGAGCCGCATAGCCTGGTGCCTGACTAGTCACTCTCTCCCCACTGTAAGCACGGGGAGTTGGCTCAGGTCTATAACCTGACTCCGCCAATCTCCCCGTGTGCCCCCCCCCCCCAAAAAAAATGTTTTTGGGCTGCCTCTCGTGCCTGCTTCGCTGACTTGCCTCCTCATATCGCCGCCTTTACCAGCTGCCTTCGCCTTCCTGGCTGCTTCCACCTGTTCCCATGGAAGGCGATCCCTTCCGGCCAGAATGTCATCCCATGTCCAGTCCTCCTTTTTACCACGCTGCTTGGTCCTTTTGTGGTGGGTAGTTCTGTCACGGCCGTCGAAAGAACTGGACCAAAGCGCAGCGTGGTGAGCGTACATTACTATTTATTTGGATAATGTCGCCAACAAAAAACAATAAACAATACAAAACGACCGTGAAGCTTAAGGGCAATAGTGCCACAAACAAAGACAACTTCCCACAAACACAAAAGGGAAAAAGACTGCCTAAGTATGATTCCCAATCAGAGACAACGATAGACAGCTGTCCCTGATTGAGAACCATACCCGGCCAAAACAAAGAAATACAAATACATAGAAAATAGAACATAGAATGCCCACCCAAATCACACCCTGACCAAACCAAAATAGAGACATAAAAAGCTCTCTAAGGTCAGGGCGTGACAGCTATCCAACACTGCAACTTTTCCAAGTCAAGGTAAGCTTTCGGTTGTATTAATTTATTGCCATCGGGGTCCTCCGTTGTAACTGCTAAACTGCTTTCTGTACACTGTACTGCGTGATTGTACACATGGATTACATTATGGGTACTAACGCGTTAGTTCTAGTTTGTTGACTATATGGTCACAAGGATGTAGGTTGTGTAGTGGTTTGGCTTAGAGAGATGTTTGCACCTGGTCATAGACAGCAAAAGGGAAAAGGTTAGAGGAGGAGAGCGCAAATATATGAGAAAGTATTATACAACAAGCAAAGTAATGATGCAGTATGTGGCTGTGTGTGTGCGGTGATCATGGATGTATTCATTCCACCGATTCTGTTGCAAAACATTTCTTAAATGGAAGCAAATGGAACGAAACAAGGAGGGACCACCCTGAATTTATCCAATAGAAACTTTTGTTTTAGACTAATGTTTACACCCGAGATCAGCTAGATGCAGGCAAGAGTGTGCAAGGCGGTATTGAATGTGTCACTGTCTGTCAACTTGATTACTCCTATTTGTCTTTCAACCTGTGCGCCTATGTTATAAACTTTCATTTCTTGGCTAGGTTGTAGCAACCTCATGATGGGTATTATATAGGGCAAATTCGAGTATCATGTAGTAGCCTTAACCTATCGATGTTACATTGAACTGGGTGAATGGAATATGACTGACAGTCATCCAATATGCTATAATAGAAATAAGGACATGCTCATGAAAAATAAGTGTGTGTGTGTGTGTGTGTGTGTGTGTGTGTGTGTGTGTGTGTGAGAGAGAGAGAGAACATATACTAGGCGTGTGTGAGTAAGTGTGAATGAAGCATAGAATTCTCAACTCACAAGAAAACAGTAAGAAGTCTGTTTCTCACTAAGACACCGTGGGTGGATGTGTATGAGTGCCTGAGTGTATGTTTGTACATGCGTGTGAATGTGGGTGCGTTTAATGGTGCTCCTTTGTGTGAATTTGAGGTGGAGATAGTATTTTCTGTCTCAGGGAAGTGTATAATGGAGAATGGGGAGGTAGAGAGTTGTAGGCTGTTGTGAGTGATGCATAATGTTGCTCAATGCTACCATCTAGCTGTTAGTTCCACTTATTTCTCTGTCACTCCTAGCTCTTTTTCTCTCTTTGCTCTCTCTCTCTCTCTCTCGCTGTCTTTCAGTCTCTCCACCACTCTTTCCCCATCGCCCTCTCTCCACACCTCCCTCTCTCTTTCACTCCTCTCTCTCTCCCTCTCTCTCTCTCAATATCAGCAGCCAGGGTGATATAAATAATGCATCAAAACACATTAAAAACATTTACTGGTGATGAATGAAAAGGGAGGGAAGGAGGGAGAAAGGGTGACTGGGCCTTAAAAGAAGGAGTGTTATAGTGCATTGAGAGGTATAGCAGACCTGGACTTTTTACACTGAGGAAGAGATGGTAAAAACACAGTAATATACCAAAGTGTTCCCCTAATATTGTCAGCCTCTAGTAGTTTACTGGTCGTTTACTTTAGAGCAAAACATGGCTTTATTGAGCTCCATCTCATCCAGAGTGCTGCCTAGTCCACTAACCACGGATTTCATTCATTAAGGTGTAGCACTCAGCAGTGTTTTTGTTTTGGTTAGTCTGGTTAGTCTGTACGTAAATGCAACAAAGTGGGAGAATTGCAGAACCATGAAGCATACATCCTTTCATACACTACCTGATAACACGCACGCACCAACAAACACATACACACACACACACTTCTTTCCCCTATGGGGCACATCGTTCCAGCTCTCCCCAGTCTCCCTCTCCTTCTTGCTCTCACTCCCCCACTTCTCTGCTTCCCTCTCCCTCCCTCACTTCCCCTCTCTCTATTACTCCCCCCTTCCCTCCCCCTCTCTCTCCCCTTCCCTCCTGGCAGTGTGGCGATTGGCATTATTAAAAATTGATTGGCAGCGAGCATTTTGTGGCTTGCATGTATTACTGAGCCGGAGAGCAGTGGGAAAGCAGCCAGAATTGACAGACAGGCCTTGGCGGAATGGAAGGAGGACTGTAAAGGAGAAAGGAAATGAGGGGTGAAAAATAAGAGTGTAAAGGAGGAATGAAATTAGTAGTGCAAAGGAGGAATGAAATTAGAAGTGTAAAGGAGGAATGAAATGAGGAGTGTAAAGGAGGAATGAAATGAGGAGTGTAAAGGAGGAATGAAATGAGGAGTGTAAAGGAGGAGTGTAGGGGGAATGGAAAGAGGAATGGAAAAGGGTGACAAGGCCTTATATGAGAACTTGGTGTCTAGATTAGTTAATAAGATAGATGGACGGACAGACAGAGAGAAAGAGAGACAAGTAGGCAGTCAGAAAGTTAGACCTAGTCAGACCAATTCAAATGTATATATCTGTAATGAGGCCCGGGTGAACTGCAATGTACTTGAACAGAGCTTGCACACATCCTCTCCCTCTCCCTTTCTCTTTCCATCCTTCTTCATCCCGCTCTCTAAATTCCTGAACCTGTACTATCAAATCTCAAAGGTTGTCCTTCTCTCCCAACCTACACAATTACATCTCAAAACATATTTACAAGTATTGTTACTTATTTGCCAACGCTGTCAATGACATTTAGGAAATGGTGTGCAGCTATATCTTGATGTTAGGTAAGCAATCCTAACCTCTTTCTCTCTCTTCTCTGTCTTCTCTTCCTTACTTTCTTTCTCTTTCCCTCCAACCCTCTCTATTCTCAATCTCTCTCTCCCTCTCCAGATGAACAGGCCTATCCAGGTGAAGCCTGCGGACAGCGAGAGTCGAGGAGGTAGTGCTCCACTTCTTTAAACACAGCTGCCGACCGTCCCACATCAGTGGCACCATTACCCCTCTCTGGCCCAGACAAGCACACACTTACGCAAATCAGAGGAGGCTGGTGGGAGGAGCTATAGGAGGATGGACTCATTGTAATGGCTGTAATGGAATAAAAGGAACAGTATCAAACACATTAAACATATGTAAACCACATGCTTGACTCTATTCCGTTTCAGACATTACAATGAGCCTGTCCTCCTCCTATAGCTCCTTCCCTCTTTAGATGTTTCTCTTATACATTTTTTTTCATGCATAACATATTTAGTTGTGAATTAAGCATACACAAGTTTGAGCGTTTTGAATAGCATCAGTTAGAGAGAGTGAAGGGGTCAGTCAACTATGGCCTTTTAAAAGTCACTCATTAAACAAATCTCAGTAACTTTCATGTTCTTCAAAGGACTCACACACAAACACATACAGTACACACACACATGGGCCACTGATTAACCAGTTCAAGATAACATTCTTCCAGTGCAGCGAAAATTTTTGTTTTTGTTTCACACTGTAACATATTTCTGCCTGCAACATAACATAATTAAAAAAATTTGTATGAGAGAATGGCGGAGGAGAGGAGAGTGGGAGAAGAAGAGAGAGAAAAATAGAGAGTGTGAGGGAACCATTTTTAGAAAGAGAGATAAAGAGGTAGAGCAAATGAGGAGAGCGAGAGACAGAGAGAGAGAGAGTTACTGAGGGATTGCATGACTTCCTCCCTGTTTATTCTGGTCCTCTAACTGTGGTTGATGGAGCTGGGGAGACAAGAGAGAAACAATCAGTGGATGAGCTGGAGAAGGATTCTACTTCTCTCCCTCGCTCTTCCTCTACCTCTCCACCTCCCTTTCCTCTACCTCTACCCATCCCCCTGTTTCTCTTAGTGCCTCATTCTCAAATCCGGGCCTTGCGCCACTGCTGGTTTTCATTCTTCCCCACTAACCAGGAACTGATTCAGACCTGGGAACACAGGCCTCTCAGTTTAGGCCAATGTAGTGAATGAAGCCCTTATTTAAAATGGTGGTGTTACATTAGTGACCGGTTTCTTGAGCACAGATTAAGACTAGTCCTGGACTAATACATTCTTTAAATGGAGATTCTCCATTGAGAGTGGTTTTTAATCCAGGAGTTGGGTTCATATGTGTCAGGGAAACTGGCCCTAAGTGAAACTCTCATCATAAATTTGGTTTGATGGACATACTCTGGTCGACAACCTGTTTATGGTCCTATATAGACTTGGTCTGTCCAAGGTGCATCACTTCAAACACCCCCCCCCCCCCCCCCCAGGGAGTGAAACATTTATTGGTTCCTATTAATTTAATCTCCAGCTGAATATTTTTGTTTGTTGTGTTACAAGTTGTTTCTCGAAGAGAGATGTGAGAATTAATGGTGCCATCCCATGAGAACTGTGGAGGCTTCGGCCTTCAATGAGTTTGTGTGTGTGTGTGTGAAACTTTTACGCCACTACATTCCTAAAAAAAGATGTACTTTTTACTCCCATTCATTTTCCCTGAACCAAAAGTACTTCTTACATTTCTAAGGATCAGACAGGACAGCAATATAGTCAAATTCACTACCTATATGTGTGTGAATTTGCCAACCTACAGTACCAGTCAAAAGTTTGGACACACCTACTCATTCATGGGTTTTTCTTTATTTTAAAAATGTTCTACATTGTAGAATAATAGTTAAGACATTACACAATGAAATAACACATATGGAATCATGTAGTTACCAAAAAAGTGTTAATCAAATCAAAATATATTTTAGATTTGAGATTCTTCAAAGTAGCCATCCTTTGCCTTGACAGTTTTGCACACCCTTGGCATTCTCTCAATCAGCTTCACCTGGAATGCTTTTCGAACTGTCTTGAAGGAGTTCCCACATATGCTAAGCACAAGTTGGCTACTGATCCTTCCCTCTGCGGTCCAACTCATCCCAAACCATCTCAATTGGGTTGAGGTCAGGTGCTTGTGGAGGCCAGGTCATCTGATGCAGCCCTCCATCACTCTCCTTCTTGGTCAAATAGCCTTTACACAGCCTGGAGGTGTGTTGGGTCATTGTCCTCTTGAAAAACAAATGATAGTCCCACTAAGCAAAAACCAGATGGGATGGCGTATCGCTGGAGAATGCTGTGGTAGCCATGCTGGTTAAGTGTGCCTTGAATTCTCAAATTCTCAAATCGCTAATTTGGACTCATCAGACCAAAGGACAGATTTCCATCAGTCTAATGTCCATTGCTCGTGTTTCTTTGACCAAGCAAGTCTATTCTTATTGGTGTGGTTTCTTTGCAGCAATTCGACCATGTAGGCCTGATTCACGCAGTCTCCTCTGAACAGTTGATGTTGATGTGTCTGTTACTTGAACACTGTGAAGCATTTATTTGGGCTGCAATCTGAGGTGCAGTTAACTCTAAAGAACTTATCCTCTGCAGCAGAGGTAACTCTGGGTCTTCCTTTCCTGTGGCGGTCCTCATGAGAGCCAGTTTCATCATAGCACTTGATGGTTTTTGTGACTGCACTTGAAGAAACTTTCAAAGTTCTTGACATTTTCCAGATTGACTGACCATGTCTTAAAGTAATGATGGACTGTCATTTCTATTTGCATATTTGAGCTGTTCTTTCCATAATATGGACTTGGTCTTTTGCCAAATAGGGCTATCTTCTGTATAGCACCCCTACCTTGTCACAACACAACTGATTGTCTCAAACGCATTAAGAAGGAAAGAAATTCCACAAATTAACTTTTAACAAGGCACACCAGTTAATTGAAATGCATTCCAGGTGACTACCTCATGAAGCTGGTTGAGAGAATGCCAAGAGTGTGCAAAGCTGTCATCAAGGCAAAGGGTGTCTACATTGAAGAATATCAAATATAAAAAATGTAAAAAAAGAATTTAACACTTTTTTGTTTACTACATGATTCCATATGTCTTATTTCATAGTTTTGATGTCTTCACTATTTTTCTACAATGTAGAAAATAGTAAAAATAAAGAAAAACCCTGGACTGAGTAGGTGTGTCCAAACTTTTGACTGGTACTGTAGGTTGGCATTTATTGTCAGGAATCTTGCCCTGGAGGCAGCTCTGCACAGTGGTCACGATCTGACATATCCACACAGGGCCGGCAGCAGAATTAATCAGTTGGAGGGGCATGTGATTTCTTTAGGCGGGCACGTTTTTTTCCAGGGACCTACTATAATTGTTTTAATGGATGTTATAGTAAAGACCATAGGTCGGCTCGTGAGTTTGGAGTTTGGGGAAGCTTACAATTTATCCTAGCATTTCTACCGATCTGCGTGCCAGTTATGATTATTTTTATATGATCATTTTCATTTAATTTCATGAATAAAGTTTTTGTTTCTCAAAATCATTGTCAAGTGGTTAATCATAGAAAGCGGAATTTTAAAGATAACATTCAACTAATGCTAGAGCACCAGTCTCTGCCATATGGACACATTGATACACCGTGATCCAATGGTAACCAAAGAAATTAGCGCATATAACTTACATCGTCAACTATGTAAAATACATGGGCCTAACGCCTACAAATAAAAACAGTAGAAAATATCATGATGATAAATTCATGAATTTCTCTACTCCACTTGTCTGCCCCCCTTTCTATCTGTCTTGACTTGAGCTATCGCTAGTGAAGTGCAACATTATAAGCTACCAAATCAATTGGATCCTCACCAAAGCTGTCGCTAGCTAACTTGCAACATTGTATCAACTAGCCTATTCCAGGCCCTCAGTTCACAAACTGGAGGCCTGGTGATTATCGAGGCTGGGAAAGTGTTGGAAAGATTTCCCAAAGACTGTGAGGAACTATTATTATTCGCAATGATGTATAAAAAAACAGACTTTGTTGTATTACTGCGAAGCTCAGCTTATTATTGGTGGACGTGGTGATTTAAGACAATCAGAAATCAGACATCCCAAATGGGCACTCCTACATTTGCGCACAGCCTAGGCCTCCAAAAGGGTGCTCAGGCGCGCTCTCCCTTATTAAAGTTATCAGAACAGATAAACCATGCTCATTGCTCACATGGATCAGTCCAACAAAAGACAATTAACAAATTGACAAAACTCATAAATGATGGCTATGAAATAATCCAACGCTTGTTTCTCACAAGTGTAGCCGGTTGTGAACTCTGAAAACAATGTTTTACTGTAATTAATACATGCATTAATGGTACATTTACTAGGCCTACTGGTGACATATGTAATGGGGAATTCATAAAAAATAAACAATCAAAGGCCAAACAATTCACACAATGACTGCGCAATAATTTTCGGGAGACAGCTGAGAGCATTCTGGAGAGATGCTTATCTTTGCCACACACCCCTCCCCTTCTTCTTGTTTCAACATTTTAAATTATACTCAAGATACATTATCTTCACACATATTTTAGACGCCTTTCAATGACAGTCGCAAGCCTATTGCCACGCATACTGCCCAAATTGCAGGCTTCCCAATAAAATAGTCATAGTCATATGCACCTGTGATTTGAAACAATCTTCAGCTATTTTTTTAAAAAGAAGCTAATGATCCTCTGTGACTAAGTCATGCTCTCTGGTGTAGGATTTTTAATGATTTTATTTAGACAGGAGTAATATCATATAATTTTGGCAAAACATAATTTTACTTAAAGGGAAGGGAAGCCAGCATCCGAACAGTGCACCCGCCAACTTTCCTTCCCAATTTGCAAGTGCACTGAAACCAGAGATCTGTATATACAGTGGCGGAACTAGAGTTTTCTACATGGGGTGGCCATGGCTACTTCAAGGGTCCATAGACCATGACAGAAAATGTGTGTGTAACCCTAACCTGGCATCTAAGGCGCATGAATGAATGATTGCTCATTAGAGGTAGAAGTGATAATTCACTTCTAGAGTTCTTCAGTGTGGCAGATAGTGTGGTCCAAAAGGGTTACTTCACTAGAATTCTTTAACATACTATGAATAGTCAGTGTCTCTACCTCGGAACTGCAGCTCAATTTCTCTCTCTCTCTCCCTCTCCCTCTCCCTCTCACTCTCACTCTCACTCTCACTCTCACTCTCACTCTCTCACGCACGCACGCACGCACGCACGCACGCACGCACGCACACACACACACACACACACACACACACACACACATATATATATACTGGAGAGACGTGGATCACTCTGTTTTCATTAATATATAATCTGGGTCTATAAGTGTTGAACATCCAAAATATTTTCAGAAAATAAAGCTCAAGCACCAAGGAGATAAGATAAATTGCATAGTTTATTTACAAACAAATAATTTACGAAATAACACACTGCAATTTGACATACCAGGTATCAAGCAGAAATGGACTTGAAAATGTTTCGTAATTTTGGTGCCCATCAACATTTTACATTTACATTTTAGTCATTTAGCAGAAGCTCTTATCCAGAGCGACTTACAGTAGAGTGCATACATTTTATTACATTTACACACTGAGACAAGGATATCCCTACCGGCCAAACCCTCCCTAACCCGGACGACGCTATGCCAATTGTGCGTCGCCCCACGGACCTCCCGGTCGCGGCCGGCTGCGACAGAGCCTGGGCGCGAACCCAGAGACTCTGGTGGCGCAGCTAGCACTCCCAGAGACCCGGGTGGCGCAGTGGAAACTTACAGTATCATATTTATGCTCATATATATTATGTTAACTAATAGCAAATACATTTTTTGGAATTGGCCTGATCAAGACCAAATGAAATCTGTGTGACATGATACCCTGTGGATTTATCATATTAGAATGTTAGTGTACTAGCTAGTACACAGTGCAGGTTTTAATCATGACCAGAGGGACCGCCTAAGTGCCAAATGACCCTAGGTAGATTTAAAACAGCATAATTCTGCAGTTCTGGTGAGAACTGGCAAAATGTTTCACAAACTCCTCCATGTTGAGGGAGCGTGCCCTCCTTGACTCAACACTGAGGATTCCGAGGTGACTTAACCTGTCATCAACCATTGTTGTTCTAGGGTGGGTTTTAATCAGTTTTAAAGCTGAGAAGCTTCTCTCGCAAGAAGCACTGCTGACTGTTGTAACAACAGAAATCTTACAAAGTCAAAATAGCTCATGGAAGACCTCTTTATAAGGTTCTAGAAACACAACAAAGTCAAGGAGAGTAGACGGTCTGTCCTCCCTTCCACTTTTCTCTCTCCTATCAAGAAGCCACTTGGTTTGATGAACCTCATGTTTGAGGTCCTCTAAATCTGACTCAAATGTCTGAGCAAAGGCAAAAAGAGGCTCCTCATTCAAGAATGTTGTACTCTTTGGGTTGAGAGACTGGACCCCTTGCATTATCTCGCAATTCTTTGAAAAATGCCTCTGCAGCTCAGCTGAGAGACTGTCAAGCACCTGATAAAAGATAGCTCTTTGGAAGCTCTCACCATCACTTTGGTCACTATTTTTCTGTCCTACAGTGCACATTATCAATGAGTCGTGAAATCTTAAGCTTGTTTTAGGCTGTCTTTTACACAATGTTTGTATACCTAACCTCCAAACGAGCTTCAATGCCATACAACACTCCTTCCGTGGCCACCAACTGCTCTTAAACGCTAGTAAAACCAAATGCATGCTTTTCAACCGTTCGCTGCCTGCACCCGCCCGCCCGACTAGCATCACCACCCTGGACGGTTCCGACCTAGAATATGTGGACATCTATAAATACCTAGGTGTCTGGCTAGACTGTAAACTCTCCTTCCAGACTCATATTAAACATCTCCAATCCAAAATCAAATCAAAAATCGGCTTTCTATTTCGCAACAAAGCCTCCTTCACTCACGCCGCCAAACTCACCCTAGTAAAACTGACTATCCTACCGATCCTCGACTTCGGCGATGTCATCTACAAAATAGCTTCCAATACTCTACTCAGCAAACTAGATGCAGTTTATCATAGTGCCATCCGTTTTGTTACTAAAACACCTTATACCACCCATCACTGCGACCTGTATGCTCTAGTTGGCTCGCCCTCGCTACATATTCGTCGCCAGACCCACTGGCTCCAGGTCATCTATAAGTCCATGCTAGGTAAAGCTCTGCCTTATCTCAGTTCACTGGTCACGATAACAACACCCACCCATAGCACACGCTCCAGCAGGTATATCTCACTGATCATCCCAAAAGCCAACACCTCATTTGGCCGCCTTTCCTTCCAGTTCTCTGCTGCCTGTGACTGGAACGAATTGCAAAAATTGCTGGAGTTGGAGACTTTTATTTCCCTCACCAACTTTAAACATCTGCTATCTGAGCAGCTAACCGATCGCTGCAGCTGTACATAGTCCATCTGTAAACAGCCCACCCAATTTACCTACCTCATCCCCTTACTGTTTTTATTTATTTACTTTTCTGCTCTTTTGCACACCAGTATCTCTACTTGCTCATGATCATCTGATGATTTATCACTCCAGTGTTAATCTGCTAAATTGTAATTATTCGCTCCTATGGCCTATTTATTGCCTACCTCCTCATGCCTTTTGCACACAATGTATATAGACTCATTTTTTCCCCCCTACTGTGTTATTGACTTGTTTATTGTTTACTCCATGTGTAACTCTGTGTTGTTTTCTGTTCACACTGCTATGCTTTATCTTGGCCAGGTCGCAGTTGTAAATGAGAACTTGTTCTCAACTAGCCTACCTGGTTAAATAAAGGTGAAATAAAAAAATTAAATTTAAAAAAATACTTATTTTGCAGTGCTCTGCAATCTTTTCAACCTCTTTCCATAGTTCTCCAAAGTAGTTCTCCTCACTTCTGTAGTCCTGTAATGTGTCTGTAAGGGAACCTACTAGATCCACAGCCCTTGCTAGGTCAAGAGGGTTTGATTGGAGCATGTCAGAAAGACACTTGGCATCACCAAGCACTTTACAAAAGGTAACCAAAAGCCCTTTGAAATGTAAATCTATCTGAGAAAGAAGGCCCCTTGCCTCCACTGATCTATCACCACTATTTTCAAGTGTGATATTCTGTGCACTCTCAGAACTGCTGGAAGCCTGTACCTCAGATTATGGCATGCCGTGTATCTGCATGCCCACCTTACATCCGTAATTCTCTGTAGTTCCCTGGGCTGCTGCTGTGGATACAGCTCTTTCTGAACTGCAAGCCACTTGAGATGAACATACGAGCCAGATACAAAGTTATAAAGCTTCTGCAGGAGAGCAAAAAAGTGAACTGCCTCAGGCACTGATTTTACAGCATCGACAAGAACCAAATTCAAACAATGTGCATTACAGTGCACATAAAATGCAAATCTTGCACTGTTTCAAATCCGTGCAGTCACACTAGAATGCTTTCCGCTCATGCCCCACAATATGATTTCTGTAGTCCAGACCATGTTTTTCAAGGCCATCAATTATCGTTTTTGTGAGACCTACTGCATCTAAGCTTTCAGCTGACTGAAAGTGTAAAAAGCTTCCGTGGATGCCATTGTAATAGTACCTCACATTTGAAGATGTGGTATTTGTATTTTTATTTTTATTTGGTTTCATCTGCAATTACACTAAAAACTTCACTTTCTTTTACTTCTCTTATTATTTGACTTTCTACAATCTCAGCTCAGCCCTCAAGAACTTTGTTCTGGATTTGGTGGCTTGTGTACTTAGCATTGCCACATGTATTCATCCTTTTCTCTATGAGAGGGTCATTCTTTGCTATTTCTTCTAAAATTGTCAAAAAAAGACCCTTGTTGTGAGAGTCATCAGACTCTCGATGACCTCTCTGCACTATATTTTGAGTGGCAGTTAATAGGAGTACATCTGCAATTGTTTTAATGTAAGTACAGTTTTCCTCCACTTTCTTTTTCTGGTCCTCATTTATGACATCTAACATTGATGAGTTGCTGTCAATAGCCCTTTTATTCTGATTCCAAGCATACATAGCATTGATATGATGCTCTGCCTTCGAATGGAGCTTAAACCCAGAATCTTTAAACAGCGCCTTTTTCCAGTTACAAAAACCTGACTGTGATGTGAAGGCAGATTCAGGTGTATTGCAGAGAAAAATACCTACAGGCGAAACAATAAGTCGAATCTTGCCTTACAGAATATTCAAGCCATGAATTATTCTTATACCAGGAGCTGTTGAAAGCCCTTTTCCTAGTACCATGCTGAGTTCTGGGAAATGTTTTCAAACACGGCTGTACAGGACCCTCTTCTCTGGATCTTGAAATGTCTAAAATACACGTTAAATAATGTGCCATATCTCTATGGAAATGTAGAATATTAGATACTAACAGCTGCTAACTAAAATGTGTAGTTTAAAGTATAAGCCTGGCCTACCATTGGGTCCTTTTGGAACAGCATATCTGGTGCTTGATGCAGTTGGGAGGGGCTCGATGACATCTCCTGGCAGCTCTGGCTCACTGTCTTGCTCAGAACCCAGAGGTCTCTGTGTCATCCCTTGATACATCTGTTACATTAAAATAACACAAGAACCATTAATGTATAAACAAAATAAAAATGCCACAGCCATCAAAACAAGAACACACATGAATCAACAACCAACATTTTAAAGTGAGGCTTAATCTGACAAATCATCTATTACAAGCTGAAGCTAAACTTAAATTCTGAACTGGGCATGTGACTGACTGCCTGGTAGATGCTCTGACCTGGTGGTGGTAGACTGGGTCCTTGTGAAATCTGACCACACTGACTCTGACTAGCCTCAGGTAGGGAGCCGCTCTGAGGTCCGGTGGTGATGCAAGGGCTGGGGTCTGTTTGCACCTGATCTGCCTGTTTGTGCTTCTTTAAAAATATGTCTGATATATCTCCCTTTCTTTTCATGTTTAATTGACCCTATGCAAAAATAAGACAGTCTATGGTTACATCTAAGCATCCAATTACCCACATTTTAGTTCAATCTCAATCTTAATTACAAATCTCCATTATCATAACTGTACCTTAAAATGAACTACCAGCCTAAGTTACTAGTTATATCATGGCTAGCCCTACTCTGCAGTAAGTAACTGAGCTAGCTATAATTTCTTACACCATTACGATAGCAAACAGGCTATCTGCAAATTGTGGTCATTTTTTGAGGAACGTTAACAGATTGATAATAACAATTGTTTTTTTTTCCGTTCAAGTACAAAAATCTAACTGAGTTAATGGATTTCAAATTGCTGAATGTTAACTTGTTGAACACTAACAGATGTAGCCTACTAGTTACCCCACATTAGAATGAATGTTAACTTGTTGAACACTGACAGCTGTAGCCTACTAGTTACTCCACATTAGAATGAATGTTAACTTGTTGAACACTAACAGATGTAGCCTACTAGTTACTCCACATTAGAATGAATGTTAACTTGTTGAACACTAACAGATGTAGCCTACTAGTTACTCCACATTAGAATGAATGTTAACTTGCTGAACACTAACAGATGTAGCCTACTAGTTACTCCACATTAGAATGAATGTTAACTTGTTGAACACTGACAGCTGTAGCCTACTAGTTACCCCACATTAGAATGAATGTTAACTTGCTGAACACTAACAGATGTAGCCTACTAGTTACCCCACATTAGAATGAATGTTAACTTGTTGAACACTAACAGATGTAGCCTACTAGTTACTCCACATTAGAATGAATGTTAACTTGCTGAACACTAACAGATGTAGCCTACTAGTTACTCCACATTAGAATGAATGTTAACTTGTTGAACACTAACAGATGTAGCCTACTAGTTACTCCACATTAGAATGAATGTTAACTTGTTGAACACTAACAGATGTAGCCTACTAGTTACCCCACATTAGAATGAATGTTAACTTGCTGAACACTAACAGATGTAGCCTACTAGTTACTCCACATTAGCTAAACATTCGTATACTGTAACTTACGACACTGTACTGTATATGCATGTGTTACCAGCACAGATGTAAACATAATGTTAGGCTAAATTGGGCTAAGTTATTCTTCTGCATCTCGCAACCAAAGTTAATGTTCTCTCTTCCTCCTCTTCGATTTGAAAACGTCAAAATAAATTCTTCTTTCAACAAGAGGTGAAATGAGATGTCAATCAGCATCAAACTGCCAGTAGGGAATGCAATTTTGGGGGGTCACCTAGGGTTTCCAATCAGATGTCAGGGGTGTCCAGTGCCACCCCGGACACCCCTCTGGCTCCGCCCCTGTGTATATAATGACGAGACGCTCATGTCTCCACCCTAACAATGGGAGTCGTTATCCCAAAAGTGGGAAGGCAGGCAACAAGCTTAGGTCTGCATATTATATCCATAGAAACACATTGGGCTTATCATGGACAGATTTTGGCGAGAGTGGGCCCTCTCGCTTCGCCTCTTCCTCTCTGCTGGAACAATCTCACCGGAGAAAGCATCCGAGCGAGCAAAACAGAACCCCTCTGTCTTGCTAAATGTAACCCATGTATCTGATGCCGTCTGGACAGAAATAGTATGAAATGCCATACTATTTTTGTCCAGACAGAATCAGATACATGGTATACATATACACATACTGTTTTGCTCACTCAGAGGCTTTATCTGAAATTGATACGTATGTCTGTCTGGCAGGTCTCGGTCAAATAAATGATCAATATTTCAATATTTTCTTTTGACGGGCAAGGGCGTACGGTAGCCCATAACGTCGACCCTGTAGCCACAGTCATAAAATCTGATTTTAAACCTAACCCTAACCTTAACCCTAACCTTATCCACAATGTTAAACCCATGTGCCTAACCCTAACCTTAAATTAAGACCAAAAAGCTGATTTTTACAACACAGCCAGTTTTGACTTTACAGCTAGCCCATCTAGTAAAAATAGCTTAGTTCTTCCACCAGTGCAAGATTCATGAGAATAAATGTAAACCTGCTCAATATAATGCGTTGTCATCCCTACTGCCTCTGATCTGGCGGACTCACTAAACACAAATACTGCGTTTATAAATCATGTCTGAGCCTTGGTGTGTGCCCCTGATTGTCCGTACATAAAAAAACAAGACAATTGTGCCATCTGGTTTATGTAATATAAGGAATATGATGTATTTGATTTACTTTTAATTTTTACTGAAGCATGAAAATCGAGTACTTTTTCCAACACTGTACTTAAATACATTTAAAACCAGATACTTTTAGACTTTTACTCAGGTATTATTATACTGAATGACTTTCACAAGTATGACAATGGAGTACTTTTCCCTCCACTCTGTGTGTGTGTGTGTGTGTGTGTGTGTGTGTGTGTGTGTGTGTGTGTGTGTGTGTGTGTGTGTGTGTGTGTGTGTGCATGTGCGTGTGTGTGGGTGTCCTCCACCCCTGATCTCCGGGCCACACTTGTTAACATTCCCCCCTGTGCAAGGCCAGAGCCGAGATTAGTCTTGTTGACTCGGCAAGGACAGCCTGTCAGGGAGAGGCAGCAGGGAGAGCAGCCCCTTTACACACACTCACTCACACACACAAATCCTTGCACACTTGAACACATTCACAGACCCACACACACTCAAACAAACCTCACACAGGCGCTCACACACACGTGTGCACACACATACCTGTTCATGACCAGTTCCTCTTTGTTTCAGAAGACAGAAAACTCTTTGTGGGCATGCTCAACAAGCAGCAGTCTGAAGACGATGTGCGATGTCTCTTCGAGTCCTTCGGCAGCATTGAAGAGTGCACCATCCTTAGAGGTCCTGATGGAAACAGTAAAGGTCAGTGTCTGTGGTTCCAGCTTCTCATCATTTTGTTATGTTCATCCTCACGCCATATCATTAAAGACATTTATTTATCTATTTATTTGTATTTATTTGAGTTTGAACAATTGACACCTTGAATTAGAATCCTTGAAACCTTTCCGGCATTTATCTTTAGATGTGCAATAGCTTATGTCTGGCTAACAGTGATCTTAAAAGCTTTACCATCCTCTTCATCAGGCTCGGGGTGAAGTTTCCCCTAGGTACAGATCTAGGATCAGCTTCCCCTCCCCCAATCCTAACATGAACCATTTGTGGGAAAAATGCCAAACTGACCCAAGATCGGCGTCTAGGGGTAACTTCACCGTACACCCTTCATCAGTGCGCTTTATTGACAGGCTTCAGTAGTAAACCTCATTAGCTTCTTCAGTGCCGCTTCATTGCTTCACTTCATTATCAGTGGGCTGACTCTAATCAATAGGCTCCATCACAACTAAGCCCAATAATTACTGTATGCTTGATCATTCACAGTCATCAGTAAGCCTCATCAGTGAGCTCCTTCAGTGAGTTGAATGGGAACGACGGCATGGGGGATGCCGAATTTTTACTGTGAGCTTGATCATCTAGACTCATCACTAGGTTTAATCGATAGTAACACTTCAGTGGTAGTAAGGGTTACACTGTAAGTGTAAGCATCATCGTTAGGCTTCATCAGTTAACTTCTAATGAAAGCGGGTTTGAATGATGTGGCTATTAAACGTCTATTCCACGTTGGTTAAAATTTTAATTTCATTGCAATGACGTGGAAACAACATTGATTCAACCAGTGTGTGCCCCGTGGGTAGTGACTGACTGTCTGACTGACTGTCTTTTCTGTCTCTTTCTCACTATCTGCTTCTCTCTCTTTCTCTCTGTTTCTCTCTCTGTTTCTCTCTCTCTCAGGTTGTGCGTTTGTAAAGTACTCCTCTCATGCTGAAGCTCAGGCAGCTATCAGTGCACTACACGGCAGCCAGACAATGCCTGTGAGTTCAGTATTCAATATGGTGAGTGTATCAGCTAGTGTGTGTCCGTTGTATTGTGTGTGTGTATGTGTTAACATATGTACTCCTTTGCTCTCTGTGTGTGTGTGTGTGTGTGTGTGTGTGTGTGTGTGTGTGTGTGTGTGTGTGTGTGTGTGTGTGTGTGTGTGTGTGTGTGTGTGTGTGTGTGTGTGTGTGTGTGTGTGTGTGTGTGTGTGTGCGCGCGCATGCTTACCTGCGTGTGTGTGGCAGGGTGCATCCTCAAGTCTGGTGGTGAAGTTTGCCGACACAGATAAGGAGCGCACCATCCGGCGCATGCAGCAGATGGCTGGTCAGATGGGTATTTTCAACCCCATGGCCCTGCAGTTTGGGGCCTACGGGGCCTATGCACAGGTAGGACATGAATGACTTCCCCCTCTCATTGAAGCCACGGATATTCAAGGCCGACCACGGTACTGCAGGCATAGTTAGCAGAAAACAGGATCCCCCATTATAGTGAATGGAAAAAATGGACATTTTCGTGGTCAATTTTTGTGTAAATGAAAAAAAATTTAGAAGACAATCATGGTACCAATAATTGCATCTAATACACCAGATGTATGTCCTTGAACCAAGCATTTCTTTATTGCATACAGAAGAAGTTATAAGGATAATTTTGTTGCTAATGGCAACCTGCAGTACCCCGGTCTGCAATTCAACTTGAATTACTAAATGAGTGGGGGTAGTACAAATGTTCACTCTAAGCTGCGCACGTGAGCGGGCGCAGTAGCCCGAGACTGCCGTGCAGCTCCCTGGGACAGCCACACAGAATAAATATCAGCCCACACTCAACACACTCACTCAACTTTCTAGAGCAGTGGTCAGCAACCGGTCAATATTGCCAAGCATTTCTGTAAAGGGGGCCTCTCGAGAGGCGCAGCGGTCTAAGGCACTGCATCACAGTGCTAGCTGCGTCACTACAGATCCTGGTTCGATCCCAGGCTGTGTCGCAGCCGTCCGCGCCCAGGAGACCCATGAGGCGGCGCACAATTGGCCCAGCATCGTCCGGGTTAGGGGAGGGTTTGGCTGGCCAGTATGTCCTTGTCCCATTGTGCTCTAGTGACTCCTGTGGCGGGCCGGCCGCATGCATGCTGACACGCCAGGTGTACAGTGTTTCCTCCGACACATTGGTGCGGCTGGATTCCGGGTTAAGCGAGCAGTGTGTCAAGAAGCAGTGTGGCTTGGCAGGGTCGTATTTCGGAGCACGCACGTCTCTTGACCTTCGCCTCTCCCGAGTCCGTAAAGGAATTTGCAGCGATGGGACAAGACTGTAACTACCAATTGGGGAGAAAAAGGGATTAAAAAATTATTAATTAAAAAAAAACTATTTCTGTAAAAACCCAATGATTTATTTTATTGGTCTCGGCTTGTTGGCAGTAGGTGCACCCAATTCAACTGCCCTGCGCGCCGGGTAGGTAAACTGTTGCCTTTTTTAACCATTTCATGTGTCTGAATGTACAAACTCTGCTTTCCCGGTGGGAGAGCAAATCAAGTAGCTGTAGTGACCGTGTCTCCAGTAACGGAGCAGGCATAAAAGAAAGCTAGAGCAAAGTTTATAGTGTAAGATTTCAAAACCAGACTAGAGAGAGACTGTCAATGAATACAGCAAAGAGCTACTGTTTTTATGAGTGAGTTCATGTTTAAGTTCTTACTCAGCACTGTCAACACATTCTATTCAACACTTTTAGAATCCATAAAATGCGCATTCTTCCTATTTCCCCTCAGTGCTACAACAAGCACTGCAGCAGTAATGAATGAGTAGGAAAGTGTATCTATAGGCTTGCGTTGTTGTTATTATTAGCAGCTTGGGTCTTTTTAATATTGAGGAATATTTCACTTTCTCTGTTCTAACAGAGAGTAACAACATGAATTTGTGTATGAGGCTGAAATAATGAGGTGCGACTCAAGTTTCGCCATAAGCTGGGAGATGGTGTCCCTTTTTGGTCAGTGTCAATGAGAGCTGAGGGATGAGCGGAGGGATGTTGAGAGGCGGCACCTCAGTCTGCTGCTGTCTTCTTCCGCTGAGACTGACCATCAGATGTAGGCACCATCAGTCCAGTAAAATAAAAATAAAATGATTTAACTGTATGCTCACTTTGCCGTGCCTTACAAGTGATACAACAATGGCTCTATTACTGGTGTGATCATATAGCCTACCTCAAATGGCCCGAACAACAATGCATTGGCAGGGCAATTCAAGTAAAGCCAATATGCGGTGATAATGTATTGGACCTATAGCTTACTGGACAAACCTCATTGCTACAGTACTGTTTTTAATTGTTTAATGTTGCATAGGCTTACATTTTTTAAGTCAGGTTAAAAACAATCTGAGCGGTAGATCTCAGCTTGAATTTTGACTCAGAAAATGTTGGCGACCACTGTTCTAGATTTTTCCCTGTTAAAACTTCTCAGGGATAGGGGAATTTGGAATTTGGAATTTTGGATGAAAAGCGTGCCCAAATTAAACTGCCTGCTACTCATGCCCAGAAGCTAAGATATGCATATTATTAGTATATTTGGATAGAAAACACTCTGAAGTTTCTAAAACTGTTTGAATCATGTCTGTGACTATAACAGAACTTATGGCAGGTGAAACCCAGAGGACAAACCATTCAGATTTTTTTTTTTGAGGTCACTCTCTTTTCAATGGGTTTTCATTGGGAATCCAGATTTCTAAGGGACCTTCTTGCAGTTCCTATCGCTTCCACTGGATGTCAACAGTCTTTAGAAATTGGTTGAGGTTTTTCCTTTGAGAAATGAAGAAGTAACATTGTTCAGAATGAGGCTCGAGGGAAGTGTACTCTTTGTTAGAGGCGCATTACACAGAGGCTCGCTACACTTTGTTTTCCTCTGTTATTGAACACAGATCATTCCATCTTCAATTTTATCGATTATTTACGTTACAAAATACCGAAAGTTGTATTACAAAAGTAGTTTGAAATGTTTGGACAAAGCTTACAGGTAACTTTTGTAGTCATGTTGCGCGAGTTGGAACCAGTGATTTTCTGGATCAAACGCGCCAAATAAATTGACATTTTGGATATATATCGACGGAATTAATCGAACAAAAGGACCATTTGTGATGTTTATGGGACATATTGGAGTGCCAACAGAAGCTCGTCAAAGGTAAGGCATGAATTATATCTTTATTTCTGCATCTTGTGTCGCGCCTGGAGGGTTGAAATATGATGGTCTGTGTTTGTTTGCTTGGGTGCTATCCTCAGATAATAGCATTGTTTGCTTTCGCCGTAAAGCATTTTTGAAATCTGACACATTGGCTGGATTCACAACAAATGTAGCTTTAATTTAGTATATTGAATGTGATTTCATGAAAGTTTAATTTTTATAATAATTTATTTGAATTTGGTGCTCTGCATTTTCACTGGATGTTGGCCAGTTGGGACGCTAGCGTCCCACATATCCCAGAGAGTGTAATGGCAGTCTTCCCTCTCTTCACGAGAAGAGAGGGTGTAACAGGGATCGGACCAACACGCAGCGTAGCCAGTGCTCAACATGTTTAATAAAACGATAAACAGTGAACACTTACAACGAATACAAAATAACAAATGTGGCAAACCGATACAGCCCTATCTGGTGCAGAGAAAACACAAAGACAGGAAACAACCACCCACAAACCCCAACACAAAACAAGCCACCTATATATGATTCCCAATCAGAGACAACACAAAACACCTGCCTCTGATTGAGAACCATATTAGGCCAAACATAGAAACAGACAAACTAGACACACAACATAGAATGCCCACCCAGCTCACGTCCTGACCAACACTAAAACAAGCAAAACACACAAGAACTATGGTCAGAACGTGACAGAGAGGTTTTAACCTGTTCATACAATTGTCCTTCAGACAAGGAGGTGACTGAAAATGTTGTTGTGTTGCTTGATGCAAGAAAATACTTTACAAAATAAAATGCATTATTATTCCCATTCCATTATAACAGAGAATCAGACAAATTATGCTACCCTTAGCATATTCAAGCCTGTCTCAAAAAACAACACTGCCCCTTTAAGAAAAAAAATCAACTATTTTCCTGACTCGCTTTTCAAAGATGTCTAGAAATGTACACATTTTGTGCTCTTGTAGGAATCAATCACACCCCTATCGCTGACTACAAATTATCTATAACTGGGCTAATAACTCACTAACTAGCAAAGGATGTGAACAAATGTGCACGTGGCTATATGCAGCTCTGACTTTGATCTCAAAACAAGCGCATCTACTCACGACCGCTCGTACTGTAAACACAGTCCAGTTCAAAGCAAATGGCACAGATCCATATACGGCAATGGTCTATTTGCATATAGGCATACTGCAGCTCTGATTGTTTATGCCACACCGGTCTGTGTAGAGTACGGGCAGAGTTGTACGTGTCAATGCAATAGAATCCTACTCTGATGCTTTCTGCCTACAATGTTGCATTTAAAGTGGCAAATGTTGAGTTGATTCGATCACAATTGACACAGTAAAGGGAAACGTTTATAGTGTTATTAATGTCAAGCCCTGCATGTTTTTTCAAATGTTTCATGGAATGTACATTGAACACCACACTTTGGCTGCTACTGTAGGCTGAATGATAGAAGAGCTATTTCCATGTTAAAATGTTATGGGATGCATGTTCTCCATTGTTTTTGGTAGGCCACTCTGGTTGGCCTACATTATGATCAAATAGCCACCGTAGCCTACTTAGCCACTGTTAAAACTATAACTTAAAGCGTACAGTGTTCACAGTAAATGCGACCTGATATTTACTCAGTGGTGAAATATTTTGGAGGGAACATTGGGCAGCACTGAGCTAGCCTGCAACATCACTTCCTGGAGTAGCTCAAACGGCGCATATTATGTCTCCATGAGACGCCATTTGGCTTCGATGTGCTACTGAGTTTCACATAGGAATGAATAGTGTCACGTAATCGATGGCTGTGTCCATTCATATATACAGTCCTTTACACACACACAAAATAGAATATGAGCCGAAGTATAAAAAAAAGTAAAAATTGTGCAGAATAAGAAAGTCACACTCTCCAGAGTGGCGCGGCAGTCTAAGGCACTGCATCTCAGTGCTAGAGCCGTCACTACAGACCCTGGTTCCCATGGAGTGGCGCACAATTGTCCCAGCTTCATCTGGGTTAGGGTTTGGCCGGGTTAGGCTGTCATTGCAAATACAAATTTGTTCTTAACTGACTTGCATAGTTAAATAAAGGTTAAATAAAAAAAATATTAAAATATCTCCCTCTCTCCCCCTCACTACATCTCTCCATGCAGGTGCAGCAGCAGCAGGCAGCGTTGATGGCGTCAGTAGGGCAGGGGGGCTACCTCAGCCCCATGGCAGCCTTTGCCGCTGCACAGATGCAGCACATGGCCACCATCAACGGCCTCCCAGGGGGGCACATGACCCCCACGTCAGGTGAGGCCAGGGGTCAAGGGTTCAACTTCTCCACCTGTAAGGCAATCATATTAAGATATTATCAGCTGTCGGGTGTGGGGGGGACTTAGTTGTCAGTAAAAAACACCCTTCGTGGTCAGTTGTCAGACCAAACTTTGTCAGTTAACTGGCAATGTCCCTTGCTCATCTCTTTCTTTCTTTCTCTCTGCCAGGTGGCAGTACCCCCCCTGGTATTGGCGCCCCCACAGTGACCAGTATCCCCTCGCCCATCAGTGTGAATGGTTTCGCTGGGATGCCCCCCCATCAGGCCAATGGGCAGCCCACTGCCGAAGCTGTGTACACCAACGGGATACACCCCTATCCTGGTAAGCCACCTCAAACCACCCATCCACCTACCACAAACATTCAGCACAACACACACTGCAGAGGACACATACTTGCTGAAGGATATTTAAAGACAAAAGAACACACACTCGCTGTGATACATGTGTAGGGCAGCCCCCGAAGTGACACTTCATTTCACTGTATGCAGAATTTCTTCTGTGTAGCCTTAGGAATTCAGCATTCTCTGTGCTGATCTTGCCAACCCCCATTGTCTGACCACTGAGAAGCAAATGATGTAGGTATCGCTCCACAGCTAGTCAGGAACAAACAAGAGAAAGAACAATGAATCTAAGACCCTTTAATAAGTCTCTGAGTTGTTTGGATTCAACATCTGAGTTGTTGACCAATAGTATTACTCTAAAGTTAACTTTCAATCAGACATCAGACCTACAGGATGTAACCTCTGCTTCTCAGAGGTGAGACAATGGGGGTTGGCATTTTCTGGCGATCGGGCATTTTCTGGGGTCTGTACTACCAAAGTTGTTAACTGCTTTTGTGCTTGCCAGTTAGCTAGTACTGATAGGAAGTTTGGGTCTTTTTTTCAACTCATCTTTTGACAAATTTTGTTCATTTGAGTCAGTAATACCCAGAGCAGACAGGACCCCTTACCTGCTAACAATGAACTGAAAACTTTAAAGGGTCATGATTCTACAAGCCTCTTGTTCGCATATTGTCTTTCCACATAGGGGGCTTATTAGAAGTTGTCATTTGTGACTGACTTGTAAAAGTGTGCTTTAAACAATTAACATTTGTTGATTGCTAGGCATACAAATACGATTATTTCTTGATACATTTGAAACGAGGTCCAGTTGTGACCGCAACTAGACTAGATTGCAAACGACTCTTGGCAGAATGCCTTGCTTGACTGCCACGAGGGTGATAAACAGAATGCCTTGCTTGACTGCCACGAGGGTGATAAACAGAATGCCTTGCTTGACTGCCACGAGGGTGATAAACAGAATGCCTTGCTTGACTGCCACGAGGGTGATAAACAGAATGCCTTGCTTGACTGCCACGAGGGTGATAAACAGAATGCCTTGCTTGACTGCCACGAGGGTGATAAACAGAATGCCTTGCTTGACTGCCACGAGGGTGATAAACAGAATTCCGTTTGCGAACTGCAGCCCCGCAAACGATTTGTTCTCGAGTTTGTTGAGCAGAAGCTGTGTATGTTTTGGTTCTAAAAAGCTGTGTGCATCATAACATTCAAAAATCTATTAATTGCATACATTTTTCCACCATGTGATCAATTATCAGTTCTAAAAGTATATTTTTCTTATTTATGCTCATGATCTATTTTCCTGCGCTCATATGACAGATAGTTCATGGTCGGACTCGGAGCACGTCTCTGGACTGCCGTAGGACTCATTGTGGCCAGCACTAGCACAGGTCAAATGAACAACAAAAATTAACGAGTCACTGATTCATGACTCTTGAGTCAGTAAAAATAGTTATTCAAAAATAGCTTATCGTTCGCAAGCTGCACATCACTATTAGCTAGCAGTTCTCAACTGTTAGCAGCCAATGGCTAGACGTTTCTTACTGGCGATAAAAATATATGATTTACATAATTTTTTTAGGTCATTACTGAATTATTTAATGTAACAAATCAAACATTTAACCATGTAGACAGTTCATTTAGACCCGCCGTTTATTTGAAAGACGTTTATTTGCCGAAATGTGTGCCATTGCCCGGCTATTAGAAGGGACAGGTGGCTTTTTGAGACTAATTTAATATTTTACACGGTTCTCACGTGTAATAATGATGTGGCTGTGGTGCAAATCTGTGACTGAGGGTAACTTGTGCAGCAGGTCTATTTTGCCCCAAACATTTCCCATCCTTTCAGAGGGGCATGATGTTGGATTCTTTTCAGGAGGGCTGGCTGTATTGAAAAACAGGTTTTTGTAGTCATCTTACAAAGGACAAAGAAACAAACAGCTGTGTTATGAATGGTAAGAAAGGTGTTTATAAAAGGTTATAAAGGTTGCTGATGTACAGTATGCGCTTGCATCATGTTCCAATGTTAGCCAGTATGTGTGTCAACGTCCTTGGGTTTGTGAATAGTGGAGGAAATGCTTCTTTCTCCAATCTCTTTCCAGTGTTGCAGGAGGTGGTTTTTAGAGAGGACTCTGAGAAAAACGGTTTGGCTCAGCGGAGTTGTTTTGGAGTTCAGGGTGGCTGCTTCCTCTCTTCTCTCTCTGAAGGTACCCATCCTCAAGCCTTTCTCCCCCCTGTGTGTGTGTGTGTGTGTGTGTGTGTGTGTGTGTGTGTGTGTGTGTGTGTGTGTGTGTGTGTGTGTGTTGTGTGTGTGTGTGTGTGTGTGTGTGTGTGTGGCTGTCTGTCTGTCTGTCTGTCTGTCTGTCTGTCTGTCTGTCTGTCTGTCTGTCTGTCTGTGTCTGTCTGTCTGTCTGTCTGTCTGTCTGTGTCTGTCTGTGTCTGTCTGTCTGTGTCTGTCTGTGTGTGTCTGTGTGTGTCTGTGTGTGTCTGTGTGAGAGAGAAGTATGTGCATGTGTGGAAATGTGGGTGTGTTTACATGCATGTGTGTGACAGTGTGGTTCTGATGAGTGTGTGTAGTGGCATGGTATTGGTTATTATTTAGGTGTAATATTTCCAATTCGCTGTGTGTCTGTAACATGTTTTGGTCCAAAAATGTGCACCACACAAGAATGTCATATAGTGCCAGGAGTTCTTGAGCGGATGGGGTGGATCTACATTAATCTTGGCGTGTTATAGTGGTCAATCTGGTCATTAAAACTGTTCAAATTGGTGTCTGTATGTGTGGAAATATAGCCAGTCCCAGACTGTGTCCTTTTTGCCCAGTTGTTTGAGAGAAAATGGTGAGAGACAGGAGAGATTAAGTTAAATTGCCATTCACGCTCAAACACAGCACAGTGACTCCTTCATATCTCCCTCTCTAACCGTTTCATGTCTCCCTCTCTAACCGTTTCATGTCTCCCTCTCTAACCATTTCATATCTCCCTCTCTAACCGTTTCATATCTCCCTCTCTAACCGTTTCATATCTCCTTCTCTAACCACTTCATATCTCCCTCTCTGTTTCTTCCCATCCTTACTGTTTTTTCCTACTCTTCTTGTCCTTTCACTCTCTCTCCTTCTCAACAGCTCAGAGTCCCACTGCAGCAGATCACCTACAGCAGGCTTACACAGGAGTCCAGCAGTATGCAGGTATGTCACTCTCACATGGTGTGTGTGTGTATGCATAATCTGATATGTAGGTGTGTGTGTGTGTGTGTAAAAACATGAGTCTTAGCGTCTTATCAAATACATGTGTGTGTATAAATATTTTTGTGCACGGCGTGAGTGAGTGTGTGTGTAGGTGTGTGCGCTCGGCTCTCCAGCCTTTGAGTGTTATCTGATCTGCTTATGTATGTGTGTGTCTTAGCAGCCTACCCTGCTGCATATGGTCAGATCAGCCAGGCCTTTCCCCAGCCTCCTCCCATCATCCCACAACAGCAGAGAGAAGGTGAGGCACACACACACACCAACCCTGGTCTATGCCAATCTGATCAAACTAAGTGTTAAAGTGGCTGGTATTTCTTGCTTGTCTCCAGGCTCATACACTACTAACAAATCAACTGTCCCTTTCATAGCACGTCCATGCAGTCTGCCTCAATGTTACATGAGGGGTGCACCTCAATAGCTTCCTTTCTTTGTCTTTCTTTGTCACCAGCAGAACCGGCGATTTAACATGTAGATACTTCGGGAAACAGCCAATGTTCTGTGTTTTCTTTTGTCCTGGAAGAAAGCCAGAGAAAGCAAGTGAGAGGGATGCATAACGGTAGACTTGCTGTAATCAGCCCATGTGGAGGGAGAACTCATTGACCTGTGTGCTGGATGACACTGGCTTGGGACTCTGGCTCCCCCCTGTGGAGTGTAGATTAAACATATGGGAATCATTTTGCATCCCAAATGGCACCCTATTCCCTTTATAGTGCACTACTTTTGACCAGAGCCCCCTATGGGGCATCATCTGATTCCAGAACTTGTTCTACATAGTCTTTCTGATATCATATTATGTACCAGTTTAGTTGCATCATCATGTTGATTGGTCTTCCCCCCTTAATACCACCACCTCTCATTGCTATAACCCCCCTCTCTCTCCCACCCCATCCCACTCCTTTCCTCTTTCTCTCTCCCCTGCCCCAACCCCTCTCCTCTCCTTTCTCTCCCTGATGCCACCCCCCCTCTCTTCTTTCCTTTCTCTCCCCGATGCCACCGTTCCCCTCCTTTCTTTCCCCCTCTCCTCTCCCTCTCCCACTCCTTTCTCTCCCCCATCCCATCCTTCCTCTCTCTCTCTGTGTGCAGGGCCGGAGGGCTGTAACCTGTTCATCTACCACCTCCCTCAGGAGTTTGGGGATGGCGAGCTGATGCAGATGTTCCTGCCTTTCGGTAATGTCATCTCCTCCAAAGTGTTTGTGGATCGGGCGACAAACCAAAGTAAATGCTTTGGTGGGTAAAAATGATAAAACACCTGTAAAGATGATTTATTCTTCATTATTATCCTTATTATTATTCTTTCACATTTTTTTTTAGAAAACATTGAAGAGACATTGTAAATTATATACAGTGGGGCAAAAAAGTATTTAGTCAGCCACCAATTGTGCAAGTTCTCCCACTTAAAAAGATGAGAGAGGCCTTCATTTTTTATGAATTTATTTGCAAATTATGGTGGAAAATAAGTATTTGGTCACCTACAAACAAGCAAGATTTCTGGCTCTCACAGACCTGTGAGACTTCTTCTTTAAGAGGCTCCTCTGTCCTCCACTAGTTACCTGTATTAATGGCACCTGTTTGAACTTGTTATCAGTATAAAAGACACCTGTCCACAACCTCAAACAGTCACACTCCAAACTCCACTATGGCCAAGACCAAAGAGCTGTCAAAGGACACCAGAAACAAAATTGTAGACCTGCACCAGGCTGGGAAGACAATCTGCAATGGGTAAGCAGCTTGGTTTGAAGAAATCAACTGTGGGAGCAATTATTAGGAAATGGAAGACATACAAGACCACTGATAATCTCCCTCGATCTGGGGCTCCACGCAAGATCTCACCCCGTGGGGTCAAAATGATCACAAGAACGGTGAGCAAAAATCCCAGAACCACACGGAGGGACCTAGTGAATGACCTGCAGAGAGCTGGGACCAAAGTAACAAAGCCTACCAATAGTAACACACTACGCCGCCAGGGACTCAAATCCTGCAGTGCCAGACGTGTCCCCCTGCTTAAGCCAGTACATGTCCAGGCCCGTCTGAAGTTTCCTAGAGAGCATTTGGATGATCCAGAACAAGATTGGGAGAATGTCATATGGTCAGATGAAACCAAAATAGAACTTTTTGGTAAAAACTCAACTCGTCGTGTTTGGAGGACAAAGAATGCTGAGTTGCATCCAAAGAACACCATACCTACTGTGAAGCATGGGGGTGGAAACATCATGCTTTGGGGCTGTTTTTCTGCAAAGGGACCAGGACGACTGATCCGTGTAAAGGAAAGAATGAATGGGGCCATGTATCGTGAGATTTTGAGTGAAAACCTCCTTCCATCAGCAAGGGCATTGAAGATGAAACGTGGCTGGGTCTTTCAGCATGACAATGATCCCAAACACACCGCCCGGGCAACGAAGGAGTGGCTTCGTAAGAAGCATTTCAAGGTCCTGGAGTGGCCTAGCCAGTCTCCAGATCTCAACCCCATAGAAAATCTTTGGAGGGAGTTGAAAGTCCGTGTTGCCCAGCAACAGCCCCAAAACATCACTGCTCTAGAGGAGATCTGCATGTAGGAATGGGCCAAAATACCAGCAACAGTGTGTGAAAACCTTGTGAAGACTTACAGAAAACGTTTGACCTCTGTCATTGCCAACAAAGGGTATATAACAAAGTATTGAGATAAACTTTTGTTATTGACCAAATACTTATTTTCCACCATAATTTGCAAATAAATTCATAAAAAATCCTACAATGTGATTTTCTGGATTTTATTTTCTCATTTTGTCTGTCATATTTGAAGTGTACCTATGATGAAAATTACAGGCCTCTCTCATCTTTTTAAGTGGGAGAACTTGCACAATTGGTGGCTGACTAAATACTTTTTTGCCCCACTGTAGTTGCTTGAAAATTCAGGGCCCAGACGGGAGTGAATTTGTCTTGCGGGTCTTCTGTTACAGATACAGTGCCCTGAAAAAGTATTTGCCTCCTTTCTGGGGTTTTTCTATTTTTGCATATTTTTGACACAATGTTATCAGCTCTTCAGCAAAAACCTAATATTAGATAAAGGAAACGTGAGTGAACGAATAACACAAAAATGCGATTTCTGTCATTTATTTAATAAACTTTTTGGATGACATGGGTCCCGTTATCTCTTGCGAAAACCAAACACTGCATTCCACAGTAAGAATCTCATACCAACGACCTAGCATGGTGGTGATAGTGTGATGGTTTAGGGATATTTACTGCCTCAGGACCTGGATGACTTGCTATCGTTGAAGGAACCATGAATTATGCTCTGTATCAGAATTCTACAGGAGAATGTCAGGCCATACATGAGCTAAAGCTGAAGCGCAGCTGGGTCCCGCAGCAAGACAATGATCCAAAACACACAAGCAAGTCTACATCAGAATGGCTGAAAAGCATCACATTTCAAGTTTTGCAATGGCCTAGTCAAAGTCCAGACCTAAACCCGATTGAGATGCAGGACCTGAAATGAGCAGTTTATGCTCGAAAACCCACAAATGTCGCTGAGTTAAAGCAGTTCTGCATGGAAGAGTGGGACAAAATTCATCCACAGCGATGTGAGGAACTGATCAATAACTACAGGAAGCATTTGGTTGCAATCATTGAAGCTAAAGGTGTCACAACCAATTAAAGAGTGTAAGATGGCAATTACTTTTTCCACATAGAGGCATTAGGTGTTGCATAACTTTGTTAATTAAATAAATTAAATATGTATCACATTTTTGTGTTATTTGTTCACTCAGGTTCTCTTTATCTAATATTAGGTTTTGGTTGAAGATCTGATAACATTCAGTGTCAATAATATCAAAAATAGAGAACATCAGAAAGTGGGCAAATACTTTCTCATGGCACTGTAAATGCAATGGATTTAGGGGTAGGAAACACCTGTAACTGCATCATAAAGCGATCCTTACGCTCATTAGTATGACAGAGCAGATGTTATAATGTTATGTTATATATGGGGCGGCAGGGTAGACTAGTGGTTAGACTAGTAACCGAAAAGTTGCAAGTTCAAATCCCCGAGCTGACAAGGTACAAATCTGTCGTTCTGCCCCTGAACAGGCAGTTAACCCACTGTTCCTAGGCGGTCATTGAAAATAAGAAATTGTTCTTAACTGACTTGAATAGTAAAATAAAGGTTAAAAAAAACAATAACAAAAAAAGTTGTCATAATGGTTTATGTCAGGTTATGACAACATATGATACATGACATGGCTTTAATAATTTAGACTAGCGCGTCAACAAGCATAACACTTTCTATGAATATCCTCTTCATAATACCTTATAAACACATTTCTAATGCCATACTGTATGAGGAATGCATTATGAAGAGGGTATCCATAGGAAGTGTTACTGCCATGGTTAGTTGGCATATCACTGAACGCTACCAGGAATGTATTGCAGCATAAACGGACGTATCATGACTGCTTATAACAGCTGTTATATGCTAATGACAGGTTTATGACAGTTAAATGACGTGGAGTTCTAGCAGTGTTACCCCCTTAAACACTCCCTCTATGGTGATACCGATGACAGGACTAGCGAAACACATTCATTGAGTAGTCTCCACCATAGATTTACAACATCTGGAATGGACATAGTACTATTTAGTGTAACATAATCTATGAATAATTTTCATGGGCCTTTTAACAGAGGCAGAATCAAAATAGATATTTATTCTTGCACTGAGAGGTGATGTTTTGCTGATTGAGTCATAAATATTGCCGATAAAAACTAAAGTGCCGTTTCGACGAGTGATGTATGTTCTAATTCTATGGTTACTACCCTTGAATTGAGTGACCTAGTGTTGTTTCTATTGCATGCCGTTAGGCTTGTTAATGATTATTTGATGTTGTGTCAAACTGTGTCTAATGTATAGTAGCTTTAACATGCATTATATGTTATGTCCACACTATGGTATTGTAAGAGAATTGCAAATGAAGGGATACCACGTGTTTTTAAAGTGTTGTAAACAGATTTTTTAAATTTTATTCTGATAATCTGAATGGCTATGGCAGGAAATGTGCTATATTGATTATTGTATGATGAAGTACAGTATTCATTCAAGTTAATGTATGTGTGTGTTACAAATGTGGCAAAATGAAGAAATCATGTAATCGACTTGAAATCTGAAGTAACTTTGATCTGACCACTCCCCTCATCTTGTATTCCGTCTTCCTTCCCATCTCATGCTACCCTTTCATAAACCCCCAACTGTCACTCATACGGTCCTTTCTTTGGTCTTGCACTTATCTAACTCCGTCCCTCTTCTCTATCTCTGTCACGCTATATATATTTCCATCTTCTGGTCTCTCCATCTCTCTTTCTGCGACCCATCCCCCAGGATTTGTGAGCTTCGACAACCCAGGTAGTGCCCAGGCTGCCATCCAGTCAATGAATGGCTTTCAGATCGGCATGAAGAGACTCAAGGTGCAGCTCAAGAGGCCGAAGGACGCCAACCGCCCCTACTAGCCACTCCTAGCCACCCCTGCCCTGGGGGATAAGGCAGATGCTGCACACAGGGAAACACAGGTGAGAGCAGTCACCTGCAATTAGACCCCCTAAATTATATAATACAGTGCCTTCAGAAAGTATTCACACCCCTTGACTTTTTACAAGTTTTGTGTTACAGCCTGAATTTAAAATAGATTACATTGAGATTGTGTGTCACTGGCCTATACACAATACCCCATAATGTCAAAGTGGAATTGTGTTTTCAAAATTATATATTTTTTATTCAAATGAAAAGCTGAAATGTCTTGAGTCAATAAGTATTCAACCCCTTTGTTATGTCAAGCCTAAACGAGTTCAATAATACAAATGTGCTTAACAAGTCACATAATAAGTTGCAAGGACTCACACTGTATGCAATAATAGTATTTAACATGATTTATGAATGACTACCTCATCTCTGTACCCTACACATACAATTAATTATCTGTAAGGTCCCTCAGTCGAGCAGTGAATTTCAAACACAGATTCAACCTCAAAGACCAGGGAGGTTTTCCTCCCAAAGGTCAGCTATTGGTAGATGGGTAAAAATAAAAAAGTAGACATTTAATATCCCTTTGAGCAAGGTGAAGATATTAATCATGCTTTGGATGGTGTATCAATACATCCAGTCACTACAAAGATACCAGGTGTCTTTACTAACTCAGTTGCCGGAGAGGAAGGACACTGCTCAGGGATTTCACCATGAGGCCAATGGTGATTTTAAAACAGTTCGAGTTTGTCTGTGATATAAAACTTAGGATTGAGCAACAACATTGCAGTTACTTCACAATACTAACCTAATTGACAGAGTGAAAAGAAGGTAGCCTGTGCAGAATAAAATAATTCCAAAACACGCATCCTGTTTGCAATAAGGCGCTCGAGTAAAACTGCAAAAAAGGTGGCAAAGAAATTACCTTTATCTCCTGAATACAAAGCATTATGTTTGGGGCAAATCCAAAACAACACATTACTGAGTACCACTCCATATTTTCAAGCATAGTGGTGGCTGCATCATGTTATGGGTATGCTTGCAATCATTAAGGACTGGGGAGTTTTTCAGGATAAAAAATAAACAGAATGGAGCTAAGCACAGGCAAAATCCTAGAGAAAAACCTGGTTCAGTCTGCTTTTCAACAGACACTGGGAGACAAATTCACCTTTCAGCAGGACAATAACCTAAAACACATGGCCAAATATACATTGCAGTTGCTTACCAAGATGACATTGAATGTTCCTGAGTGGCCTAGTTACAGTTTTAACTTAAAATCGGCTTGAAAATCTATGGCAAAACTTGAAAATAAAAAAGATCAACAACCAAATTAATAGAGAGGAATAAGTCAAGGGTATGAATACTTTCTGAAGGCATAGAATATTTAGCATATGTATATTTAAATTAATTAGCATATACAGTGTATAATATTTGTTGATATATAGTACATTTTAATTTATTTAATTACATATATACAGTTCAAACAAATTAGAATATATTTTATTTGACTGTGAAAATATGTTTTGCTGTGGCAAATCAAATCAAATTGTATTAGTCGCATGCGCCGAATACAACAGGTGTAGACCTTACAGTGAAATGCTTACTTACCCCCTAGCCCCTAACCAACAATGCAGTTTTTTTTAAACAAAAAAAATACAGATAAGAATAAGAAATAAAAGTAACAAGTAATTAAAGGGCAGCAGTAAAATAACAATAGCGAGACTATATACAGGGGGGTACCGGTAAAGATTCAATGTGCGGGGGCACCGGTTAGTTGAGGTAATATGTGGGTAGAGTTATTAAAGTGACTATGCATAGATCTGATTTTACTGTTAGCAATGAGTAAAGGACCGTATTCTCAATTTTCCAGGTTTTTGTTGAGCTGGAACATATGTTGATTACATGAACAACGCCATTGAACTGAAGGATCACCGGGACACAGGTATTCTTTGAGGCTGGTATGAAACTGGATCAGATACTGGGCTGAACATGAACAAATAGATGACCAAGTAACAGAAAATTCTGTTGGATGTACCTTTTGGACCTCAGAAAACTCCTGCAAGCCTAGGTAGCTCCAGGGCGCCGACTGTCTTTATCGCCTCCCCTCCTCTCTCTCTCTACCTAACCACACCTGAACGACAGCTACCTTACAGGACCACAAGTGAGGTATTATTTAAATTTAAAAAACACGGAACAGAGATGGAGGAAACATGGATGATAAGAGTTCCAAGAATTAAACAAACTTTGAAAAATACTTTATGGGGCAATGCCATAGGATATCTCTATGTAAATGTGTTTGGGTATGGGGAAACAACTTTTTAAAGAACAATTTTACAGGACGAGAAACAAACGAAAGAATATGTTTCTCGGAAGAAAGAGAACTTTGTAGGGAAAGCGATATTTCATCTTTAGCTTGGAGTGCCTGTCTGTTTCCAGGGGACACCGTTGGCAAGGAGAGCCAGAGCAACGGTCTCCAGGGAGTCTTACCTGTCATTCCTTAGTTGTTTTAGGGACCAAAAGACCAAACGTTTTTATTGCTGAGGACTTGCAGCTCTATTAATATACTCAGACCACTGCATCTCTTTTAAATCGCTGTTAACCGATTAAAGAGTTGCATTTAAAAGGTGTACAGAGTGTATACACACACACACACACACACACACACACACACACACACACACACACACACACACACACACACACACACACACACACACACACACACACACACACACTACATGTATACATACATATATATTGCTGATATGCTTTTTGAATACAGCCAAAACTATTTCCGATGACCGATGGGGTCGCTCACTTCACTAGTTTACAATTAACTATTCAAAATGTTAATTTTTTCCCCCTTCTCATTTTCTCTTGGGGGATGACATGGAGAGTGCATGGGAAGGTTTGTTCCATATTGCAGCCTTACCTTTTCTAACATGAAATCCTAACCTCATAGTTAAAACAACATAATGTTTTGAAATATATGAACTTGTTTATATTTGCAGTACATATACACTACCAGTCAAATGTTTGGACTCCTACTCATTATAGGGTTTTTCTTTATTCTTACTATTTTCTACATTGTAGAATAACAGTGAAGACATCAAAACTATGAAATAACACATATGGAATCAAGTAGTAACCACAAAAGTGTAAAACAAATCAAATATATGTTAAATTTGAGATTCTTCAAAGTAGCCACCCTTTGCCTTGATGACAGCTTTGCACACTCTTGGCATTCTCTCAACCAGCTTCATGAGGTAGTCACCTGAAATATATTTCAATTAACTGGTGTGCTTTGTTAAAAGTTAATTTCTGGAATTTCATTCCTTCTTAATGCGTTTGAGCCAATCAGTTGTGTTGTGACAAGGTAGGGGTGGTATACAGAAGATAGCCCTATTTGGTAAAAGACCAAGTCCATATTATGGCAAGAACAGCTCAAATAAGCAAAGAGAAACGAAAGTCCATCATTACTTTAAGACATGAAGGTCAGTCAATCCAGGAAATGTCAAGAACTTTGAAACTTTCTTCAAGTGCAGAAGCAAAAACCATCACGCGCTATGATGAAACTGTCTCTCATGAGGACAGCCACAGGAAAGTGAGGATAAGTTCATTAGAGTTAATTGCACCTCAGATTGCAGCCCAAAAAATGCTTCACAGAGTTCAAGTAACAGACACATCTCAACATCAGCTGTTCAGAGGAGAGTGCGTGAATCAGACCTTCATAGTCAAATTGCTGCAAAGAAACCACTACTAAAGGACACCAATAAGAAGAAGAGACTTGCTTGGGCCAAGAAACACAAGCAATGGACATTAGACCGGTGGAAATCTGTCCTTTGATCTGATTTTTGGTCCCAACCGCCATGTCTTTGTGAGACACAGAGTAGTTGAACGGATGATCTCCGCATGTGTGGTTCCCACCGTGAAGCATGGAGGAGGTGTGATGGTTTGGGGGTGCTTTGCTGGTGACACTGTCCGGAATCTATTTTGAATTCAAGGCACACTTAACCAGCATGGCTACAGCATTCTGCAGCGATATGCCATCCCATCTGGTTTTCGCTTAGTGGGACTATCATTTGTTTTTCAACAGGACAATGACCGAAAACACACCTCCAGGCTGTGTAAGGGCTATTTGACCAAGAAGGAGAATGGAGTGCTGCATCAGATGATCTGGCCTCCACAATCACCCGACCTCAACCCAATTGAGTGAACAGTGAAAGAAAATTAGACAAGTGCTCAGCATATGTGGGAACTCATTCAAGACAGTTGGAAAAGCATTCCTCATGGAGCTCGTTGAGAGAATGCCAAGAGTGTGCAAAGCTGTCATCAAGGAAAAGAGTGGCTACTTTGAAGAATCTAAAATCTAAAATATATTTTGATTTGTTTAACACCTTTTTGGTTACTACAGGTGTGTCCAAACTTTTGACTGGTACTGTATATGTATAACACACATTAAAGCTAATGTATTCATATATATATATATACACATATATACAGTATATATGGATAAAGATATTAATCAAAATAATATATGTATTTATATGCACATTTTATGTATGTGTGTCTGTATATAGAACGGCTATTGACTATGTTGAGCTGTCATTTTTTTGTAGATTTTAGCTGGAGTTTGAAACACTGCTCTGCTTAGGAAGAGGCGCAAATCTGGCAGCTCCCAAAACTGCAGTCATTCCTCTCTCTGATAAACTATATATGCTGATACACACGTATTCCTAAATATATGTGTGAAGCACAGGAGGATGGTGGCACCTTAATTGGGGAGGATGAGCTCGTGGTAATGGCTGGAGCGGAATCAGTGGAATGGTATCAAACACATGGTTTATCAAACACATGGTTTCCATGCCATTTCATTCCTCCGTTCCAGCCATTATTATGAGCTGTCCTCCCCTCAGCAGCCTCCACTTGATGTGAAGATTCACATATTTAGGTGAACATACTATTTGAAAATGCAAAAAAGCCACTTCTCAGTAGCAGGCTCAAAGAGAAATCAGGCTAAATTAATATTAGAGGTAAAGGACAAACATCTTCGACTCGATTCCAAACCTATCTTTTTAACTTCACAGTATACAACACAAACTTAACATGTACAAACTAAGTGTGCTCTTTGAAACATGAACCAAAATAAATGAATACCATGACCTTTTTGCTCTCTTAATTGCATTCAGTAAGTAAGTGCATATAGCGTATGGGCTGTCACCACAGGTGTGCCTTGTCACCTGCAGAATCTGCCATCAAGCACTGTGCTCTCAAGCACTGTGCCCTAGTTTTCCAGAAATCGCGGTTGGAGGATTCCTGGAATAAGGAGGGAATAAGCAGGACATCCAGAATCCTCCAAACAGGATTTCTGGAAAACCAGGGAATTTATTGAACGTTCCAGGAATTTTGCAACCCTACTCATAACACTACTGTAAGCAGCCAACGCACTACGATGATGTCAATACTGCAGTCGCATCAGTCATGTCATTTCACATCTCCATAGAGAGCTTTAGCAGTAAAGCATGTCAAAGCTAACAAATCGTTCAGATGTTAAGACCATCAATGTCCTCTCAAACATCCATAAAGTACCATGAACTACTTGGACTAGCATTAAGTACTCGGACAATCACAGACTAATTGTGATGTTTATTTGTCATTACACTTTCTATCAAAGTGGGCATTATGTACTCTCCGCGAGAACACGTACTAACTAAAGGGAGTGCTTGGAAATGCTGTGCAAGTATAAGAAACCTTGAGGCTGTGTTCCATTAGGTTTGGTCTAAATTAAATTGATGATAACAGAGGTTAAAATGCCTGTCATTGTGAATTGTATGGTTATAACTTATTGGTGAAGTTTCATGATGTTAAAACAAATCGCAGACCTAGAGAAGTGTTTTTTCTACTGTACACAAAGAAACCAGGAAGTGTTTTTTTAATGTAAACAGCCAGCACCAATTCAGCCATTGTTGTATGGAGCTCTGTAACTGTTTCTCGCCACACCATTCCAGTGCCTGCGTCTAACCTTTCCTAAGACAAGGATGTAGTGGTAAATAAAAGGTGGGTAAACACTGAATGCCGGTCGAGACCGCCAGGCAGATCCCAACGCCAATACTAACAGTGTTAATTTAGCGCACTAGGTGCATAACTGCTAAACATCATATCAAAACTGTTTTTACCTGCAACTAGCCTCTACTACATCCCTGCAACAAGGTCCATCTCACCCTGTCCCCCCCCCCCCCCCCCCCCCCCCCCGATGCAAACAGGCCTAAAACTCTCCTTGACACATCCATATTTCTCTGGGTTTGTCAAGTCCAGTGTTTCCAAAACAACTCTCCTCATTATTTATCAACGGTCAACCCTATCTTGAGCTCTTGAGATGTTCCCATTGGCATCAATCAATTTATGATTTACTTGAAATTAAAAGTTTTATGAGTATCTCAAGTTAGGATTTGAATCCTAAGTCACTTCAATACCAGCTTTTACTCAGCTCACTCTCTCCCTCCTTTCATGTACACTTTCCCCTTGAAATTCATCCCTTACTCACCATTTTGTTCTGTTTTGTCTTATTATTTCCCTGCTTGCTCCCCTCTCTCTGCTTAGTTTCAACCGAATTCCAAGACCTGAGAGTACTGGATAGGTGTCAGCAATATCATGGAAACTCCCTTGGCCTTTCAAGTAGGCTATAGAGCTATTAGTGCGTTTCTTAGACCTATCCCAATGTTTTCTAATCGAGCAAATGAAGGCAGAGGAATGACTGGAATTGAGCACCTCTTTCACAAGCTCTAACTTTCAGCTGCAACTGTTTACATATA
The DNA here is from genome assembly GCF_016432855.1 of Salvelinus namaycush. Lineage (NCBI taxonomy): Eukaryota > Metazoa > Chordata > Actinopteri > Salmoniformes > Salmonidae > Salvelinus > Salvelinus namaycush. Next base: position 36,334,215 of record NC_052326.1, read on the forward strand.
AATTGAGAGAACAGTGGTTAAAAAACAATGAGAAACAAACAGAAGTTTGAATATAAATATCTATAAATATATACATAAACCGATGAATATACTGTAAATGTTTTTGTTGCTCTGTTTTCCTCTGTACATAGGTTTGCATATTTTATAGGACTTTTACTTCTATCTACAAGGACTGAATAAAAATTCAACTTTAAATACTTTAAAAAGATGAACGAAAACCTACAAGAAATTAAACCAGGTTTTTAAAAAGAGTCCATAGGGATATGGTACAACTGTAGGACCTGACCTAGGCATTTAACCAGAAAAGTCAGGGAGAGCATTGAACTCAATTAGAGCATAGACATGCATTGACCTTTTTATACAAGTATTTTGGGGTGTCTTTAATTTATTTATTTACGTATTTATTACTTCTGTTTACAAACGATACGATATGCATGATTTCATGGCATTATTTTTTTTATGAGTTGGTATGTGACCAAATCGTTTTTTATATTCACGTATAGGCCTACATTGTGGTACATTGTTGACTACTGTTATTGTCTACAGGATCACGACTCCAACAGTTAACTGAGAAATAGAGATTATGCTCATATTTGACAATTGTTTTGTTAAGTAATCTGAGGTTTTTCTGCTGTTCTTTTTCCATTTGTGATGCTGTTTTATTCAATATCAGAGCTCTACTGTTCTACTTCATCATAACACACATTACCCAAATGTATTTAAATGTATCTCAACTGTTCAATCTTTCTAGATGATTAATGCTTATAAGTCCATTCAAATTGCGGTATATTTGTAAATGTTCACATTCAAATTGAGAATTCAGCTAAATGTGGCAGCCTATAGGTTGCAATGACAATAACATGACAATTTACTGTTTGTAACGTTCGTCTTGTGGTGAATGAGTGGACCAAGGCGCAGCGGGTGATGAATATATAATGAATTTAATATGCAAGACGAACACTGACACGAAATACACTTGAAATAAACTATAAAACAACAAACGACGTTAAACAGACCTGAACATGAGAACTACATAAAACGAAGAACGCACGAACAGGGAAAACGAATGAACGAACAAGACAGTACCGTGTGGTGCAACAAAACACAGACACAGTGACAATCACCCACAAACAAACAGTGAGAACAGCCTACCTTAATATGGTTCTCAATCAGAGGAAACGTCAAACACCTGCCTCTAATTGAGAACCATATCAGGCAACACATTTTACCCAACATAGAAACACATAACATAGAATGCCCACCCCAACTCACGCCCTGACCATCTAAACACATACAAAAACAAGGAAAACAGGTCAGGAACGTGACACTGTTTCAAAATGTAAATAAATACAATTAAACCTTTCCAGAAAAACATCAAAACCTTGTTAGCTGTGAATGTGTTGAACAATTTGAATGGACCTTTGCTGTTTTATCATTCCGTTTCAACACTGCTCTGTTGTCTAAGCTCTTGTAACACTTCAAAATATGGGATAAACATTAGGCTATTACATAGCCTATAAGGACAAGTAGTAAACTAAGGTTGCTAAAATTGGATGTCTATCCATGACAGAGGAATTGCCTCTCGTTGCTGCTTATTTGAAACCGTAATTAGCTGATTAGTGCCAATTAGTAATTATATAATACCTGGTAAAATAAGGGTTGAATAAAAAATACAATTAAAATAATTATAAATCCCACGTACAATGTGTCCCTTATTTTGAGGTGTTAGGAGTTCTGTATTAATCATGTTATATTTCTTTTTAATGTCTTATAGAGCTCTGGTGTTGTGCAAGTGTTCAGTTCTATCCAGGGTAAAACACCCATCAAAAACTGCACTATTTCATCAAATATTGTTACTAAATTTCTGATCATTTCGTCTACCTTCAATGCTGTTATTAAGTGTTTATTCCTACAAGCTAGTGTTCTTAGGAGAATAACATTGACTTCTTCAATGGATTCAAAAGTATTCTGAAGACAATTTCAGCACATGAAGGGGATGGGGAATTGAATGTTACGTGTTGAGCTTTGCCATGTCTGATGAGGTAGGCTTCTCATTGATTAATGCGCTTTAGGCTCCCGCCCTCATCTCTTCTCTGGTCCCTGGACTCTTTTGTAATTTTAATGAATGATGCGTCTCAGCTTAGCTCAATAATAAAGCACAGTCTAGAATACACCTGTCTTGACTCAAACTTACTGCATATTCTAAAAGGGCCTTGAACAGGGTCATATTCATTAGGCACCAAACGTAAGACTTTAAAAAAATAAAAATGTTTTGCTACAGTTTGCCCTAATGAATATGACCTAGTTCTAGTAATACCTCAGTTTCCTAATGTGTCCATCTCTGAGATAATGTGACCAAGGTGGTCAGTGGAACACACAGAAGTTTTACAAACATTTGACCATTTATGTTGAAGTTATAAGAAATCCATATATGAGTAGAATTATAGCGCATTTAGCTACTTTGTGCGTGACCATGTCTCTACATGTGGGGACCACTACACAAAGATATTAAATAAATTAGTTTATTTATATTCAATATAAAAAAGGTATTGCATTACAAACACACAATAGTATAATGAACAAAATCATGATTGTTTTGGAACTTCCAACTGTAAGACAAACAGAAGGCACTGATCTTGATTTTAGAGCCAACTGTAAATATCAAGTAAATGATTAAGAATGATTTACATTTTCATATTTTTCTCAGGGTACCTACCCCCGGATCCCCCACCCCCTCAGCAAATGAAGAAGATTTCTTCCAGTATCTGGCTCTCCTCCAGGTCCTGCTGGGGGGTCCGGTAGGGGCCAGGACGGGAGAGCAGAGCTTGGTGGGCTGGTTTGGGGGCACTGGGGGGGGGCGGGCGTCGGGGAGGGTTGCCTCGCTTGGGTACAGAGATGGGACTGAAGACCTCCAACAACTCAATCAAGGAGGAGTCCAACCTAGAGCAAAAACACAGATGAAGAGAGGAATCAATAAATGAAAACGCATTTGATACTATGGTAAGTCTTCTTGCTAACATAATCGCAATATTGCCTTTGTAATATTGTCCTTTCTTAAAATTAAAACTCTCCAGCATTCATGTTATCCTATTGCTTAACAGGAACTAGACAAGGCACGAGGCCAAAGCATGTCTGTGGCACAAAGCTTGTAGTGCAAATGTGTAGTGCACCTCGTATTTGTTAACATACAGAAGATATGAAAGGATATCCCTATACGGATGAACTGTAAATAAAATGTTTCTGTTCTGTAGTGTCCATTGATGCCTAACACAACCAGCGTTAAAAGTCTAAAGCCCTGGGGTCGACAAGCAAAAGGGCATTAGATGTTACAGGTGCAACAGAAGGAGAGTCGAGCGAGGGCGCACGGGGGCATTCTCTACCAGAATAAGAATGAGGGAAGAAATAAATAAACCAAAGCGAGAGATTAAGCTAATATAGATTCCATCCTTCAGTATGGCTGCTTGATAAATTATTCAGTGTGTACACAGTTGGACGAGTGCATTCCAGATAGAAAACATGAATTCTTAAAGCACGCTAACATAATTCTCTGCTCGTTTTAAGCAGCATCAATTTGCATCTGGCCGACAGTTGGCATGTGCGGTCAGAGTCTTTTTGTATTTGTTTACATAATATTTCTAGTTCTATTTTCTGTATTTTAACTTCATGGCTTTAATTGGTGCAGAAAGAATGATCACTGTAGTTTTCCATCAAATTATTTAGAAAATCTATGTACAGTACATTGAATGAATCTGTGAGTGTGGAGAGAGAAAACAGAGGGGACACCTATAGGGGATATTACCCGCTGGGAAATAAACATGATTGAAGCTAAAGTAAGTAAATCTGTCTTCTTCATTTGGTCTCCTTCTGCCTGTCAATAGCAGTTAGTAGAGAGAGAGAGCGAGAGAGCGATAAGAGAAAGAGTGGGGGAGAGAAACTTTGTCCGGGCTCCCTCTTGAAATGTGAGAATTAGCATTTATATTTGTAGATTTATTTAATGGACAGGGCTCTCAAACAGCAATCCATCAATGGATGACATCGCTGTAATGAATAATGCATCACTTACCGGTGGTCACAATCTATAACAAGAGGAAAGGGGGGTGATGGGGGGGGTACAGTTTCGGCAAGGGAATGGGCCGAATGGTGAGAATTCTAATGGTTTGGAGGGGCCATGTATACCAAAGGCCTTCGTTGTTTTACGCAAGGTTCAATATCGAATGGCCTACGGGTATTAATATAACTCAAGGGAGCCCTTTTACGATTCTGCTTCACTACTCTCTATGTATTCACACAGAGAAGTCACAATGACAAAAATAATAATTGCATTAGACAATGACTACTCAAAAATGTTGCTACCGTCCACATCAGACTGGCGGCTAAATTCACCAGACATATCTATACTTTCTTGGGTTACTATGAAAGTTTTAACTTAGCTCTCGCAGAACTGCAGTTTGTCTATCCACTTCTCCTTCCCTCCCAGTTGTTTCGCTCTTCTCTCATTAAAGATGGCCATCTTGCCCAGCGCCCCCATTCATTTTCAGTCTAAACAGTAATATAAAAATCCTACGATGGCAGGCAGGTATATCCCGGATGTCAATACCCTGCCATTCAATAGCAAGCAGGCTAGGTGAGTCGAAGGGGAAGGCAGGAGGAGCAGTAGGGTGCAATGGAACTCTCTTTACTAACTAACACGGGAGGCCGGGGATTAACCCCCAGTCCCATTTAGCGATTTGCACCTTTAACATTCAATTAGTTAAGACTTAATGGTTGTTAGGGTTTGTTGGTGAATGAAAAGAGGCAGTTCATCACTAGAGTAAGGACCAAGCTACAGTGTGCGTCAGATTTTGCAATTCAATGGCACTCATTCAATGTTAGTGTGGAATTCCTGAGTTGCTTTGGTTGGTGGCAGGCATGCATTAAGGGGGACACATGGGCATCGTAGGGCTTACCCATCACTCTCATAACATCTGCAAAAGTCTACATAGTGTCAGGACGACCCTCGCCAACCTCCCCTCCCTGCAAGACTCGCTTCATTGATTCCCTCCACACACACAAAATCAGATTTGTGTCTGAATAATGCAGGAAGCTGCTTCCAGACTGCGGACTACAATAAAATATGTATCTGTCCATACATAAGCTAGCATTCTCCGGTGCTTGTTAGCCTAAGCAGCTCTGCATCGCTGGGGTTTGTTGTTGTCTGGATGAAAGGGCAGGTAAGAGCAGAGCAGGCAGAAGAGATGCGCTAGTCTAATCTGACTGATTACAGTCGGTTTGCTGGAAGATTACAAATCAACTCTTGGCTACTATGCTGGTTGGAGAGGGGTTTAGGAGACCAGAACTGTCTGTTGCTCCCATTTAGTTGGCTTCGATCAATTATCCAAGACAGACATCTGTTGGTTTTTGAACATACAGAGTGTGAAATGTGCAAGACAATCTTGGATGTCTTGCACTGACCTCAGCAAAACTTTTTGTTTTGTTTAAAGTTGACAGTTTAACATTGGATCAAGCTCATAATAATTCAATTATTGAATGGTGAATACAGCGCTTTAACAATGACAAATGTGGTCATTGTTAAGAGCAAACCTCTCAGAAGGACCCAATTGAAATGACTTCAAAGTTCACTGTTATTATGATCTGTATCCATTATTTCCCTTTGTGGTTTTAATGGCCATCTGCTTGAGTTTACACTGTTCGATTGGCATGGTGGTGGTGGTTACTTGAACCATACTGCATTGTTTATGATTCAGAACATTGTGAAGAGCTGTCCTTCTGGCTGAGTCAGAGACAAGCTGTCTTTCTGTTTCATGTTGGCTAGGCTATGGACCAGTAGAAGGAAATGTGGAGTTCACACTTGAAGAACATTTCATATGCAAAGACAAAAATACACTTGCCAGAAGTAAAAAGGGAAAAAGTAAGAAACATAATCCCTTTCCTTAAAAATGACATGCTAATAAACATTTGTCCACAGCATTCTATGCTAACTAGAAGTGCACACTCAGACACACACAGGAAGACCACACACTGTCACATTAATTACCTTTCAACAAAAAGGGTGGGGAGGGGGGGGGAATAATGAATTTCATTCCCTTTTTTTAGAGTGTGTCTCACGCTAGTGATTCATTCCTCTCTGCGCTCTGTCTCTCCTTCTTCTCTCTCCCCTCTCATTATTGCGAGAGAGCTAGAGAAAGAGAGACTGTGCATCCCCACAGAAGTCTGTTCAATTACCTGCTGCTGGGTCCCAGCTAGACCGACTAATGGAACGCAGCTTGGCTCCTGTCAGCCTCGCCGCTAGCCTGGGAGAAAGCTTAATTTAGCCCATCAAACACTAAGGCCCAGTGCTGGCCAGGCCTGCCTCAGACGCCTGCTCCCCTTTCCTTCCTTCCTTTACTTTTTCTAACCTTTATTTTGTTTCCTTACCCATGCACCGACATATTGAATTGCATTTCCCCCGTGCTCTGTTCATAAAAATAGTCTGGTTTGTGTATTTCTAATCTAAATGTTTCCAGATAAGTGGGTAAAAAATGCACTATGAAATGCTGTTGAAAATATAGAACTGCTTTTAAAGACGATCTGTTTATTTAATGCTCATGGTATGTGTTAATAATAGATTGTAATAATGTACCCATATGATATAAAGTATAGCAACCCGCACACTGATGAATACTCCTGCTGTTTTACTGTGCAGCGTTTTGACCCCAAGGTCAAAGGTCAAGCTGACCTTACACAACAAAACACCAGGAGCATTCATCGGTGGACAGGGATCTATTCTCTATTCCATCAGGGACCTATTCTCTATTTTGTGTTTACTTTTTGTACCCAGCACCTGCAACTTACTGGATGTGCGTACACTACATTTGACAATAATAATAATGTCATCATAGACTACTTTTTGGACAACACACTTTATTTTGACCTTGAGTGCTGATAATGATGTGATGTTGTGGTGCAGTACAGTGGAAACAGCAGTGGTATATGGGATGAAACAGTGTTTTGATTGGGACACCGGGATCCAATGTGGCTTACCTTGCATCGGGAGTCCTACGTAGCGCGGGAGGCATCACTGGTGCTGGGGTGGCTTTGAGTCTGCTCTGGGACACCACAAGAGAGGTGGCCATATCCCTCCTGGAATTGTTATGACAGGGCTCTGCAGATGGAGGACAACAACAAATGGACTTCAAAACCCTAATGACGGAGACGATAAGCCAGGGATGGAGAACTGGCGGCCCGTGTATACACACACACACACACAACCTACCAGGTAAATGTATGGAGTTTTGCAGGGGGATGTGTGCAGTATGTTCTTTGAGTGGAGGAGCTTCTTGTTCTGCTGTTTCACCCAAGTCCTCTGCATCGTCACACCCTCTCATTTCACTGCAGACACACACAGTCAAGCTCACATTCAACTGCTTGGTAAGCTAAAGGCTAGATTACTAGATACAGTGAGTGAGTGAGTGAGTGAGTGAGTGAGTGAGTGAGTGAGTGAGTGAGTGAGTGAGTGAGTGAGTGAGTGAGTGAGTGAGTGAGTGAGTGAGTGAGTGAGTGAGTGAGTGAGTGAGTGAGTGAGTGAGTGAGTGAGTGAGTGAGTGAGTGAGTGAGTGAGTGAGTGAGTGAGTGAGTGAGTGAGTGAGTTCCATGATTTTACCTGAGTAACACATGTTCATTGGGTAAAGGATCAGTCCCGTTTCTGGACATGGAATGGCCGAGTTCAGCTGCAGTGGCTTGCTGGAACCTGCAAGAGAGACAAAATGAAGTACATGCCCCAATTATTGTGCATATATTGTTAGATGTAGAATTTTTCTAAAACATAATTAAATTCAATACCTGCTGTAATCGAGGCGCGTGTGGAGGAGCTGCTGGTTCTGTCTGATCAGCCTCTCCTCCTGCTGCGCCAGCCGCACCTGCAGCCGCTCCCTCTCCACCTCCAGCTGCAGCTTCTGCAGGAGCAGCTGGTGCTTCCTCTCCTCCCAGTCCTCCCGGCCCAGGAGGGGCGCGGTCAGGTCCCTCTCTGACCCTGCTCCCTGCCACGCTGGGTCCCCTTCGAGTAGTAACCTCCGGGGTCTAGGTAGACGTCTGCTGTCTTCGGATGGTTCACCAGAGCCGCTGTGGAGCCGTGGGCTGGTGTTGCCCAGTCGAAGGTCTTCTGTGGCCCCTCTATGGGGAAACCCCCCATTGACCAGATGCTCCCGTCTGCTACGGGCCCCTACTCCTCGGCAACCCTGGCATTTGATTGGTCCCTGGGATTGGTTGCTAGAGGATGAGGAGGGAGGGGAGGTGGCTAAGTGGAGGTCGTCTGAGAGAGAGGCAGGACTGAGGTACGGGACTCTTCCTCTGCCACTTCTCTCTCTTCCTCCTCCATTTGTCCCTGTTCCTCCAGGAGTGGGCAGGCCCAGGTAGGAGCCATCCCAGGCTGTGGCTATCTCTGCCCTGCTAGGCTTGGTGGAGCCTACCTCACTGCTGGGGGCCTGTGGAGACAAGAGAGGCACCCAGTCAAATATACCCTTCTATTTTTATCTATTGTAAATATATTATTCAATGTTACTATTTCATGTTATGCACCTGTACTAGATTTCAGCCTATTTCAGCTCTATGGGGGCATCAATAAAATCTGAAATGTGTCATGTGTTTGTCTCCAATCTCCACAAGTGTATAAGTGGTAAGGGCAAGAGGTCAATTTTGCAGTTAGTTACCTCACTCTGATAGTCACTCCTTCCCCCTTTTTAACTTTTCTGTGAGAGAGCAGTGGTTAAGCCAAGATTGACCCGACACCAATACAATGCAGAACTAAGATTTGGGTTTGGGCAAGACTGAGATTCTCATGAAAGTGCTGAGCACAGGGAAACCAAGGTGAATGAAGCGAGAGAGATAAACACAAAGTAAGGTAAAGCCCACCTTCAGCAAGACAAGAGAGTGACTAATTCAGTGTGAGGTCACAGAGCATGCAAACACATTACTCAGCCCCACTGTAGGACACGGAGGACGACAAAGTGATCTATCCTCAGAGCAGGGGGACCTAGGAAGTTGTCTCTAAATGGTTACCTTGAGAAAAGCAACCGGTTGTGCTACTTAATGTATGTGGTCATAATGTATAGTGATTTTTTTTTTACTATTGTGATATCTGATATGCTGTCTAGGTCCAAGTAAGGGTAATTTAAAAATAAAATGTGTGTCTGAGTGTTTCCCTCCCAGTTGGCAGCATTGTGATTGATGGTGAACAGTGGCGGTAGCTTGGAGATAGCTCACCGGGGAAGATTATACACACACAGACACGCACCACTCACCATCTCTCTCAGACACACATCTGTATCACACACTCTTACTACGCACACTCGCACAGACACACACAGAGTGAGTACCTTTCTGTGGGAGTTAGAGTGGGAGCTGCAGGAGTGGCTGAGCTGGGTGATAGACTGGTTGAGTTTCTCCTGCTGTTGAGAGAGGTACTGCTGGTAGAGCCCCAGCAGCTCCTGGCATTCCCGGTACTGCTGCTGTAGGCCTGGGCAACAGGGGGCTGGGGTTAAGGGTCATATTCTTGTCTTTATTCCCTTTTTTGGGATACATTTCAATTGACATTTTGAAGAAATCAAATATAACCCCAAAAGAACATCTCCACGCACCACGCCTTCATTAGGCCAGGAAAGTAAACAGAACAGTGAGTTAATTCAAATAGTTGAAAAGGACAAACTGAAAAGAGAGCATGATAAAAAGTTGATGGGCTTTTTCTCCATCTGGGTCGGCCCAGGCTGAGCTGAGCAGAGCTGGGCCGTAATGCCAGATCTGAGTGCTAGGCCGAATGCCAGACAGAGAGCTGGCACCTGACTGGCGCCACGCTGCAGAAGGCAGGACACAGCTCATCTGGTGCAGAACCACTGCTGGGCATGAGGGTCCCGCTAATGGCGGTGGTGGCACCGCTGGCACGCACACCCGGGCTGAGTGAGTAAGGTAGGTACACATACATGGATACATACTAATGCAAGGGTGGCAATGGGGGTAAGAAAGCATGGAATCTCATACTGTACTAGGGCAGACCCCATCTAGTCGACTGGTCCATTGTTTGGTCGATAGGCTGTTGGTCATGGTGTGGGGATGGCACAGTCCATCAGTCTAAGACATTTGCTACAGAAATTGTATATGGTTATATTATGTTTGAACAATGGTGAAACACAAACACATTTTTTTTTTTTTATATATATATATATTTTTTTTTTACATAAAATGTACTTTCTCCTGCATTGGATAGTGGTCACTGTCCGCGGTTCTGAAACATTAGGGCACTGTTGAATTGGCGCCATTTCCTCGACCATGTTGGTATGTGCATAATAGCAAAGTTAACCAACATATTGGTGTTGAGAACAATGCGACGGAGGCAGCAGCGAAGTTAGGAGAAGAGAAAACAGCCCTTGCCTTAATTGTCTAAGAAAAGTGAGGAGAGAGGAAATCCCCACTTAATAAGGACTATAAACAATAGCCTAATTGTTACTGTGCCTGGCTTTATAAATCATCTGTATACAGCGCATTCGGAAAGTATTCAGACCCCTTCCTTTCCCCACATTTTTTTTACGTTACAGCCTTATTCTAAAATGTATTAAATAAATATAATCAATCTGAACACAATACCCCATAATGACAAAGTGAAAACAGCTTTAGACATTTTTGAATATTTATGAAAAATAAAACACAGAAATGCATTATTTACATAAGCATTTAGAGCCTTTGAAATGAGACTCAAAATTGAGCTCAGGTGCATCCTGTTTCCATTGATCATCCTTGAGATGTTTCTACAACTTGTTTGAGTCCACATGTGGTAAATTCAATTGATTGAACATGATTTGGAAAGGCACACACCTCTCTAAGTGGTCCCACAGTTGACAGTGCATGTCAGAGCAAAAACCAAGTCATGAGGTCAAAGGAGAGCTCCGAGACAGGATCGTGTTAAGGCATAGATCTGGGAAAGGGTACCAAAACATTTCTGCAGCATTGAAGGTCCCGAAGAACACAGTGGCCTTCCTCATTCTTTAATGGAAGAAGTTTGGAACCACCAAGATTCTTCCTAGAGCTAGTTGCCTGGCCAAACTGAGCAATAGGGAGAGAAGGGCCTTGGTCAGGGAGGTGACCAAGAACCCAATGGTCACTCTGACAGAGCTCCAGAATTCCTCTGTGGAGATGGGAGAACCTTCCAGAAAGACAACCATCTCTGCAGCACTCTACCAATCAGGCCTTTATGGTAGAGTGGCAAGACAGAAGTCATTCCTCAGTAAACAGCATGACAGCCCGCTTGGAGTTTGCCAAAAGGCACTTAAAGGACTCTCAGACCACAAGAAACAAGATTCTCTGGTCTGATGAAAACAAGATCAAACTCTTTGGCCTGTATGCCAAGTGTCACGTCTGGAGGAAACCTGGCATGATGGTGGCAGCATCATGCTGTGGGATGTCACGTCTGGAGGATACAGCCTCAAGTCTTCTTGGGTATGACGCTACAAGTTTGGCACACCTGTATTTGGGTAGTTTCTCCCATTCTTCTCTTCAGATCCTCTCAAGCTCTGTCAGGTTGGATGAGGAGCATCACTGCAAAGCTAATTTCAGGTCTCTCCAGAGACGTCCGATCGGGTTCAAGTCCGGGCTCTAGCTAGGCCACTCAAGGACATTGAGACTTGTGCCGAAACCACTCATCCGTTGTCTTGGCTGTGTACTTAGGGTGGATGTTCTGTTACATTTGCAAACATTTCTAACAACCTGCTTTTGCTTTGTCACTGTGTGTAGATTGATGAGGAAAATGTTTTAAATGTAATAATTTTAGAATATGGCTGTAACGTAATAAAATGTCGAAAAAGTCAAAGGGTCTGAATACTTTCCTAATGATCTCTCTCTCTAGTCAAAAGTTTGGACACACCTACTCATTCCACGTTTCTTCTTTATTTTTACTATTTTCTACATTGTACAATAATAGGGAAGACATCAAAACTATGAAATGACACATATGGAATCATGTATGAACCAAAATATTATATTTTATATTTGAGATTCTTCAAAGTAGCCACCCCCAGGGTGTCCTGACTCTCTGTGGTCACTAAAGATCCCATGGCACTTATCTTAAGAGTAGGGGTGTTAACCCCGGAGTCCTAGCTAAATTCCCAATCTGTCTCTCATACCATCACGGTCACCTAATCATCCCCAGCGTACAATTGGCTCATTCATCACCCCTCCTCTCCACTGTAACTATTCCCCAGGTCGTTGCTGTAAATGAGAATGTGTTCTCAGTCAACTTACCTGGTAAAATAAAGGTATATATATAAAATAAAAATAAAATTGCCTTGATGACAGCTTTGCACACTATTGCCATTTTCTCAACCAGCTTCATGAGTTAGTCACCTGGAATGCATTTCGATTAACAGGTGTGCCTTGTTAATAGTTATTTTGTGGAATTTCTTTCCTTCTTAATGCGTTTAGCCAATCAGTTGTGTTGTGACAAGGTAGGGTTGGTATACAGAAGATAGCCCTATTTGGTAAAAGACCATCCATATTATGGCAAGAACAGCTCAAATAAGCAAAGAGTAAAGACAGTCCATCATTACTTTCAGACATGAAGGTCAGTCAATCCGGAAAATTTCAACAACTTTTAAAATTTCTTCAATTGCAGTCACAAAAAACATCAAGCGCTATGACAGAACTGGATCTCATGAGGACCGCCACAGAAAAGGAAGACCCAGAGGATACGTTTTTTTTTTTTTTTTTTAGTTCATTAGAGTTACCAGCCTCAGAAATTGCAGCACAAATAAATGCTTCACAGAGTTCAAGTAACAGACACATCTCCACATCAACTATTCAGAGGAGACTGCGTGAATCAGGCCTTGTGGTCGAATTGCTGCAAAGAAACCACTACTAAAGGACACCAATAAGAAGAAGAGGCATGTAGGCCTCTCCAGGCCTCGCACCCACTGTGAAATTTGGTGGAGGATCGGTGATGATCTGAGGGTGCTTCAGCAAGGCTGGAATTGGGCAGATTTGTCTTTGTGGAGGACGCATGACTCAAGCCACATACAAGGTTGTCCTGGAAGAAAACGTGCTTCCTTCTGCTCTGAAAATTTTTCCCAACCCTGAGGATTGTTTTTTCCAGCAGGACAATGCTCCATGCCACACAGCCAGGTCAATCAATGTGTGGATGGAGGACCACCAGATCAAGACCCTGTCATGCCCAGCCCAATCTCCAGACCTGAACACCATTGAAAATCTCTGGAATGTGATTAAGAGGAAGATGGATGATCACAAGCTATCATATAAAGCCGAGCTGCTTGAATGTTTGTGCCAGGAGTGGCATAAAGTCACCCAACATCAATGTGAAAGACTGGTGGAGAGCATGCCAAGACGCATGAAAGCTGTGATTGAAAAGTTAAAACATTAGTATTGTGTTGTTTAAAATAAATATTAAGTTATTTCTTTGTTTTATTCGAGGTATGACAACACTGTATATTTTTTGTTATTTTGACCAGTTGTCATTTTCTGCAAATAAATGCTCTAAATGACATGTTTTTTGAAATTTGGGGGAAATGTTGTCAGTAATTTATAGAATAAAACAAAAAATTTAATTTTACCCAAACACACCTATAAATAGTTAAACCAGAGAAACTGATAATTTTGCAGTGGTCTCTTCATTTCAACCCCCACACAGAGAATTTGCAATGAACCTAGAATAACACATTACCAAATCCTCACCTGTAGTCACCCACAAAGACAGGTACACAGTCTCAAACACACTCCTACCAACCAACTACTACCCATAAACCTCCCTGCTCCAGGCCATATATTTTTATGGGTGGGCCATCGCCCCTGGCTGATGAGTTTCTCAACACATCACCTTTAAAAGTCCCTGATTTAACAGCAAATGAAAGTTTCAAAGTGAAGCCATATTGAAGTAACAGTCTGTGGAAGGATACGCTAGGAGAAAACACTTTGGTGTCGGAGGAGTTCAATCAAGCCTGGGAAATGAAACGGAGTAGGGCAAGAGAAAGACTCAGATGAAGTGGAATGAAAGTGAATGCCCTGTCGACAAATGCTCCAACGCTTCTTTCATACACTCTACCGGTAAGTAACACCTGAACCGTCTGTCTGCATAAGGCTGTTTTTCCACTGACATTACGTCATAGCAATCATAGGGAGTCATGACAACTGAAGTTATGTTATGACACATGGCTATCAAAACTCGACAGAACCAACCAAACATTTGTTTCAATTCCCATGTCAACGGATTCATATTGGTAATATAATGTCCTCTGGGTTAACACTTTTATTCAAAGGAATCTAGTACACGTCAGAGTCAACCCACACAAATCTGGTATTGCAAGCATCATGCTCCAACCAACAGTCATCGCAACCACAAACAATACCTATGCTGATTATAGGATGTGGATGTTCTGAGAGAGTGTAAACACACCTACGTTAAAAACATTGTTGGGCAGACGCAGACCCGCCTCTCAAGGCCTGGTAATCTAAGACGACTGGAGCGCAATTGATAAGGTTCTCTTCCAATGCCGAAAACAGTGAAAACTCTTCTCTGAGTCTTGGGCATGAGCCAATACGAATGCTCACCCTCTTCAATCAAAGCGGTAGCAACGGCTTCTTCTGCCCCTCAATCCAAAAATATACAAAATCAAGACTTTGCTTTCGAAGGCTTCAGACGGGGCCTGTCAAAATTATTCACTCGCCCTGTCAGGCCACCCCCAAATGAAATCCACCTCAAGGTGGAATAAATTTGCACAGGAGAGGAATATTTTCAAAGCCTGACATTTTCGCACTGTGCAAAATCGACTGGGTGTGTGTTAGGTCACGGTGATGGGTAATTGATGAAAGTGTACAGTTAGCATAACTGGCTTAACCATAACAAATAAACCAGTTTACAATCAACCCAACAAAATACCAATAAATAGACTTGCTAACAATCACTATAGCTTAAGGTTTACTCTGTCTATTGATGGTATTAAAAGGTCTAACAAAAATTATGCGATAAAGAAAATTCAAAGTTTAGCCCTTTAACCATTGCCTAAGGGAGGAGGGTAGAGACACTTATTTCAACCACGGCAGTGGTGTAAAGTCACTGACAGAAAAGTAAGGTAATTGATTAAAAAAGAAGTATGTGATTTGTGAAGCACCAACTCAGAATTGATATCTATCCTTTTTACCTCTCCAAGACATCATGCCAAGGAGAAATAACCAACTACAAGCTTATTCAAATCTTACATTTTATTCAGCACTTGAGCTACAAAATGGTCCTGACAAACATTTCAACAAGAACGCTTTCACTCATCTCTCATTGCGGGTCTTTAGATAGGAGAGATATACACATCCTCCCCTTGATAACCTGACTCTTGGTAGATAAGACTGTAATGGAATTAGACTTTACAAGTCTTCCCCTAGTCTGTTTGCCTTTGGTGTCTCCTTAACCTTTAAAAGATCCATCTGGAACCCTACGTCTCAGAACTCTCTTTACGACTCCATGTTTGCGTTAAAGACCGGTTATCCCCTCGGGGTGCTTTAATCAAAGGGTTTTCCCCCCTCAAATTCCTTTTTAATGGAGTTTAGAAGTTTTGTGTAAATGCCAGGTCTCCCAGTCAAAGTGCCTTTAATTGAGTTGTGCTTTTCTAATTTCCCAGCTCTGCTGCCAATTGTGCAATTTACCAACCGGCGATTACTTTTCATATTTCGCTGTGTTTTCCCCCTAAATTGACGGCTCTCACCACGTCGGTTTGACCTGAGTGGAATCATTAAAGAGGACATCAAGGAGGCTGGGGGGTGCAAAAGTAGAGGAAACAGGGTAATTATAGGATGCTGTTGGAATTATAGAAAAGTTGCCAGGTCAGGCCAGGAGACTGAGCCTGACAGTGTTAGCTCGCTTAGAATCAACTGGTGGTGCTGTAACTGGTCATAAAAAGGTAAGATACAAAAGTATGTGGACAACCTTTCAAATGAGTGGATTCAGCCATTTCAGCCACACCTGTTGGTAACAGGTGTATAAAATTGAGCACACAGTCATGCAATCTCCATAGACAAACATTGGCAGTATAATGGCATTACTGAAGAGCTCAGTGACTTTCAACATGGTACCGTCATAGGATGCCACCTTTCTAAACAAGTCAGTTTGTCAAATTTCTGCCCTGCCAGAGATGCCCTGGTCAACTATAAGTGCTGTTATTGTGTAGTGGAAATATCTAGGAGCAACAACGGCTTAGCCGCGAAGTGGTAGGTCATACAAGCTCACAGAATGGGATCGCAGAGTGCTGAAACGCGCAAAAATCATCTGTCCTCGGTTGCAACACTCTCTACCGAACTGCCTCTGGAAGCAACGTCAGCACAAGAACTGTTCTTCAGGAAATGGGTTTCCATGGCCGAGTAGCCGCACACAAGCCAAAGATTACTATGTGCAATGCCAAGCGTCGGCTGGAGTGGTGTAAAGCACGCCGCCATTGGACTCAGGCTAGGCCCCTTAGTTCCGGTGAAGGGAAATGTTAATGTTACAGCATACAATGACATTCTAGACGATTCTGTGCTTCCAACTTTGTGGCAACATTTTGGGGAAGGCCATTTCCTGTTTCAGCATGACAATGCCCCCGTGCACAAAACGAGATCCATACAAATGTTTTGTCGAGATCGGTGTGGAAGAACTTGACTGGCCTGCACAGAGCCCTGACCTCAACCCCATCAAACACCTTTAGGATGAATTGGAAAACCGACTGCGAGACAGGCCTAATTGCCCAACATCAGTGTCCGACTTCACTCACTGAATGGAAGCAAGTACCCACAGCAATGTTTCAAAATCTAGAGGGAAACCTTCCCAGAAGAGTGAAGACTGTTATAGCAGCAAAGGGGGACCAACTCCATATTAATGCCCATGATTTTGGAATGAGATGTTCGATGAGCAGGGATCCACATACCTTTGGTCTTGTAGTGTATGACAGGATTCAGTGCATCAAGAAGAACAAGATTACCAAGACATGAGACAAGAGCAAATGCCACAGTCCCACAAGATAAAACGTCAGATAAGGAAACGGTTTCAAACACTGAATGTAATCCACAGTGAACTCAGACATGGGGCAAATGTCATTTTAAAATGTCAAGACGTGGCCAAGACTCAAAATCGTGGAAAAAGCAGGAGGGAATGGAGGTACGCGGGCATGTAATAACGCTCATGGAGTATCTGTCATACCACTGAGGTTTGCAGTGGAGATATCAAGCTGTAGGCAATGCTGCCCCCTGCTGCCAGATAGGAATAGCTTTTAATTCTTTAGTGGCAGACTGGGCTGCAGTGTGTGCAAGTACACATGGCTGTCTTTTAAATCAGTGACTGATACAGACCTGGGAAGGCAAGAGAACACCGACAAGCACTGTGGCCCTCAAAAGACTGGAGTTGAGGATACTTCACACAGACAATGCCAGTGAGATAGGCCCTCTGTATTAGAGGTCGACGATTATGATTTTTCAACGCCTATACCAATAATTGGAGGACCAAAAAAAGCAGATACCGATTAATCGGCCGATTTTTATATATAATATTTATATATGTAATAATGACAATTACAACAATACTGAATGAACACTTATTTTAACTTAATATAATACATCAATAAAATCAATTCAGTTTCAAATAAATAATGAAACATGTTCAATTTGGTTTAAATACTGCAAAAACTAAGTGTTGGAGAAGAAAGTAAAAGTGCAATATGTGCCATGTAAAAAAGCTAACGTTTAAGTTCCTTGCTCAGAACATATGAAAGCTGGTGGTTCCTTTGAACATGAGTCTTCAATATTTCCAGGTAAGAAGTTTTAGGTTGTATTTATTATAGGACTATTTCTCTCTATACCATTTGTATTTCATATACCTTTGACTATTGGATGTTCTAATAGGTACTTTAGTATTGCCAGCCTAATCTCGGGAGTTGATAGGCTTGAAGTCATAAACAGCGCAATGCTTGAAGCACAGCGAAGAGCTGCTGACAAATGCAGGAAAGTGCTGTTTGAATGAATGCTTACGAGCCTGCTGCTGCCTACCACCGTTCAGTCAGACTGCTCTATCAAATCATACTTAATTATAATATAATACCACACAGAAATACGAGCCTTAGGTCATTAATATGATCAAATCCGGAAACTATCATTTTGAAAACAAAACATTTATTCTTTCCGTGAAATACAGAACCGTTCCGTATTTTATCTAACGGGTGGCATCCCTAAGTCTAAATATTGCTGTTACATTGCACAACCATCAATGTTATATCATAATTATGTACAATTCTGGCAAATTAATTACGGTCTTTGTTAGGAAGAAATGGTCTTCACACAGTTCGCAACGAGCCAGGCGGCCCAAACTGCTGCATATACCCTGCACAGAACGCAAGAGAAGTGAGACAATTTCCCTACTTAGAAGAAATTCATATTAACTAAATATGCAGGTTTAAAAATATATATTTGTGTATTGATTTTAAGAAAGGCATTGATGTTTATGGTTAGGTACACATTGGTGCAGTGACAGTGCTTTTTTTGCGAATGCGCTTGTTAAATCACCTGTTTGGCGAAGTAGGCTGTGATTCAATGATAAATTAACAGGCACCGCATCGATTATATGCAACGCAGGACAAGCTAGATAAACTAGTAATATCATCAACCATGTGTAGTTAACAAGTGATTATGTTAAGATTGATTGTTTTTTAAAAGATAAGTTTAATGCTAGCTAGCACCTTACCTTTGTTCCTTGCTGCACTCGCATAACAGGTAGTCAGCCTGCCACGCAGGCTCCTCGTGGAGTGCAATGTAATCGGCCAAAATCGGTGTCCAAAAATGCCGATTACCGATTGTTATGAAAACTTGATATCGGCCCTAAGTAATCGGCCATTCCGATTAATAGGTCGACCTCTACTCTGTACGTCTGTGTGCATCCATGGAGAAAAGGATACTCTCTCTCTCCTGTACAATGAGCTGGTTCTGCTGCTCCAGCTGTAGAATCTTGCACTCAAAGGTCTCCTGTTCATCCTTCAACCTCTGTACCGACTCCTCCTTCTCCTCACTCACTCTGGGAAAGAAGAGGTGGAGGGTCAGTGATTATAGCAGTGTCCCCCCCTGAATAAACATAATTCTTGAGAAAATTTCTTGGGGCTGATTCCATTTAGTCAACTGGTCGATATGCTGTTGGTTGACCGAGATTTCTTTAGTCGAGCAGTTGCAATTATACAGTGGGGAGAACAAGTATTTGATACACTGCCAATTTTGCAGGTTTTCCTACTTACAAAGCATGTAGAGGTCTGTATTTTTTATCATAGGTACACTTCAACTGTGAGAGACTGAATCTAAAACAAAAATCCAGAAAATCACATTGTATGATTTTTAAGTAATTAATTAGCATTTTATTGCATGACATAAGTATTTGATACATCAGAAAAGCAGAACTTAATATTTGGTACAGAAACCTTTGTTTGCAATTACAGAGATCATATGTTTCCTGTAGTTCTTGACCAGGTTTGCACACACTGCAGCAGGGATTTTGGCCCACTCCTCCATACAGACCTTCTCCAGATCCTTCAGGTTTCGGGGCTGTCGCTGGGCAATACGGACTTTCAGCTCCCTCCAAAGATTTTCTATTGGGCTCAGGTCTGGAGACTGGCTAGGCCACTCCAGGACCTTGAGATGCTTCTTATGAAGCCACTCCTTACTTGCCCTGGCTGTGTGTTTCGGGTCGTTGTCATGCTGGAAGACCCAGCCACGACCCATCTTCAATGCTCTTACTGAGGGAAGGAGGTTGTTGGCCAAGATCTCGCGATACATGGCCCCATCCATCCTCCCCTCAATACGGTGCAGTCGTCCTGTCCCCTTTGCAAAAAAACATCCCCAAAGAATGATGTTTCCACCTCCATGCTTCACGGTTGGGATGGTGTTCTTGGGGTTGTACTCATCCTTCTTCTTCCTCCAAACACGACGAGTGGAGTTTAGACCAAAAAGCTCTATTTTTGTCTCATCAGACCACATGACCTTCTCCCATTCCTCCTCTGGATCATCCAGATGGTCATTGGCAAACTTCAGACGGGCCTGGACATGCGCTGGCTTGAGCAGGGGGGCATTTTTTTTTACATTTTAGTCATTTAGCAGACGCTCTTATCCAGAGCGACTTACAGTAGAGTGCATACATTTTATTACATTTACATTACATACTGAGACAAGGATATCCCTACCGGCCAAACCCTCCCTAACCCGGACGACGCTATGCCAATTGTGCGTTGCCCCACGGACCTCCCGGTTGCGGCCGGCTGCGACAGAGCCTGGGCGCGAACCCAGAGACTCTGGTGGCGCAGCTAGCACTGCGATGCAGTGCCCTAGACCACTGCGCCACCCGGGAGGGACCTTGCGTGCGCTGCAGGATTTTAATCCATGACGGCGTAGTGTGTTACTAATGGTTTTCTTTGAGACTGTGGTCCCAGCTCTCTTCAGGTCATTGACCAGGTCCTGCCGTGTAGTTCTGGGCTGATCCCTCACCTTCCTCATGATCATTGATGCCCCACGAGGTGAGATCTTGCATGGAGCCCCAGACCGAGGGTGATTGACCGTCATCTTGGACTTCTTCCATGTTCTAATAATTGCGCCAACAGTTGTTGCCTTCTCACCAAGCTGCTTGCCTATTGTCCTGTAGCCCATCCCAGCCTTGTGCATGTCTACAATTTTATCCCTGATGTCCTTACACAGCTCTCTGGTCTTGGCCATTGTGGAGAGGTTGGAGTCTGTTTGATTGAGTGTGTGGACAGGTGTCTTTTATACAGGTAACGAGTTCAAACAGGTGCAGTTAATACAGGTAATGAGTGGAGAACAGGAGGGCTTCTTGAAGAAAAACTAACAGGTCTGTGAGAGCCGGGGTTCTTACTGGTTGGTAGGTGATCAAATACTTATGTCATGCAATAAAATGCAAATTAATTACTTAAAAATCATACAATGTGATTTTCTGGATTTTTGTTTTAGATTCCGTCTCTCACAGTTGAAGTGTACCTATAATAAAAAATTACAGACCTCTACATGCTTTGTAAGTAGGAAAACCTGCAAAATCGGCAGTGTTTCAAATACCCCACTGTATATATTTTTTTCATGGTGCAAAAGACACCTGTCTGATTCATGCCTGTCCAGTGGACTAATCCATTGCGGAGGCCACGGGGATGGCACAGTCCATCACTCTAACACATGTGATACTGAAATTGTACACGGTTATATTATGTAAAAATAATGGTGTAACACTAATAAATCGAATATTATTTTATAACAAATGCGCTTTCTCCCGCGGTGGATACGGTCTCTGTCCGCAGTTCTAAAACAATCTTCAGTGCGCCGTATAATTGGCGCCTTTCCCTATGTTGTGCATAATAGCAAAGTTAACCAGAATAATGGGTAGGATTGAGAACAATGCAGTGGAGGCAGCAGCAGCAGAGACGAGGAAACAGCCCTTGCCTTAGCCTAATTGTCTAAGAAAATTGAGGAGAGGAAACCCCAACTTAATTAGGCCAATAATCAATAGCCTAACTGTTAAATGTCCCTGGCTTTATAAATCATCCATATACAGTATCAGTCAAAAGTTTGGACACACTTACTCATTCCAGGATTTTTCGTTATTTTTACATTGTAGAATAATAGTGAAGACATCAAAACTATGAAATAACACATGGAATCATGTAGTAACCCTTTTTTTTTTTTTTTTTTTTTAAACATCTAAATATATTCTAGATATTTGAGATTCTTCAAAGTAGCCACCCTTTGCCTTAATGACAGTTTTGCACAATCTTGGCTTGCTTCTGTTGCCTGTTTGAGTGTGTTTAATCGCCTACTGATTCCGTGAGCACTTAAGCCTCATGCAATGGAAAAAGTTTGATTAAGCAATTTCACAGATTTGGCTGTTTTTAATATTTGCTCTGCTATAATAAAGGCTTTACAATTGTTTTTCGTTAGAACAGACTGGTATTACTTTGAATTTATTTAGTGTTGTTTACACTATTCCAAACAGGCAGAAAAATAATATAGTAATCTAACAGCACCTGTTTGTCACACATATGCACGCAGCTCTCACTCCTATACCCTCATTTTTCTTGATCTCCTTATTGTTATTACAATTATTATTATACACATCATTATAATAAGTAATGTCGTTATGGTTAGTAGGCTTTGTATAGTAGCCTTGTATAACCGTCATCTTGTAGGCCTAAGAGCGTGTCCTGTCTAGTCTTAATCAGGCCTATATTTCAATATAGTGTAATAGGCTACTGTATCAATCAATCATTCCTTCATGCCATCACACAGCATAAGAGACATTCATGCTTTGAAATGCAATCAAGCATTTTTGTTATAAAATTAAATAAAGGGAGCTTTGAATAATTAACTTAAACAATAAATAAACCGCAATGTAAATGTTTTTAGTCTGCTGTAATAAAGACTATATATTTATTTCATTAGAACAGACTCTCTGAGGTACACTTATTTATTTAGTATTGTTTACACTGATCCAAATGGTCAGAAAAAAATAATAATATTGTAATCTAACAGCAACTGTTTGGCACACAGAATACTCACGCAATGCTTGCTCTTATACCCTCCTTTTTCTTGATCTCCAGTAGTTTCCACAACTAAGTCAAATGTCTTCCATAGATCTGACTTCCCCTGTGACCTAAATAGCTTTTTACCACCTGAGGAACATTGCCAAGGTACGGCCGCTTCTTTCTCAGTCTGATGCAGAGAGACTACTGTAATGCTCTCTCCTGTCTGGTCTACCCAAGAAATCCATTGGTCAACTGCAAAACATACAAAATGCTGCAGCACGGGTACTGACCAAGACCAGATGGAGAGCACACATTACACCGGTTTAAGGTCTCTGCACTGGCTGCCTATGAGTTTTAGAATTAATTTTAAGATTATTCTATTGGTTTTTAGACATGCTTTTAAGTTATGTACCCAGTAGGTCCCTCATGTCCTCTGGCATTGGCCTTTTAATTATCCCAAAGCCTAGGACCAAGAGGCATGCAGAGGCAGCCTTTCATTATTAGGCCCCCAGCCTCTGGAATAGCCTGCCAGAGAACCTGAAGGTGGCCGAAACTGTGGACATATTTATAAGAGATCTTAAAACACATTTTTAGCTTTGCTTTTCCTTGCAGTGCTTTTTAGTTGTTCAGTGTGTCTCATTATTTTGTTTATTATCCTCTTATGTTTGTTGTGTAGTAAATATTTCAGCTTTTATTTTCATTGTTTTTATTTTTCCTGTAAAGCACAATGAGTTGCATTCCATTTCTGAAATGTGATGTATAAATAAAGCTTGATTTGATTTGCCTCCTTAGCAACCAGTAAACAATCGCCCGTTTCAAGTTTATTTTTCACGTCCTCCACATCCATTTTGCTGTCACGTGTTACTGTGTTCGGAGTTTCTTATAACCAATTGATTGATGTGATGATGATAGGCTATAGGTCAGGCTCTGTTGGTCACATGCATGCGATGCTTACATGTTTCACGTAAAGAGAGCAAGGATTGAGAGGATAGGCAATTTTTTTCATAAACAAATTAGGGATTTCGGTAACAACTTTTCAGTCAGAAACAAGTAAGAAACTAAATGGCTGAAATTACGTTGTAGCTTCAACACGGACAGTGCAATTAACACTAGCTGTGCTGTGGTGCCTTTTCGCAGCAGTAGGGAGGAGAGCGAGACAACGTGCACCAGTAACACAGGCACTTCCTGTATTTTTTTTTAACAGTGTGACCATCGGGCTCTTTTTTGAGTAATTTGTGTTAATTATTTAATCAAACAGTGTCAGACAAGCTCAGTAGATATGCAGTTGATTTTATTCAAACACATAGGAAGTGTCTGTTTATATATGGAAAAATAACTTTAAACATTTCAACCAATAGATTGGTCGAAAGAACAGGACGACTATGGTTCAACCAATATTTATTTTAGTCGGAGACAGCCCTAATATCTCTACACCCCCACTCCCTGCCAACCACACACACAAAATCCCTCTTATGTTGAATGAGCAGTTACCTGGCCAGCTCCTGGATGAGGTTGGCGATGCGCCGTTTATCCTCGGGACAGAGGTCCTTCAGAGAGGCCCTGCTCTTAGCCTGGGTCACCTCAGAGAGTGCCTGAGCAAAAGACAGTTTTTTTTATGAATCACATAAAACAGAAAGCCTAGATCATGAAAAAAAATAAAAAAAATAAAAAAGCGCAATGACTTTTGGCAAGCATCGAGCAACCGTGCAGTATATTGAGTGATACTACCCTATTGAATGTCAGCCTGTTTCTGCTTTTTTAATCTTACCTGGTTTGGCCAAATTAGCTAGCATTGTTTAATCAGGCATGTGATCAGCACCAGAACAACATAGAACATCTGAGAAAAGAGGGCCAATATCAATTTCAATCAGAATTCAATCAGAAATGTTTGATTCATCCACATCCCTGTTGAATGAAGAAATAGCGGTGTACCCAGGCTTTATGTTTGCAAGGGCCTGTTCCGTCTGGAGAGGTTATGAGCTAGTAACCAGTTAGGGTCAAGGGAGAGGTCCCTCTTGGCAAACCTACCTGCGAGGTGGTGAGGAGATGCTGCCGAGTGGCAGGGCTGGGGGATGGGACTGTGGCTTCAGGTGCGAACTGGAGCTGCCCTCTACCCATGGAGGACTCAGAGACAGAGGACAGGGAAAGAGGCTGGCCTCGCTTTTTATTGCCCCATCTCAGAGGAGCCTCTCCTCGGATCTGACAGCCATATTTGGCCCTCATTTTCACCTTTCTTTCACTGCTGTTGGACCAGGAGCCCGACTTAAAAGCTGTCCGAAAGTGTCCCTCTTTGTTCACTCCTGAGAGAAAGAGACGTGGAAAAATGCAGTAACATTAGCAGCCAGCAATAGGAAAAGTGGTCAGAACTATCTCACACATGCCTTTGACATGTGCTAATGTCCTCACCTGGAATGAACACCACAGGTTGGTCTTCATCTGATGCTGTGTGAATTGAATTAGGAAATATATTTGATGGTCTCTAAAAAGACCCTCACTTCAATAAAAATCAGCATGTTGTAATTGGCTTAGGCAAGCCACTGAACTGGGTTCAGAAAGTGGCTGGCATTTGTTTATTAGCCGACGTTTGCCAAATTCACAAAAATAGAAAGCGGACACCTAATTAGTTAACTAGGTAAAATTAGCTACATTTAACATTTTAGTCATTTAGCTCTTATCCAGAGCAACTTACAGTAAGTAGTAAGTGCATACATTTTCATACGGGTCCCACCAAGGAAATCGAACCCACAACCCTGGCGTTGCAAGCACCATGCTCTACCAACTAAGCCACACGGGACTACAAACATTTGAATAGGTATTTCATTGGTTCTTCATTCATTGGTACTTCATTACCAGAAGAAATGGACCCTACCGCTACACTTGTTTACACTGAGCTCAGAACACAATCATGGTTACATTAAGACACTGGAGCCGGCGCGAGATATTGGTTGGAAATTGTACCTCAATGCAGTTATGGGATGTGCCACTGTACTTCAAATTATACCTTTATCTACACTACTCCATCGAAAAGATTGAAATACTGCTAGTTTTCCCAGGAAAAACTGCCCTTTTCATCTTTATGCTAGCTACCTGTAGTAACTATGGAATGGCACGTTGTGTTGAACAACAAAGGAGTTGATTGGCTGACACTGCCATTCCAAAATGGCGGCAGTGGATACTGCTAGTTAGCATGAGGATGAAAATTGCAGTTTTCTGGGAAAACTAGCAATATTTCAATCTCTCGATGGAGCAGTATAAATCAAAAATGTGGAATTCAGTGGCCTATCCCATCCTTACATTGAATTCTACGTCAGGCAGAAATAAGCATTTGAATCTGGAATAGATCCACAGGAAAGTATAATTACAACTTTTTCATATTTCTACCACCTGGAGCATGCTCAGAACCATGTAAACATGTGCACAAGCGCTGTAAGTATGCATGCTTCTTCTTGTGCATGTATTTTTATGTTGTGTACGCTTCAGGTGATATAAATCTTCTACACACTACCAGCACTTTGAAAAGTGGATGTAAATATATACTTTCGTGTGGATAGATTGTCTCACATTCCTACCGCCAAAAGAACCACCCACATGGACAACTGGTAAAGTACGTTAACATTTTATTTTATTCAACATTTGGCTTGTAGAGGTCACAAGAAAGTTTCCTGATTCAAACACTAATTTCTGCCAGAAGTAGAATTCAATACAATTCAATGTCAAGGTTCCAGGCAAATCCAATCCCTGCATTGTGGTACATTTCCTACCCATATTTCGCACTGGCACCATGGTGTCTTTAATGCAATCAAATCTAACTTTACTTGTCACATGCAACGAATATAACAAGTGTAGACCTTACCGTGAAATTCTTACTTACAAGCCCTTAACCAACAGTGCAGTTCAAGAAGAGTTAAGAAATATTTACCAAATAAACTAAAGTAAAAAATTATTTAAAAACGTAATTATAACAAGGCGACATACAGGGGATACCGGTACCGAGTCAGTGTGCGGGGGTACAGGTTAGTTGAGGTAATTTGTACATGTAGGTAGGGGTGAAGTAACTATGCATAGATAATAAACAGCAAGTAGCAGCAGTGTACAAAACAAATGGAAGAGAGTGTAAAGTTGTTATGGAGCCATTTGGTCCTAGACTTGGCGCTCTGGTACCGCTTGCCGTGCGGTAATGATTGCGTTCCGACCTCAATGCAGTTCAAGTCTTAAACAAGCGTAACGGTTGGGTCGGTATCTTCTGGCAAGGTATATCACATCCCTTGACTAACAAACTAGTTAGCTACCGATCAGTTTTCCAGCCAGGTGAGAAACCACTAGCTAGCTAACGTAAACTAGCCAATTCAATCAAGATTTGCTAACGTTAGCTAGCATAATTTAATGTTTATAACTAGTTACCAAATTCAACACCCGGCTTGTTAGTTAAACGTATCCAACCTTCATCAACATACGGACAATATTGACTATAAGATACGGGGGCTGTCTTTGATAGAAACCAAGTAAAAGGATACTGTCATTAACCCAACAAAATCCTGAGTCGTTCTTTCCCGTTTCTGCCGCAGCCATATTGAATCAACCGCCACTCCCAAGATGCCACGGGGTGCAAGGTTTTTCTTCTTTGGGATTTGATTGGCTGATCGAATTCAACTTTTACATGCATACACCGCCACCTACTGTACTGGAGTGTAAAGCCAGGCACGGTCTAACGACATTACATTCTCTTCATTAGTCTTGTTCCTCTAGTCTAAGAAGTGAAACACCACCACATACAGTCATTACGATGCCAACGGCCTGGGAGGACGGGACACCACCCCTCAACACACCTTGTAACTTTTCTGAAGTCAAATCTCGTATACCCAAATCCATCTCTGCAGCTGCCACTACAAAATATATTTTCTGTGATTTACATTCCATTTCTGCAGTACAGTTGATAACCATTGCTATGAACGCTAAGAAGCCAACCTTACTGAATAATAAATCACTATTTTGATAACCATTGTGTTACGGATACAGGTATTCTGTGTGTATCCTGTGTGTGTTTCTTTTCTCTCCTTCTCCCCTACTCACAGGTGACATCATCATTCCCCAATCAGTCATCAATCAGTCGCTAATCAGAAGACACCTGCTCCTTTTCTCCTACCCAATCACATTCCCTTTCCCTTGGTTTAAAAACCCTGTCAGTTGTGTTCTCTAGAGCGCAATTCTCTTTGTCAATGCCATATGTCTGTAGAGCTCTTGTTTGGTTTGCAACTACATGTCACTTTGTCCCCACCTGTGAGTATTGGTTTTGTTATGGTGTTTGAGTGTTTCTTTGATAGTGGGAAAAGGGGGTAACCAGACAGGTCGCCCATGGGCATACACTACCCGTAGGTAAACTTTGTTAAATACACTAGTTAGAACTGGGTGGACCACCCACTGTAATTTTGGTTAGTTAGCTGTTGGTGAAGTAGGCTAGTCTAGCTTAGGGGTGTTTGTGGATACTTATTATTTCTTTCCTTGGGTCCAGCTCAGCCCCTCTTCCTGCTCCCCCCATTACCGTGTGTTTGTAAATAAACCCTGAGTGTTTGACGGTAGATATTAGTTGTCGTGGTTATTTCGTTCTCACTCTTACTTTGTCACTACTATAATTTGAATGAGTTATGTTACGGGTCCCATTACCATCCCCCCTAGATTGTCGGGCCAAAGAGATTCGTAACACATTGCTATGAACGCTATGAAACCAACCTTACTGAATAATAAATAAATATCCCTTTGTGCTGGCACAAATCTACTACTCACTCAGCATACTACACCTTCTACACTACTCTGACTCTGGCCACTTCAACCTGCCTCTCGCAGGAGGCCCTTGGTACTCCTCCACTGTAAAAAAATATATTAGAAGCTATAGAAATGCATTTATTACTTAGTTTTGACATTTATTCTATTGCAGACACCTTAATGCATACTTTTAAATTATATGTGAACTAAACATACAAATATAAAACATTTTACTTTTAGAGTACTAATGTTACCGTCCCCACTACAACAAAATACTGAAATGTGTGTCATTTTGTCCTTGAAATTTTTTATTGAAATACTGTAGAATTCCATTAATTCCAGTGGAGGACTGCTCCTACTGGGGAGTGCCAATATGGCCGGCCGGTTGCTTCAAAGCCTCAACGGCCAATACATAGCATACGCAATCGAGGGTTTATATACGTTATGGGATAAAAACAATGTAAATCAGGGGTCTTCAACCTTTTCTTGCACAGGGACCCCGTCCCAGGCAAATTAGCAACCTAGGGACCCCCATCCTATACAGTGCATTTGGAAAGTTTTCAGACCCGTTCCCTTTTTCCCCATTTTTTTTTTTTTTACCGTTACAGCCTTATGTTAAAGTTGATTAAATTACATTTCTTTCCTCATCAATCTACACACAATACCCCATAATGACAAAGTGAAAACAGGTTTTTAGATTTTTTTTGCAAATGTATTAAAAATAAAAAACATACCTTATTTACAGAAGTATTCAGACACTTTGCTAAGAGACTTGAAATTGAGCTCAGGTGCATCCTGTTTACATTGATCATCGTTGAGATGTTTCTACAACTTGATTGGAGTCAACCTCTGGTAAATTCAATTGATTGAACACGATTTGGAAAGGGACAGACCTGTCTATATAACGTCCCACAGTTGACAGTGATTGTCAGAGGTCAAAGGAATTGTCCGTACAGCTCCAAGACAGGATAGTGTCGAGGCACAGATCTGGGAAAGGGTACCAAAACATTTATGCAGCATTGAAGGTCCCCAAGGACACAGTGGCACCCTTATTCTTAAATCGAAGAAGTTTGGAACCAGCAAGACTCTTCCTAGAGCTGGCCAAACTGAGCAATCGGGGCCTTGGTCAGGGAGGTGACCAAGAACCCAATGGGAACTCTGACAGAGCTCCAGAGTTCCTCTGTGAAATGGGAGAATCTTCCAGAAGGACAACCATCTCTGTAGCACTCCACCAATCTGGCCTTTACGGTAGATTGGCCAGACGGAAGTCACTCCTCAGTAAAAGGCACATGACAGCCCACTTGGAGTTTGCCAAAAGGAACCTAAAGGACTCAGATCATGAGAAACAAGATCCTCTGGTCTAATGGCCTTAACGCCAAGCGTCAAGTCTGGAGGAAACCTGGCAACATCCCTATGGTGAAGCCTGGTGGTGGCAGCATCATGCTGTGGGGACGTTTTTCAGCGGCAGGGAATTGGAGACTAGTCAGGATCTAGGGAAAGATGAACAGAGCAAAGTACAGTGAGATCCTTGATGAAAACCATCTCCAGAGTGCTCATAACCTCAGACTGGGGTCCTGCAAATGCATCCAACAAGTTTGTAGAGTCACAAACTTGATGTAGCCAGCTCTATTCTTTAAGGAATACCTAGGATAGGATAAAGTAATCCTTCTAACCCCCCCCCCCCCCCCCCCCTTAAAAGATTTAGATGCACTATTGTAAAGTGGTTGTTCCACTGGATATCATAAGGTGAATGCACCAATTTGTAAGTCGCTCTGGATAAGAGCGTCTGCTAAATGACTTAAATGTAAATGTAGTCATTGCATGCTTGGAATATGGGACCAAACATTAAACTTTTTACACATTTTTAAAATAAAAATATTGAAATAATATAATTCCAAAAATGTCCTAAAGATTTTGAACATACAATACAGCTCAGTATTTGAACTATTTACTTTATATAGACATTATTGCTCATCTTTATCAAGGGTGTCAATCATTTTGATCCCACTGTATATACAGTACCAGTCACACCTACTCATTCAAGGGTTTTTCTTTATTTGAAAATGTTTCTACATTGTACAATAATAGTGAAGACATCAAACTGCTTTATGAGGTAGTCACCTGGAATGCATTTCAATTAACAGGTGTGCCTTGTTAAAAGTTAAATTGTGGAA
Source organism: Salvelinus namaycush (assembly GCF_016432855.1). Lineage (NCBI taxonomy): Eukaryota > Metazoa > Chordata > Actinopteri > Salmoniformes > Salmonidae > Salvelinus > Salvelinus namaycush. Next base: position 36,364,687 of record NC_052326.1, read on the forward strand.
TTTATTTCCTTCTAAATGCGTTTGAGCCAATCAGTTGTGTTGTGACCAAGTCCATATTATGGCAAGAACAGCTCAAATAAGCAAAGAGAAACAACAGTCCAACATTACTTTAAGACATCAGTCAATCCAGAAAATTTCAAGAACTTTCCAAATTTCTTCAAGTGCAGTTGCTAAAACCATCAAGCGCTATGATGAAACTGGCTCTCATGAGGACCGCCACAGGAAAGGAAGACCCAGAGTTACCTCTGCTGCAGAGGATAAGTTCATTAGAGTTAACTGCACCTCAGATTGCAGCACAAATAAATGCTTCACAGAGTTCAAGTAAAGGAAACATCTCAACATCAACTGTTCAGAGGAGACTACGTGAATCAGGTCTTCATGGTCGAATTGCTGCAAATAAACCACTACTAAAGGACACCAATAAGAAGAATATACTTGCTGGGCCAAGAAACACAAGCAATGGGACATTAGACCTGTGGAAATCTGTCCTTTGGTCTGATGAGTCCAAATTTGCGATTTTTTTGTTCCAACCGCCGTGTCTTTGTGAGATGCAGAGTTGGTGAACGGATGATCTCTGCAGCACCCGATGTCACAGGAAGGCCAAAAAGATCATCAAGGACAACAACCACCCGAGCCACTGCCTGTTCACCCCGCTATCACCCAGAAGGCGAGGTCAGTACAGCTGCATCAAATCTGGGACAGAGAGACTGAAAAACAGCATCTCAAGGCCATCAGACTGTTAAACAGCCATCACTAACATAGAGTGGCCGCTGCCAACATACAGACTCAAATCTCTGGCCACTTTAATAAATGTAATAAATAGATTTAATAAAGGTATCACTAGTCGCTTTAAATAACGCCACTTTAATAATGTCTACATATCCTACATTATTACTCGTCTCATATGTATATACTGTATTCTATACCATCTACTGCATCTTGCCTATGCCGCATGGTCATCGCTCATCCATATATATTTATATATACATATTCTTATTCATCTCTTTACATTTGTGTGTATAAGGTAGTCGTGAATTTGTTAGATTACTTGTTAGATATTACTGCATTGTCGGAACTAGAAGCATAAGCATTTCGCTACACTCGCATTAACGATCTGCTAACCATGTGTATGTGACCAATAAAATATGATTTGATTTGTGTGGTTTCCACCGTGAAGCATGGTGGAGGAGATGTGATGGTGTGGTGGTGCTTTGCTGGTGACACTGTCTGTGATTTATTTAGAATTCGAGGCACACTTAACCAGCATGGCTACTACAGCATTCTGCAGTGATAGTCCCTCTAAGGCAAACCAGATGAGATGGCATATCATTTGTTTTTAAACAGGACAATGACCCAACACACCTTCAGACTGTGTAAGGGCTATTTGATCAAGGAGGAGAGTGATGGAGTGCTGCATCAGATGACCTGGCCTCCACAATCACCCGACCTCAACCCAGTTGAGATGGTTTGGGATGAGTTGGACAGCAGAGTGAAGGAAAAGCAGCAAACAAGTGCTCAGCATATGTGGGAACTCCTTCAAGACAGTTCGAAAAGCATTCCAGGTGAAGCTGGTTGAGAGAATGCCAAAAATGTGCAAAGCTATCATCACGGCAAAGGGTGGCTACTTTGAAGAATCTCAAACATATAATGTATTTTGATTTGTTGAACACTTTTTTGGTTACTACATGATTCCATATGTGCTATTTCATAGTTTTGTTGTCTTCACTATTATTGTACAATGTAGAAAATAATACAAATTAAGAAATACCCTTGAATGAGTAGGTGTGTCCAAACTTTTGACTGGTACTGTATATACACACACACCCATTACATTTTGGATAGATAGTACTCAAACATCTACATAGTGTTTTCAGTAATAACTATTACCGATAATGAGCTTTTTAATCCCACCCCTCTGCTATTCAATCAAATTTATTTATGAAGCCTTACATCAGTTGATGTCACAAAGTGCTGTACAGAAACCCAGCCTAAAACCCCAAACAGCAAGCAATGCAGGTGTAGAAGCAGGGTGGCTAGGAAAAACTCCCTAGAAAGGCCAGAACCTAGGAAGAAACCTAGAGAGGAACCAGGCTATGAGGGGTGGCCAGTCCTCTTCTGGCTGTGTGGAGATTATAACAGAACATGGCCAAGATGTTCAAATGTTCATAGATGACCAGCAGGGTCAAATAATAATAATCACAGTGGTTGTTGAGGGTGCAAAAGGTCAGCACCTCAGGAGTAAATGTCAGTTGGCTTTTCATAGCCGATCATTCAGAGTATCTCTTCCGCTCCTGCTGTCTCTATTCTCAGCCCATTCCACCAATCTCCGTATTATGTATTATTAACATGGTAAATATAATATAGTATTTGTAAGCTTTGGACATTTTCTACTCCAAACACATAACTGACCAGAAGAACAGTGTGTTAATAGCAATGTGTCCATTGTTATATTTACTATGACAAAACTATTCAAACATGCCGGAGGTCATATGGCAGCTAAAGCCAAATGCTGATATTCCTTATTATGAAATATGTCCGCTCAAAGCAGCCTTTGCCCACAGCTGCAACCACCAGTGTGTGTGTGTGTGTATGGGGTTGGAGGGAGGGGGTTGAACTAGGGGGAGTTGTTGCAGTGAGAGCGAAAGCACGGTACAGATTATGAGGTCTGGTAGTTTATGCTATTTGCTTCTCTTTTTACAGGTGAATGTTGACATGTGGGGAGAAGTGTTCATGGTGCTAAAGACATCAGGACCTGGTGAGATAATAAATCAAAGATAACCACATTGATCAAGATTGTAGCTATTATGACATCATTTCACCTTATTGAGCCAGATGGCTCTCAGGAGTTAACATGGGACGTTGTCAATATGGAGTGGGGTTTACAAATTCGACTTGAATAGTACATACAGCAATATAAGCCTTAGAGACATCTGTGGATTTAGATCAAGGACTGTTAGCAGGTCAATTTTTTTTTTTTTTTAGCAAATTGTTTTGAGCAAATTGTTTAATATGTAGTCAACAGGGAATCCGATGGACTCATGGCGAGCTAAATTTATCTCCTGAGAAATATTAGGTGTGGCATTAATGATAAAGATTAGAATTAAGACTTGTTTATGTGCAGAAGATTTAATAGATCCTTGTGAGCCCCTAGGAGTGCTATTTTTGTTTATCAATTTCAAATACTTAATATGTGATAGTAAAACCAGCATACAGTATTTCATGACTTGATGTTCAAAACATGAATATGAAGGTGATGTTCCAGTGGTCATCGGTCATTTAAGACACCTCTCTCATGCCAATAATATATACCAACAATACGTGTTGTTTTGATGGAATAAACCACAAAGACAAAGGCATGTGAGAAAGTTTGGACTTTACTTGATCACTGTTGACATTTCACAAGAAGATCATATTGTGTGACTGCTTGGAAGTGTGTCTCATCTGTGGCACATCTCCTATTCAGCTGCTTCCTTGCCCTGCAAAAGAATAGAAAATATCACATCTATTTACTAATACAATTCTGCTTGCTTTTAACGTGATTTACCTATGATGATTTCCAGTAAAGTTATAGATACAGTATTTATATCAATGGGATTAACCTGTTGTTAGAATAAAATATAAATACAAATTGATAAAATAATCAAAATTAAGATCTAGTAAGTGAATCACTTATAGGAATATGTTTTTTACATTCCACAGAAGTGTCTTTTTTTTGTACTTCAACTTTCCAGCGTCACGGCTGTTGGCTCACAGCTTGTTGACCTGGGACTCAGCGATGTCAGCACGCTCCTGAGCTTCCTCCAGCTCATGGTGCACCTTCCTGAACCTGGACAGGTGAGTGTTGGCCTGCACCTCCTTGGAAAATGTCATTTAAAAAATTACGGATATTATGAAACCCAATAAATAACCACAAAATAGATTTTGATCTCTGAATTTTTGTTATGCTTACAGAGATTAACATCCATTCTTTACTTTTCTTTGTCTCAAAGGACCAGGACATATAGTAACTACTGTATTATGTTTTTCAAACCGTACATAACATTGATGAAACTGTGCACGTCGATCAAATACGTTTCGGCATGGAACCAAATCTGTGCATCGTGAGATACAGTGTGATATACTATACTATATTCTACTTACAGCCTCCTCAGCTTGTCTCTTGTAGGCCTTCACTTTGAGCTGGAGCTTGTCCACCAGATCCTGGAGCCTGTTCACATACTTCTTATTCTTCTTCAGTCTGTGGCATTATAGACATTCTCAATAATGCTTCTCGAGATACAAAATTTAAAGCCCTATACACTGTATCTACAGTGATGGATATCGTGAAAATAAAGATTAGATACCTGGTAGGTGAACTCCTTGACTCTTCTCTCATATTTGCAGACAACTTTAATAGCATCACCTCCACATCTTTGTTCAGCTTCAACCTCATGCACCTGGAATATTGATACAATATTATCTCAATAAATAATCTATTTTCCCATGTTTATTTTCCCACTTTTCCACACACATAGATACCTCTTTAACTCCAGTCCAAGCATTTGAAAAAGAGAACAACTGATTAAATTTTAAGCTAAGATTTATAACGCTGTTGCACTTTTACTTTTATGTGTTAAAAAGTATTCTGCACTCATCCCACATGGCATAAAGTAGCAATAATAAACATTAAAATTAAAATATGATATAGTTTTGACTTCACTTTATGTTCTTATTAGGACAAATAAAGCATCTTGCTCTTTCATGCTCCCCCACAATCCAGATTGCCTAATGCAGTGGTTCCCAAACTTCTTATAGTCCCGTACCACTTCAAACATTCAACCTCCAGCTGCGTACCCACACTAGCACCAGAGTCATCAAACTCTCAAATGTTGTTTTTTGCCATCATTGTAAGCCTGCCACACACACACTATACGATATATTTATTAAACATAAGAATGAGCTTTTGTCACAACCTGGCTTGTGGGAAGTGACAAAAAGCTCTTATAAGACCAGGCCACAAATAATAATACAATAATAATCAATAATTTTGCTCTTTATTTAGCCATCTTACATATAAAACGTTATTTGTTCATCAAAAATTGTGAATAACTCACCAATAGTTAATGAGGAGGTTGTGCTTGAAAGGATGTACATAACTCTGCAATAACTCTGCAATGTTGGGTTGTATTGGAGAGCGTCTCAGTCTTAAATCATTTTCCACACACAGTCTGTGCCTGTATTTAGTTTTCATGCTAGTGAAGGCCGTGAACCCACTCTCACATAGGTACGTGGTTGCAAAGGGTATCAGTGGCTTAACAGCGCGATTTGCCAAGGCAAGAAACACCGAGCGCAGCCCTATCCAGAAATCTGGTAGTGACTTCTGATTAAATTACATTTTCACAGAACCGCTTGTTACAATTTCGATGAGGCTCTCTTGTTCAGATATCGGTAAGTGGACTGGAGGCAGGGCATGAAAGGGATAATGAATCCAGTTGTTTGTGTCGTCCGTTTCGGGAAAGTACCTGCGTAATTGCGCACCCAGCTCACTCAGGTGCTTCGCTATATCACATTTAATATTGTCCGTAAGCTTGAGTTCATTTGCACAAAATAAATCATGCAATGATGGAAAGACGTGTGTTGTCCTTGTTAATGCAGACAGAAAAGAGCTCCAACTTCTTAATCATAGCCTCAATTTTATCCCGCACATTGAATATAGTTGCGGAGAGTCCCTGTAATCCTAGATTCAGATCATTCAGGCAAGAAGAAACATCACCCAGATAGGTCATTCGTGTGAGAAACTCGTCATCATGCAAGCGGTCAGACAAGTGAAAATTATGGTCAGTAAAGAAAACTTTAAGTTCGTCTCTCAATTTTAAAAAAGCGTGTCTATACTTTGCTCCTTGACACCAGCGCACTACTGTTTATTGTAAAAGCGTTACATGGTCGCTGCCCATATCATTGCATAATGCAGAAAATACACGAGAGTTCAGTGGCTTTGCTTTAACAAAGTTAACCATTTTCACTGTCATGTCCAAAACGTATTTCAAGCTGTCAGGCATTCCCTTGGCAGCAAGAGCCTCTCGGTGGATGCTGCACTGTACCCAAGTGGTGTCGGGAGCAACTGCTTGCACGCGCGTTACAACTCCACTATGTTTCCCTGTCATGGCTTTTGCACCATCAGTACAGACACCATCACATCCTGACCACCAAAGTCCATTTGATGTCACAAAGCTGTCCAGTACTTTACAAATCTCATGTTGTCCTGGTTTTCAGTGGTTTGCAGAAGAGGATGTCTTCCTTAATTGACCCCCCATAAACGTAACGGACATACACCAGGAGCTGTGCCAGGCCCACCACATCTGTTGACTCATCCGGCTGTAACGCATATAATTCACTGGCTTGTATGCGAAGCAGTAATTGTTTCAAAATATATCCTGCCATGTCACTGATATGTCGTGAAACAGTGTTGTTTGATGAAGACATTGTCCGTATAGTTCTTTTTGCCTTTTCCTCCAGCATTGTCCCAGCCATATCCGCGGCAGCAGTAAGAATTAAGTCCTCCACAATAGTATGGGGCTTGCCTGTCCTAGCCACTCGGTAGGTCACCATATAAGACGCTTCTAGCCCTTTCTTATTAATGGTATCTGTTGCTTTTATACATGTCTTACTACTCGAAAGCTGTCTTTATTCTCGCTCAAAAAACTCCCGTGGCTTATTTTTCAAATTGTCATGTTTCGTTTCTAAATGTCTGCTTAAGAGTGAAGGTTTCCCGCGAGAGAGTAACGGTTAATGTAATTGGATGTTAATTATTTGACTAGGCTACCTGTATTTGACATTGTGTTGTTATTTAGCTGAACACTAGATGGTTAAATTTTATTTTTGACATTGAAATGAGGCTACTCAGGGGAGAAAAAAAACTCACCCAAACGTATAGCCCTGTTGGAAAATATAAATGTACTGTTTGAAAATGTTTAAAAAAAAATGTAAATCACACACGACGGCATTGCGCATACCCCATACCCCAGTTTGGGAATAACTGGCCTAATGCATTGAGCCTCACTGTAATGTAAGTGTGAGGTACTTTTCAGCATCCAGCTGTAGAACACCCTATGCTCAAACTCCCTGATGGCTGCACAGTTACCTTCACATTTTGGGTTGGAATGTATGTGAATGTATGTTTCTATTGGTACTTTTGTTTTCAAAACTGTGCAGTTGAATCTGTACATAAACAGTAACTACATGTAAAAACAGCTGATCTTCCCTGCAATGTGAATTACTGTAAGCCCACAGCTGCAGCCAATGAGAGAGAGAGAGCGAGAGAGAGCGAAAGCGAGAGAGAGAGAATTTAAGCATCTGTGTGCAAGCAAGTGTCTGTGTAGGCCTATGTGCATTTGGAGCTGGAGCTGATGTGGTAGTGAGAGCGAGAGTATGACACAAACTACCACATGTGCTAAGATGAAGAATACATTTGTGGTGTAGAAGACTGTCAGCATCAAAACCCAGTGACGATGAGTAGCATAATAACAACAGTCAGACAGGAATGTCTGTTATCATCATGTCTAAATATAGCATGACAACAATTGTCCAGAGAGAGTCCAGATAGTGTACATTCAACTTTTCAATATGACCATTGGTGAGTATAGAGTATACTAGGGGTGTAAGGTACACATATTGGTACTAAACCGTTCGGTATGGAGACCTCGGTTCAGGCTGCACTATGAACCCATATTCATATATTTCATGTTTAATTCGTTTTTTTAACACTAGTCCAATAGGCTATGCCTACACTGCATTGAAATAAACATTGTTGGATATTCCGTTAAAACAACTATAGTCTATGCGCATGTTGTAATCAAAATTCTAATCTTAATTGGTGTATTTCACACTATCCTTTTGTGAGGCGCACTTTGAGAACATTTTGGCTTCCCAGTAGAAGCCAAAATGTATTGAATTTAGAAGGATATCAACTAAATGTATTGAATTTAGTAGGATATCAACTAAATGTATTGAATTTAGTAGGATATCAACTAAATGTATTGAATTTAGTAGGATATCAACTAAATGTATTGCATTTATTAGAACATTAATGAATTTTCCCAAGATGGTGATGAGACATAAACAAAATGCAGAAGTGATTCATATTTTCCTTTAACTTTCTGAAGAGGCAACGGTGCGGGAATGACACTATCTGTGTGTGTGTGAGTTTTGTCTGTCACTATGCAGCTGTTAGCGATGATGCTAATGACAACAGTCTTCTGGTAGATGTAAAGGCTTTCCCAAAAACCTTCTCAATTAAGAGTTGTCATGACTCTCCTGTGACGATCTGAAGGATCAGGTTACAGTGGGTCCGCTCTATAGCGTGCTCTCTCTCGTAGAGGGAGAGAGCGTGAAGTCGGCTGTTTTTTGGCAGTCGTAAAATACGCTGCCTCTATGCTCTATAGTGTTTGAGATTGGAATGTAAACTGTGGAACACAGAGACACACTTGAACATCAAAAGTTGGAAAAATTAAACAATGTTTATATTTTTGAGAATGTGGGAGTGGTCCGTGGACACTTAAGATACATGAAGGGCAAGAAACACACATTACTGTGTCTTTGTTTGTGTACACTTCTCAATTATGGGGTTTACATCTACATGTTGTGAAACGTATATGAATACATATGAAACTATTTGTGAAAAGATGAAATGTGATGTTACTCTAAATGAGAGCATGGGTTTTCATATCAAGTTTCACTAGTCAGTGGCCATGCCCCCGTGAATACAGACATTTACATCGGCATCATGGAATGCCCTCTTTTTCCAAAGAGTATAAAACCACCCATAGGCGGAAATCCCAGGGGGTACGGGGGGGACACGACCCCCCCATCCTGGGAAAAATATGACTTGTCCCCCCCAATATATCACTGTAAACATAACTATGTAATTTGAATAATATTAATAATACGCAATGAAAGCACTTGTGCTGATTATAGACACTTAATAGCGCGTTTTTAAGTTTCAATAGATTGCGAACTCCCGCCCTTTGTCTCATAATGGTTTGATCCACTACCCCCCCCCCCTCTTTGCTATCGTCAGTTTATTCCAAGATCATTATGCAGCTGTAGTGCTTCGAAGTCCCTGTGATAAGGTTAGCGATAAACTGAACTCCAAACTGAACAGAACTACACTCTCTTCTACCATTGTCTTAAATATCTTTAATGGTCTCTTTGCAAAAGCTAAATTGTCGCTACGGGACTTTGAAGCACCTGTGTGCCGATCTTGGAGTAAACTGACGATAGCAAAGATTATAGCAAACACCACAGAAACGGAATTGGTGCTCGCTAGCTCAGCAAATTCAGCTATTGTGGAAAGCCAGCCAATATAAAACGGAAGCATAAACTATATTAAAATTACAAAAGGTTGCAGCATACGTTGTGTAAATGGTGAACTCATACAGCTGTCAACCCTTGTCACTGCAATCCGTTTCACATTTGCTAGCTGACTAGCTAGCTACCTTGTAGATCGAAGCCCATTATGGAATGATAATAGATGATAGACATCTCCTACTGTAAATAACCTGCACACTGTGTGTGTGTGTAGCCAGCCAGCCAGCCAGATAGAAAAATGGCAAAGAAATAAAAAAGATGGACATCAGAACATTTTTCAGTACACCAAAACGCTAAGTAAGAACCCTAGTAGCCGAATATCTCATATACTAGTTGATAAAATGTTCATAAGAAAGAAGTGAAGTACTAATGGAAATGTTTCAAATGTGTCATTAGGCAGAGCAGGCATCAGATGGCACACAGACAGCAGAGCTGGGGACAGATAGGCAGGGACAGACTGGCAGAGACAGGGAGTCTCAGGTAAGTTTGTTGAGTCTGTTTGGCAACATTATGAAAGGTTCTCTCTTTTTTGGACTTGTAAAATAGGGACATAATTGGACAATGCCATGGATACCCCCACTCTCAACTTAAACTGGTGACTGAACTAAGATTTTTTAAGGCAATGGTATTGATGTTGTGATTAATTGTGTAGTTTTGGGTACCGGTAGTTAGGAGTATGGCAAACACCTTATTTATTTTTTAGGAGACAGACTGTGAGTCAGTGAGGGTGGTGAAAGGGAAATGGCCAGGGAGAGAGACTTCAGAGGACAGTGTCACAGCCACGGCAGGACGAGGTGTCACCCTTGTTGCCAGCAGCACCAGTATAGGGCACAGTGGCACAGCATTGTCCAGTTACCTCAGTGATGGCACAAAACCATATCAGCCACACCCACAATTTATAGAACAGCAAACTCTTGCCAACAGAGTGTTGACATTTCAAGAGAAATGGTTTCGCGATTTCCCCTGGCTACATTATAATCCATCAATTAAAGGAGTGTTGTGTTTTCACTGTAGCCAAGGGTTTTGTAATGAGTGCGTACTGGCGGCAGAGAAGTCAGGCGCAGGAGAGCAAAGACTGTGTTACAACGGCGCAGTTTAATAATAAAAATCACTGTGAACAAAAACAATAAATATATACAATGGGAAAAAAAACTTCGCACGCCAGACATAACGTGCACAAACTCTTGCAATCAACAATTCCGGACAAGGACATATGGTATACAGAGGGTTAAATACACAACATGTAATTATGGAATTGGAACCAGGTGTGTGGGAAGACAAGACAAATCAAATGGAAAACGAGAGGGATCGACTTCGGCAAAAGTCGTGACAGTTTTTCAAGCCAATTTTGGCCAAAGAGCGGATGCTGCCTTCATTAGTGCAGGATTTAGGAACTGGAGAAAAGCCATTGAAAAATTGACAGCACATCAAAACTGCCAAACCCACTGCCACTTTGTAACTGTAACAGCACACCAACTAAATCCAATCAGTGTCCAATTATCCAGCGCGTGGGGTAAACAGCAGGAGGACGCAAGGCATTGCTTGATGAAAATTGTTAGTTCAGTGCGGCATGTAGTTAGACAGGGACAAGCCTTTAGAGGCCACACGGATGACAGTGGGAATTTAAACCAGCTTTTGAAACTTAGGGCAAAAGAGGATGATCCCATTTTACTGAATTGGTTAACAGAGCATACCACAATGTACACAGGCCTCAAAGCACAGAAAGAAATTCTGAACATCATGGCCAATACAGTCATTCGAGGCATTGCAGCTGAGATTAAGTCTCTTCCGATTGTACAATTTTCAGTAATTGTTGATGGTACTCAAGATGTCTCTGGTGCTGAACAGGAGAGTGTCTGCCCGCGTTATGTTGACCATGACCTTGTCCCTCACGAGGAGTTTATTGGGCTATACAGGGTGTAGGAAACAACAGGCGAGGGAATTACGAAAGTGGCAACTGATGTGTTGTTGATTTGCCCATGTCTGCCTTACGTGGGCAGAGTTACAATGGTGCCTCGAACATGGCAGGAAAATACACAGGTGCACAGGCAATTGTGAGGAGGCAGCAGCCATTAGCCCTCTATGTGCATTGTGTAAATCTGATTACACAGGCTGCCTGCTCAGCCTCCCCACTGATCTGGGATTCCCTTGCTTGGGTCCATCAGTTAGGTGTTCTCTATGTCCAGTCAGGAAAGTTTAAGAGCAGGTTTGAATCAATTGCCACGTCCAAAGATACAAATCTGACCACCCTGAAACCCCTATGTCCAACAAGGTGAACTGTGCGGAATACTGCTATGAGAGGTACTAAGCAGCCTAGAGGAGATGGCAAAAACTGCATCCAAGACAGCTTCAACTGCCAGTGGCTTATTCGAGCACTTCAGCAGAGGCAAGACTGTGTTGGGCCTCACACTTGCCTCTGCTGTTCTTGGAGAGCTTGAATGTCTAAACATTTCACTGCAGAAGAAAACTCAGACTGTCTCTGGTGTGCAGGCTGCAGTCGACTGTGTGCGGTCATCTCTTAGGGGCAAGAGAAATGACAAAAGCTACCTTGCACTGTATGAGAAAGCAACAACATTGATTGACTCCATTGAATCCATTGAGTCACACTCAAGACGATTTGCTGGCAAAACAGTGGATCACTATAGGGCAGAATTCTTGGATGGTGTGGAGGTTCAATTTGGCGACCGTTTTGACCAGGACAGTCTAAACGTCCTGCAAAAGTTGGAAAGAGCGCTTCTCACGGGGGAGTTGGATGAGTCTCTAGATCAGTACCCTGAGCTGAACATAGATTTACTTTCAGTGCAGTTGCCTCTCTTTCGCAAAACAAATACCCCTGTAGCAGCAGTGGAGAGGCAGCAGAGGTCCTCAGGAGGCTTCCAGTGGAGGTGCGGGGGTTGACCAAGTTGAGGTGCTGATCAGAATTTTGTTTGTGGTGCCAGTGTCTTCATGTGAGGCTGAGAGGAGTTTCAGTGCACTCCGCAGGTTGAAGACTTGGTTACGGGCCAGCATGGGCCAAGAGAGACTGAACGGCGTAGTTATCTGTAATGTACATAAAGACAGGCTGGACAGTCTCAAAAGGGAAAATATCTGCCAGCAATTTGTTAGATCCATTGAAACCCGCAAACATATGTTCGGTTCTTTTGTTCAGTAGTGTGTATAGCAGTGGTTCTCAACCTTTTTGGGGTACTGGAACCCCTGCATAATTTTAGCAAAGCGTGCAAGGTTTTGAGTGGTCCTCAGGGACCTCCACCCCTCTGTATTATATGTAAAGTTACTGGAATCCTTGTGCTGAATACGTTCATTACACTTTTTTATTTCACGGACACCTTGCAATTACACCAGGGACCCCTGGGGGTCCACGGAACCCTGTTTGAGAACCCCTGGTGTATAGTATGATATTTGTTATTTTGTTTAGTAGTTTTCGGTTTTTAGTACATGACAGTACACTTACTAATTATTTATTTTATGTTATTTTATTTTAAATTGCGTGCTTTGTGTGACATACCTGTACTTGTCCATAGCTGCTGTTTGAAGAGTTGAGACACTGACTGAACAATAAATATGTATTTTAGAAGGACATTTTGGTTGATTTATTTGGGTTATTCATTGAAGTAGTTATTTCGCTTTGAGAACTGTACTTATTTGTATATTTTTGTTCTCGTAAAGCTATTGTAGTAGACTCAGGCCAGTGGCAGATATTTAATGACTATATAAATGTATCAGAAAATGTAACGCGCTTCCTCCTTCTCCTCATCCGAAGAGGAGTAGCAAGGATTGGACCAACGTGCAGCGGGTTGTGAATACATAATGATTTATTTGAAAGACTAAGACAAACACGAAAAACACTTGATACTTTTACAAAACAACAAACGAAGTAGACAGACCTGGACTACGAACTTATATACAACGAAGAACGAACGAACAAGTACTGATTACAAACAAAACGAACTCACGATACAGTCCCGTATGGTGCAACAAACACTGACACAGGAAACAATCACCCACAAACAAACAGTGAGAACAACCTACCTTAATATGACTCTCAATCAGAGGAAACGTCAAACACCTGCCTCTAATTGAGAGCCATACCAGGCAACCCAAAACCAACATAGAAACAGAAAACATAGACTGCCCACCCAAAACTCACGCCCTGACCAATAAACACATACCAAACAACAGAAAACAGGTCAGGAACGTGACAGAAAAAGTCAAATTAAAAGGTCAATTCAATACTGAGACCAACTTTGTGATGGTTCTCAATGGAGATTATTTTAGACGAGATCACACCATGTTCATTGTATTTACGAAAACTGCACCCATACATTGCCATTGCCACCTACTGGCCTTTCTTGGTATTGCTGGTTGTAAATACATACTGGACTGATAAGGAACACTGCTATAACTATTATTAGTAGTAGTATTATAACGATTTAAACATTTGAACAAGTTGGGGCAACTCTTCTGTTAACTACCTATCAATTATCCAGTAGTAGTAATTATGGTTCCTCAATATACATTTAACATATTACAATGTAGGCTATGTGTTACAGCACTACTTTTGGTGTCCCCCTCAGGAATTGCTCTTGAGAAAATTTCATGTACTTGTCCCCTCCAAAGTTGATATCAGATTTTCGCCCCTGGTTGTTACTTACTTGACACTCACGGTCTGCTACCCTGTGCACAGTTGCTGCTGCTTGACAAATGTGGAACCGGTCGAATTTTGTTGCTTCCAGCCTACAAACAGAAACTAAAACAGCAAGCTCCCGCGCTCAGGTCTGTTCAACGCTGGTCCGACCAATCTGATTCCACGCTTCTAGACTGCTTCGATCACGTGGATTGGGATTGGGATCCGCATTGCGTCCAACAACAACATTGACGAATACGCTGATTCGGTGAGCGAGTTCATTAGAAAGTGCATTGACGATGTCGTACCCACAGCAACGATTAAAACATTCCCAAACCAGAAACCGTGGATTGATGGCAGCATTCGCGTGAAACTGAAAGCGCGAACCACTGCTTTTAACCAGGGCAAGGTGACCGGAAACATGATAAATACAAACAGTGTAGCTATTCCCTCCGCAAGGCAATCAAACAAGCTAAGTGCCAATATAGAGACAAAGTAGAGTCGCAATTCAATAGCTCAGACACAAGAGGTATGTGGCAGGGTCTACAGTCAATCACGGATTACAAAAAGAAAAACAGCCCCGTCGCGGACCAGGATGTCTTGCTCCCAGACAGAATAAATAACTTTTTTGCTCGCTTTGAGGACAATACAGTGCCACTGACACGGCCCGCTACCAAAACTCTCTCCTTCACTGCAGCCGAGGTGAGTAAAACATTTAAACGTGTTAACCCTCGCAAGGCTGCAGGCCCAGGCGGCATTCCCAGCCGCGTCCTCAGAGCATGCGCAGACCAGCTGGCTGGTGTGTTTAAGGACATATTCAATCAATCCTTATCCCAGTCTGCTGTTCCCACATGCTTCAAGAGGGCCACCATTGTTCCTGTTCCCAAGAAAGCTAAGGTAACTGAGCTAAACGACTACCGCCCCGTAGCACTCACTTCCGTCATCATGAAGTGCTTTGAGAGACTAGTCAAGGACCAGGAGGCTGAAGAAATTTGGCTTGTCACCAAAAGCACTCACAAACTTCTACAGATGCACAATCGAGAGCATCCTGTCGGGGTGTATCACCGCCTGCTACGGCAACTGCTCCGCCCACAACCGTAAGGCTCTCCAGAGGGTAGTGAGGTCAGCACAACGCATCACCGGGGGCAAACTACCTGCCCTCCAGGACACCTACACCACCCGATGTCACAGGAAGGCCATAAAGATCATCAAGGACAACAACCACCCGAGCCACTTTTAAACTATGCCACTTTATGTTTACATACCCTACATTACTCATCTCATATCTATAGACTGTACACTATACCATCTACTGCATCTTGCCTATGCCGTTCTGTACCATCACTCATTCATATATCTTTATGTACATATTCTTTATCCCTTTACACTTGTGTGTATAAGGTAGTAGTTGTGGAATTGTTAGGTTAGATTACTTGTTGGTTATTACTGCATTGTCGGAACTAGAAGCACAAGCATTTCGCTACACTCGCATTAACATCTGCTAACCATGTGTATGTAACAAATAAAATTTGATTTGAAATTTGAAAGTAGGACATCAAGGTCCCTGAAAACAATTGAAGGCTGCTGACGGGAGGACGGCTCATAATAATGGCTGGAACGGAGCAAATGGAATGGCATCAAACACATGGAAACCATAGATGTGTTCGAATACCCATACTAACATACTGTATACTACATACTTAATGAGTATATACTACATACTATTAGTTAGTCTGTCTTTGTGTCGGTAATACGGTAAAGGCTTGTCTAGTTGTTTTTGTTGAGCGTACTAGCACTTCGCCAGTCTACCGGAAGTTGATGCTGTTGCTATGCAACCTCTTGCTAGCTTGTTATTAGCATAACAAATGACTAGCTAGACGTTTTACGATTTCGGGGTTGTGTTATTCAATTCAATCTGGAGTGCCAGAGTGCACTCTGGGCGTTTGGCTAACGCGTTGACTAGCTACTTCCATTAGACATGCGAGAACACCTCTCTCTGACCTTTTTTCTCAACCTAGCATAGCTGATTAGTCTATTTCCATGTTATGCAGATCGTTGGTTATTGTAATTGTGCTGCTAGCAACAATTTAATTCTGCTTTTATTGCCAACGTTTACTGACACCAGCCATATTTAACTGGTGTTGAGCGTTTGTAAATTCATCAGTTATTCCGCACGAGAGTGCTATTAACTCCATTGAAACGCACAACGACTATACCACTTAGCTAAGCATGATGTGAATAATCAAGTCAATAAACGCTGGGTAGTTAGTTAGATAGCAGATAGTTAATATACTGCCTGGCAAGTTCGATGTACTTGTGTTTGTATTTATTATGGATCCCCATTAGCACTCTTCCTGGGGTCCTGCAAAATTAAGTCAGTTTATACAATTTTAAAAACATTAACGTTACAATACATTCACAGATTTCACAACACACTGTGTGCCCTCAGGCTCCTACTCCACCACTACCACAAATTTTACAGTACTAGATCCATGTGTTTGTGTGTATCGTGCGTATGTTATCATGTGTGTGTGTGTATGCATGTGCCTATGTTTGTGTTGCTTCACAGTCCCCGCTGTTCCATAAGGTGTATTTTTTATCTGTTTTTTTTATCTGATTTTACTGCTTGCATCAGTTACTTGATGTGGAATAGAGTTCCATGTAGTCATGGCTCTATGTAGTACTGTGTGCCTCCCATAGTCTGTTCTGGACTTGGGGACTGTGAAGAGAACTCTTGTGGCATGTCTTATGGGGTATGCATGGGTGTCTGAGCTGTTTGCCAGTAGTTCAGACAGACAGCTTGGTGCATTCAACATGTTAATACCTCTCATAAATACAAGTAGTGATGAAGTCAATCTCTCCTCCACTTTAAGCCAGGAGAGATTGACATGCATATTATTAATATTAACTCTCTGTGTATATCCAAGGGCCAGCCATGCTGCCCTGTTCTGAGCCAATTGCAATTTTCTTAAGTCCTTTTTATTGCCACCTGACCACACGACTGAACAGTAGTCAAGGTGTGACAAAACTAGGGCCTGTAGGACCTGCCTTGTTGATAGTGTTGTTAAGAGGGCAGAACAGCGCTTTATTATGGACATACTTTCCCCCATTTTAGTTACTGTTGTATTAATATGTTTTGACCATGACAGTTTACAATCCAGGGTTACTCCAAGCAGTTTAGTCATCTCAACTTGCTCAATTTCCACATTATTTATTACAAGATTTTAGTTGAGGTTTAGGGTTTAGTGAATGATTTATTTAGGACTAACTTATTCCTTGCCACCCACTCTGAAACTAACTGCAACTCTTTGTTAAGCGTTGCAGTCATTTCAGTCGCTGTAGTAGCTGACGTGTATAGTGTTGAGTCATCCGCATACATAGACACTCTGGCTTTACTCAAAGTCAGTGGCATGTCGTTAGTAAAGATTGAAAAAAGCAAGGGGCCTAAACAGCTACCCTGGGGATTTCCTTATTTTACCTGGATTATGTTTGTGAGGCTTACATTAAAGAACACCCTCTGTGTTCTGTTAGACAAGTAAATATTTATCCACATTATAGCAGGGGGTGTAAAGCCATAACACATATGTTTTTCCAGCAGCGGACTATGATTGATAATGTCAAAAGCTGTACTGAAGTCTAACAAGACAGCCCCCACAATCATTTTATAATCAATATCTCTCAGCCAATCATCAGCCATTTGTGTAAGTGCTGTGCTTGTTGAGTGTCCTTCCCTATAAGCGCCCTGAAAGTCTGTTGTCAATTTGTTTACTGTGAAATAGCATTGTATCCGGTCAAACACAATTTTTTCCAGAAGTTTACAAAGGGTTGGTGGCTTTAGGGGGCTTTACTATTCTTGGGTAGTGGAATGACTTTAGCTTCCCTCCAGGCCTGAGGGCACACACTTTCTGGTAAGCTTACATTTTATATGTGGCAAATAGGAGTGCCAATATCGTCTGCTATTATCCTCAGTAATGTTCCGTCCAGATTGTCAGACCCCGGTGGGTTGTCATTGTTGATAGACAACAATAATATTTTCACCTCTTCCACAATGACTTTACAGAATTCAAAAGTACAATTCTTGTCTTTCATAATTTGGTCCGATACACTTGGATGTGTAGTGTCAGCGTTTGTTGCTGGCATGTCATCCATAAGTTTTCTTATCTTGCCAATGAAAAAGTCATAAAAGTAGTTGGCAATATCAGTGGGCTTTGTGATGAATAAGCCATCTGATTCAATGAATGATGGAGCCGAGTTGTCTTTTTTTCCCAAAATGTTATTTAACTTCTCTGGGATATGTGGGATGCTAACGTCCTACTTGGCCAAAAGCCAGTAAAAATGCAGAGCGCCAAATTCAAATAAATTACTATAAAAATCAAACTTTTATGAAATCACACATGAAAGAAACCAAATTAAAGCTACACTTGTTGTGAATCCAGCCAAAATGTCTGATTTCAAAAAGGATTTACGGCGAAAGCACACCTTGCGATTATGTTAGGTCAGTACATAGCCACAGAAAAACACAGCCATTTTTCCAGCCAAAGAGAGGAGTAACAAAAAGCAGAAATAGAGATAAAATGAATCACTAACCTTTGATGATCTTCATCAGATGACACTCATAGGACTTCATGTTACACAATACATGTATGTTTTGTTCGGTAAAGTTCATATTTATATCCAAAAATCGGAGTTTAGGCGGGACGCTACTGTCTCACTTGGCCAAAAGCCAGAGAAAATGCAGAGCGCCAAATTCAAATAAATTACTATAAAAAAATCTAACTTTCATTAAATCACACATGAAAGATACCAAATTAAAGCTACACTGGTTGTGAATCCAGCCAACATGTCAGAATTCAAATAGGCTTTTCGGCGAAAGCAAACGATGCTATTATCTGAGTTAGCACCATAGTAAACAAAGCGAGAGAAGCATATCTCATCCCTGCAGGCGCGACACAAAACGCAGAAATAAAAATATAATTCATGCCTTACCTTTGACGAGCTTCTGTTGTTGGCACTCCAATATGTCCCATAAACATCACAAATGGTCCTTTTGTTTGATTAATTCTGTCGATATATATCCAAAATGTCCATTTATTTGACGCGTTTTATCCAGATAAACACTGGTTCCAACTTGTGCAACGTGACTACAAAATATCTCAAAAGTTACCTGTAAACTTTGCCAAAACATTTCAAACTACTTATTATATTTTGTATTTTTTTACGTAAATAAATCGATAAAATTGAAGACGGGATGATCTGTGTTCAATACAGGATTAAAACAAACTGTAGCTAGCTTTCTGGTCATGCGCCTCTAACAAACAGGACACTTCGAGTGACCCTCGTTCAAGATGGCCGTACTTCTTCATTACACAAAGGAAAAACCCTCAACCAATTTCTAAAGACTGTTGACATCCAGTGGAAGCGGTAGGAACTGCAAGAAGGTCAATTAGAAATCTGTATTCCCAATGAAAGTCCATTGAAAAGAGAGTGACCTCAACAACAAAAAAATCTGAATGGTTTGTCCTCTGGGTTTCGCCTGCTAAATAAGTTATGTTATACTCACAGACATGATTCAAACAGTTTTAGAAACTTCAGAGTGTTTTCTATCCAAATCTACTAATAATATGCATATCTTATCTTCTGGGGATGAGTAGCTGGCAGTTGAATTTGGGTATGCTTTTCATCCAAACGTGAAAATGCTGCCCCCTATCCTAGAGAAGTTAAGGTGCCCCAAAGCTTTTTACTATCATTCTTATATCATTAACATTGTTTGATAGTATAGTTTATTTTTATTTAGTTTAGTCACATGATTTCTTAATTTGCAGCACATTTGCCAATCAGTTGGGCTGCCAGACTTATTTGCCATACCTTTTACCTCATCCCACTCAACCATACAATTTTTCAATTGCTCTTCAATCCAAGGGGATTTACATTCATTTTCTTAAATGGGTACGTGCTTATTAGTAACTGGAATAAGCAATTTCATAAATGTGTCAAGTGCAGCGTCTGGTTGCTCCTCATTACACACCACAGACCAGCAAATATTCTTTACACCATCAACATATGAATCATTACAAAATGTATAGTATGGCCTCTTATACACTCACTATATTAGGCTCAGCCTTTGGAACTTTGGTTTTCCTAGATATGGCTATTATATTGTGATCACTACATGCTATGGATTTGGATACTACTTTAAAGCAAATTTCTGCAGCATTAGTAAAGATGTGATCAATGCATGTTGATGATTTAATTCCTGTGCTGCTTTTAACTACCCTGGTAGGTTGAC
The DNA here is from genome assembly GCF_016432855.1 of Salvelinus namaycush. Classification (NCBI taxonomy): domain Eukaryota; kingdom Metazoa; phylum Chordata; class Actinopteri; order Salmoniformes; family Salmonidae; genus Salvelinus; species Salvelinus namaycush. The sequence goes on from NC_052326.1 coordinate 36,384,942, forward strand.
TGACAACCTGAACCAGGTTCCAGGCACTGGTTACAGTTTCAAGTTTTTTCTTGAGTGGGCAGCTTGATGAGAGCCAGTCAATATTTAAATCACCCAGAAAATATACTTCTCTGTTGATACAACATACATTATCAAGCATTTCACACATATTATCCAGAAACTGTCTGTTAGCACTTGGTGGTCTATAGCAGCTTCCCACAAGAATGGGCTTTAGGTGAGGCAGATTAACCTGTAGCCATATTACTTCAACAGTATTTAACATTAGATCGTCTCTAAGCTTTACAGGAATGTGGTTCTGAATATAGATTGCAACACGGCCCCCGTTGGCATTTCTGTCTTTTCGGTAGATGTTATAACCATGTATTGCTACCACTGTATCATCAAAGGTATTCTCTAAGTGAGTTTCAGAGATAGTCAGAATATTAATGCCATCTGTTATAAGCAAATTATTGACTTCATGGACCTTGTTTCTCAGGCTGCATAACTCTGGTTCATAGGCTCATGATTACTGCATACAATAGCTGTAGGATAAACAGAGGAATTTGGTGCAATTAGGGGCACATACATTAAATTACTTACATTGTGTTTGCCAATGCCCCTAGGATCATGTACATTTGATGCAGCATTATGACGACTCATTGTCACAACGATAGGAAAAGTCATTGTTTCAACACAGCCTTGAAATGCATGGACAGAGTCCATGAGCCAAGGTGATTTGGATGGACTCTGTCATTCCTGTAGAATATCTTCTGTTTCCAGAAGGTGTAAAAGTTCTCTATAAAAGTGTCTCTAGCAGAGCTACAGTAATATTTTAGCTAGATGTGTAATGCCAGCAGTCTGCTGAATCTTTCACACCCGTGGCCCAACAATGGTACTGGACCTGAAATGATTTCCCGTTTTTTGGGGTCTTTCATAATAAAATTAGTTCTTTAAAATCCATTTTCAAATGTTCCGAGCTAGCCCTCCTGATTTTGATTGACCCCACATGGACTACGACAGTGTCAGCTCCCGGCATCTGCCATAGAACAGTCGGAAGCAGCCTTGTGATGTCCTGTACTTGTGCTCCTGGGTAGCACCGGGTTTTTGCCTTGGGAACCGAGATGTTTCTCACCATAGAGCTGCCTATGATGGCAGCAGCCTCACGGTCTGATGAGGGTGGGAGCTCCGAGGATCTGAACCCGAGGTAGAAGCCACCGGAGGGAGACAGAACCGAGGACAAAGATGCAGGTACCTCCGGATCCGATTTGAATCGGGGCCCCCAAGGAACAAGGCGCCGGAACCTCTGGATCCAGGGTGGCAAAGCTGTTTCTGGTCTGTGTCAGATCTGGGTTCAACATCTCCATGGAGACCCCCGTTGCCAGAGGACGCTTTCTTCGACTTCCACGGCGAGTGACGTACCTCCATGGCTGGTTGGTTGGGTCGAGAACTGCTCTGTTCTCCAGGGTATGGGCGAGACCCCTTCGGGGATGGAACCCTGCTGAGCACCAGCCAGTCGGCTGTGGAGCGTCGACACGGCGGCAAAACTTCCACCAGACCAGAGCGACATCCGGCTACTGGGGTGGAAGAAAAATAAAAAGTAGGCGGGCGTGGATTCCCCCGTAGCTTGTGTAGGTTTGCTACTTGCTTGCTTAGAGTAGCCACTTCGCTCCTGTAGTCCTCCGCAAGCAAGCAGTTGCTACATTGAAAGTCAGTGCGGTCCACATTGTCCCGGAACAAAGCAAAGTGAACACAGCTCCTGCAGTGCAGGAAACATTCAATAGCGACCTCCATTTGAGACCGCCAAGCCAGCTAGGCTAGGCTAGCTGGGCTTTCGTGTCTCTCCCCCAATGGGGAATCTGGCAGGATCCTGGGACAGACAGCAGCGCTCACAGCAACTAAGCCCAACAGAGCCGCAAGATCCAAAATAAAATTAGTAGCCAACTAACATTAGGTAACTAGCTAACATACCGGTGCATACTGCTGTAATGCTATGCGGTTCGTAAGGATTGAGTAGCTAACAAATTGTCAGCCAACATAACTTATTGGAAAAATCATAACTTTATTACATTGTTCAACATTTTCTTAACATTTGTCATAATTAGTTTAAGCAATGAATTTGTATCTGCTCTCGTTGAATGTCGGCTGCATATTTTCTGCCATTTCCTTCAACTCTGAAAACGTTGTGAAGTCACGCCCATTTTCTGAAGAATTGCATTATGGGCCCTAAAAGTACAGAAATAGTGTCCACTCCGTGTATCCTTCGTATTTTCGTGAATTGAGTACGACATCCGTGAAACTTTTGGCATACTAACTACAGTTGAAGTCAGAAGTTTACATACACCTTAGCCAAATACATTTAAACTCAGTTTTTCAAAATTCCTGACATTTAATCCTAGTAAAAATTCCCTGTCTTAGGTCAGTTAGGATCACCACTTTATTTTAAGAATGTGAAATGTCAGATTAATAGTAGAGAGAATTATTTATTTCAGCTTTTATTTCTTTCATCACATTCCTAGTGGGTCCGAAATAAACATATACTCAATTAGTATTTGGTAGCATTGCCTTTAAATTGTTTAACTTGGGTCAAACGTTTTGGGTAGCCTTCCACAAGCTTCCCACAATAAATTGGGTGAATTTTGGCCCATTCCTCCTGACAGAGCTGGTGTAACCGAGTCAGGTTTGTAGGCCTCCTTGCTTGCATACGCTTTTTCCGTTCTGCCCACAAATTTTCTATGGGATTGAGGTCAGGGCGTTGTGATGGCCACTCCAATACCTTGACTTTGTTGTCCTTAAGCCATTTTGCCACAACTTTGGAAGTATGCTTGGGGTCATTGTCCATTTGGAAGACCCATTTGCGACCAAGCTTTAACTTCCTGACTGATGTCTTGAGATGTTGCTTCAATATATCCACATAATTTTCCTGCCTCATGACGCCATCTATTTTTTGAAGTGCGCCAGTCTCTCCTGCAGCAAAGCACCCCCACAACATGATGCTGCCACCCCCGTGCTTCACGGTTGGGATGGTGTTCTTCGGCTTGCAACCCCCTTTTTCCTCCAAACATTACGATGGGCATTATGGCCAAACAGTTCTATTTTTGTTTCATCAGATCAGAGGACATTTCTTGAAAAAGTACGATCCTTGTCCCCATGTGCAGTTGCAAACCGTAGTCTGGCTTTTTTATGGTGGTTTTGGAGCAGTGGCTGCTTCCTTGCTGAGCAGCCATTCAGGTTATGTCGATATAGGACTCGTTTTACTGTGGATATAGATACTTTTGTACCTGTTTCCTCCAGCATCTTCACAAGGTCCTTTGCTGTTGTTCTGGGATTGATTTGAACTTTTCGCACCAAAGTACGTTCATCTCTAGGAGACAGAACGCGTCTCCTTCCTGAGCGGTATGACGGCTGCGTGGTCCCATGGTGTTTATACTTCCATACTATTGTTTGTACAGATGAACATGGTACCTTCAAGCGTTTGGAAATTGCTCCCAAGGATGAACCTTCTAAAGCCATGACATCATTTAATGGAATTTTCCAAGCTTTTTAAAGGCACAGTCAACTTAGTGTATGTAAACTTCTGACCCACTGGAATTGTGATACAGTGAATTATTAAGTGAAATAATCTGTCTGTAAACAATTGTTGGAAAAATGACTTGTGTCATGCACAAAGTAGATGTCCTAACCGACTTGCCAAAACTATAGTTTGTTAACAATACATTTTTGGAGTGGTTGATAAACGAGTTTTAATGATTCCAACCTAAGTGTATGGAAAATTCCGACATCAACTGTACCTTGGCCAAATTACTTGAAGGTATCATTTTAACATTGGCTGTCACTTATACAGACTGAGTCACTCAATGCTAGGGTAGCACATTTTGTGGAATATTCAGAGGTGGAAACTTTCTGTGGGAATTAACAGGAATATATGGGAATTAATGGAAATATATGCAAATAATATTAATACCATTTAAATGTAGATGTTTTTTGCATTGGATATATTTACCATATTGTAACGGATCTCCTCTTCGTCTGAGGAGGAGTAGGAAGGATCGGACCAATGTGCAGCGTGGTAAGTGTTCGTCATTTTATTAAAATGCACTGAACACTAAAATACAAAATAAACAAACGAAGAACAACCGAAACAGTTCCGTCTGGTAACTAATACAAAGACAGAAAACAACTACCCACAAATCATAGTGGGAAAACAGGAAACCTAAGTATGGCTCTCAATCAGAGACAACGATAGACAGCTGCCTCTGATTGAGAGCCATACCAGGCCAAACACGTAGAAACAGAAAACCTAGACCTACAACATAGAATATAAACACACAGAACAAAACATAGAATGCCCACCCCAACTCACGCCCTGACCAAACTAAAATAGAGACAAAAAAAAGGAACTGGGGTCAGGACGTGACAGTACCCCCCCCCCCCAAAGGTGCGGACTCCGGACGCAAAACCTAAACCCATAGGGGAGGGTCTGGGTGGGCATCTGTCCGCGGTGGCGGTACTGGCGCGGGACGTGGACCCCACTCCACCATAGTCTTGGCCCACTTAGGTTGCGCCGGGCTGTGGGGGAGCACTGGAGCTCTGGTGCGCAGCCTTGGCACCACTCCTCCAGGCTGGATGACCACTTTAGCCCGGACCCTCCAGAGTGCAGGCACAGGTTGAACCGGGCTGTGGGGGAGCTCTGGTGCATACCACTCGCACCTCTCCCTTAGGCTCAATGCCCACATTCGTCCGGCAGGAGCGGAGCGCAGGGATAGGACGCACTGCACCCTCCCAGCGCCCCAGAGACACAGCACGCAGAGCCGGCGCAGGATACCCTGGGCCGAAACGGCGTACCGGAGACCAAACACGCTGAGCCGACACAATATGCCCTGGCTGGATTCCCACTCTCGCATGGCACTTGCGGGGGGCTGGCCTATAGCGCGCAGGGCTATGAGCGCGTACTGGCGACACCGTGCGCTCCACCGCATAACACGGTGCCTGACCAGTACAACGCTGCTTTCGGTAAGCACGGGGAGTTGGCTCAGGTCTATCGCCTGACTCCGCCAATCTCCCCGTGTGCCCCCACCCAAATTTTTGGGGGCTGCCTCTCGTGCCTGTTGCGCTGCCTTACCTCATATCGCCGCCACTCAGCATTCGCTGCCTCCAGTTCTTCTATGGGGCGGTGATATTCCCCAGCCTGTGCCCAGGGTCCCTTGCCTTCCAGTATCTCCTCCCAAGTCCAGGAGTCCAGAACCCTCTGCTCCTGGTTACCACGCTGCTTGGTCCTTTTTCGGTGGGTAGTTCTGTAACAGATCTCCTCTTCGTCTGAGGAGGAGTAGGAAGGAACGGACCAATGTGCAGCGTGGTAAGTGTTCGTCATTTTATTAAAATGCACTGAACACTAAAATACAAAATAAACAAACGAAGAACAACCGAAACAGTTCCGTCTGGTAACTAATACAAAGACAGAAAACAACTACCCACAAATCATAGTGGGAAAACAGGAAACCTAAGTATGGCTCTCAATCAGAGACAACGCTAGACAGCTGCCTCTGAGAGCCATACCAGGCCAAACACGTAGAAACAGAAAACCTAGACCTACAACATAGAATATAAACACACAGAACAAAACATAGAATGCCCACCCCAACTCACGCCCTGACCAAACTAAAATAGAGACATAAAAAAGGAACTAAGGTCAGGACGTGACAGTACCCCCCCCCCCCCCCCAAAGGTGCGGACTCCGGACGCAAAACCTAAACCCATAGGGGAGGGTCTGGGTGGGCATCTGTCCGCGGTGGCGGTACTGGCGCGGGACGTGGACCCCACTCCACCATAGTCTTGGCCCACTTAGGTTGCGCCTTTGGAGCGGCGACCCTCGCCACCGACCCCGGACTGGGGACCCTTGCAGCGGGCCCCAAATAGACGGGAGATTCTGGCAGCGCCGGAGTGAAGGGCAACTCTGGCAGCTCCGGAGTGAAGGGCGGCTCTGGCAGCTCCTGACAGACGGGCGGCTCTGGCAGCTCCTGACAGACGGGCGGCTCTGGCAGCTCCGGACAGACGGGCGGCTCTGGCAGCTCAGGACAGACGGGCGGCTCTGGCAGCTCCGGACAGGAGAGAGAACCCGGAGGGAGGAGACGGAGAGACAGCATGGTGTGTGGCGCTGCCACAGGGCCCACCAGGTTGGGGAGACCTACAGTAGGCCTGGTGCGTGGAGGAGGCACCGGATGGACCGGGCTGTGGGGGAGCACTGGAGCTCTGGTGCGCAGCCTTGGCACCACTCCTCCAGGCTGGATGACCACTTTAGCCCGGACCCTCCAGAGTGCAGGCACAGGTTGAACCGGGCTGTGGGGGAGCTCTGGTGCATACCACTCGCACCTCTCCCTTAGGCTCAATGCCCACATTCGTCCGGCAGGAGCGGAGCGCAGGGATAGGACGCACTGCACCCTCCCAGCGCCCCAGAGACACAGCACGCAGAGCCGGCGCAGGATACCCTGGGCCGAAACGGCGTACCGGAGACCAAACACGCTGAGCCGACACAATATGCCCTGGCTGGATTCCCACTCTCGCATGGCACTTGCGGGGGGCTGGCCTATAGCGCGCAGGGCTATGAGCGCGTACTGGCGACACCGTGCGCTCCACCGCATAACACGGTGCCTGACCAGTACAACGCTGCTTTCGGTAAGCACGGGGAGTTGGCTCAGGTCTATCGCCTGACTCCGCCAATCTCCCCGTGTGCCCCCACCCAAATTTTTGGGGGCTGCCTCTCGTGCCTGTTGCGCTGCCTTACCTCATATCGCCGCCACTCAGCATTCGCTGCCTCCAGTTCTTCTATGGGGCGGTGATATTCCCCAGCCTGTGCCCAGGGTCCCTTGCCTTCCAGTATCTCCTCCCAAGTCCAGGAGTCCAGAACCCTCTGCTCCTGGTTACCACGCTGCTTGGTCCTTTTTCGGTGGGTAGTTCTGTAACAGATCTCCTCTTCGTCTGAGGAGGAGTAGGAAGGAACGGACCAATGTGCAGCGTGGTAAGTGTTCGTCATTTTATTAAAATGCACTGAACACTAAAATACAAAATAAACAAACGAAGAACAACCGAAACAGTTCCGTCTGGTAACTAATACAAAGACAGAAAACAACTACCCACAAATCATAGTGGGAAAACAGGAAACCTAAGTATGGCTCTCAATCAGAGACAACTATAGACAGCTGCCTCTGATTGAGAGCCATACCAGGCCAAACACATAGAAACAGAAAACCTAGACCTACAACATAGAATATAAACACACAGAACAAAACATAGAATGCCCATCCCAACTCACGCCCTGACCAAACTAAAATAGAGACATAAAAAAGGAACTAAGGTCAGGACGTGACACATATCATACGGAGATAGAAACATAAACCTTTTACCTTATCATAAGTAGACATAATTGCAAATGATTAAATCCTTCCAATATAGATATATTTTAAAGCTATTTAGTTACAAATTGAACTTTAAATAAATGAGTTGACTATTCACATGGGATGATTTCACTGAACAACAAAAGAAAGGGAATATTGAATGATCCCCAATGATCCATCGCATCTCCCAAAAACATTTTCAACATACATCTGTAAAATGATAGTCTGGAAACTAAAGCTTTGGTTGTCTTCCTCTCAGGCTTCCATGTCTTCTCCCTGGACCTCCTCAATGTCCACCTCTTGAACATCAGACTATGAGGCCTCATCTTCACTGTCACTTTCCAACCTTGTTGAGGATGGCTCGTTGTCAGGCTCAAAAAGCCTCAAATTTGCCCGGGTGGCCACCAATTTTCAACCCTTGTATTGGTCAGCCTGTTGTGTGCTTTGGTGTGTGTGTTCCCAAACAAGGACCAGTTGTGCTCTGAGGCGGCTGATGTTGGTGGGATTTGGAGGATGATGGAGGCAACAGGGGAAAGAGCCTCAGATACACAAAGTCCCTTCCACCAGGTGGCTGATGAGATATGTTGGCACGACTGCCATATTGCATCTCCATCCCAAAGCCCTTGCTTGGAAGTGTACTTCGCCAGACTGCCAAGAACCTTGCCCTCATCCAGGCCAAGGTGGCGAGACACGGTAGTGGTGACCTTGTTGATCTCTGCACCAGACAGAATGCTCTTGCCAGCATACTTGGGGTCCAACATGTATGCTGCTGCGTGTATGGGCTTCAGGCAGAAGTCTTCATGCTTTTTGATGTATTTCAGAACTGCAGTTTCCACTGCTTGGAGCAACAGTGAAGTGGGCAGGGCAGTACGGATTTCTTCTTTTACATCTGCAAGCAGAGTCTGAATATCAGACAGAATGGCATTGTCTTCCTCAATCCGTGCAATGGCTACTGCTATAGGTTTCAGGAGTTTCAGGCAGCTTACCACTCTCTCCCAAAATACATAATCCAGAAAGATCCTCTTGATGGGGCTGTCCATATCGGCAGACTGTGATATGGCCATGTCTTGGAGAGACTCCTTCCCCTCCAGGAGACTGTCAAACATGATGAAAACACCACCCCAACGGGTGTTGCTGGGCAGCTTCAATGTGGTGCTCTTATTCTTCTCACTTTGATTGGTGAGGTAGATTGCTGCTATAACTTGATGACCCTTCACATACCTAACCATTCCCTTGGCTCTCTTGTAGAGTGTATCCATTGTTTTTAGTGCCATGACGTTCTTGAGGAGCAGATTCAATGCATGAGCAGCACAACCAATGGGTGTGATGTGAGGGTAGGACTCCTCCACTTTAGACCAAGCAGCCTTCATGTTCGCAGCATTGTCTGTCACCAGTGCAAATACCTTCTGTGGTCCAAGGTCATTGATGACTGCCTTCGGCTGCAATGTAGAAACCGGTGTGTCTGTTGTCCCTTGTGTGTCTGTGCTCTTGTAGAATACTGGTTGAGGGGTGGAGATGATGAAGTTAATTATTCCTTGCCCACGAACATTCGACCACCCATCAGAGATGATTGCAATACAGTCTGCTTTCTCTACGATTTGCTTGACCTTCCCTTGAACTCTGTTGAACTCTGCATCCAGCAAATTAGTAGATAAAGCATGTCTGGTTGGAGGGGTGTATGCTGGGTGAAGAACATTCAGAAATCTCTTCCAATACACATTGCCTGTGAGCATCAGAGGTGAACCAGTTGCATACACAGCTCGAGCAAGACATTTATCAGCATTTCTCTGACTACGTTCCTCCATTGAGTCAAAAAAACTCCTGATTCCAGGAGGACCATGAGCTGTTGCTATCGATAAGGTGTCTGATTTATTATCTTCAACTCGAATAGAAGTAGAAGGACTTTTGTCAGAGGTTGCTTGTTGTGAGCGCTGAGGGAACGTTATGCACTTGGACAGATGATTCTGCATCTTTGTTGCATTCTTCACATATGATTTGGCACAGTATTTGCAAATGTACACAGCTTTTCCTTCTACATTAGCTGCAGTGAAATGTCTCCACACATCAGATAGTGTCCGTGGCATTTTCCTGTAAAGATTAGGAAAAAATGAGTAAAAAACAAATACAATTCCATGTACAGATAAATAGTTAAGCAGTTAGGTTAAACAACTCCTTTGTAAGATAAATGTTTTAAGATGAAACATGTATGGAAACAGGTGAATTAACACTCCTCAGTTAGCATGCTCAAGCAAGCTAAAACCCACATGGTAGCAACAACTAACTAGCAGAAATTGTTAACAAGTTAGAAATGATTTAAACACACTATGCTGTAGGCTACTATTTACTAGTTAACAAAAAATCATGTATGTCATAAAATATATTCACCCAACCCAGAATTGTAATCAAAACTTATCAGAAAGCATGTAGTCCTTGGCTCAGACAGTGTAGTAGTGTGGGCTCAAAATCATCTCATTAGCGTGCAAGCTCTTGAGAATCAGCTGCACATGTGATGGAAGAATGCACTGTGCATGCAGTGTTGCAATTCCATTGAATTGGGGATAGTTTAACTAAAATATGCCACAAGACCTAGAATTGCCTTATGTGTATCCCACAACAAAAGGTTCACTGTTATAAGCTAACTTTTTTTGATGAATTTAACTTCCCACAGAAAAATGTTGGGAAATTTCCGGAAAGTTCCCGAGCGTTTGCAACCCTACTCAATGCTTCAAACTGTCCAGCATCCAATACAGACTATAGGCTGTTTTTGTTTCATATAATGATCATTATGTGGAAAATAATTACAGTGTTTGAATTCTTATAATTGAGATTTAATAGGATTTAATAACACACTGTCGCCCGTTCTTTTCTCTCTCCTGTCTTTCTTTTCGTTTTTGGAAGCCAGATTTTTCTTTAGGAAGCTGAGACATGATGCTCCACCGGCACTCCTCACTCGCAATTCACTGCTAGCAAGTACTGTTTGCCCCTGGTTTGGGGGCAGGACCGAACCATTTCATTTAAATAAAGGCTCTCTGGATGTTTACTTTTCGCCAAAAATAAGATCAGAAAAAGAAACCGTTAGTTTTATTAGTACATTGTAAATAAAATATTATATTAATGATGACAGGTAAATAATTTAATATTGCTTTTTTTTAACCTAATGTTCTAATAATTTTTTAGGGCCCCTGTCAGTCACAGGCCCTTAAAATCGTCCTAAATAGTGGAGTGATGTATTATTGTTAATAAATTGTTCATAGACCAATTTTTTATACTGTGTCCATGTGCATGCAAGTACGTTTAAATTACGTTGTTTTCAAGTTGTTGAAACAACGACCTGAAAAATACATATTTTCAACGACATGAAAAATAGCTTTTACATTTTATGATATAGCCTACAGCAGCCTATATGTGGTGTTCAATGCAGGACTACATTGCATGATACTTTTAACAACGTTTTTACATTATGAAAGGCTTTACATTAATTCATGATTTATTTACTTGGTCTGTAACACCATGGGCCAAATAGGTGACTGTAAATGATATTGTGTTGTATGATGCAAGAACCACTTTACAAAATACAATTAATTATTATTACCATACAGAGAATTAGACAATGTAGGCTACCCCTCTGCCTATTGGCTTATTTACATATTCAAGCATGTCTCAAAATACAACATTGCCCCTTTAATTAAGACGTAAGCTTTTTACCTGGCTTTTCAAAGACAGTTTGAAATGTAGCCTACACGTTTTGTGCTTTTTTAGGAAGCAGTAACTCCCCATTGCTGACCTATACTTATATATAACTGGGCTAATAACTTGCTAACTAGCAAAGAATATCAACAAATGTGCACACGCGCGGCTCTGCACTCTGATCTGAACTGACCTGAAAAGTGCATTAACCATTTGGTTGAAAGACCGGGCCAAAGTGTTACGTGGAAATGCACTGTCAATCACTTACTTTGGCAAGGGAATCAGCATGCAGTGTCGACTCGAGCCGTCAGGGGGCACCACTGTCCTTTTGCTCCCTGCTCGCTGTCAGCCTGATAGTTTGAAGTAGCTACGAGATGAGCTACTGCAGTAGTTGTCAGGGAAATGGTGGCGCATTATCAGCCGGAAAACAAACGCCACAGAGGAATTTGTGGCAGGGATGAGAGGTCGGGGTCGGCCGCATATTTGTTTGTTTTTAAATTTTACTAGATGATTACTGCACCAAGGACCTTCGAATGGATATATCGTACGCCTTTTGAAATGGCTATTTTTCCTCAATTTTTTAAGTACGCAACACGGATTGCTGAAACCGCAACGTAAACAAGACGCTGGATTAAGTCCTCTCTGCAGTGCTGGGAGTGTGATTTGGACCTAACGTTGCTGTGATTTCAACCTAAAGAACCACCAAACTTCACATGTTTCGTTGCTTATATTTGAGAGAAAATAATAACATAAACTAGCTTGTTGACAGGTACCATAGCAGAGAATGGGTATTATGACTGGCAAGATATGGTGATTGAGTCGGGACAGTATGGATTGTGCACCTATGCGGTAACTTTTATGACCTAGCCTACCAGAAGAGAACTGACCCCATTATTTACAACGTCAATTTAATGACATGTCTTTCTCGTTAGAGCCACAAATGTAATCAGAACAACAAACCAGTGATAAGCTTATGGTCCGTAATCATATCAGGTCAAAGATGATTGAACCACATGGTTGCGACGACGGTGATGAACATGAAACCCTGCCATTACCAACCCTACCCCCTATGCCACGAGAGCGGGTCCCTTTGCAGAAGAGCAGCATATGCTCCCGTTCCTACTTCATGGTGGTGATGGTCTTTTTCCATGTATACATCATCAATGTCATTGTGCTACTCCTATACGTGCACTACAACAACGGCCCAGGAGACGTACTGGCTACTCCGAACAGGGATGAGGCAAGCGGGGGAAGCAATCATCACAAGCCCCCCGAGTCCCATCAGCAACCGTCATATTCTGGCTTTCAGCGGGACATGCACCTTCCACGCCTAGAGGGCATACGGGTGAGATAAGGATGCCCGTGTAATTCTGTGTCTGTTTAGCCCAGAGCTCAACCTTGCAGAAAGTAGGTGTATAATAAGCTTCAGCGCTGGGCTAGTGTCAATTGTGCTATTCTACATCCATATGAATGGTGCGTTCCATGTAATCTTGAAGGCATGAAGTTATAGTCACAGTGTTGTCTCTCAGGTGGGCCATGTCCAGAAGGTGTCACTGGTGCCAGACAAAGTGCATGAGATGCGGACTCTGAGCCTGAAGCCCCTACTGTTTGGTGAGAGCTCGCTACTAAACTTCTGCTCTGCTCAGCCCTCTGCACGGAGTTAGTGTCTGCTGTCATTGCTCTTAAAGGTTCTCTGTTTACGTTGAAGCCTAATGTGTGTGTGTGTGTCTGTCTCTCCAGAGATCCCAGGGTTCCTGTCTGAGGAGGAGTGTCGTGTGGTGGTGCAGCTGGCCCAGCTGAAGGGCCTGATGGAGAGCCAGGTGATGGTGCCTGAAGGACAGGAGGAACTGACGGAGCAGCTCAACCTCAGCCCTGATGAGATTTTCAACCTGCTGGACCTCAATCAGGACGGACAGCTACAACTCCAGGAGGTGGGTGGGTAAGCAGGCATGTGTGTGTCTGTGAGTGAAGTGAAGTAACCTTGCACAAGTCTTGGTTTGTGCGAGCCGGACTAGATCATAGGAGCAGGTTCCTATCTCCTCTTTCTCTAGCGTGAGGCAGCTTGATGTACAAGTACACCCCCTGGACAGGACACTAGTCTATCGCAGGGCCTCACCCACATTCTATCTCCTTAATGCTGAGTGCCAAGCAGAGACTCATCGGGTCCCAATTTTTACAGTCTTTGGATTGAAGTCCCAACTTTCCAATCTCAGGGCAGACACTCTAACCACAAGGCCACTGGGTGGTGGGGCTGGGTACTGTGGCAGCAAAATATCCATTTATTTTGTTCCTATATAATGGATCAATAAAAATCTATTGTATTATCTTCTATATGTCTGTGTAATGTGTGCTTTTAAATTATTAATTTTTTTACATTTTATGTATGTGTTTCCTTGGCCTTCTACAGATATTGACCCATTCACGAGTGAGGGATGGGATCTGGCTGACACCAGAGAATCTGAGAGAGATCTATGCTGGACTGAAGGCTGACCCTGACGGTAATGGTAAGAGACTGTCATTCTCAGCAAGGCCTCAGCATACAGAGCTGACTAATCCATAACACCAACAGAATACAACCACTATAATCTGTCTGTGACACCAAGTCAAATTGAAAACCAGTTCCAGGGAACAAGCATGAAAATAAAAAGTTGTATTCTTTGCACAGGGACAATGATCATCCACAGAAACATCTCCACGAGCTTCTTCTTGTCAGGCTTCTCATATAGATATACAGTTGAAGTCGGAAGTTTACATACAACTTAGCCAAATACATTTAAACTCAGTTTTTCACAATTCCTGACATTTAATTCAGGAAAAAATTCCCTGTCTTAGGTCAGTTAGGATCACCACTTTATTTTAAGAATGTGAAATGTCACAATAATACGAGAGAGGATGATTTATTTCAACTTTTTCTTTCATCACATTGCCAGAGGGTCAGAAGTTTACATACACTCAATTAGTATTTGGTAGCATTGCCTTTAAATTGTTTAACTTGGGTCAAATGTTTTACGTAGCCTTCCACAAGCTTCCCACAATAAGTTGGGTGAATTTTGGCCCATTCCTCCTGACAGAGCTGGTTTAACTTGGGTCAAATGTTTTGGGTAGCCTTCCACGAGCTTCCCACATTAAGTTGGGTGAATTTTGGCCCATTTCTCCTGACAGAGCTGGTGTAACTGAGTCAAGTTTGTAGGCCTCCTTGCTCACACACACTTTTTCAGTTCTGCCCACAAATCTCCTATAGGCTTGAGGTCAGGGCTTTGTGATGGCCACTCCAATACCTTGACTTTGTTGTACTTAAGCCATTTTGCCACAACTTTGGAAGTATGCTTGGGGTCATTGTCCATTTGGAAGACTCATTTGTGACCAAGCTTTAACTTCCTGACTGATGTCTTGCGATGTTGCTTCAATATATCCACATAATTTTCCTGCCTCTATTTTGTGAAGTGCACCAGTCCCTCCTGCAGCAAAGCACCCCCACAACATGATGCTGCCACCCCCGTGCTTCACGGATGGTATGGTGTTCTTCGGCCTGCAAGCCTCCCCCTTTTTCCTCCAAACATAACAATGGTCATTATGGCCAAACAGTTCTATTTTTGTTTCATCAGACCAGAGGACATTTCTCCAAAAAGTACGATCTTTGTCCCCATGTGCGGTTACAAAACACAGTTTGGCTTTTTTATGGTGGTTTTGGAGCAGTGGCTGCTTCCTTGTTGAGCAGCCTTTCAGGTTATGTCGATATAGGACTTGTTTTACTGTGGATATAGATCATTTTGTACCTGTTTCCTCCAGCATCTTCACAAGGTCCTTTGCTGTAGTTCTGGGATTGATTTGCATTTTTCGCACCAAAGTAAGTTATACTCTAGGAGACAGAACGCGTCTCCTTCCTGAGCGGTATGACGGCTGCGTGGTCCCGTGGTATTTATACTTGCTTACTATTGTTTGTACAGATGAACGTGGTACCTTCAGACATTTGGAAATTGCTCCCAAGGATGAACCAGACTTGTGGAGGTCTACAATTTTTTTCTGAGGTCTTGGCACTGCGTTTGAAGGTAGGCCTTGAAATACATCCACAGGTACACCTCCATTTGACTCAAATGATGTCAATTAGCCTATCAGAAGCTTCTAAAGCCATGACATAATTTTCGGGAATTTTCCAAGCTGTTAAAAGGCACAGTCAACTTAGTGTATGTGAACTTCTGACCCACTGGAATAAACAATTGTTGGATAAATTACTTGTGTCATGCACAAAGTAGATGTCCTAACCGACTTGCCAAAACTATAGTTTTGTTAACAAGAAATTTGTGGAGTGGTTGATAAACAAGTTTTAATGACTCTAACCTAAGTGTGTGTAAACATCCGACTTCAATTGTACCTGTAGCTAAGTGACCCCTGTCTGTGTGTCTTTGTGATAGCTATCTGACCCCTGTGTGTCTGTGACCCCTGTCAATCTGTCTGTGTGTGTCTGCATTAGGCCTGCTGAGCCTGGAGGAGTTCAGGAGTCTGGGCAGTGATGCGTTCCAGCGGTTCTTGCAGCAGCGTGGGGTGAAGAGCAGCCAGCTGGTCAGGAACAGCAGACACACCTGGCTGTACCAGGGAAAGGGGGCACACCAGGTACTCCGAGACCTCAAGAAGAGGTGAGGAGAGCATCACTGTCAAATGTTGTCTTGGCCTCGTAGTCTCGCCTCTGCACTGGCCTCTCCATCTCTCCCCTCTCTCTTCTATTCCCTCTGTTATGTTACTATTCCAAATGTTTTAATGACGTTGTCACACCCTGGCCTTTGTTATATTGATTTTCTTTATTAGTTTAGTTAGGTCAGGGTGTGACATGGGAGGTTTTTGTCTAGTTTAGGGTGTGTGTTGTTTAGGGGGTTTTGTAGTATGTATGGGGTTGTGTTCAGTGTAGGTGTTTAGGGAAGTCTATGGTTGCCTGATTTGGTTCTCAATCAGAGACAGCTGTTTATTGTTGTCTCTGATTGGGAGCCATATTTAAGGCAGCCATGGGCTTTAGGTGTTTGTGGGTAATTGTCTATGTTGAACGTTAGTAGCTTGTGTGTGCACTTTCGTTTATAGCTTCACGGTCGTTTATTGTTTTGTTAGTTTTGTAAGAGTGTTTCGTGTTAAGTCTTCGTTTAATAAAAGGAAGATGTATGTCTCTCACGCTGCGCCTTGGTCCGCTTATTATGACGATCGTGACAGACGTATAGTTTTGTATGAAAAGAGTAGTGGGATTTTACTGATATTGTTCGCATCGCATGTGTATAGATAACACTGGGATAGAGGAATTTTTTTCTTTTTTTAAAGCCAAGTATACTGAACAAAAATATAAATGCAACAATTTCAATGATTTTACTGAGTTACAATTAATATAAGGAAATCAGCCAATTGAAATACATTCATTAGGCCCTAATATATGGATTACACATGACTGGGCAGGGGTGCAGCCCCTAGGCCCACCCACTTGGGAGCCAGGTCCACCCACTGAGGAGCCAGGCCCAGTCAATCAGAATAAGTTTTTCCTCACAAAAGGGCTTTATTGCAGACAGAAATGCTCCTCAGTTTCATCAGCTGTCTGGGTGGCTGGTCTCAGAAGATCCCGCAGGTGAAGATGCCAGATGTGGAGGTCCTGGGCTGGTGTGGTTACACGTGGTCTGGTGTTGTGAGGCCTGTTGGATGTACTGCCAAATTCCTGAAAACAACTTTGGGGGCTGCTTATGGTAGAGAAAGGAACATAGAATTCTCTGGCAACATCTCTAGTGGACATTCCTGCAGTTAGCATGCCAATTGCGTGCTTCCTCAAAATTGAGACGTGGCATTGTGTTATGTGACAAAACTGCACATTTAAGAGTGGCCTTTTATTGTTCCCAGCACAAGGTACAGCTATGTAATGATAATTCTGTTTAATCAGCTTCTTGATATGCCACCCTGCCAGGTGGATGGATTATCTTGGCAAAGGAAAAATGCTCACTAACAGGGATGTAAACAAATTTGTGCAAAACTTTTGAGAGAAATTAGCTTTTTGTGCGTATGGCACATTTCTGGGACCTTTTATTTAAGCTTGTGAAAAATGGGACCAACACTTTTTACATGTTGTGTTTATAGTTTTGTTCAGTATATGTTTGAACACATTAATAAAAACGGTTAGAATAAACACCATGGCCAAGGTTATCGGAATCTGATGTTAAGGATTTGTGTCCCTTGCTCTCTCTTTTCTCTTCTCTCTTTCCTCCCTAGGGTGACCCGTCTGACCCGGCTGCCCTCTGCGTTGGTGGATCTGAGTGAGCCACTCCAGGTGGTGCGTTATGAGCAGGGTGGTCACTACCACGCCCACCACGACAGTGGCCCTGTGTACCCTGAGACAGCCTGCACACACACACGCCTCGCTGCCAACACCTCCACACCCTTCGAGACCTCCTGCAGGTGAGAGAGAGCTGTGTTGAGTCAGCCAACGCCTTGTTCTTGGCTTTGTTTTAATAATACTGTATATTCATAATTCTGGTTAGATGTCCTTTGGATTAAGATGGTTAGGTGGAGGTATTGTGTGATAATGTACTGTAAAGTCTGTCAACGTGAGGTGGATGTTAAGTTCATGTTTTAAGTATCCCTATACTTCTGTTATTACGGGGCTATCACTCAGTCAAGAGTGCGCCTGCGCAGGGAGTCAGTTGGTTGATGGACCTAGCCTGGAGTGGAATGGCTACCTTGTAGTGTGTTCATATAGTAGAGTAAACTTTGTTCAACTGGAACCTTGTTGTTGTGTCATTTCCAGTTAACAGTGGATGTGTTTGTGGTAAACTATGTGGTGTATGGCTTTGTAACTTAGCGCATGTAAATATATCAGTTAGTTTGTGACTAAGGCTTACATATCTATGGTGTTGTTGGTCTGTGTGTGTATTAAATGTGTGTGTTGCACACCCAGGTACATCACAGTTCTCTTCTACCTAAACTCTGTTGAGGGGGGTGGGGAGACCGCGTTCCCTGTGGCAGACAACAGGACATATGAGGAAGTGGTGCGTTATTTACTCTGTGTGTCTGTGTGTGCGTTCTTGTATGTTTATATCATTTCTATATTACGTGTTTGCGTGTTTGTCTGTGTATAGGTATAGCTGTATGTGTATTTCTATGTTTTTGTCAATGGTATTAATGAGTGATTATGTGTGCAGGGCTTGACATTAAGGCTTGTCCTCTTGTCCTGAACAAGTTAAAAAAATAAAAATAACAATATCATACAATTTTTTAAAATATTTTTTTATTTTATTTAACCAGGCAAGTCAGTTAAGAACACATTCTTATTGACAATGACGGCCTAGGAGCAGCCCGACAGATTTTTACCTTGTCAGCTCGGGGATTCAATCTAGCAACCTTTCGGGTTACTGGCCCAACACTCTAACCACTAGGCTACCTGCCGCCCCAATTACTTTAATCAGAATTGGATCAGAGAGGCCAACATTGGGATAATATTCAAATCTATTTTTCATGTACATAAATAAAAAACCCTACATGTCAAAGTGTAGGTGACATACATATTGGCTAGAGCCTCATGTCCAACCCGATGCTTTAATGATACTTTTAATTACAGAAGTATAAATATAGGCTAAACACCAGTCATGTGTGACAAATATAGTCTAATGAAGGATTATTAACGTTTAAAGGCTTGATTCTGTTGAAAAACTCGAGGCTCTGTTTGTTCAGATCAAATAGTAAAAAGACCCGAGATTGAAGGACAGTGCCTGTTGTGCACCGCACATCACCCATCTTGAATCTGAGCTGAGGAACATTTTGAAACTATTTAACCATAAACTTAATTGTTTAAAACCTGGACATTTTATGTAATTTTATGAAGCATGTCTTAACTTGTTTCAAAGTAGGCTAGCCAAAATACGATCATAGAAATGCTGAAGGAATTATTTTATAAACACTTAATATCCTAGCATTTTTCTCATGTTCTATTGGTTTTCAAATGAACTTTATTGTATTGTCCAGCAGCCAAAGACATAATCCTAGTCGTATTAGTAACCCATTCTAGTTGATGGATCTTTAGATCTCCCCTTTCTTAATTTCTAACGGATATTTTAATCTCTGTCAAATTAAACAGCTCGCACATTTGATGCGCATTTGAGGACAGTGTTTTCCCGCTAATTGCATTTTGGAACATTCACGCATAGCCTACAGCCATGTGCGCATTGTTGGGGGTATAATATGAAGAAATAAAACGTTATCAACATTTTAAGCTAAATGGTCTGATCCATCAGCCTCATTGCTTTTTAAATATTTTTTATGTGCAGTGGTTGTATGAATTTGGGATCTGTCGTCCCAGAGTCAGTTTTGAATCGTAGACATATTTTTTTATTGTCACAGGGACGATGGAACGCCCATAATTTAGAACTCTGGAGGGAATTATTTTATAAAGAGAAAGTATTTGGTCAAAGTATTTGGTCAAACCTATTGTTGCAATATTTGGTCAAACTTTTTACTTGACACCCAGGGTCATAACCATGTCATAATATGTCATAACTGACATAACTTGTCATAGCATGGACATAACTGTCATGACCCATATATTTACACCTGTTGTGACATATTGCATTATTTTATGGCTGCTTATGACACCTACACAAGTGTCAACCCACATTTATTCAAATTAGTTATTTCCCTGCCAAGGATTTTCCTTTTGTTTTGAATGTTTGTTTCTTAAATCCTTTGTTGTTGTAATGAATCGTTTTTTGAATAAATGTGGGTTTTGACACTCTTATGTAGGTGTTATAACCAGCCATAAAATAACGAAATATATGTAACAATAAATATATGGCTCATGACAGTGTTATGACCATATTATGACAAGTTATGTCAGCTGTTATGACATATTATGACATGGTTATGAATGTGTCATGGCGTGTTATGACATTGGGTGACAAGTATAGTGTTACCCAATATTTTATAGGCTACCAAGGGTGGCCAACCATCCTTCAGGAGAGCCTTAAAGCGGCAGTGTTGTATTTTGAGACAGGCTTGAATATGCAAAGAAGCCAATAGGCAGTTTTTTTGTTTTGTCTGATTCTCTATGGTAAAATGGGTAGTAATGCATTTTATTTTGTAAAGTGGTTCCTTGCATCATACAGTGATGTAAAAATTGTGTTAGACCATGTATTATTTTGGGACAAGTGACTTGAGCTTTTGGCAAATGGCAAAAAAAGTTCATGTCAAGCCCTGGTGCGTATGTTTGTGTTTTCAGTCTCTGATTCAGAACGATGTGGATCTTATGGACACGAGGAAGAACTGTGATAAGAGCAACTTGAGGGTGAACCCTACTAAAGGGACAGCTGTGTTATGGTACAATTACCTCTCTGATGGACAAGGTACAGACTGTACAGACATAGTATGACCCTTCCATATACACACTACTTCAGCTTGATTACTGCCCCTCAGACAGGACACACAACTTATTGTACACAGCAATTTACCCTATTTCATTCTATCACTGCTGTTCAGGTCCTTATTTAAAAACTGAAGCATGTGTAGTTTTGATGAAGGTTATGCCCACTGTTGTAGAAACACATTGAAAGAGAATACTCCTACTAGTCCACATGGCAGTTATCAGTTATGCTGTTATCAGAGCTGCTTTTGAATACACATATTAACTGCTCTCTGTTACCCACAGGCTGGGTGGGGGAGCAGGATGAGTACTCTCTGCACGGCGGCTGTGTGGTCACCCGTGGGACTAAGTGGGTGGCCAATAACTGGATCAACATCGACCCGGACTATCAGCGCCAGGCTCGCTACCAGCAGCTGGTGTCACAGCAGGGGGAGGAGGACACAGAGGATGAGGGGGAGCAGTCTCAGCCCAGCCCTGAACAACTGCACACTGCTGACTCCCATCAGGAACTGTAGCTGTACTGCTGTAGCCTAGAAACCAAAAACAATAACCTCCCCTAAGGACCACTAATTACACTAGTTCCAACTTTGAAAGCTGGTCCCAAAGAGTTATGGGTGGTTCGAACATTTGTCCAGACATTGTAGTTTGTGGGCCTAGACCTTGTCCACCCCTCTTCTTCAGCCCAAAGCTACCAGAAAGCTACCCTACCACCGCCCCAACCTAACTTGACTCTGTCCTGCTGTTCACAATCTCCCATGACGACACCTCTGGCCAGTACGAAGAGAGATATTTGATATTCAGGGACTGGTCACTTAGGATTTATGCAACTGTGAGAGGGGGAAAAATCAAATTTTCCGATTTCCTTGTTTGTTCACTGTTTGTTGAATTCATGTGTAATTCCAAACTTTGTTTACATTAAATACGTATGCACAATTTTACCTCCCTTCTGTGCGTCACAAAACATTCATGTCATTTTGATACACATATTGCAGAGGGTCAATCATGCTACTATTTGCATGTACGTGCATTCGTATGAGCTGTTACATTAGGCTTTGTGCAGGTTTTTACAGTGTCATGTTAAACATAGACTAGAGCGATGACTTTAGATCGTGTCTGCTCTGATCCTCTGTATTTTAGCTAGACGTTGTCTGTCATCACCCAAAGACCCCCCCCCCCCCATCTTCAGATGTGATGAAGCATGTTAACTGTTATTTAAATGTTGCACAGATTGTTACTTTTATTTATTATCTATGTTTTATGTATGGGGGAAATTATTTTCATTCTGTCACTTGCATCCAGTACTTCTCAATCTACTTCAGGAATTGGATTTATATTTATTTTTAAAGTATTATTTATTTATTCCATATTGTTCACTTTGTTCCATGTTGTGTTGTTCACCTAGTTTGGTGTTTGTTTCAAAATGCACTGAATCACTTTCCTCTGCTCCAAATAAAGTTTACTTTAGGTTTTGAGTAATAGTTATTTCTCTAATTTCAGTGGAGTCACAGAGGAGAGAGTAAGGCCCATTGCCAAAGCTGTTTCTGGCAGAAGCATATCCATATTTGGCAACTAGTCCCCCTGCTCTGTTGCTCTTGTTCGGGGAGGATATTATTTGGACATTGTAGGGGTTTACTGTACCTTCCACTTTTTGTAGGCATTTCATTCATTATTAAGCATTTATTTGAAATGTTGATACAGTAAGGTTTCATACACTGACCTCGCTGCAAGAAATGCATGACTGCATTAGAACTACCATATACACAGTATATACCTGTATACTATATCCCCAATTCACAGTAACTTTTCAAAAAGGTAGGGGATCGCCCCCATAACAGAAAAGTATATAAGAAATATTCAGCATGTCAGACTTCGGGTAAGGCTCCTCAAGAGTTTGGTGCTGCACTGCATCTCCTGCAATGACATTTACAGACATGGTTAATATTTACAGAGTCTTCCATGTTGTATTTTCCATTTATCTGTATTGAATGATTGTATTGTATCTGTTTTGGCATGCAGATGTGCATGTCTCTCATCAGTGAATACTCACAGCTCGGCATTGATGTTCTCTGGTGGCCAAGGCAGTGAAGCGCAGCATCATGGACTGTAGCAAACCGATGTCCATTAGTGATGGATTCAGAAGAACACTCCCAGCTCTTAACTGCTCCACCACAGACGCTGGATAGTAAGAGTATGACTTATTTACACATCCTATTCAAAGTAAAGGGGTATTAATTTATTAGCTACAGATACAGGTTTCACTTACATTGAAATCTAGCCATGTAGACAGTAACATCAATCTCACCAAAGTCGTAAAATATCTGTCAAAACTGGACTGGGGGATAAGCACTCTGCTTTTAAAACCTCTTAAGGATCGGACCCTTTTTTTCCATTTTCACCTAAAATGACATACCCAAATCTAACTAGCTCAGGACCTGAAGCAAGGATATGCATATTCTTGATACCATTTGAAAGGAAACACGGAAGTTTGTGGAAATGTGAAATTAATGTAGGAGAATATAACACATTAGATCTGGTAAAAGATAATACAAAGAAAAAACCATTGTTTAATTTTTTTTTTTACCATCTTTGAAATGCAAGAGAAAGGCCATAATGTATTATTCCAGCCCAGGTGCAATTTATATTTTGGCCACTAGATGGCAGCAGTGTATGTGTGAAGTTTTAGACTGATACAATGAACCATTGCATCTCTGTTCAAAATGTTGTATCAAGAATACCCAAATGTGCCTAATTGGTTTATTAATAACTTTTCAAGTTCATAACTGTACGCTCTCAAACAATAGCATGGTATTCTTTCACCTTAATAGTTACTGTAAATTGGACAGTGCAGTTAGATAACAAGAATTTAAGCTTTCTGCCAATATCAGATATCTATGTCCTGGGAAATGTTCTTGTTACTTACAACCTCATCCTAATCGCATTAGCCTACGTAAGCTCAACCGTCCCGTGGGGGACCCACCGATCCTGTTATCTCAACCTACCAAACCATTGTCATTCTAATAATTTTCCCCCCTTATGCCTTTTATTGAGGCACCTACATTCCTGATTTTTGTCTCTTCAATTCAAGGCCATCTCTCCGATCTCATCATTTCCCTCCCCTCATCATCACCCACTCACATTTCTCATGGTCTTGATAGCCCTGGTGTCGATGAAGTTAGCCGTGGATAGGTCTAGGATGATGGAATGGATGTCTAAAGTCCTCTTGCGCAGCGATCCCAGGGATAACTTATCCAGGTCCAGGGCCAGGTTGAGGGGGCGCGGCTCTGTTGCGACCTGCAGTGTGTGTGATGTTTGGTGTGGCGTTATCTTATGTTTTTAATTTGTACACTTAGTTTACAAACATTCTGCCAACCATGGATTTCCAGTGGTGGGGTGTTGGACTGATCTTGTTGATCGTGTACATACCTGCTACGAACGGACTAAATAATGAAAACGCTGCTGGCAGCGGAATCCAATACAGCAGGGAGTTTTTACTACAATGCAACTCAAATACGAACGCGATGGATATCCCAATGGCCCATCTAATACCTGATTGTCTGCGAGTGGATTACAAACCCAAATGCAAACGTGGAAAACGCGGGGGAATCAGACAACGACTTAAAAAAATTAAGAACAAACTTCCCTTACCCACCACCTTGCTGATTAATGCCCAGTCACTGAGGGGGAAAGCGGATGAGTTGTCAGCGAATCTGCGCTTCCAACACGAATATCGGGAGGCCTGTTTGCTGGCATTTACTGAGACTTGGCTGGATGACAGAGTCCCGGACAGAGAAGTGGAGCCGGCCGGCTTCACCCTGGTCAGAGCGGACCGCGATCTGACAGTCACAGGGAAACTTCACGGCGGGGGCGTCTGCCTGCTTGTCAGGGACCAGTGGTGTAAATCGATCCTGGTAAGAGAGCGACTCTGTACCCCCGACATTGAACTGCTTTCTGTGTCACTGCGACCTTACTATCTGCCCCGTGAGTTCCCCCAATTGTTTGTTACCGTTGTGTACATTCAACCAAAAGCTAATATAACAAAGGCATCAGAGATTATTTATAATCTGTCACAGAAACTGGAATCCATCTCCCCCGACGCACCCAAATTTATTTTAGGGGATTTTAACAACTGTACCTTGCACAAAGTCTTGCGCACATACCATCAGTATGTGAAATGTCACACTAGGAAAAATAGGACTCTTGATTTGTGCTATGGGACAATACCAAAGGCGTTCTCTGCCACCACCAGACCTCCTCTGGGGACATCAGACCACAATGTGGTCTACCTCAGGCCAATTTACTGTCGCCTCCTGGAGAGGGAGAAACCCACAGTTAAAACTGTCCAGATCTGGAATGACAACAGTATCACTTGTCTCCAGGGGTGTTTTGACTGTACAATGTGGGAGGTATTTGAGGACAGCAGCTCTGATCTGGATGAACTCACAGAGGTTATTTCAGACTATGTAAACTTCTGTGTTGAGTCAGTTGTGCCTACTAAGACCTGTAAAATCTTCCCTAACAACAAGCCTTGGGTATCAAAACATCTAAAATCACTACTTGATAGGAAGAAGGCAGTTTATGCTGGGGGTGATAGACAGGCTTTAAGAGATGTACAACGTGAGATAAAAAGACAGATACTGGTGGACAAGGAGGCATACAAGCAAAGGGTGGAGAGGACCCTCTCCTCAGGAAACGCAAGGGTGGCCTGGCAAGGGATTAAATCCATGGCTAGCGCCCCCCATATAGGCAGGGGAAAAACCAGTGCTGACCTTGGGGGATATGAGGGCCAGAACATGGCTAATGAACTGAATGTTTTCTTCTCAAGATTTGAATCAGACAACTTCGTGTCGGAGGTAAAACAAATGGAAGCATCATTACAAATGTTTGAGAGAGTTGTTGTTCAACAGTCTGATGTTCTAAAGTTGTTCAGGGGATGTAACACATACAAAAGCCCAGGCCCAGACAAAATAAGTGGGCATGTGTTAAAGCACTGTGCTGAACAACTGGCTGGTGTTTTTACAGACATTTTCCAATCCTCACTCAACCAGCAACACGTTCCAGTATTGTGGAAAAAATCAATAATTATACCAATTCCTAAAGTATCAAATCCCTCTGTGCTGAATGACTATCGCCCTGTCGCTTTGACATCCTTAGTTATGAAATGCCTTGAGAAAATTGTGAAAAGTCATATTCTCAGTGTCACCCAGAAGCTCCTCGACCCATTTCAGTTTGCCTATCAGACCAGCAGAGGAGTTGATGATGCCATTCTTACCCTCCTTAACATGGTCTATAGACATCTAGAAGGTGCCAAATCCCATGTCAGGGTTCTGTTTGTTGACTTTTCTTCTGCCTTCAACACAATCCAGCCTTACATTCTGGCACAGAGACTCATTCGGGACTTTTCCTTAGATGGGGGGCTGGTTTTGTGGCTGTTGGACTTCCTGAGCCAACGCTCACAGCGAGTCAAAATAGGTCCCCGTGTGTCGGATATACGCAATACCAACACAGGCTCTCCTCAGGGATGTGTTTTGTCCCCACTTCTGTACATCTTGTACACTAATAGTTGTACTAGTTCCCATACTGACAGACACCTCGTTAAGTTCGCTGATGACACTGCCTTGATCAGCCTGTTGCATGATGACGAGGAACATCATGGCCCGGTCCTAGATGACTTTGTAGAGTGGTGTGAGGAATCACACTTGGTCCTCAATACTAACAAGACCAAAGAGATGTGCATAGACTTCAGGAAGCGTACAACACCTACCTCTGCAACATCTATCAGAGGCCAGAATATAGAAATTGTAGAGGAATATAAATATCTGGGTGTCTTTTTGGACAGTAAGCTTCAGTGGAGTAAATGTACAGACCAGATCTACAAAAAGAGCCAACAGAGACTGTACTTTCTAAAAAAGTTGGGTTCTTTTAATATAGACTGTACTATATTGACTACTGTACTATATTAACTTTTTGTATTGTTTGTTGGTTTGGCAATGCCACTGTCAGTCAGAGAAACATGCTGAGAAGGATTATTACCACAGCAAGTAAGGTACTTGGAGTCAAACAGACAGGCCTGGATGAGATCTTTAAGGTCAGGGCCCTCCGTAAGGCTCACAAAATCATTTTAGACCCAAGTCACCCCCTGTACCTGGACTTTGAATTACTCCCCTCTGGGCGCAGGTATAGGGCACCCCTCAGCAGGAAAAATAGAACGAGACAATCATTTGTGCCAGGTGTGATATCCCTCTTAAATAGCTCGGGCAAATGTTCCCATTGACCCCGTAAGGCCAGCAGGCTAGTCTTTGTTTTAAATGTTTATTTCTTATTTCTTACTATTATTATTATTATTATTTTTTATTGGTGCGTGACTGTTATTGAAAGTTGTATTGTCAATCTTGTTTTGTATTTAACGCCACTTTAAATGTGTACATGACACTGCAACAAAATTTCCCCATGGGGACAATAAAGTAAGTAAGTAAGTAAGGTCCCGGCTCATGGTATCCTCACTATGTGGAGCCCAGAGTGGGGGTGTCCCTGTCTTGCAGTTCCGACTCTGTCACTAGTGTGGCATTGTCTGGTCTCCACCGCCCTTCAGGTACTCCCAGCTGCAGTGGTCATCGGACGTATGAGGCGTTGATGGCATGATGAACACGGTGCTGTTCTCGTGGCCACACCAACCTGGTTGGTCCCAGTGAGGTTATACAGTGCCTTTAGAAAGTATTCATACCTCTTGATTCATTACAGATGTTGTGTTACAGCCTGAATTCAAAATGGATTACATGTCTTTTTTTCCTCACCTACCTATACACAATACCCCATAATGACAAAGTGAAAACATGTTTTTAGAGATTTTTGCCAATCTATTTATGGGGCTGCCACCACCATGCTTCACCGTAGGGATGGTGCCAGGTTTCCTCCAGACATGACGCTCGGCAAGATAGAACTGCCAAAGGGGGAGGAGTTGCAATCTACTGTAGAGATAGCCTGCAAAGTTCTGTCATACTTTCCAGGTCTATGCCCAAATCACATCAAATCAAGTTTATTTTATATAGCCCTTCGTACATCAGCTAATATCTCGAAGTGCTGTACAGAAACCCAGCCTAAAACCCCAAACAGCAAGCAATGCAGGTGTAGAAGCACGGTGGCTAGGAAAAACTCCCTAGAAAGGCCAAAACCTAGGAAGAAACCTAGAGAGGAACCAGGCTATGAGGGGTGGCCAGTCCTCTTCTGGCTGTGCCGGGTGGAGATTATAACAGAACATGGCCAAGATGTTCAAAATGTTCATAAGTGACAAGCATGGTCAAATAATAATCAGGAATAAATGTCAGTTGGCTTTTCATAGCCGATCATTAAGAGTTGAAAACAGCAGGTCTGGGACAGGTAGGGGTTCCATAACCGCAGGCAGAACAGTTGAAACTGGAATAGCAGCAAGGCCAGGTGGACTGGGGACAGCAAGGAGTCATCATGCCCGGTAGTCCTGATGTATGGTCCTAGGGCTCAGGTCCTCCGAGAGAGAGAAAGAAAGAGAGAAGGAGAGAATTAGAGAGAGCATACTTAAATTCGCACAGGACACTGGATAAGACAGGAGAAGTACTCCAGATATAACCAACTGACCCTAGCCCCTCAACACATAAACTACTGCAGCATAAATACTGGAGGCTGAGACAGGAGGGGTCAGGAGACACTGTGGCCCCATCCGATGATACCCCCGGACAGGGCCAAACAGGAAGGATATAACCCCACCCACTTTGCCAAAGCACAGCCCCCGCACATTTTTTACATTTTACATTTTAGTCATTTAGCAGACGCTCTTATCCAGAGCGACTTACAGTAGAGTGCATACATTTTTATTACATTTTTACATACTGAGACAAGGATATCCCTACCGGCCAAACCCTCCCTAACCCGGACGACGCTATGCCAATTGTGCGTCCCCCCACGGACCTCCCGGTTGCGGCCGGCTGCGACAGAGCCTGGGCGTGAACCCAGAGACTCTGGTGGCGCAGCTAGCACTGCGATGCAGTGCCCTAGACCACTGCGCCACCCGGGAGGCACCACTAGAGGGATATCTTCAACCACCAACTTACAATCCTGAGACAAGGCCGAGTATAGCCCACAAAGATCTCCACCACAGCACAAACGAAGGGGGGGCGCCAACCCAGACAGGAAGATCACGTCAGTAACTCAACCCACTCAAGTGACGCACCCCTCCTAGGGACGGCATGAAAGAGCACCAGTAAGCCAGTGACTCAGCCCCTGTAATAGGGTTAGAGGCAGAGAATCCCAGTGGAGAGAGGGGAACCGGCCAGGCAGAGACAGCAAGGGCGGTTCGTTGCTCCAGAGCCAGTTCCAAACAGTTCGAGCTTCTAATTTTAAAAATGAATCTCTCCAGAAATAAGTCTCTCACTGTTGCCGCCTGTTATAGACCCCTCTCAGCTCCCAGCTGTGCCCTGGACACCATATGTGAATTGATTGCACCCCATCTATCTTCAGAGTTTGTTCTGCTAGGTGACCTAAACTGGGATATGCCTAACACCCCGGCAGTCCTACAATCTAAGCTAGATGCCCTCAATCTCACACAAATTATCAAGGAACCCACCAGGTACAACCCTAAATCCGTAAACATGGGCACCCTCAAAGATATTATCCTGATCAACTTGCCCTCCAAATAAACCTCTGCTGTTTTCAATCAGGATCTCAGCGATCACTGCCTCATTGCCTGCATCCGTTATGGGTCCACGGTTAAACGACCACCCCCATCACTGTCAAACGCTCCTGGTCATTTTTTAAAAGTAATTACCTCACCATGTTAAATAAGCATGCCCCTTTCAAAAATTGTTGAACTAAGAACAGATATAGCCCTTGGTTCACTCCAGACCTGACTGCCCTTGACCAGCACAAAAACATCCTGTGGCGGACTGCACTAGCATCGAATAGTCCCCGCGATATGCAACTTTTCAGGGAAATCAGGAACCAATACATGCAGTCAGTCAGGAAAGCAAAGGCTAGCTTTTTCAAACAGAAATGTGCATCCTGTAGCTCTAACTCCAAAACGTTTTGGGACACTGTAAAGTCCATGGAGAATAAGAGCACCTCCTCCCAGCTGCCCACTGCACTGAGGCTAGGTAACACTGTCACCACGATAATCGAGAATTTCAATAAGCATTTCTCTACGGCTGGCCATGCTTTCCTCCTGGCTACCCCAACCCCGGCCAACAGCTTCGAACCCCCCGCAGCTATTTGCCCAAGCCTCCCCAGCTTCTCCTTCACCCAAATCCAGATAGCAGATGTTCTGAAGGAGCTGAAAAACCTGGACCTGTACAAATCAGCTGGGCTAGACAATCTGGACCCTCTCTTTCTAAAATTATCCACCGCCATTGTTGCAACCCCTATTACCAGTCTGTTCAACCTCTCTTTCGTATCGTCCGAGATCCCTAAAGATTGGGAAGCTGCCGTGGTCATCCCCCCCTTCAAAGGGGTTGACACTCTAGACCCAAACTGTTATAGACCTATATCCATCCTGCCCTGCCTTTCTAAAGTCTTCGAAAGTCAAGTTAATTAACAGACCACTGACCATTTCGAATCCCACCGTACATTCTCTGCTGTGCAATCTGATTTCCGAGCTGGTCACGGGTGCACCTCAGCCACGCTCAAGGTACTAAATGATATCATAACCGCCATCAATAAAAGACATTACTGTGCAGCCATCTTCATCGACCTGGCCAAGGCTTTCGACTCTGTCAATCACCGTATCCTTGTCGGCAGACTCAAAAGCTTTGGTTTCTCAAATGACTGCATCGCCTGGTTCACCAACTACTTCTCAGACAGAGTTCAGGCTGTCAAATCGGAGGCCTGTTGTCCGGACCTCTGGCAGTCTCTATGGGGGTACCACAGGGTTCAATTCTCGGGCTGACTCTTTTCTCTGTATATATCAACAATGTCGCTCTTGCTGCGGGTGATTCCCTGATCCACCTCTACGCAGACGACACCATTCTGTATACATCTGGCCCTTCTTTGGACACTGTGTTAACTAACCTCCAAACGAGATTCAATGACACACAACACTCCTTCCGTGGCCTCCAACTGCTCTTAAACGCTAGTAAAACTAAATGCATGCTTTTCAGCCGTTCGCTGCCCGCACCCGCCTGCCCGACTAGCATCACTACTCTGGATGGTTCTGACTTAGGTATTTGTAGTTGTCCACATATTCTAGGTGTCTGGCTAGTCTATAAACTCTCCTTCCAGACTCATATTAAACATTTCCAATCCAAAATTAAATCTAGAATCTATTTCACAACAAAGCCTCCTTCACTCACGCCGCCAAACATACCCTCGTAAAACTGACTATCCTACCGATCCTCGACTTCGGCGATGCCATTTACAAAATCCAATACTCTACTCAGCAAACTGGATGCAGTCTATCACAGTGCCATCCGTTTTGTCACCAAAGCCACTTATACCACCCACCACTGTGACCTGTATGCTCTAGTCGGCTGGCTGGCCCTCGCTACATATTCATCGCCAGACCCACTGGCTCCAGGTCATCTATAAGTCTATGCTAGGTAAAGCTCCGCCTTATCTCAGCTCACTGGTCATGATAACAACACCCACCCGTAGCACGCGCTCCAGCAGGTATATCTCACTGGTCGTCCAGTTTTCTGCTCTTTTGCACACCAGTATTTCTACTTGCACATCATCATCTGCTCATGTATCACTCCAGTGTTAATTTGCTAAAATGTAATTACTTCGCTACTATGGCCTATTTATTGCCTTACCTCCTCACGCCATTTGCACACACTGTATATAGGCTTTCTTTTTTTCTATTGTGTTATTGACTGTACACTTGTTTATTCCATGTGTAACTCTGTGTTGTTGTTTGTGTTGCACTGCTTTGCTTTATCTTGGCCAGGTCGCAGTTGTAAATGAGAACTTGTTCTCAACTAGCTTACCTGGTTAAATAAAGGTGAAATAAAAAATAAATAAAAAAAATCAGTCCAAAGAGTTCCATCAGACCAGAGAATCTTGTTTCTCATGGTCTGAGAGTCTTTAGGTGCCTTTTGACAAACTCCAAGCGGGCTGTCATGTGCCTTTTACTGAGGAATGGCTTCCGTCTGGCCACTCTACCACAAAGGCCTGATTGGTGGAGTGCTGCAAAGATGTTTGTCTTTCTGGAAGGTTCTCCCCATCTCCACAGAGGAACTCTAGAGATCTGTCAGAGTGACCATTGGGTTCTTGTTCATCTCCCTGACCAAGGCCCTTCTCCCCCGATTGTTCAGTTTGGCCGGGCAGCCAGCTCTAGGAAGTTGGTGGATCCAAACTTCTTCCATTTAAGAATGATGGAGGCCACAGTGTTCTTTTCAATTCTGCAGAAACGTTTTGGTACCCTTCCCCAGATCTGTGCCTCGACACAATCCTGTCTCGGAGCTCTACGGACAATTCTTTTGACATCATGGCTTGGTTTTTGCTCTGACATTAACTGTCAACTGTGGGACCTTATATAGACAGGTGTGTGTCTTTCCAAATCATGTCCAAACAATTTAATTTACCACAGGTGGACTCCAAGTTGTAGAAACATCTCAAGGATGATCAATGGAAACAGGATGTACCTGACCTCAATTTCGAGTCTCATAGCAAAGGGTCTGAAAACTTATGTAAATAAGTTATTTAAAAAAATATATATATGCATTTGCCAAAATGTCTAAAAACCTGTTTTCACTTTGTCATTATGGGGTATTGTGTGTAGATGGCTGAGGATTTATTTATTTAATCAATTTTAGAAAATTGGCTGTAACGTATCAAAATGTGGAAAAAGCAAAGGGTTCTGAATACTTTCTGAAGGCACTGTACATACAGTATATACTGTAGTTGAAGTAGAGCCATAGATTTGCCAGCTCCTGGAACAGAGGCCGAGCTTCAGCACAGTCACCAACACTATCACAGCAGAGGCTATTCCAGCCATCTGTGGTTAAAACGTTTAAGCAACGTTGTATTTATGCTTTTACATATCATACACATACATCATCTACTTTGTAATTGCATTTATGCATGCATATAGTAAAAATGACTGTATTCAGAAAGATTTAGCGTGTTTTCCTCAGACCTGTGTCTTGCCTCCAGTACTCTCCTGGATAAGACTATGGGACATGGAGGAGCAGACAGCGTAGCACTGTAAGAATCCCCCTACAGCATTACTGAGACCCAGCACCGTAAGCTCCTACAGCAGGAATAGGGATGGAGAGGAGAAAGACAGCGGGAAGGACGAAAGAAGTGAGTGTGTGTATAGTGAATGTAACAGACAGAGGTTTGTTTGGACTGTATTTCAGAGTGGTATCAGTTATGGTGGCCTATATGAGGCACAACAAGATCAAAGGAATTCATGGGAAGATGGTACAGCTTGTGTAGATTGTAGGGGAAATCAGTTTCTTTGATGGTGTTGAACAATGTATGATAAGAGGGCCTGTCTCACCTGGTTGCTGTCCAACTTGTAGCCGTGTTTTAGTGCAAACGTCTTCCCAAGTGAGATGGAGATGGCGTAGCCCACAATAGCCAAGGCAAACGCATCCCCGATCACCTCTCCAAACAGGCTAGCATCAGGTAACCTGGGGGAAGTCAGGCTGAATGAAGCAGAGGATATGGGGGTCAGGGGAGTAACAGAGGTATCAACCATGACCCAGCAGGGGTCAGTAATAAGAATCAACAGATACCAGCAAGAGTAGAGGTCAACAGAAAGAGGAGTACAATTTGACAGATCAAACAAGCTATTAATGATTATTACTTGTTTCACTCCCACACACACAATAGCTTGTTTGTTTTATTCCCCCCCCCCCCCCCCACACACACACACACACATACTGTTGAGTGCTAAACACTGTCTCTTTCACTCTAAATACTTAACCTCTGGGAATATCCCCCACTACTGAGATTGTGTAGTTGATGTTTGGTAGGTGTAGGACAATATCACCATCGCTGCCACAATCTTTATCAAAATAAAAACACACCCTTTTCAATACAACTTAGTCACAATCTTCTCAATTAAACTGGTCTGGTGGGAATTTTGAGAGGAAAACATCACGTCAATCATTTAGTGGACATTGGTCGGGGTCAATCAGAAGCCAGAAGTGTGCCTAATCATTGGTGCTCCCGAGTGGCGCAGCGGTTTAAGGCACTGCTGCTCAGTGCTAGAGGCCTCACTACAGACCCTAGTTTGATTCCAGGCTGTATCACAACCGGCCATGATTTGGAGTCCCATAGGGCAGCGCACAATTGGCCCAGTGTTGGCCAGGGTAGGCCGTCATTTTAAATAAGAATTTGTTCTTAACTGACTTGACTAGTTAAATAAAGGTTAAAACATACATTTGTTAAAAATTTGTTATGAATCCACTGTGTCTGCTGTGTATGACGCTAATACATTACATTGGAAGAGTCATATAGTTGACTTATCTCTTCTGTTTTTGACTAGGGCCATTCTGCTACATGTCTGTTTTCCTATGCAGCAGCCAAGACTCGTCAACATGAACTAGACTGGACAGAAATTATTACTCTGACATACCCAAATAAATAACCATTGTCAAATATTCAAAGTTTAAATGTTCATATTTTACATTTACATTTTAGTCATTTAGCAGACGCTCTTATCCAGAGCGACTTACAGTAGAGAGCATACATTTTTATAACATTTTACATATTTTATTTTATTTTTATTTTTATTTTTTTTACATATTACATATTACATTTTACATACTGGGACAAGGATATCCCTACCGGCCAAACCCTCCCTAACCCGGACGACGCTATGCCAATTGTGCGTCGCCCCACGGACCTCCCGGTTGCGGCCGGCTGCGACAGAGCCTGGGCGCGAACCCAGCCCAGTCTAGGCGCGAACCCAGAGACTCTGGTGGCGCAGCTAGCACTGCGATGCAGTGCCCTAGACCACTGCGCCACCCGGGAGGCCATATGACCAGTCAAGATAGTTTTGTAGAAAAAAACATTAAGAAGAGAGTGACAGAACAACAGGGGATGTAGATCAAGAATAGATCGTATGACAAGGGACAGAGTATCATAGAAACTGACTGTGATGACTTCCACTGGGATGGGCACAGGCAGTTGGGCACTGATGGCAAAGTTGATTTCCTTGCTTGCGATTAGAAACACCATGGATACACCACTGACCAACAGAGTGGGGAGATGGGTTTGAGGCAGCTTGGAGCACACCTCCACCAGGGTCTAAGGACAAGGGTCTCACTGATATTAGAGCAGGGTCAGGGTGGTGTTCAGAGGTTGACTTAAAGTGTCAGTTGAATTAGTGTCACACACACACACACACAAACACACATACACGATGCAAACACACACACATGATGCAAACACACACACATGATGTAAACACACACGCACGGTACTCACATAAACCAGTGACACGGGTCCACTGAAGCATGTGGTTGACACCCCAAAGAGCTGTGCGATCACACAACCACAGCATGGGCAGCAGCTGCTGTTGTGTAGGATCGCACCAGGGGTTCCGACAGGTAGATACCCACAAACACAAACTTCACCACCCCCAGTACCACCTAAAAGTGGAAGCATGAAAATTCAAACACAACATAGTGTATACTTACTGTCAGTCATAGTAAGGATAAATTATCCATGATTGTCTGATTATGTGTCATAGCTCTTGTGTTGTATTGTATTGTATTGAAGCGTAGTGTAGCATATTGTCTTGAGTTGTGTTGTATTGTATTGCATTTTCTATTAGCGTCTGAACTGTTCTGTTTGTGACCTGGATGAGTCCTCCTAGGAAAGTGTTAGCAACAGCGACCTGTACATATTACCTCATATTACCTGTACATATTACCTCAACCAACCGGTGCCCCTGACATTGTACCGGTACCCCCCTGTAATTATTTGTTACTTTTATTTCTTATCTGTATTTTTTTTAACTGCATTGTTAGTTAGGGGCTCGTAAGTAAGCATTTCACTGTAAGGTCTACACCTGTTGTATTCGACGCATCTGACTAATAACATTTGATTTGATTTGTAGGCATCCCTAGCAAAGATGCTCACCTCAATCAGGTTAGTCCTATTCATCATGACCAGGAAGTTTTTGTCTGGAGCCAACCTCTCTGTCACACTTCCAACCATGACACTGAGCACTGCATACGCACCCGCACACAAACACAACATATCGACACCTGTGTATGTACATTGTATACACATAAAGAATTGGGCTGACTGAGAGTGTTAATCTTAGTCTTTATCAACCATTCCCAAACTACCGGTACATATTTCTGTCCACTTGCCTATGGAAATATGTCTGGACGTTCCAAAGAAGAAGTAGACCAATGCAGGATAAAGGGATGTGTATAGCTCAAACACTGGGGGCAAGGAGGCCAGCAATGCATATGCCAAACCAACGCAGACTATAGAGGAATCTGGTCAAAACAGCCGCACCCCCAGGGGGGTTGAAAGTCACCCAGTAAAATACTACTTGAGTAAAAGTCTAAAAGTATTTGGTTTTAAATATAATTAAGTATCAAAAGTAAGGTATGTTTTTTAAAATTTACACTCAGACATAATTTACAAAGGAAGCATTTGTGTTTAGTGAGTCTGTCAGATCAGAGGCAGTAGGGAGGACCAGGGATGTTATCTTGATAAGTGTGTGATTTGGACCATTTTCCTGTCCTGCTAAGCATGTGAAATGTAACTTTTGGGTGTCAGTGAAGTGTATGGAGTAAAAAGCACATTATTTTCTTTAGGAATGTAGTGGAGTAAAAGTAAAAGACGTCAAAAATATATATAGTAGTGCTTTAAAGTATTTTTATAGGAAGACAGGTTCATTTTACTGCTAACCTGCAAACCATTACATGGGCTTGCTCCTACCTATCTTTCCGATTTGGTCCTGCCGTACATATCTACACGTACGCTACGGTCACAAGACGCAGGCCTCCTAATTGTCCCTAGAATTTCTAAGCAAACAGCTGGAGGCAGGGCTTTCTCCTATAGAGCTCCATTTTTATGGAATGGTCTGCCTACCCATGTGAGAGACGCAGACTCGGTCTCAACCTTTAAGTCTTTTTTTTTTTTTTTTTTTTTTTTTTTTTGGGGTGGATCAGCTTAATATTGCGGAAAGAATGTTGCTTCCAATGTAATTGTCTGCATCATTTCCAATCCCCCATATTTTTTTGGGTAAATATATATATCCATACACGCATGCATACATATATACATATATACATACACATACCTATATAGACATACATACTTTTTTAAAGAATATACCTTTATTATTATTCCCCGCAACCCTACCACCGCTCCCCCAATTGGAGTAAACTAATAAACACTTCTGCTTTTACCTTCAATTTATACATCTTATACCTATTTTACAGACACAGACTACTTTATAATAGTTCTCTCTTGTTTGTTCTTAGTCCTTCCTCTATTTCTGTTGTCCATCCAATTTTATTTCCACTTGTAACTGTGCTATTTCACAAAAGCTCCGCACCTATACACATTTCACAGATCCCGTATGCCCTACATTGTTTATCTTGTTATTAGTCCCACCCTTCAGTTCTACTCAACCCTTCCCATCTATCTTCCAACATCATCCATTTCGGATTTTTATTTGCCATATATTTTTCAACTGTGCTGTGATGCTTCACAAAAGATTTGAACCTTCCTATTCTCATAGCTTCTACAGATTGTAAATTAAAAATAAACATTTTTGCTAAAATAATTATTATATTATTGATTGATTGACTATGGCTTTTCAAATCCCCCAGTATTGCTATCTGTAGCGTTAGTTCTAGGCAAATGTTGCAATTCTTCAGCCATTCCTGGACCTGTGACCAAAAACGAGCTACATATGGACAATACCAAAATAAATGGTCTAATGACTCTGCCTCCTCACAGCAGAATCTACAGAGCTGGGAAGATTGTATACCCCATATATATAACATTCTATTAGTTGCAAGAATTTTGTACAATAATTTAAATTGAAAAATTCGAAGTTTTGAATCCGGCGTTGTTTTGCGTATCAATTCATAAACCATGTGCCATGGAATGGGTACATCGAACATCTCTTCCCAACTATTTTGCAATTTATATGGCACAGCTGTCAGTTTTTTGGTCCTTAAATGAAATTGGTATATGTTTTTATTTATCACACTTTTCTTTAACCATTTATGTTCTTTAATACAGGGCCGACATACAAGTTCCTTACTTTTTTCCCCTTCTACTTGCCTCTTCCATTTTTGTGGTAATGCTGCAATTAATTGGTTGTAATTTTGGGTAGAGCAGACATTTCCATATGTCTGTGTGAGCTGCATGTGTGACATAACTCCACCAGTCCTATTTATGATATCATTCACAAAAATTAAACCTTTTTTAAACATTTCTTCGATAAATACAGTTTTTTTATCAATTACTATATTTGAATTTAACCACAATATTTGTTGTACTATTTGTTCCGTCCTTTCAGGTGGATTAAACTGAAATTGCAACCAACTTTCTAAGGCTTGTTTAAAAAATAAGGATATTTTGGAGATTATTTCCTTTTCAAACAACCGAAAGTGAGCAGGTGTAATCTGAATAAAGGGAAAAAGGCCCTTCTTGAACATAGGATGAGACATTCGTACCAATTTACTAGAGAACCAGTTTGGATTTAAGTATAACTTTTGTATGACTGATGCCTTTAGTGAGAGGTCTAATGCTTTAATATTTAATAATTTCTGCCCTCCGAATTCATATTCGTTATATAAATAGGCCCTTTTAATTTTATCTGGCTTGCCGTTCCAAATAAAATGGAATATTTTTTGTTCATATAATTTAAAAAGCAGGTCACTAGGTGTAGGCAAAACCATAAGCAAATAGGTAAACTGTGATATGACTAAAGAGTTAATCAGGGTGATTTTTCCACAAATAGACAAGTATTTTCCTTTCCATGGTAGCAAGATCTTATCTATTTTTGCTAACTTTCTATAAAAATTTATTGGAGTGAGATCATTTCTTTCTTTTGGGATTTTTATACCGAGTATATCCACATCTCCGTCAGACCATTTAATTGGTAAACTACATGGCAATATAAAATGTGTATTTTTTAGTGATCCAATACGTAATATGGTACATTTATCATAATTTGGTTTTAATCCAGAGAGGATAGCAAAGGTATCTAGATCCTCTATGAGGCCGTGGAGAGACTCTAGTTGTGGTTTTAAAAGAAAACATGAATCATCAGCGTACAATGACACCTTAGTTTTTAAGCCACGGATTTCTAATCCATTAATATTAATGTTTGATCTAATTTTAACAGCTAACATTTCGATGGCAATAATAAATAGATATGCCGATAGTGGACAACCTTGTTTTACTCCTCTAGATAGTTTAAAACTTTCTGAGATGTAGCCATTATTTACTATTTTACACCTAGGGTTACTATACATAATTTTAACCCATTTTATAAGAGATTCCCCAAAATTGAAATATTCTAGGCATTTATATATAAACTCCAGTCGTACTTTATCAAAAGCCTTTTCAAAATCAGCTATGAAAACCAGACCTGGTGTCCCCGATATTTCATAGTGTTCTATTGTTTCCAGTACTTGCCTTATATTATCTCCAATGTATCGTCCATGTAAAAAACCTGTCTGATTAGGATGAATAATATCTGACAAAACTTTTTTTATTCTATGCGCCAAGCATTTTGCTAGGATTTTTGCATCACAACACTGAAGTGTAAGAGGTCTCCAATTTTTTAATTGGACTGGATCTTTATATATACCACTTGGGTCCTGTTTCAGTAATAACGATATCAGACCTTCTTGTTGCGTGTCTGATAATCTACCATTTATATAGGAGTGGTTAAAAAAAGCTAATAATGGTCCTTTGAGTATATCAAAAAAAGTTTTGTATACTTCCACTGGTATGCCATCCAGCCCTGGAGTTTTCCCATCCTTAAAGGCCCCAATTGCATCAAGCAGTTCCTCCTCTGTAATTTGGCCTTCACATGAGTCTTTCTGTACAGATGTTAATTTTACATTATTAATAGGAAAAAAATCCATACAATTAGTTTCAGTTAGTGGAGATGGAGGAGCCTGAAACGAAAACATATTCTTAAAGTACTTTACTTCCTCTTTCAAAATATCATTTGGTGAATCATGCGTGACTCCATCATTTGTAACAAGTTTTAATACATTTTTTTTGGTAGCATTTCTATATTGAAGATTGAAAAAGAATTTGGTGCATTTTTCCCCATATTCCATCCAGTTCGCTTTATTTTTATAATGTATTACACTGGATCTTTCTTGAATAAGTTCCTCCATTTCTTTTTGTTTTTCCTCTAACTTATTCTGTGCCTCTATGGTACTGTTTTTATTGCTATCTAACTGTACTGTTAGTCCTTCAATTTCCTTTGTTAATATGGACTCTTTTGATCTAAATTGCTTTTGTTTTATAGATGAGTACTGAATTGCATGGCCTCTAAAGGCACACTTAAAAGTGTCCCATACAATAAGGGGATCTGCTGTACCTATGTTATGTCTGAAAAAGTCAGTTATAAAATCTTCTGTCCTAGTTCTAAACAATTTATCATCTAGTAGACTTTGATTAAATTTCCAATATCCTCGCCCACGTGGAAATTCTGTAAGAGAAATATATATGCCAATTATGTGATGATCCGACCGCATTCTGTCCCCTATCAACACTTTTTTAACTTTTGGTGCCAGAGAGAATGGTATAAGAAAGTAGTCAAGACGACTAGCTTGATTCAGCCTCCGCCATGTATATCTCACTAAATCAGGGTATTTAAGTCTCCATATATCCACTAATTCCAATATATCCATGACATTCATGATTTCCTTAAGTGCCTGAGGGTGATAGTTTGTAGTGTGATTTCCTTTCCGGTCTATAGAGGTATTTAAGACCGTATTAAAATCTCCCACTATAATAATAGAGTCTAGTGTTGCTTGTAGAGTTGATAAATTCTTATATATATTTTCAAAGAAGCTTGGATCATCATTATTCGGACCGTATAGGTTAACAAGCCATATTTGTTTATTGTCCAATAACATATTTAAAATAATCCATCTACCTTGAGGATCTGTTTGGACAATTTGCACATTTGGATCAAAATTATTGTTAATTAAAACCATCACCCCTTTTGAATTTCTTTGCCCATGGGAGAAATATATTTTGCCCCCCCAGTTCTTTTTCCACAAAACTTCATCTAAAACTGTTGAATGGGTTTCCTGTAAACAATAGATATTATAATCCTTCTCTTTTAGCCAGGTAAATACTGATCGTCTTTTCTTATTATCTGCTAAGCCATTACAATTGTAACTGGCTATACTTATTTCACCACTTACCATAATGAGACACACCTTTCATTCTTTTAATCAGAATATATTTTTGTAAACGTACTATTAAAAAGTAACATAATGATTGAGTGTCTATATAGTTGTACCATGATATTTGCATTTCTACTAAGTAAACCTCCAATTGGTCCCTACTATTCCACCCGCTAAAAGGCCTCATCTCGAGATGGCTTGTCATCCCAATGCCCGGTAGACCACCCTCGACCCCCTGTATCCCATAGCCCTGAACCGACTGGGATCCATTCTTTGAAAAGAGCATACAGTGCCATTTACCGAATTGAAGAAGATCAATTACCATATGCATTTCCATTGCCCTCACCTCGATTTGTATTATATATATCTGTGGATCATCCTCTATTGTCCCTAACATCTTTTACTTCTTCCTTCGCAACAGTTGTGGGATACACACATACACCCACACACACTCAGCCCTTACCCCCACACAACCATAAGCTCACTTTCTCAACAATTGCACCATCCCAGAGCCCAACTCAAGATGGGTCATGATTTACAAATGCACTTGCAGTTGCAGCTGCATGAGAAGGCCTGCAAGACCGCACAAAAAATTAGCAAAAATTGAGAGATTTATTTACCATTGTCATATCCTAGATAATGGAGGTCAAATGTACACCTTATTCCTGAAACACCCACAATACGGCCACCCGTCATGACCATGTCCCCACGCATCTCCATGCAGTCCGACTTTGATTTTGTGCCGCCAGGGCCACAATAATATACCCCCTCTCTGAATGTCCGAGTGTGACCCCCTCCCCATGGGTTACTGCAGCTAGTGTTGCCAGCACTGCCACTGCCTGGGTGGGGGCACCCCACCGGAATCCCCACCGGCTAGGTACAAGGTCGTCAAGGTTCTCATTAGCAGCTTTGAGAATTTCCTTGTATATTATGCTCTCCCTTATTGGGGCTTTGGCTTTGCAGGACCAACCCTGCCAAGCAGGCTCAGAATCTTGAGGGGGCAGTGCTGCTCTTGGTCTCTGACCTCATTTTAGCTGCATACAGACCGCTTACAGCGGGCACATAAAACAGTTAGGGACTTCTCCTTAGTATCTGGGTCATTCAGGTGGGTGTCTAGGGTATAGTGCCATGGACCGTACCATTAAAATAGGATAATAAATAATTAGATATAATTTATAAAAAAATAAATAAAAAATGTAGTTCTCCATGATAGGACAATAAATAAATAAGACGTATAATTCATTATAAAAGTATATCCATCATCTGAACAACATTGAAAGCCCTCTCATACCCGGCTCACAGCAATACATTGGCTCTGGGATATGCAACCATTTCATTACTCACTCACTCAACTTTCCAAACATAACAAATAAAATAAAAAATAAACACAAACCATACCATCCACACATACTGTGCCTTCTGTTTACTTAGTTTTTATCTTCACTATGTTGAATTAGTGCTTGTGTGTTCAATTAGTTATATGTGAAGATTTATAGAAAAGCTATATTTTTTATTGTATTGTTACAATCAGTAACCGGGCTTGAATTGTGTTTATTTCCCTCGTCTATGAGAACTTTGTAATTTTTAAAATAACCATGGAGTAGTCTTTGTGTCTCTGAACAACTGGTTATCAATATATAGTTTATCAACGACGAGAGCTACTTGTTTCGCTTTTAATCTATTTTCTTTGAAAATTGGATACAGAACTTTGCGCCGTTCTGCAATTTCCTTCGGAAACTGATCATTCATGCCAATTTTGGTCCCAGCAAGTCTTTTACCCAGACTTTTAACCATTATTTTATCTTTAAATGAAGCAAATTTGGCAACGATTGGGCGTTCGTACCTCTGCCCTCTCTGTCCGAAGCGGTGAACGCGTTCAAGTTGGATTTTGTCGATAACTTCGCGTGGAATCTGAAGCGCTGTAAGGAGGAACTCTCTAACTATAGATTCAGGAACTTCTCCTTCTTTTTCTTGGATACCTGTAAGTACCAAATTCTCTCTCATGGATCTAGTTTGTATGTCTAGTAAGGTTTCCTTCAGAACGGTGTTCTCCTTTTTAATTCCATTCATTTCGGTTTCAATCTTATTGACTGTCCCTTTTAGCGCGTGTGTTTGCTTCTCCAATGTCGCAGCTTTTTCATCACTCATCTCTAGGCTTGCCTTCAACTCTTTTATATCCTTACTAACTAATTCAAGTATACCCAGTTTGTCATTTATTGATTTTAACAGATCGGTTTCGACCTTTACCATTCCCGGTGGTGAGAATATTAAATCATCAGTGTCTGTAGAAGAGTCACGTTTTCGTTTTGTAATCGGTTCCCCTGTCTTACTCTCCGTCATGTTTGGTTGTTGCCTGTTTTCGTAATATTTGTCGATAAATGTCTCTAGTTTTAGGATTTGTTTTGTGTTATTGTCCAGATTGAAGGTTATCACTCACCAGATTAAGTAGTGCTAATATTTTAGTCTAATTTAGCAGATATTTCGAATATTATGTTTTATCTTGAGGTGCTCTACATAAATCCCTTCAGTCCGCCATTACCCTTACGTTACCTTTACGTCATACGTCACTCTCTCTCCTGGTGGGGGGATTTCTACACACCAACCTTTAAGTCTTTACTGAAGACTCATCTCTTCAGTAGGTCATATGATTGAGTGTAGTCTGGCCCAGGAGTGTGAAGGTGAACGGAAAGGCTCTGGAGCAACGAACCGCCCTTGCTGTCTCTGTCTAGCCGGTTCCCATCTCTCCACTGGGATTCTCTGCCTCTAACCCTATTACAGGGGCTGAGTCACTCACTAGCCTACTGGTGCTCTTCCATGCCGTCCCTAGGAGGGGTGCGTCACTTGAGTGGGTTGAGTCGCTGACGTGGTCTTCCTGTCTGGGTTGGCACTCCCCCTTGGGTTGTGCCGTGGCGGAGATCTTTGTGGGCTATACTCGGCCTTGTCTCAGGATGGTAAGTTGGTGGTTTAAGATATCCCTCTAGTGGTGTGGGGGCTGTGCTTTGGCAAAGTGGGTGGGGTTATATCCTGCCTGTTTTGCCCTGTCCAGGGGTATCATCGGATGGGGCCACAGTGTCTCCTGACCCCTCCTGTCTCAGCCTCCAGTATTTATGCTGCAGTAGTTTATGTGTTGAGGGGCTAGGGTCAGTCTGTTATATCTGGAGTATTTCTCCTGTCTTATCCGGTGTCCTGTGTGAACTTAAGTATGCTCTCTCTAATTCTCTCCTTCTCTCTCTCGGAGGACCTGAGCCCTAGGACCATGCCTCAGGACTCTGGTATGATGACTCCTTGCTGTCCTCAGTCCACCTGGCCGTGCTGCTGCTCCAGTTTCAACTGTTCTGCCTGCGGCTATGGAACCCTGACCTGTTCACCGGACGTGCTATCTGTCCCAGACCTGCTGTTTTTAACTCTCTAAAGACAGCAGGAGCGGTAGAGATACTCTCAATGATCGGCTATGAAAAGCCAACTGACATTTACTCCTGAGGTGCTGACTTGTTGCACCCTCGACAACCAATGTGATTATTATTATTTGACCATGCTGGTCATTTATGAACATTTGAACATCTTGGCCATGTTCTGTTATAATCTCCACCCGGCACAGCCAGAAGAGGACTGGCCACCCCTCATAGCCTGGTTCCTCTCTAGGTTTCTTCCTAGGTTTTGGCCTTTCTAGGGAGTTTTTCCTAGCCACCGTGCTTCTACACCTGCATTGCTTGCTGTTTGGGATTTTAGGCTGGGTTTCTGTACAGCACTTTGATATATCAGCTGATGTAAGAAGGGCTATATAAATACATTTGATTTGATCTACAGTACGGTATATGTTTCATCTACAGTACAGTATATGGTTCATCTACAGTACAGTATATGGTTCATCTACAGTACAGTATGTGGTTCATCTACAGGAGAGTATATGGTTCATCTACAGTACAGTATATGGTTCATCTACAGTACAGTATATGCTTCCAGCCAACAGGCAGCATTGAGCATGAGCCACAGGACTACATCTATTTGCAATAAATCAGAAACTCACACACATATTCACACACATTAGACTAGTGCGTGGGTACACACATACACACAGACACACACACATCTTCTGTGCCTTACCTGAAGGACTTTTTTAGCCGCTCGGTTAGGGGAGGCTGTGTCAGATTAGTCCATTCTCTGAGTCAGCTCCTCCAGTTTCTGCTCATCCAGCACATTTCTCTCCACTCTGTAAC
Organism: Salvelinus namaycush; assembly: GCF_016432855.1. Lineage (NCBI taxonomy): Eukaryota > Metazoa > Chordata > Actinopteri > Salmoniformes > Salmonidae > Salvelinus > Salvelinus namaycush. The sequence goes on from NC_052326.1 coordinate 36,429,913, forward strand.
CCCTAGCCCTCCGCCCCACACCTATACCACCTTGTGGACAAGGTTGGGCTATTTTTTCCTCCCTGTGTAAGTCGCTTGAAGTGCCTGTCAATCCCTCTTTTATACAATATGACTATCTAGGAGGCATTTTTCCACCTCATATTTGATCATTCAAAGTCTTGAAGAGCCACATTTCAGGAAGGCTGGAATGTCCGGACTGCACTCTGGTCATAGGAAAGAGGTGTTCCACCAACAGATTTCTTACACTGCAAAAGTGATGCTAATGAACCATGAAAACACCAGGCAGCTGTCACGCACTGACCTTAGAGAGCCTTTTTATGTCTCTATTTGGTTTGGTCAGGGTGTGATTTGGGTGGGCATTCTATGTTCTTTATTTCTAGGTTTTGTATTTCTTTGTTTCTGGCCGAGTGTGGTTCTCAATCAGAGAAAGCTGTCTATCGTTGTCTCTGATTGGGGATCATACTTAGGCAGCCCTTTTCCCGCCGTCTGTGTGGGATCTTGTTCTTTGTTTGTGTGCAGGGAGTTTGCACATTGAAGCTGTTCGGTCGTTGTTATTCTTTATTGTTTTGTCCTTTCTAAGTTTCACTTCGTTATTAAATGATGTGGAACTCAAAGAACGCTGCGCCTTGGTCTCTTTCTTCCGACGGCACCCGTATCAGAAGATCCCACCACAAAAAGACCAAGCAGCGTTTCTTGGAGGAGTGGACATGGGAGGAGATAATGGAAGGCAAGGGACCCTGGGCACAGGCGGGAGAATATCTCCGTCCTAAGGAGGAGCTGGAAGCAGCTAAGGCGGAACGGCGACGCTACGAGGAGTTGGCTCAACGAGGCGTGCACGAGAGGCAGCCCCAGAATATTTTTGGGGAGGGGCACACGGGGAGATTGGCGGAGTCAGGTTATAGACCAGAGCCAACTCCCCGTGCTTGCCGTGGGGAGAGAGTGACCGGGCAGGCACCATGTTATGCGGCTCTGCGCAGTGTGTCTCCAGTGCGCACTCATAGCCCGGTGCGCTATATTCCAGCTCCCCGCATCGGCCGGGCTAGAGTGGGCATCCAGCCAGGACGGATGGTGCCGGCTCAGCGCATCTGGCCTCCAGTGCGTCTCTTCGGTCCAGGACATCCTGCGCCGACTCTGCGCACTGTGTCTCCGGTGCGCTCTCACAGCCCAGTGCGTCCTGTGCCAATGCCCCGCAGTTGCCGGGCTAGGGTGAGCATCCAGCCGGGAGGGGTTGTGCCAGCTCTGCTCTCCAGACCTCCAGTGCGTCTCCACGGCCCAGTGATGATCCATGGCACGAAGCCTCCAGTGATGATCCATGGCACGAAGCCTCCAGTGATGATCCATGGCACGAAGCCTCCAGTGATGATCCATGGCACGAAGCCTCCAGTGATGATCCATGGCACGAAGCCTCCAGTGATGAGTCATGGCATGAAGATTCCAACGACGGCCTCCAGTCCAGAGCCTCCAAAGACGGTCTCCAGTCCGGAGCCTCCAACGACGGTCTCCAGTCCAGAGCCTCCAACGACAGTCTCCAGTCCGGAGCCTCCAGCGACGGTCTCCAGTCCGAAGTCTCCAGCGACGGTCCCCAGTCCGGAGCCTCCAGCGACAGTCCCCAGTCCGGGGCCCGCAATGAGGGTCCCCAGTCCGGGGCCGGCAGCGAGGGTCCCCAATCCGGGGCCCGCAACGAGGATTCCCAGTCCGGGGCCGGCAGCGAGGGTCCCCAGTCCGGGGCCCGCGGCGAGGGTCCCCAGTTCGGGGTCGGCGACGAGGATCTCCGCACCAAAGGCGCCACCAAAGTGGGGTGAGCCAGAGGTGGAGCGGGGTCTACGTCCCACACTAGAGCCGCCACCGCGGATAGATGCCCACCCAGACCCTCCCCTATAGGTTCAGGTTTTGCAGCCGGAGTCCGCACCTTTGGGGGGGGGGTACTGTCACGCCCTGACCTTAGAGAGCCTTTTTATGTCTCTATTTGGTTTGGTCAGGGTGTGATTTGGGTGGGCATTCTATGTTCTTTATTTCTAGGTTTTGTATTTCTTTGTTTCTGGCCGAGTGTGGTTCTCAATCAGAGGCAGCTGTCTATCGTTGTCTCTGATTGGGGATCATACTTAGGCAGCCCTTTCCCTCCTTCTGTGTGGGATCTTGTTCTTTGTTTGTGTGCAGGGAGTTTGCACATCGAAGCTGTTCGGTTGTTATTATTCTTTATTGTTTTGTCCTTTCTAAGTTTCACTTCGTTATTAAATTATGTGGAACTCAAAGAACGCTGCGCAAAGGTGCGGTCTCTTCCTTCCGACGACACCCGTTACAGCAGCCAGTAGCTGATGACATACTAGTCCTGTCATCTATTACAGACAGCTGTGGTTTAGAGGACAGTGGACAGACTGAGACAAAGGATATGGAAATTATAGATTAACTTCAGGTGGAAAACAACATACTACATATACAGTACATATAGCATTTTCTGATTTACGGCCTACACAGGATATCACAGGGAAATGCCTTCAGTTTAAAAAAAACTAACAATTTTGTTTTGCAATACCTGTAGGGTTCATAAGGGTCCTTCATTGCTTTGTTCAGGATGTTCACACCATAGAGATCCTATGCAATTACTAATTCCTAATTCTATGGTTCACACCACCTCAGGTTAAAATTTGAACATCAATCTGTTGAGTGGTATGAACAAAGTATCAGCTGCATCATCGCAAGTTTATTATTATGATTATTATGAATATTGTGATTATTATCATTCAAAATGACTGTAGTCGCTTTAAGAGAGTGACATGAAGAATCCAACCCAGAAGCTGGTTCCATGTGCCAGTCCACAGATACATAAGCCTACCCCCCCCCCCCCCCCCCCCCCCCCCTTCCCCCCAAAAATATAGCGTTAGCAAAGAATAGCAATCGGGTTGTATTTTACTTGTGAAATTCTAATAGACCATTGCTGAACATTACACAACATTATCATATGTGAGTCTCCTGACATTATTCCGTGTAAAAACAAAATGTGCCCCTCGCCCCTATATGCCTGCTGCCTCTCTGACCCAGTTGCCGTTCCATTGGCCATATCATAGTCTATTTTAGGTGTGTTGCTCAGCTCAGAGGGCCAGGGCATTCAGGCAGGGAAGCGAGAAAAGGGGAAGGTAAACAGTGCTGGGTTTCAGAGAGGATAGCTTGGCCCCCTGTCTCTCTCTGACCACTCTTCCTGGTGCATTCATCTACATTAACAACAACGCCTGCAGCCTGGCTGACTGAGGAACCTGATGGTCTACTGGAATAAGAGGATTCCCACTGATCGGTAGGACAGGATGAAATAGGCTTGACTACTGTGTGATCAAAGGGCAAAATAATCTCTAATAACACTAAAGGGCGTAAGACTTTAGTAACATAATGCATAGTGGGAGATGATACTGATTAGTGTTTAACATGGATCCCTGGTTTCACAGAGGCAAGCAGGGCATGGACATGCTTTAGTTGCTGTACTGTTATGCTGTGGTGTATGTGTCAATATGGGAAATTAGAATTCCAGTAAGAAATGTTCGTCACACTTACTGATTTATATTGACAAGGTCAGAACTACAAATTTGAAGATAAGGAATGTCTTTTTAACTATCAAATATTCACAAAATGACTTAGATTACAAAACTCTACTCAACATAAATGTAAACAATGTACTGGGGTCTTGATCATATCAACATTGAACTTGTGTTTCTTTCTTTCTATACTTTCAGATAAAGAACCTCCTTGTTTTGATTTTTATTTAAATCTATTTACATTTTTCGTATTTTTTTTCTAAGTTATTACTGTTGAATAGACATTAGATCCAAATGGATCTGAGAGCTAAACATAGTCTGGGTCTTCTGGACCAGCTGAGGAAGATGAGGGAGACAGAGAAGCTGACAGATGTGGTGTTGGTGGCTGAGGACATCAGCTTCCCCTGTCATCGCGTGGTCCTCTCAGCCTTCAGCCCTTACTTCCGGGTCATGTTCACCTGTGGCCTGCGGGAGTGCAGTACTAGGGAGGTATTTCTGCGTGACACCCCAGCCGATAGCCTGGGTCTATTGTTGAACTACATGTACTGTTCTGAGCTCCCACTCAACAACACCAATGTACAGGGGGTGTCCGTTGCCGCCTTCCTTCTACAGATGGACGAGGTATTCAACCGCTGCCAGAGCCACATGAGGGAGAACATGGACGCTTCCAACTGCCTCGGGGTGTACTACTATGCCCGCGACCTTGGAGCCGAGGAGCTGGCCGACCATGCCCAGAGATACCTACGGACGCACTTCGTTCAGGTGTGTATGAGCGAGGAGATTCTAGAACTAGAGGCCCATAAACTGGGGGCGCTGCTGAGCTCCGACGACCTCAACGTGACACGGGAGGAGACCATCCTGGATGTGGTGCTGCGCTGGGTCAGACAGGACACTCTAGGAGATGGGGTGGAGGACGGGCGGAGTAGACACCTGGCTGAGCTCTTGAGGAAGGTGCGCCTCCCCCTGGTGGCCCCTGACTACCTGAAGGAGACCATGAAGAGGAATATGTCCCTTCTGGCAGATGCAGAGTGTCTGGAGATGATGGAGGAGGCTCTGGAGGCCACTGGGATGCACCCTGCAGTTGCTCCAAGGAAACTTAAGCTCCGCTATGGGATGGAGACCACAGATTTGCTACTTTGCATCGGCAACGAGGGCGGAGGGATCCGATCGCGGTATGGAAATTATTCAGAACGCAGCTTCTGCTATGCCCCCTCCACGGGCCGGACCTACTATATCACATCCCCGCGCTACGGAGATGTTCTGGGAGTCGTGTGTGCCGGGGTCGTCACCGAGGGCAACGAGATTGTGGTGGCTGGGGAGGCAGGGGTGAGGAAAATGGCCAGGCAAACGGACAGGAATGTGGAGATATTCAGGTAGGAATCTGGAAGAACGGTGTCATGAGCTTTGTGTGTTTGAATGAGATCATCAGCAGTAATAAACCTATTGGTCAGTGATGAGAGTGGCATACTGTGGCCAGGTAGTGCGTGTATGTAAACAACGCCACTCTGCTTGCTTAGCGAGTACCACTTCCTCCTGATTCGGCTCACACGAGGCTTGAACCCAGGGCCTCTGCCTTGCTAGCACACGTGACCGCCCTCCTGAAGCTTCTTACCAGTCTGTGCCACGCGAAAGCTAGCCATTCGCTGGTGCAAGTGGGGACACTTTAGACTGCTACATGTAGACAGGTAGAATGTGTGGTCAGGTGAGAATGATGGTTAGCACCCCTGTGTTTATTTTAGCATGCTAGAGTCTGACTAAAACCACTGTCCCTGACTTGTCTGTGTTGTCCTCCTCAGGTACAGGGTGGAGGCCCAAGGGACCTGGGAGCACCTGAGCTCAGCTGAATACCGAGACTCATACGCACTGGGGGCGCTGGGTGATACTATTTACCTGCTGGGAGGCCAGATGAAGCTGAAGAACCAGTACCTCATCACCAACTGTGTGGAACGCTGGTCCCTGCAGGGTGGGCCCTGGCGTAGTGCCGCCCCGCTACCAATGCCACTGGCCTATCATAGCGTGGTCCATCTGAAGGACCGCCTCTACGTGCTCGGGGGTCGAACTCCACAGGTAATGGACTAAAGAGAAGGGGTTTGATATACAGTAAAATGAATAGTCAGTCAATGCTACTCTGTCTTATGTTTGTGTTTGTGCGTTTGTGTGTGTCTGCGTGTGTGCAATGTGTCGGCAGGTAGGCCAAGGGGCGTTTAATTCAGTCTCACAACATCCATGTATTTTTGGAGTCCCTCACTCTCACTCATGTACACACTATGCTTGAGGCTGTGAGGCCTTGAGAGCAGATCTATCTGTGTCAGTATGTGACTGTGAGCCTGCTCTCTATCCCCTCCTCCTTCTCTAAACTCTGCACCTGTCCTGTCCTGTCCTGTCACTCCCCATGGCAGTCCTGGCGGATGGATGACGAGCCAGACCGCTTGAGCAACCGTCTGTTGGAGTATGACCCTGAGACAAACAAGTGGACAGAGCTGGGTCCCATGAAGCACTCTAAGTACCGCTGTAGTGCTGTGGTGCTCAATGGGGAAATCTACGTGATGGGTGAGATTTAAAAGATAAACAACACATAGGCTGTTTGTTTTTTAGCACATTGCTTTCATTAGTTTCATGATGGTCACTTCTCCTAGAGAAACCCCTCAACTCCCCCAACATAAATAGTATGTTTGGACAGATCAGTTTAAGAGTTTTTGAAAGTAGTACCTGACAACACAAGAAGTAAATGTCTCAGTACACGAAAACATCCCAGTTGTGTTCTAACAGGGGGCATCGGCTGTGAGGGGGTAGATCGTGGGCAGTCCCGTCGTTGCCTTGATGCTGTGGAGATCTACAACCCCGATGGAGACTTCTGGAGAGATGGGCCCACTATGCCCTCTCCGCAGATATCCCTACGCAGCAATGCCTCCAACGCCGGAGTGGTGGGGGGCAAGCTATATGTGTGCGGATACAACAAGGGAGCTGGTAACTAAACCCACTTTCCTTTCCACTGTTCATAAAAATTAGAAACCCACACACTGCTCTTACTAGTATCACTTAATTTTACTGAAGCTTACGTGTCAGCCTCTTGGCCTTCGCCAGAGCTTTGAAGGTCAACACGTAATCTTCAATAAAATTAAGTGATACTAGCAAGAGCAGTGTGCAGGTTTCTCTTTTCTTTGAAGTTATCACATTATTCCCGTGCACCTGCAGCAAGTGCCTTTTTTTACTTTCCACTGTTCGAAAAACTGTGACATCACGTGGGACTTGTTTGAGTAAACGATTACCTGTCCTTTTAAGAACTAAACAAGTTGACTGTAGCTGAAGGCTGTTTAATTTGATTGCCACACCACTCTTTAAAATGCCTGATTCTAATAGTGACAAAAATTATATTCCTGGCCTATGCCAATCCCTGTGTCCCTCAGATTGTCATGAGGACATAATCAAGGACATCCTGGAACTAGACCCATGGGAGAACTGCTGGACCGTGGTGGCCCGCCATGTTCTGATGCATGATGCCTACGACGTCTGCTTGGTGGCAAGCCTCAATCCCCGGGAGCTCATGTCTCCCCCGGCAGACCTAGTAACTCAGTGACACCCACCCATCCTAAGGTCCCATTCTTATCTAAGAGCAGCTTGGGCAATAAAGATTTTTTCTGAAAACTGAGAGCTGATAATATTGAGCAAGACCTTTCTGCTGCTGTGGTCCAGGAGTGAAAATGCAGTAGTGCTGGCTGATCCTGGTGATGCTTGTTGGTTTATTGAGATGCATTTGATCTCTCGTGACATTACAGTTAGTGTTTGAAGCCCTGACCTGAGTGGGGCACTGCACAAAATCCAACTCTGCACTTGTCTTGAACGGTATATGAACTACTAACTTGCACATTTAGAAGTAGACATTGTATCTATCTTCAATGAATATCATACCTTAGTGGGTTTTATGGCACAGCTTGTAAATATAATTGTTGTGATTTTGTATCTCGTTGTAAAATGCCTCTCTAGCTATCTCTAGAATTTTGGAAAGTAAACCATAGACAGGTCCTTCACAATCTAGTGATTTTAAATCAATCATTCACTGCTTTTTGCTCTTTACATCTGTGTTCAAGATTTATATTTTTGTCATGCAAATAAAGCTTACATACAGTGCCTTGCAAAAGTATTCACCCCCTTAGCGTTTTTCCTATTTTGCTGCATTACAATCTGTCATTTAAATAGATTTTTATTTGGATATCATGTAATGGACATACACAAAATAGTGAAATGAAAAAGATTACTTGTTAAAAAAATAATACTAATAATTTAACTGAAAAGTGGTGGGTGCATATGTATTCACCCCCTTTGCTATTGTTGGAATCGGCTAAACTTTGAACATTGAGATATTAAATAAATGAGAGAGACAAAGCCTTGAATAGAAAGAATCTGAAACCTGTTTCAGTCTTCCAGAGATTTGAGACAGGGACGGAGGTTCACCTTCCAGCAGGACAATGACCCTAAGCATACTGCTAAAGCAACACTTGAGTGATTTAAGGGGAAACATTTAAATGTCTTGGAATGGCCTCGTCAAAGCCCAGACCTCAATCCAATTGAGAATCTGTGGTATGACTTAAAGATTGCTGTACACCAGCGGAACCAATCCAACTTGAAGGAGCTGGAGCAGTTTTGCCTTGAAGAATGGGCAAAAATCCCATTGGCTAGATGTGCCAAGCTTATAGAGACATACCCCAAGAGACTTGCAGCTGTATTTGCTGCAAAAGGTGGCTCTACAAAATATTGACTTTGGGGGGGGGGTGAATAGTTATGCACGCTCAAGTAGTTTTTTTGTCTTATTTCTTGTTTGTTTCACAATAAAAAATATTTTGCATCTTCAAAGTGGTAGGCATGTTGTGTAAATCAAATGATACAAACCCCCGAAAAATCTATTTTAATTCCAGGTTGTAAGGCAACAAAATAGGAAAAATGCCAAGGGGGGTGAATACTTTCACAAGCCACTGTACAATTGAGTCTTTGCTCAGGCTTAATCATGTATTTGTGGAAATACTTCAAATGGGAAGGAACAATGTCGCTACCTCGCTCTCCAACCAAGTTTAGAAACCCTGTACAGTACTATACAAAACATTAGGAATACAAATGATATTGTCATGTCAAATGTTTGTGCTATTTGTCAAGCATATAACGCATGTGCCCTTGTGGTTGACTATGACACCATAAGACTTTTACATATCTGGTCTGTTTTGTTGGCAATAATCCACTCAGTGAGTAAAGATAGAAAAAGTTCTCTCCTTTCAACTATTCATCCCACTGCTTCCCTCTTTTCATCCCCTCCTTTTTGTGTGGCCAGATATTCTCTGACCTTTCATCACACAATTAATCAACAAAACACAAATATTAGCGTCTCTCATTATTTTCTATAAAAGGTTTAATCTTACTTAGGATGTCAGATGTAACATTTTCAGTTTCAAATTTTTTTTTCAAAACACAGCCTGACAGCCTGGGGCTCAGCCTGAGTCTTTTCCTAGGCGGGCCTGACATTGTTCCCTGTGGCCCCGCACACAGAGCTGTTACTGTCCTGGGACCACAAGCTGAAATGGTTGCGGTAGCCTCCAGAGGCTTTGTTAGACCTTTTCTCCTTGTCCTGCTGTCGTTTCTGAGGTTCTGGTTTGAGAATGTCCATTCCCATACTGTTGGGATCATGCTGCTCCTTGCTAGTCGATCCATCTCCCTGCTTCCTTTGATTTTTGAGGGGCTGTCGGTTCTTGTCCTGACCCCTGCCCACTACTCCACCATTACTCCTTTTCTGTGGTGGCATCAGTGCCCTCCTCCTGCTCCTGAAGGGCGGTTTCCTCTGTCCCTGGCCTCTCTGGGTGAACCTACGTATAGCCATGGTGCTCCTGCCCCTGGGGCTCTCTGAGGGGACCGCTGCAGGCTTGCTGTGGTCAGGCTGGCTGCTCTGCTCTGGATCGCAGTTTGAGTTCATGATGATGCAGGTGCTCCTAATGGTCACGTCCTGTAGCAGCGCGTAGGCCCTGCTGGGGTCCTGAAAGCCCTGCATGGGGTACTGTAAGGCTGTAGCTGCAGAGGGTCCTGTGCCTGTCCCTGGTCCATAAGTCACAGCGGTAGAGCGTGTTTGGTATGGGTACACCATCTGCCAGGAGGTCTTAGCCAGCTTATCCAGCACCATCTGGCTATACCACTCCAGCTGATCCTCCTCCGCCTCCTCCATCATCACAGGAGGAAGGTACAGGGCTCTGGGGGCAATGGCCTGGCCCTGGTCACATCTCTGAGGGTCCTTCTCTGGGTCCTCTCTCTGCAGGGTGCAGCCGCCCTGCTGCCCCTCTTTCCGTCTCCCTTACACCACATGATGCCACTGCTTTACAAGGCACCGCAGAGACGTACACCTTCGAAGCACCTCTTCTCGTCACTCACCAGGCAGAACCTCTACAAGTCCTGGGGACATCTGGCCCGTGCTCTCTGTCACCCTGACAGGGGTGGGTTGGGGTTCGGACCAGTGCTGGGAAACTAAGGTGCCTAGAACAGACAGGGCTATTCCTAGCATGATTTTGATCCCGGCTCTGCTCATGTCTCAGGACCTCCAGCTTCTGCTGCAGGCCCTGCATGTGGCAGCTGAGTGCTGTAGTCTAAGACAGAATAGAAGACAACAACGTTTGTTTGTACCCATAATAACTAAAAGCAAAGACAACAGAATCAAATGTACATAATTTACATTAAATTATTATCTTTAGTATGTCAAATAGTATTCTCAGCACCCAGAACCAAATATTGTCTGTGCCGGCCAGCTAATGTTTGGTCTGTCATGAGAGACTAGTGTTATACAACGGGTGGGTCTAATCCTGAATGCTGATTGGTTAAAACCACATTCCAGCCGGTGTCTATTCCAAAAGTTAGCATGGCTAAATCTATGACCTTAAAATGCCTATTTATTCTGTCCATCTGAATGCGCAATCCACTGTCTCATCAGCCCAGCCAGGCAATTTATAAACTTGATCTCCACAAAAAAAACATTCTAGACATTATCTCACATTTCTTTTAGACTAACATTTCGTTTTCAACAGCTGAGATTTGAATAAACCTTGCTGTCGGTCTCTCCGACATTTGCAACATTGTTTCAATATTCAAATTTGATCTCCAGTTGTCGCATAGTATTAAATGTGTCAGGAGTCAGGATGAGACAGACAGGCAGGCAGCTTTTCTCAGCCAGTCGAAATCATGAATCAGCATCATGTTTATGGATATATAAACAAAAAGATATCAATAGAAAACAGCTAAAACGAAAAACGAAGCGCAGCTAGTTTGCAGTCTTTCCTGCTTCAATTTTAAGTGATTGTGTTAGCTGTGTTGTTGGCTAGCTCCTCTGAAATTGTCCATTGTCCTGAAGAGATCACATTTTCTATGCCAGGTGAAATCGTGCATTATTAGCTCACTGTTATGGATGTTTCCAAATAAATGTAATTATAAAACAGCTTAAACAAATGCAAATGCAGCTACTTCGTTGTTATTCTGGCTGCACTGTTTTACATGACTGTAAGTTAACCGTAGTTGGCTAGCTAGCAAGCAAGGGATATAGATATATATATTTTACCTTTATTTAACTAGGCAATTCAGTTAAGAACAAATTCTTATTTACAATGACAGCCTACCCCGGCCAAACCCTTCCCTAACCTGGATGACGCTGAGACAATTGTGCACCGCCCCATGGGACTCCCGATCACGGCTAGTTGTGATACAGCCCGGAATCAAACCCAGGTCTGTAGTGACGGTTCTAGGACTGCGATGAAGTGCCTTAGACCACTGCGCCACTCAGGATAAGAAAGTTGCCAGCCAGTAGGGCAATAGAACATTTAGAACAAAAAGACTTAACGACTGGGTCGCGCCTCTGGCAACCGAACTGATAGAACGAATGACCAGCCGGCTTGTGTAACAACCCTAGATTTGAATATGTTGGTAACCCATTGTATAAAAGTGATAATGCCCTCGAAGCCGGTGTTTGGAGACAATAAACTCAGCAAAAAAGAAACATCCCTTTTTCAGGACCCTGTCTTTCAAAGATAATTCGTAAAAATCCAAATAACTTCACATATCTTCATTGTAAAGGGTATAAACACTGTTAATGAACATGCACCTGTGGAACGGTTGTTAAGACACTAACAGCTTACAGACGGTAGGCAATTAAGGTCACATTTATGAAAACTTAAGACACTAAAGAGGCCTCTCTACTGACTCTGAAAAACACCAAAAGAAAGATGCCCAGGGTCCCTGCTCATCTGCGTGAACGTGCCTTAGGCATGCTGCAAGGAGGCATGAGGACTGCAGATGTGGCCAGGGCAATAAATTGCAATATCCGTACTGTGAGACACCTAAGACAGCGCTGCAGGGAGATAGGACGGACAGCTGATCGTCCTCATAGTGGCAGACCACGTGTAACAACACCTGCACAGGATCGGTACATCCGAACATCACATCTGCGGGACAGGTACAGGATGGCAACAACTGCCTGAGTTACACTAGGAATGTACAATCCCTCCATCAGTGCTCTGACTGTCTGCAATAGGCTGAGAGAGGCTGGACTGAGAGCTTGTAGGCCTGTTGTAAGGCAGGTCCTCACCAGACAACACCGGCAACAACGTCGCCTATAGGCACAAACCCACCGTCGCTGGACCAGACAGGACTGGCAAAAAATGTCTGGGAACTTTCAGGAAGAGTGGGGTAACATCTCACAGCAAGAACTGGCAAATCTGGTGCAGTCCACGAGGAGGAGATGCACTGCAGTACTTAATGCAGCTGGTGGCCACCTCAGATACTGACTGTTACTTTTGATTTTGACCCCCCCCCCCTTTGTTCAGGGACACATTATTCAATTTCTGTTAGTCACATGTCTGTGGAACTTGTTCAGTTTATGTCTCAGTTGTTGACTCTTGTTATGTTCATACACATATTTACACGTTAAATTTGCTGAAAATAAACGCAGTTGACAGTGAGAGGACGTTTCTTTTTTTGCTGAGTTTATTGGCACGGTTTGCCGGCCCTAACAACACCCGTGACAATATACTCCAAACAGCTTCTTGGGCATTATCACTTAAGTAACATACTTGTTACCAACTCATACACCCTCATTAAGTGTAAATTCAACATCAGGACAAAGGCTTTAAATTACAGATATAAATGCCACCTGTTCTCACCTCTGTCCTCCATCTCTTTCAGCATCTGATTCTGGGAGCTCAGTTTATTCAGCATGGCCTCAAATTGCTGTGCAAAGCCAAACTGCAGACTGGCTAGGTTTTGCTGCACTGTAAAATATGTTGAATGGTAATCCAAATGAATACAACACAATCCATAGAACTAGAGACCTATGTAAAAAGATCGACACCATCTATATTACATACTGTCCATTATAGCCACCAAGACCAGCTCATTCATCATAATTTCAAAATAGAGGTTAATTAAGACCTTTTCTAAAAATAAAATATGCACAAGATCATCATTTGACTACTGAACAAGTGCTCCCTCTACTGGTCTGAGAAATTATGTCTATATAAACATGTTTATTAATGAGAATTACAAAATATATTCTACTGAAAGTTAAGATAAATTGTTCTAAGCAATTTACATGTCTTTGCAAAATCTTTGTTGCCCGTTGTAGTGCTCTGATCAATGTGATTTACAGAGAGCTTGATCTGAAACCCAAATAGAAGCAGGGTTGATCATTATCATATCAGAAAACGAGTACCAGGCCAGCAGCACCATTCAGCAAAAATATTTTATTCTGGATGTTGACTTACATTTTCAAGGTTGTCACAAAACTGTAGGAATCCAGAGGTGAGAATGTCACTGATAAAAATACAATTAAACCTCAAAATAGGCTACCTTATATTGTTTGTATCTTTCGCACAATAAAACCCCTGCAGAAACATGGACATAGGTGACACTCATGAGGCACAGCTACCTCTCACAATTTGATTTTGCCTTTTTCTCATCCTCTTCAAAGAAGCTTGGCACCCTCACTTTGTCCTTTACGTCTCCGAACAGGAATAGTTTGGCATTGTAACTGATTAAAAATCTTTGTCTCACTTGCCTGAAACACAATGACCGGTTCATCATAAAACAACCCCTATGATGTAACTGGAATGATGAGATAGATCTTCTTCTTCTATGTTTTTGTTTTATTATTTCACTGCCATACTGTGTTTGATATTGTCTAGCCAACTTGTCTCAAGAGGACCACAATGGAAATAAGTCCCAGACTTTATTGTGTGTTATCCTCAATGATTTTATTCATGTGCAAGCATGGCTTTTAAGTGTTATGTGTGCTTGTTTTTTTTAAATGGTTGAATTAATAAACTAAACTAAACAAAGAGAAGCTCTGACAATTTGTAGTTTGTTCTTGAGCTCATCAGGTGAATTTCTAAACGTTGTGTTGTAAATTGATGGGATATTACATATTATGAGCAAATATAATGCATTTACTGAACTCAACACTGTGGCACAAACATGGACATGATGATGTGAAAAGAAGATGGTTCAGCAAATTGAAGAAAATATGGGCTAATATCTACCTCCTGTGACTGAGCTAACCGTACCGGATGTTCTGTTTGAAAAGCCCATGTCCCGCGACATGTCCTGAGAGTTTTCAGGCAAAAACTGGGATTCAAACAGAAACTGTGAGTCTGCCAAGCTGGAGTAGTCACTGGTAGCTCCATTCCTGATTGTGATAAAGAAGTTACTCAAAAGAAAGAAACCTGCAGAGATTTCCAGTAACCAAAATGTTACTCCAGCATCACTTGTGCCAAAATATAAAACATTTAAAGAAGCACAGAGAAGTAAATTGGATTTAATGAGGAAAAAGAAAGATATGGACATGGCAATTGCCAGAGCGACAAAGGGAGTCAAATTTCTGAAAGTCAGACAAGCAGAACCTCATTGTGTGACGAAAGGGAGCATCTCTGGTGAGACTGACCTTGCACTTAGTGCTGAAGAAACAAAGCAAACTGTTACCAACTTAGAACAATCAAATGTGACGTCTAAACGCAGAAAAAGTAAAAGAGCGCTACCCATGCTGCGAGGAAATGGGTCTGGACCTTGATGTTGCATCCTAACCTGCAAAAACTAAACTTGCATTTCAGTTACTGACTAATGGTGTAATTTAATGTTCAACAATAACAAAATAAAAAATTAACACAAAAGACATTAAAAAGTAAGAGGATTTGCGTATTTTCTTTACGATATTCTAGAATACAATTTTGATTTTAATTAGCAAAAACGTTTGAGACTTTTTAAAAACTTTGAGTCATGCATTTTAAGTAAAGTGAGAAATTCTTAGGAATCAACACATATGACCTCGTAAATATAATGGTGAATTCTCAAAAGAGGTCTTTGTAATACCTGATGTGCTTCATCCCAGGAAAAGAAAAGCTGTTCCTTTACTCTAAGAAAATTCAGACAGATTTCAGAAAAAAACAGCATGCACGACAGGAATCTCTTCATCTTGGCCAGAAAAAAAGAAATGGACCTGCTGACAAAGAAAAAAAGTCAGAGGAAGAGCCTGATCTTCTCTCTGTGAATAGCCAGTTGCACATTTGCCTGGACATTATCAATGACATTGTTACAAGTGATGAAGTGCAGGATTTTTTCCAAACTTTCCAAATACTTTGTTGAGACTGGTCCAGAGAAGAAATTCAAACAAATCCTTGCTGAATACAGATCAGACATCCTACCGCTCGTTGTTGAGGAATATGATACTATGTCTCACTCTGAAAAGACAATGATGTCCGTTGTGAATGAGCTCCTCTGTGGCTTACATTTGATTGGTTCCTTAGCTCATCAGGCAAAAACGACTCTTCTACTGTGGGAAAATAAGATTTTTGGAGATGAGGAAACAATAGCCCATAGCAGCCCTAACATTGGAACAACAGAGTTGGAGCCTGGAACAGTGCGTTTGGTGAGAACTGTGAGTGATGCTGTCCAAGAGCTGGGATGGGCAGAGGACGGTCAGCTTGTTCTGGGTTCTGAGTTCTGAGCTAATCACTGATCTTCTCTGGAGAGCCCCGACTTCAAAGGGAAAGGAGTTTGGGATGTAACGAAGATACCACACCCCTTTTACCAAGCTCAAAGAATGGCAGGATGATGGGATAGACCTTGAAGGAAATGTACAGTTCTTTGATGACATTGAGGTGCCCAAAGACCTTGTGTTGAACTGGCTTACCATGTGGCCAGACCCAGACTTTTTTGAATTGACCATTCAGGTTGTTGAGTTGATCTTAGCAAGTTTTTTGGAGGTATGTGGTAAAATGCCTGTCGATCTACAGCCAATGTCAAATATTGATGATCGAGGCAGAAAGGATTTGGGGGTATTCAAAAATCTTCAAAAGGCCAAGTCAAGTGCAGTCAGTGTTGTATTTGAAACCATGGACATGTTCATGAAGACTTGCACTTTGGAGTGGCTCCGGACTATGGACAAAGAAAAAAACTGTTGGTGTTAAAATCACTGCAGAAAGCAGTGAGACTAGTTTTGCCAAAAGGAATGAGGAATATTAAGCAAAGGTTTGCAAAGGTTTGCGTAGAGAAAAACACACAGAAGCAGTGGAGCTTAAGTGTGGACAGGATGTAGTCTAACTTTGAAAAAATTACAGAAACTGACAGATGCCCACATTAAAATGACATCAAAGGTGGTGAAAATATCAGCAGTGACCCCAATGCAAGTTGACACTACTTATCTCAATCTTACAATTACATCTTCTTGGGTATGACGCTACAAGCTTGGCACACCTGTATTCAGGGAGTTTTTATTCTCTGCAGATCCTCTCAAGCTCTGTCAGGTTGGATGGGGAGCGTTGCTGCACAGCTATTTTCATGTCTCTCCAGAGATGTTAGATCGGGTTCAAGTCCGGGCTCTGGCTGGGCCACTCGAGGACATTCAGAGACTTGTGCCGAAGCCACTCCTGCATTGTCTTGGCTGTGTGCTTAGGGTCGTTATCCTTTTGGAAGGTGAGCCTTCGCCCTAGTCTGAGGTCCTGAGCACTCTGGAGCAGGTTCATCAAGGATCTCTCTGTACTTTGCACCATTCATCTTTCTCTCGATCCTGACTAGCTTCCCAGTCCCTGAAACTAAAAACTATCCCCACAACATGATGCTGCCACCACACTTCACTGTAGGGATAATGCCAGGTTTCCTCCAGACATGACGCTTGGCATTCAGGCCAAAGAGCTCAATCTTGGTTTCATCAGACCAGAGAATCTTGTTTTCATGGTCTGAGAGTTCTTTATGTGCCTTTTGGCTAACTCTAAGCGGACTGGCATGCCTTTTACTGAGAAGTGGCTTCCATCTGGCCACTCTACCATAAAAGGCCTGATTGGTGGAGTGCTGCAGAGAATGTTGTCCATCTGGAAAGTTCTCCCATCTCCACAGAGGAACTTGAGCTCTGTCAGAGTGACCATCAGGTTCTTGGTCACCTCCGTGACCAAGTGTCACGTTCTGACCATAGTTCTTGTGTGTTTTACTTGTTTTAGTGTTGGTCAGGACGTGAGCTGGGTGGGCATTCTATGTTGTGTGTCTAGTTTGTCTGTTTCTATGTTTGGCCTAATATGGTTCTCAATCAGATGCAGGTGTTTTGTGTTGTCTCTGATTGGGAATAATATTTAGGTGGCTTGTTTTGTGTTGGGGTTTGTGGGTGGTTGTTTCCTGTCTTTGTGTTCGTTTCACGAGAGAGGACTGTTTCGGTTTGCCACGTTTGTTATTTTTGTATTTTGTTAAGTGTTCACAGTTTCATTTATTAAACATGTTGAGCACTGGCTACGCTGCGTGTTGGTCCGATCCCTGCTACACCTTCTCTTCTCGTGAAGAGGAGGAAGGCTGCCGTTACACCAAGGCCCTTCTCCCCCGATTGCTCAGTTTTACTGGGCAGCCAGCTCTAGGAATATTCTTGGTGGTTCCAAAATTATTTTATTTTAAAATGGAGGCCACTGTATTCTTGGGGACGTTCAATGCTGCAGAAATGTTTTGGTACCCTTCCCCAGATCTACAGTTTTTCCTATTTTGTTGCCTTTTACAACCTGGAATTAAAATGAATTTCTTTGGGGGGGGTTGTATCATTTGATTTACACAACATGCCTACCACTTTGAAGATGCAAAATATTTTGTGAAACAAACAAGATAAAAAAACAGAACTTGAGCATGCATAACTATTCACCCCCCCCAAAGTCAATACTTTATAGAGCCACCTTTTGCATCATTTACAGCTGCAAGTCTCTTGGGGTATGTCTCTATAAGCTTGGCACATCTAGCCACTGGGATTTTGCCCATTCTTCAAGGCAAACCTGCTCTAGCTCCTTCAAGTTGGATGGGTTCCGCTGGTGTACAGCAATTCTAAGTCATACCACAGATTCTCAATTGGATTGAGGTCTGGGCTTTGACTAGGCCATTCCAAGACATTTAAATGTTTCCCCTTAAACCACTTGCGTGTTGCTTTAGCAGTATGCTTAGGGTCATTGGCCTGCTGGAAGGTGAACCTCCGTACCTGTCTCAAATCTCTAGAAGACTGAAACAGGTTTCCCAAAGAATTTCCCTGTATTTAGCGCCATCCATCATTCCTTCAATTCTGACCAGTTTCCCAACCCCTGCCGATGAAAAACATCCCCACACCATGATGCTGCCACCACCATGCTTGGTGTTCTCTGGCTGATGAGAGGTGTTGGGTTTGCACCAGACATAGCATTTTCCTTGATGGCCAAAAAGCTAAATTTCAGTCTCATCTGACCAGAGTAGCTTCTTCCATATGTTTGGGGAGTCTACCACATGCCTTTTGGCAAACACCAAACGTGTTTGCTTATTTTTTTCTTTAAGCAATGGCTTTGTTCTGGCCACTCTTCCATAAAGCCCAGCTCTGTGGAGTGTACGGCTTAAAGTGGTCCTATGGACAGATACTCCAATCTCGGCTGTGGAGCTTTGCAGCTCCTTCAGGGTTATCTTTGGTCTCTTTGTTGCCTCTCTGAATAATGCCATCCTTGCCTGGTCCATGAATTTTGGTGGGTGGCCGTGGTGCCATATTATTTCAATTTTTTAATAATGGATTTAAAATGGTGCTCTGTGGGATGTTCAAAGTTTCAGATTTTTTATAACCCAACCCCGATCTGTACTCCTCCACAACTTTGTCCCTGACCTGTTCGGAGAGCTCCTTGGTCTTCATGGTGCCGCTTGCAGATCATATACTGAGATCATGTGAAACTTAGATTGCACACAGGTGAACTTTAACTAATTATGTGACTTCTGAAGGTAAATGGTTGCTTCCAGATCTTATTTAGGGGCTTCATAGCAAAGGGGGTGAATACATATGCACGCACCACTTCTCCGTTTGTTTTGGGGGGGGGGGGGGGGGGGGGGGTTGAAACAAGTAATTTTTTTCACTTCACTAATTTGGACTATTTTGTGTTTGTCCATTACATAAAATCCAAATAAAAATCCATTT
This sequence comes from Salvelinus namaycush, assembly GCF_016432855.1. Taxonomy (NCBI): domain Eukaryota; kingdom Metazoa; phylum Chordata; class Actinopteri; order Salmoniformes; family Salmonidae; genus Salvelinus; species Salvelinus namaycush. Next base: position 36,448,891 of record NC_052326.1, read on the forward strand.
AAATTACAGGTTGTAATGCAACAAAACAGGAAAAACGCCAAGGGGGATGAATACTTTTGCAAGGCACTGTATGCCTTGACACAATCCTGTCTCGGAGCTTTACGGACAATTCCTACGACCTTATGGCTTGGTTTTTGCTCTGACATGCACTGTGAACTGTGGGACCTTATATAGACAGGTGTGTGCCTTTCCAAACCATGTCCAATCAATTGAATTTACCACAGGTGGACTCCAAGTTGTAGAAACATCAAGGATGATCAATGGAAACAGGATGCACCTGAGCTCAATTTCGAGTCTCATAGCAAAGGGTCTGAATACTTTTAAAAAAGTATTTTATTAGCAATACGGCTGCAACGTAACGAAATGTGGAAAAAGTAAAGGGTTCTGAATACTTTCCAAATGCACTGTACCTCAGTGTTGTGCACTGTGAGTGAAGTGGTGAAAGAGTCTGAAACGCACAAACATTGAATTTATCCTAAAAGTCTACTAAAAAGTGTAACTTTGTCCTCGTTTCTTGGCTATTTATATAGTTTTGTTCACACGCCAGGTTGTTTTTCAATGTCAATTTAAGCTTGCTAAACTGCTAGTGTATAAACATGTTGGAGATTCTCATTTCACAGACAGACATTCATGCCTCACTGTTACCTTATGAATATGAATATGTACCGCCTTCAGAAAGTATTCATGCCCTTTATTCCACATTGTTGTTACAGCCTGAATCAAAATGGATTCTCACCTATCTACACACAATACCCCATCATGAAAAAGTGAAAACATGTTTAGAAATTGTTGCAAATTTATTGAAAATGAAACAGGGGTGTGAACTTATGTAAATGTCTGAGTCAATACTGTGTAGAAGTACCTTTGGCCGCGATTAAAGCTTTGAGATGTCTTAGGTATGTCTGTATCTGCTTTACACATCTGGAATTTTTTTTCTTCCCCCCATTCTTCCTTGTAGATTTTCTCAAGCTCTTAAGCATTCCAGCATTGCTTTGGCTGTGTGCTTGGGGTCATTGTCCTGTAACGTAAATGTTTGCCCCAGTCTGTCATTTGCACTCTGAAGCATGAAGGATTTGCCTGTATTTAGCTCCATTCCTTGTTCCTCCTATCCTTACCAGTCTCCCAGTCCCTGCCGGTGAAAAGCATCTCCATAGCATGATGCTGCCACTAACATGCTTCACGGTAGGGTTGGTGTGAGGCCGGTCATGAGCTGTGCCTAGTTTTCTCCAGATATATAACGTAAACTCACCCCATTACGTACAAATGTGCGCAGCCGCGACATTCAAACGAGGCTGCAAAGAAAACTAATGGGACTGTAGCGACTGTGTTGACTTCAAAATCTGGGGTGTGAACTACGTTTCTATTCAAGCGTTAATCGACATGGTAATGGCTCTATAGTATTGGAGAAAAGTTTAAAAAAACTGACCCTCCGTTACATCGTGACGTGTCATGCCGTAACGTACAGCACGCATAAAACAACTATTTCTGTCTTACAATCTCTCTCCACCAGGTGTAGGACTTCTCTCATTGTTTAAAAACAAGAAATGGACAGTGACGGTGGTAAGGGGGATACCTAGTAATTTTTTGCGTCGTCACTACAAGCGATCATGACTCTCAAAAGACAATATTTACTTCTGAAGATCACTTTAGCACCGCCCTAAAAACCCGATTCAAATTCGACACAAACCTTCAAATAGGTATGTAATGACACATTATATAAACTCTTTATAGTGTTTTATTTACATTTTAGAGACGATAAGGTGAAAAGTTGGAAAGATCGAGTGAAAAAAAAGCCGTTTTCCCACATGACATCTCTCCTTCTCACTATCACGCATTAGTTTCGCTTCCCCACCTGCCATTTTTAAAAAGACCAGACGGAGTTCATTGCCTTCTTGAATCATGCAGAAATGAGCAGCGTGGAGGTCATGTCATTGATTTTGTTGGAAAGGGGAGAAATTGTTCTTTACAATGGTATTGACATTACAGTTGATCTGGAAGTATTACGTTTTTGGGGCGCTAAAATAAGGTCAATTGTACGGACCGAGGCGATGTACAAAAGTGAGTGATTTTACGTTATTGGTTTTGCTTTCAGGCCAATTAGTTACAGAAAAAGTACCCAATTGTCATACTTGAGTAAAAGTACAGATACCTTAATAGAAAATGACTCAAGTGAAAGTCACCCAGTAAAATACTATGAGTAAAAGTCTAAAAGTATTTGGTTTAAATATACTTAAGTATCAAAAGTACATTTAATTGCTAAAATATATTTAAGTATCAAAAGTATAAATAATTTCAAATTCTTTATATTAAGCAAACCAGACGACACCATTTTAAAAATGTTATTAACATTTTACGGATAGCCAGGGGCACACTCAGACATTATTTACAAACAAAGCATTTGTGTTTAGTGAGTCCGCCAGATCAGAGGCAATAGGGATGACTGTGGATGTTCTTTGATACTGTAAGTGTGTGAATTTGACCATGTTCCTGTCCTGGTAAGTATTCAAAATGTAACGAGTACTTTTGGGTGTCAGGGAAAATGTATGGAGTAAAACAGCATTATTTTCTTTTGGAATGTAGTGAAGTAAAAGTTTTCAAAAATGTAGTAAAGCACAGATACCCCCCAAAAAACTACTTAAGTAGTACTTTAACATATTTCTACTTAAGTACTTTACACCACTGCATTTTTGTCTCATCAGACCACAATCTTGCCTTTTTACAAACTCCAGGTATGTGGTCATGTGCCTTTTTTCTCAGGAGAGGCTTCCGTCTGGCCACTCTCCCATAAAGGTCAGATTGATGAAGTGCTGTAGAGACTGTTGTTCTTATGGCAGGTTCTCCCATCTCAGCCAAGATAGTCTGTAAGTCTGTAGTTCTGTCAGTCATCATTGGGTTCTTGGTCACCTCCCTGACCAAGGTCCTTCTTGCCTGGTTGCTCAGTTTGGTCAGATGGCTAGCTCTAGGCACATATTTTTTTCCCATTTCCCATTGATGGAGACCACTGTGCTCTTGGGAATGTAACACTCTAGAAATGTTTTATACCCTTCCCCGAATATGCCTCATCACAATTCTATCTCGGAGTTCTATGGAAAGTTCCTTGGACTTCCATATGGTTTCTGCTCTGACAACTGTGGGACCTTGTATAGACAGGTGTGTTTCTAAATCATGTCCAAGCATTTGAATTGTCCACAGGTGTACTCCAATCAAGTTGTAGTGACGATAAGCAAAGGAAATTGGATGTATAGAGATCTCTAGTGCCCAAACACCTGTATAACATGGGCAGCGCTATTGAAGACAGATACGTTGGGATCTCTATGGCTCAGAGGTACCTGCAATTTGCAATTAAATGAACCAATTAAATTAGAGCCTTTTCTACAGCTGCCCCAAAAAGCTGTCTGCTGGCTTTGCTCCTCAAAGGCTCTCCAAGCAGCTTGGTTTGATCTGGGTCATCTTTGACCTCATGCAGGGGAATCAGACGGGGCACCGGTCTGAGGTAGGGTTTGATGTTGGCTCAGAAGTGGTCAGCCAGCCAGGATTGCTATGGCACCAGCACTGTCGACCAACAAGACCACTGTCAGCATAGAAAACTTGGGGCAGAGACCTGTCGCGCCACCCCATGAGGAGCAAGTTGGGAGTTACTGGGTCTGATCAGGCAGGAGGATGGTGATGGGGAGTGGTACTGCCGCCCCATGGGTGGTGGTTCTGGAGGAGGGTGACGTGCCTGAATGGCAATTGGAGGTATGGTTTGCCATCTGTTGGAACACTAGGATGACAATATGGAGTGGTCTTGCACACCACAGGAAGATGCCTTGGAGGGTCCACTTCACCAGGAGCCAGGTTGAACTCAGATGAGAGAGTGAGTTGCCCGTTTGGCGACGGATGTGGCCTTGGGAGTACTGGCTACGGAGATAAGCTACAGCCCCATACGCTCGCTCTGAAGAGTCACAGTGTGCAGTTTACGTTCTACCATCTGGTTGTCTGCCCTTCGGGGCACATAGCATCCAAGCATGGTTATGGTGGAGAGGTCTGAGAGCTCACTCTCCCAGGTCTTCAATCAGGCTGTACTGGGCCATCTCAGCCCGTTTCTGCGCCCGAGGTCCTGTACAAGAACCTTTGCGCAGGTTGTGAAAGGAAGGATGTAGCCTAAGGGATCATATTGGCTGGCCAGAGTTGGTTCTTGTGGATCGATGGTGGTTTGGGAGAGCCATAGCTCACTGCTTTCTGACCTCTTCTGGAGAAGGGTTTTCCACAACCGAGGGTATGTTATTGGCCCCTTGCCTGACCTCAAACGCCCCGGCTAATAGGAAGCAGCACAGCCCATCCACCAACAACTTTGCTTCAGTCTCCATGGGTAGACTTGACAGTTGTCAATATAGAAGGCGTGCTCGACCGACTCCTGAACATCAGTGTTGCCATCATGGTGGTCCTGAGCATGTCTCTGGAGGCCATAGATGGCTCAGCAGGGACTACATGTCCCCTCGAAGGGTAGGACCTGTCATTGCTAGGTGCTGGGCTCTGCTTCCCTGTCCAAATGAACCTGAGGAGTGACTTGTCGGAGGGGAGAAGGAGTGCCTGGTGAAACATGCCTTTGATATCGCTGCTTAATCACTGTGTTGCCTAAACCGGAGGAGCATGCCAAACAGGGAAGGGCCAAGGTTTTGTCCTGGTAGTAGGCATTCATTCAAGATCTGACCGTTGTGCTGATAGGAGCAGTTGAACACTAGTCTGCATTTGCCAGTGTGTTGCTCAGCGAGGTGGTGTGGCAGATACCAGGATTGCAGAGATCCTTTCTCAGCGAGTTGTGACATAGCCTGAGGTTACCAGCTCCTGGATCTCCTGATGTTGGACTTTGGCCAGCCTTGGGTTCTTTAGCAACCGACACTAAGTGCCACGAAGGGAAGGAATCACTGCTTGTTTTGTAGCATGAAACTGTGGGCTCTTGGGGGCCCGGAGTAGAGGAGTTGCATCTCTCTGGACACTATCCACCAAGATTATTGTGGGAATTTTCCTCCCGGATATTCAAGGCACACTGACCTTGTTAGAAACGTGTGACTTCCTTTTTGTCTCAATGGAGGAATGTCTCCACTTGCCACAGCTTCTCTACATTCTTCAGGACTTCAGTGGCTGGAGAAGCAATGGCAGTGAACAGGCATTGCTGGACGTCTTTGTGGCATCAGGCTTACCAGATCCTGCACAGCCCAACTAAGCAAGGTGTGGTCAGCGACAGGGTTTCCCCAGAGGGCCAGTACAGACTGGCTTGATGGGGACCAGCCTGGTGTCGTACATGTATGACTTCACCAGTTTCTGTGCACTTAGCAGTTTCAGACAATCCAGGAGCACTTGAAACTTGTACTGCTCTGAGAGGTGACCATGGTTACCTAGTAGGCTGTCTAGGGCCATCTTCAAGAGGATGAAATCACTCTCTTTCCCATTGTCGAAGGCAGGCAGCTTAGGTCTGGGTATACCATAAGCAGAGGTGACAAGGAGCTCTAGGTTGGGTGCATTTTCTGGCTGTGGTAGCGATGGTGAGAGAAAGGGGTCAGGGTGCTCCACCCCTGTCAGTTGCTAAGCTGAAGCCTGGGAGGATAGATGTGCTGATGGATCAGAGCCAGGGCCAGACTGGGCCACCTGACAACCTTCTGGTGAGCGTGGTCCAGAAGTTTGAGGTGTATTTGGAACCCAGCTAAGCAGGGAAGGCTGGGCTAGGTAACCAATTTGGATCCCACCTGGTTATCATTGGAGTCTGAGGTGAGTCCAGAACACTGCTTGAAAGCACCGGCTGAGGTGGGGTTTGGACCCCATGGCTAGTTGACTAACGCTGAGGTTGGTTCAGAAATTTACTGGGAGTGATTGCAGCGGTGGGGTTTGACTTTGAACCCCACGGGTCTGTGCACGGGGTAGGGGTTTCGGCCCTGGTGTAGGAAGAGGCCAATAAGGTGACGGTGAAGGAGATTGCGGTGATTGTGACTGATCCTGTGATCAATCCAGATCTTAAACCTCCCACTTCTGACTCATCTTGTACTGGCATCTCCTCCTGATCCGGGACATGGATCTTGAACCTATGACTCCTCACTGGCAGAGGAGAATGACAACATGACAGGTTGTGGTGCTCTGACTGCTCCTGTAAGCCCCTCCCGCTGTTGAAGAGGGCAATGAACTCTATGGTGGGGGTCAGGCTCAACCCTTTGTTGTTTTTGCTCTAGGTCAGGTTCAATGCTTTTCTGTTGGTTCCTTTCTAAGGCTGCGATTATCTGAGCCATCTCCAGATCTCTTTCAGATTGCCGTAGATGCTGCCTTCTTTCTAGCCGCTTGGCTAAGGTTTCACATGCTTCAAAGGCTTGTCGTGTTTGGGTGTCTAAGCGCCTACACTACGTCAGCTTGAGTTTCCTCTATGATTTGCAGTTTGAGCTCTAGTTTAAGAAGCTTCATATGCTTCCTGAGGCCAGCAGTTTGAGTCACTGAGGGCCTCTGATGGGACTCCACTCCCACGGCTCTGAGATGACCGGTATGAAGAGTGGCCCCCTGAATGGAATGATTTAGTGAATCTGAGCGATTTAACAGAACGTCGCTTTGATCCCTCAGTGTAACTCCTCCGTGAGGTGTCTTCCAGAGACTGGTGAAATGGCAGGCCTTCTTGTGTTGCGGCCTCCATAGGTTCTGAGGGAGAGGGCTTGGATGGAGAGTGTTGAGCCAGGTAGACTGCCACATATAGCTGCTGTGGTTGTGTGGATAATCTCTTCTGAGATTGGGTTATGTGGGGGAAACCCTCATTGTCTGAAATGGGCTGGGGGCCGTCTCCCATCTGGCTCTTTCCACCCAAAACAGGCTCCTCTTTTGGCCTAGCTCCTGCTGGATGTGCACTTGCTGCACTTGGCTGAGAGACAGTGGAGGTTCCATTAGCTTGCATCTCATAAGAGCCGGGCCCAACTATGGCAGAGTCAGGCTTAGGTTCACCAGTGAGGGTGGAGGAAATGAGGTCCCCATCCATGGGAACGCCTGTATCCCACTCCATATCCAGCCCGAAGAACCAATTCTTATGGCAGGTTGCCCATTTTGAATGCACTGGGTGAGGTAGGAGCTGATACAGGTGTCCCGGTTAGAGGACTTGAGGTTGCATTTTAGAGAGAATCTGTGCTCCTGTTAATTACATCCAATCAAACATAATCCACCTTAAAATGTCCATTGACTTGTGTATGCATGTGTGCTAAATATAATGAACAGAAAGCAAAACATTTTCACTAGCATGTGTCAAAGAATTAACATTATCATAAACATTTATTCCTTGTCATACACATTATCATATAACCTCAGAGCCCTATTCTCTCCTAAACATTTACAAAATATATTAAGCATAAATGTATAAATCAGAATTTCAATACATATGCAAACATTCCTATACATATCCACACATGGCAACAACACCATTCTACCACTGCACATCTTAAAATGCGCATCTATACACACGAAAAATAGTCAAATGTAAATGCAATCATGTGGCCATGAGGTAAAAGTTTCCCTAGTGCAGGTTTAAATGAACAACCTATGTATTAGCACAGTTTGCCAGCCCTCGACTTCGTCTCGGGCCTAACAACACCCGTGCCAAAATATCTTCCAAACACTTCACTTAATTATGACCTTCTGGCTTTGATGACTGGTGGAGTTGTTTGTTTTTAAGGAATTTTGTTTTTAGTAGACATCCCTGGGTGATGTATTAAAGTAAGGGTCGCAAACATACAGCACATGGGCCACATGCGGCCCGCAAGCAGATTTTAACGTGGCCTGTTTTGGTCTTAGTAAAAACAAAAAATCATGAAACCAGTCTCTTCCTCCTTGGTATTTCCCTCCCTACTCCTTTCTCCCCTCCAGAGTGTCTGAGCACTGCAGGTGAGACTGGACTGTTAGCTCATAGAGAGCAAGGAATCAGAGAGAGGAAAGGGGGACTAAGATATTACCTGAAGGAGTCAGAGAGAGGAGAGAGTGACAGAGATATTACCTGAAGGATAATAAAGACAAGAGCAATGTCATTGCTGTCGATGCTCCATCAGTGTCCCATTTACTGACCCCTGGAAAACCCCTCTAGAAATATAAGACATTGAATCAATACTACTACTCAAATCAAGTTTATTTATATAGCCCTTCTTACATCAGCTGATATCTCAAAGTGCTGTACAGAAACCCACCCTAAAACCCCAAACAGGGGTTAATACCACTCCCTGCAGGTAAGGACTATACTACTCATTTGGTTTGGTTTCCCGGACTGAATGATAAGTTGTTTCTATCCTCCATCTGTTTGTTGTTGTGAAATGGCACTGGCAAGAAGTTATAAAATAAGCTTTCTCCTAATATGGTAATGCACGTTAACTTATATTCGACTAAAGCTGCTATCAAGCTAAAACATACTGTAAATTGATAGCTGACAGTCACTGGTAAAACTGATGGCAATAATCTTCTAGTTTTTCATGTTGCTCTATCGATAGAAGGGAGGGAGAGTCAGAAAGTAGACTGTAAAGTTAAAGTTATTTTTTTAGAACCAAATTTCAATTTTTTTGTGTAAATGAGATATTATAGAAGGGTCCAGACTCCTTTTTTGTGATTTCACATGTTTTTGAGAAACATCAAATCACTTTCTCATTCTTGTTGTGTAGTAGAAATGGAAAAGCTCTCAGTATAGTGATGCAAGTCTTTAAATGTTGTACACATTAAAGTGTTTCCTTCCGAACTTTATCCGCAACGTTCTATTCCATTTTTTGTTGCGACTCGAGTAATAACTCTGTCTATTCTACAGGTAATTGCCAAAATAAAGGAAACACTTCAGTAAATGAGGGATACAAAGTATATTGAAAGCATGGAGTGCTTCCACACAGGAAGTTCCAGACATTTGTAGAATCTATGCTAGGGCTGTGCCCAACAATTAAAAAAAAAATCTTGGTCGACCGAAAGTCGTCTGTTCTTTACACCAATCTTTTCAAAAATGTGTTTTTTCCATATACAGTGCATTTGGAAAGTTGAGCAAATTTATTACAAAATAAAAAACTTAAAAACACATTTACATAAATATTCAGACCCTTTACTAAGTACTTTGTTGAAGCACCATTGGCAGTGATTACAGCCTCGAATCTTCTTGGGTATGACGCTACAAACTTGTCACACCTGTATTCAGGGAGTTTCTTTGCAGATCCTCTCAAGCTCTCAGGTTGGATGGGGAGCGTCACTGCACAGCTATTTTCAAGTCTCTCCAAAGATGTCAGTGTCCCTTTCAACTCCCTCCAAAGATTTTCTATGGGGTTGAGATCTGGAGACTGGCTAGGCCACTCCAGGACCTTGAAATGCTTCTTACGAAGCCACTCCTTCGTTGCCCGGGCGGTGTGTTTGGGATCATTGTCATGCTGAAAGACCCAGCCACGTTTCATCTTCAATGCCCTTGCTGATGGTAGGCTTTGTTACTTTGGTCCCAGCTCTCTGCAGGTCATTCACTAGGTCCCCCCGTGTGGTTCTGGGATTTTTGCTCACCGTTCTTGTGATCATTTTGACCCCACGGGGTGAGATCTTGCATGGAGCCCCAGATCGAGGGAGATTATCAGTGGTCTTGTATGTCTTCCATTTCCTAATAATTGCTCCCACAGTTCATTTCTTCAAACCAAGCTGCTTACCTATTGCAGATTCAGTCTTCCCAGCCTGGTGCAGGTCTACAATTTTGTTTCTGGTGTCCTTTGACAGCTCTTTGGTCTTGGCCATAGTGGAGTTTGGAGTGTGACTGTTTGAGGTTGTGGACAGGTGTCTTTTATACTGATAACAAGTTCAAACAGCTGCCATTAATACAGGTAACGAGTGGAGGACAGAGGAGCCTCTTAAAGAAGAAGTTACAGGTCTGTGAGAGCCAGAAATCTTGCTTGTTTGTAGGTAACCAAATACTTATTTTCCACCATAATTTGCAAATAAATTCATTAAAAATCCTACAATGTGATTTTCTGGATATTTTTTTTTCTCATTTTGTCTGTCATAGTTGAAGTGTACCTATGATGAAAATTCCAGGCCTCTCTCATCTTTCTAAGTGGGAGAACTTGCACAATTGGTGGCTGACTAAATACTTTTTTGCCCCACTGTATATATGGATGAGCGATGGCCGAACGGCATAGGCAAGATGCAGTAGATGGTATAGAGTACAGTATATACATTTGAGATGAGTAGTGTATGTAAACATTATATAAAGTGGCATAGTTTAAAGTGACTAGTGATACATTTATTACATCCAATTTTTTTTTTTTTTAAGTGATTAGAGATTGAGTCAGTATGTTGGCAGCAGCCACTCAATGTTAGTGATGGCTGTTTAACAGTCTGATGGCCTTGAGATAAAAGCTGTTTTTCAGTCTCTCGGTCCCAGCTTTGATGCACCTGTACTGACCTCGCCTTCTGGATGATAGCGGGGTGAACAGGCAGTGGCTTGGGTGGTTGTTGTCCTTGATGATCTTTTTGGCCTTCCTGTGACATCGGGTGGTGTAGGTGTCCTGGAGAGCAGGTAGTTTGCCCCTGGTGATGCGTTGTGCAGACCTCACTACCCTCTGGAGAGCCTTACGGTTATGGGCGGAGCAGTTGCCGTACCAGGCGGTGATACAGCCCAACAGGATACTCTCGATCGTGCATCTGTATAAGTTTGTGAGTGTTTTTGGTGACAAGCCAAATTTCTTCAGCCTCCTGAGGTTGAAGAGGCGCTGTTGCGGTGTTGAGGATCAGCGGGGTGGAGATGTTGTTTCCTACCCTCACCACCTGGGGGCGGCCCATCAGGAAGTCCAGGACCCAGTTGCACAGGGTGGGGTCGGGACCCAGGGTCTTGAGCTTAATGACGAGTTTGGAGGGTACTATGGTGTTAAATGCTGAGCTGTAGTCGATGAACAGCATTCTTACATAGGTATTCCTCTTGTCCAGGTGGGTTAGGGCAGTGTGCGAGTTTAATGACACCAACCTAAGTGTATGTAAACTTCTGACTTCAACTGTATATAGAGAGCTGTGTGCCTTTCCAAAACATGTCCTATCAATTGAATTTACCACAGGTGGACTCCAATAAAGTTGTTGAAACATCTCAAGGATGACCAATGGAACAGGATGCACCCGAGTTAAATTTTGAGTTTCATAGCAAACGGTCTGAATACTTATGTAAATACGTTTTCTAAAAACCTGTTTTCGCTTTGTCATTATGGGGTATTGTGTGTAGCTTGATGAGTTGTTTTTTTTATTTAATACATTTTTAGAATAAAGCTGCAATGTAAAAATGTGGAAAATGGGATGGGGTCTGAATACTTTTCCCGAATGCACTGTATATATATATATATATATATATATATATATATATATATATATATATATGTATATATAGACACACTGCCATTTTATGAAATAAGACACAAATGACTCATGTGAGCCAGAGATCAAGATAACCTGACTGACCTCCTCCCACTGCTGCTGGCTTTCGCAGATTCAGCCATTACTCGCCTTAAGTTGACATTAATAAGCTACATGAGGAGTCGGCAACCTTTCTCACGTGGAATGCCAATTTATCTTAACATTTCTACCGATCTACGTGCCAGTTCTATCCAAATTAAAATGATACAAACCTAAAAAGTAACTTCTATTGCCATTGCCAACTATGTAAAAATAGCCTACATAAAGCCAACAAATAAAAACATTGCAGCCTGCAGGTAGAAAATATCCTGATGAAAATAAATATCCTGATGAAAATAAATATCCTAGAAATCACATTGGCTACGCATGGTCTGTCTGCAACAAACTTGAAACATTGTAAAATATTCTGGGCAGTCAGAGTTTCCCAAGCCAGTGAGATCGAGACAGACACAGCTGTAAGCTATTTTGTGCAAGAGATAAGAGCTCATCAGGTAGACCTATTTTATAACGTTTCAACTGGATCAGAGCATGACATTTTTCCCTTTCACACTGAGTGGTTATCGAAAGGGACAGAGAGCTGGGAAAAAAATTCTAATACATTGAGGAAAAATTGTCATTCTCAATGGATGTAAAAACAGACTTTGTTTGCTTGCTGTTTGAGGTGAAGAAAACATTACTTTGAGAAGCTGCACAGCTCATTAGTGGTGGTGTGTTAAGCCAAACATAAATACTATCCGATCCCCAAATGGGAACATTTATATACCTACATTTGCGTGCAGGCCAGGTAGCCTATAGGCAAACTTCTGTGTAAGCAGGTGCGCGTCCTTACTCAACATTGACAGAAACGCTCCAAACAAAAGACAATGATTAAATTGACAAAACTTGTAAATGGAATGAAATAAACCAAAACTTGTTTCTCACAAGTGCATCATAGGTTGTGCACTCTGCAAACAGTTTCCACTTTGACAATGAGAACTGTAAAAGACTGGAATAATAGTATATTGAATGCATTAACAAAACTTACCATAACCAAACAAACATTGTAGATTAGGAATTAATGGTAAATGTAGGCTACTACTGGTGATATATGTAATTGGGAATTGATAGACAGTATCAAGGCAAACAATTCACACAATGAAGTTATGAAACAATGAATGTGCACAAATTGGTTGGAGACCGCATTGGAAAGAGACTTGCATTGTGCATTTTATCCACACCCCTTCTTCTTGGCCTGTTCTATCCCCACGGCTTCCGCAATGGATTAGTTCACTGAGAAGGGTGCGAATCAGACAGGTGTCTCTTGTGCCATATATATATATATTTTTTTTGCAACAAAAAAAAGCTTGGTTGACCAACAGCCTTTCGACTAATTGGGTTCAGCCCTAATCTATACCAGGGCGCATTGAATCTGTTCTGGTGGCTCGTAATGGCCCTTATTCAGGCAGTTACCTGTAGGAGAAGGCTACATGGCGAATGGAACAGCTGGATAGGGAAAAATGCTTGAGTCGCGCAAAAGAGAATATAACATTGCGGATAAAGTTTGGAATGACACAATTTCATGTGTACAACATCTTAAAGACCTATATCACTATACTGAGAGCTTTGCCGTTTCTAAAAGGACGTATTTGGGTGCTTTTGTAGCCGTTGTTTGCCCCCATACCAAACAAGGATAAGGAAGCATTTTGCTGTTTGGGTTAAGTTTCTCAAAAACATGTGAAATCACAAAAAAGGTGTCTGGACCCTTCTATAATATACCATTTACATCGAAAATAGAGATTTGGTTGAAAAAAGAGAACTTATACTTTAATGATTAATCTGCTGGACATGAAATGACGTCTATTAACTTCCATCTGGGCTGTTAACAAAGACTTCACTCACCTGTTAGCTACACTTAAGGACCTAGATCAATAAGGAAATGGGGATTTCTGTAACACTTTCCTTTGTCACAGTTGACAACGTAAAGGAAACAATGACAAGAACAGACAGAATGCGCAAGACAATTTAAATGTCTAATGTAGAATAACGTAAATGTTAACACAACCAAACGTTCAACCACAAAACAAAAACCAAGATGGTAATGTTTAAGGGTTGGTTGGCATAGTTGAATCAATGAAATTGAACACATGTTCAGTAGAAGATTAGAGAAGCAAGTAATGAAGAAAGTGAACAAATAGTCTTATCGGTAATGTGTATCTCTATGTAATATTTGAAGAGCGATGTTCGCCTTGGTATTGTACTGACCTCAAGGAATCAATGTGCCAAAACCTTTTGTCAAATTGATACAGGCTAATCGGACACGTAAGCCTATCCTTTATCTTAAGGGTGTGCAAGCAAAACAGAATACCAACCTAAACATTTTCAAACGGTCACCCTATGTTTGAAACCGAAACATTTATCGTTGGCATCTTTTCCTGTAGGTGCATAACAGAACCAGAGAGAGGTCTGGCACACACAGGCCCCGGATCCAGTGCTCGAAAAGGAGATTGACCCTTCCTCCGGCGAGGACAAGCCAGAGTGCTTAATCTGTTTCAACACCTACGACAATGTCTTCAAGACGCCCAAGCTGCTGGACTGCACCCACACCTTCTGCCTGGAGTGTGTCACCCGGGTCATGGCCGTGTCTGTGGAACAGGAAGGGGGCCAGATCCCTTGCCCCCTCTGCAGGCACCCCACCTCCCTCCCCGCCAGTGGCCCCCCAGCCCTCCTCACAAGTCTGGAGGTGCTGTGCCGGCTGCCCACCCACCTGCAGCAGGAGGAGAGGGTGTGGCTGGATGGGAAGAAGCTGTGTTACTCCAACCCCGGCAGCCCTGACCTTCTCCATCCGGACGGCTCCTCCACCTGTATTTGTATCAACATCGGGATAATCCAGGAGGAGGCTGCGTCCAGACAGACTGAGGCTGGCAGAAGGAGACTCGTCTGGGCCAGACGATGCCTCTGCAGCCTCTTCTCAGACTGGAAGCGGCTGGTGCTGATCGCAGTGCTACTGATCATGCTGGTGTGTGTCATGTGGCTGCTGCTTTGATTAGGTGTTCAGGAGTCTTATGGCTTGGGGTTAGAAGCTGTTTAGAAGCCTCTTGGACCGGTACCGCTTGCCGTGCGGCAGCAGAGAAAACAGTCTATGACTAGGGTGGCTGGAGTCTTTGACAATTTTTAGGGCCTTCCTCTTACACCGCCTGGTATAGAGGTCCTGGATGGCAGGAAGCTTGGCCCCAGTGATGTACTGGGCCGTTCGCATTACCCTCTGTAGTGCCTTGCGGTCGGACGCCGAGCAGTTGCCATACCAGGCAGTGATGCCACCAGTCAGGATACTCTCGATGGTGCAGCTGTAGAACCTTTTGAGGATATGAGGACCCATGCCAAATCTTTTTAGTCTCTTGAGGGGGAATAGGTTTTTTCATGCCCTCTTCACAACTGTCTTGGTGTGCTTGGACCATGTTAGTTTGTTGGTGATGTGGACACCAAGGAACTTGAAGCTCTCAACCTGCTCCACTGAAGCCCCGTTGATGAGAATGGGGGCGTGCTCGGTCCTCTTTTTCTTGTAGTCCACAATCATCTCCTTTGTCTTGATCACGTTGAGGGAGAGGTTGTTGTCCTGGCACCACGAGGCCAGGTCTCTGACCTCCTCCCGATAGGCTGTCTCTTCATTGTCGGTGATCAGGCCTACCACTGTTGTGTCATCGGCAAACTTAATGATGGTGTTGGAGTTGTGCCAGGCCATGCAGTCATGAGTGAACAGGGAGTACAGGAGGGGACTGAGCTGCATCTGTTTAGATATATGCTCACTATTATTGTGTAAGGCAGTACTGGTGTAAGGTAATGGGTAATTATACAATTGATCCTGTCCTACCTCTTCCACTTCAGAGTGGCTTATATTTATGGCACTGAAATGTTACAAGTGTGGAAGGGCGCCCAGACCGTGGCCCGTGCAGGGCCCTACATGTGACCAGCAGCCAGAATCACTGCTACAGGTCTATTTATAACATGGGTAATGGCCAGGCCCCACTCTGACTCTGACACACCACTGGCAGGAACACACACACACACAGCATGTCACTGCTGCAGGACAGTCTGGACCTGGATACTTTATATTCATGCTACAGGTAGGAGTCCGTTCTTGCTGAATAGACACTACACATTAGCATGGAACACCTACATCACACATACTATAGCCTACAATACAGTTCCCATACTAACTGAATGGTAGAGGTGTGGGCCTACTTATGGACTGGTGTTGTGCTTATGACAAATGCTTCCACTAGCTTAAAAGGCATCACAGTGCACACAACAATGCACAGAACATTTGAACAGACAGCCCATTTTACTTACATTGCAAAAAGAATGATGGAGGCCACTGTGTTCTTGGGGACCTTCAATGCTGCAGAATTATTTTGCTACCCTTCCCCAGATCTGTGCCTCAACACAATCCTGTCTCGTAGCTCTACGGACAATTCCTTTGGCCTCATTACTTGGTTTTTGCTCTGACATGCACTGTCAACTGTGAGACCACTTAGACAGGTGTGTGCCTTTCTAAATCATGTCCCATCAATTGAATGGACTCCAATCAAGTTGTAGAAACATCTCAAGGATGATCAATGAAAACAGGATGCACCTGAGCTCAAAACCTGTTTTCGTTTTGTCATTATGGGGTATTGTGTGTCGATTGATGTGGGGAAACATTTAATTTAATCCATTTTAGAATAAGGCTGTAACGTAACAAAATGTGGAAAAAGTGAAGGGGTCTGAATACTGTATTGTACAGTCCAGGTGTGTAAAGCTCTTAGAGACTTACCCAGAAAGATTCACAGCTGTAATCACTGCCAAGGGTGATTCTAACATGGGTTGAATACTTATGCAATCAAGATATTTTAGTGTTTCATTTTTCATGTATTGTATTTTACAAATGTTAGAGTTTTTCTTCCTTTTTGTGTAGATCGTTGACAAAAAAATTACAAATCAATTTTAATCCCACCTTGTAACAACAAAATGTGGAAAAAGTCAAGGTGTTGTAAATACTTTATAAAGGCACTGTATGGAGGGAATGGTTCAGAATATTAGGGATCAATGAAAGAAAGCCATATAAATACACGCATATTCATCTCCTTTTCAGCACCAATTGGTGGTTAAAAAAATACTCTGATCTTGTATATTTATTTAGGGCTAGGAAAGTATTTATGAATAATAATAAAAACAGGCTTTCTCACTAAATATATTGGTGAATCAAAAGTACAGTGGTTTGATTAATCCTGAAAGTTGCCATATTCAAATTGTTCAACTCATTAAATATTGGAAGGTGAGAAAAGTGAACAATAGGGGTTGAACAGTAGTCCTATAAATCTTCCCGAATAATCCCGATTCCTCACTAATCATGGAACTGTGATGACAATGGTCCAGTCATGGTGAACCGTGCGCCAGGTTTAAACTGCTAGTATGGTCTGAATTCCAGAATGATTCAAATAGGCTACACGTCCCAAATGATTGCACAACTTGTAATACGTTAGCCTAATATGATCCAATATTGCTTGCGATCCTCAGGAACAACCACACAAAACGTGACAGGTGAATAAATGGTAAACAAACAATGTAATGAAATTATGCTAAAGTAAGGAAATCAATTCTAAAGTCAGTGACACTTATAAATGTATGTGCGATACAAATAGAAAAAAATACAGTGAAAAGTTTGCTCATATAATTAAAACATTCTAGAAATCATAAACCAACTCAGGTAGGTTTGATGCCATACTGTCTTTTGCGCCTGGCTACAGAAGCCTACAGATTGGGTCTCCAAATTTCATCCCAAATTATAAGGCCAGTATTACATAAACTTCACTGTGGAAAAAGGTGATAAGTTGATATGCTTCAGTTTGCAGCCAAATGACTGGTTTCACATTTGTCTACAGCGATCATATGGTAAAATAGATTTAAAGCAATTGTCATCTATAATTACAATCCCCTTATCCAAACGGTTTACTCATTTACCTAGGCTCTTATCAATAGCTCTTATCCAGTTGTAAATTACAGTGCATGGAGAATGGTGTTATTTCTATCGGAAAAAATTAAGTAGATGTTCCACTTGGAACCGACAAGTTGCTCGACCTTATTCATCGTGCGCAAAAGTGGTGGAATTATGAGGGAACTAAATCCAAGTCAGAATATGGCGTATCTGTAGACACACCTCTGACACATCTTCATTTCTTTGATCTCCATCCCCAACAAGTAGATGGTGAATAGCATGCTATTCTCATGGTTAAATTCAAGGTCAGAATATGCATAGAGAGAAACGTGCATAAATAGCGTATTACGTTCCATTTACGCGCACTTAACTTGGGTTGGAATCCCCCTTAGTGTTTATAGTAAGCAGAGCATGTTATGATATTGTAGATAGGTGGAAGGTTACAGTAGTGTGGCTGCCCAACTCTGATCACATGACCGGTTTTCCAGGAGAGACTGCTGAGCAGATCACAGAGGAGATCTCAAGGAACCAGGATGTAACAAATGATCTGGGTTCAGTTCCAGAATCTTCTAGCAACAGGTGCATAGCTAACAGAGACCCCTCTGGAGCCTGTGATGTCTCATATAATGTCTCATATATCAAAGGATTCGATGGAGAGCTGTCAAGAGAAGGTGGCACTGGTATATTAAATGCCATCTCAACACCCCTCACTGTGCCACTGCCACCCCAGGACCTGTACCCAGGACAAAATGTCACCCAGGAGCAGCTGGTCTGCCACACCGAAACAGTTATATTATGCAAGAGGGACGCCATAAAGGTGCCAAGGGGAGAGAGAGAGCGCTGGTTTGTGACCGTGAACGACAGTCCAGCGCTCATTGTTTTTTAAATATTTTTTTTTGTGTATTTATTATTTTCTTATGTATAAAAATTGCATATAGATAAGTTGACACTATGTCTTCAACAACACATGTATAATTGTAGCCAGGATGCCAGTATGTTTCTGCTCCTGCCAACTCCTGCCATGCCAGGACAAAAACAGAACTGGGACCAGGCTAGTATAATTGTGGGACAGATTCAAAATACTGTAAATAACTCTCTCTGAACTATTGTTCAGCTCTGCTGGCAAATGTGAGTACCATATCTGCCATCCAGTACCTTTGATGCTATGTGGTGAAGAGAAGGGAAGCTGAAGACCTGAATGATTCAACTGAGGACGAGGCATGATATGTAGCTATTGCTTCTAGGGGAACATTTCCAGACATTTTCACTTGGGGCCATAGCAGTGTCAACAGTTTCATACAACGAAGTAACACTAACAACCATTTATATCTCAATCACAGTAGTAATTGCCATATCATAACATAGTATTTACTGGGAGTACAGTAGTAGTAAAGTTCACAAGTATTCTAATCCACATGGGGTGGTTTTCCGGGTACAGATTAAGCCTAGTCCTGGACTAAAAAGCAAGCTTAATAGAGAATCTCCACTGAAAGTGCTTTTTAGTCCAGGACTAGGCTTAATCTGTGTCTGGGACACCGGCCCCTAATGTTTTACTCAACGGGAAACTTGAGCTGGTCAATTATATATGTTTTGACAGTGAGATATGTTATAATTTAGTGATCATATGTTCAGTGTGCAAACATTTCTCAGATTGCATTAAACACACCTACATAGCAGGGCTAACATTTTTCTGTGATAACAGAGGACCATAGAGACGATTAGACTGTACAGTATGTCGATGTCACTTTACAGCAACATGGTAAGCATGACTATGTGGTGTCTTCATGTGTGTAAAACAGAGTATTTGGTTCATGTAAAATGCATTTGTAGTGATTTAATTCAGTCAGCATTTCAGTTATTTAGTTTTATCAAGAACATTTGGAAGGCAACCAGAGAGCCTATTTTTGATAAATGTGCAAAGTAAAATCAATGCCATTTGAATGTAGAAAGTCTATGTGGAGAAAATGGATTTGTCAGGGTTAAGTGTAAGTCAAAGATGTCAGTCAAGCAGGTAGTTTATGTTAATGCTTGGAGAGAAGCCACACCATGCCTTTGCTTTGTCATGCATGCAAATGGCAGAACTTTGTAAAATATTGTGTGCATGTAAAAGGGATTCAAAAAATTATGTGAATGTACATGGTCAACAAACATAGTGTAGGCCACTTCTATGCAAAGATCATATCAAATACACTATATATACAAAAGTATGTGGACACCCCTTCAAATTTGTGGATTTGGCTATTTCAGCCATACCCGTTGCTGACAGATGTATAAAATCGAGCACACAGTCATGCAATCTCCATAGACAAACATTGGCAGTAGAATGGCCTTACTGAAGTGCTCAGTGACTTTCAACAAGGCACCATCATAGGATGCCATCTTACCGACAGAAGTCAGTTCGTCAAATTTCCGCCCTGATAGAGCTGCCCCGGTCAACTGAAAGTGCTGTTATTGTGAAGTGTAAATGTCTAGGAACAACAACAGTTTAGCCGTGAAGTGGTAGGCCACACAAGCTCACAGAACGGGCCCGCCGAGTGCTGAAGCGCGTAAAAATCGTCTGTCCTCGGTGGCACACTCACTACCGAGTTCCAAACTGCCTCTTGAAGCAACATCAGCACAAAAACTGTTAGTCCGGAGCTTCATGAAATGGGTTTCCATGGCCGAGCAGCCCATGATCACCATGTGCAATGCCAAGTGTAAAGCTCGCCACCATTGGACTCTGGAGCAGTGGAAACGCGTTCTCTGGAGTGATGAATCACGCTTCACCATTTGGCAGTCTGGCGGACGAATCTGGGTTTGGCGGATGCCAGGAGAATGCTACCTGCCGCAATTCTTAGTGCCAACTGTAAAGTTTGGTGAAGGAGGAATAATGGTCTGGGGCTGTTTTTCATGGTTTGGGCTAGGCCCCTTAGTTCCAGTGAAGGAAAATCGTAACACTACAGCATATAATGGCATTCTAGACGATTCTGTGCTTTCAACTTTGTGGCAAAAGTTTGGGGAAGGCCCTTTCCTGTTTCAGCATGGCAATGCCCCCGTTCACAAAGCGAGATCCATACAGAAATGGTTTGTCGAGATCGGTGTGAAAGAATTTCACTGGCCTGCACAGAGCCCTGACCTCAACCCCGTCGAACACATTTGGGATGAATTGGAACGCAGACTGTGAGCCAGGGCTGATCGCCCAACATCAGTGCCCGACCTCACTAATGCTTGTGGCTAAATGGAAGCAAGTCTCAGCAGCAATGTTCCGACACCTTGTGGAAAGCCTTGCCAGAAGAGTGGAGCCTGTTATAGCAGCAAAGGGGAGACCAAGTCATTAATGCCCATGAGTTTGTAATGAGATGTTTGACGAGCAGTTGCCCACATACTTCTGGTAATGTTGTGTATGTTGTACATGTCATGACTTGCATGACGGATTGTACTTCCAAAGCGTTACGTTGAGTGAAAAGAAAAACATTGGAGAGTTAAGTCCAATTGAAAGAATTGATACAATTTGTTATGTGCTTGTTGTTGTGTAATTAATTAATTATCTAAATGATGGTCAGCCCAAACAAATCATTCAGCTGTAGTAAATTACCATAAGATCTCAATTACATTTCCACCAAGGGCTCTGTCGTTTACAAAACATAATATCATATTGTGCACCTATTAAAGTAACAATGTATTTCATCATTATTCTGCATGATTATTAAAGGCTAATGTTAACATGGTCTATGCAAGGCTCTGAATGGTTTTATCAGCAGTGGAAAGAAAGGCCAAATAATATCTGCCATATTTGACAAATGTGAAATCAATATCAAGAGCAACACTAGCACTTTTCACCTTAGACAAGTTTAATGAACCTCTATAATATACAGTATGGTGTTGTGTGCAAATTGATTGAATAACTTCAAGAAGCTATTTGTCATTGTTAAGCAATTCAACTTACCATACATCTCTTTGACTCAGTCTCCATTTATTATTGCACAGGTCTGAATGTGGGGTCTACAGTCCCATGTGCTTGGGACTAGGGACTCTATTCAATCAGATCCACTTTAGCTGACACCCGCATAGCGAATGTTTTGGTGGTGTCAGAGATTGAACTGTGTTAAAGCGGTCAAATCCACAAGCGGCTCCTGGAATTATACCTTTGCCATTGGCAAATGCACAAAGTCGCATAAAGAGAAATCCCATGCAGTCTTGTTTTCAAGTTCGAACACTGGAATGTGAGAACACTGGAATGTAATCTACACCTCGATTAGGCTGATAGAAACCCTCATTATTTTGTTTAATGATTTTAAATTTGAGCGTCATTATTTCTTTATAGCCTTCACTTTCTCGTTCTGAAATTCTAACACGAGTAGGATGGGTGTGGCTTCGTGACAATGATCAAGAGCAGCTGCTCACTGATTTGACAGCTCCAAAGCAGCTATACCACAGACACCGCCGGTTAACGCTTGATCTGATTGATTCGAAAGTGATCCTACTGAAACAACAGTTTCACTAAGGAAGGGTGAGGATTGCCCCCTATTGGCCTATTACTGTTACCACATAAACAATTCCCCAAAAGGTCCATCCATCCATCCATCCATACATAGAGGGTATAGTTTGAACAATACATTTTATCATGTTATTGCAGAGTTATTTATTCAAATAAATATGCAATGCATACACTTTGTTTTTCCATATTATTTCACATAAATATTCAAACAGGGTTTGTCCATGGTAGAGATGCCAAGGTTTAAATGCTTTTTCTGTTTTGTCTAACCAAAACAATATTACTATCTGGATCCACTGTTCTAAACACCGTTTTATGTCAGGGGTGACAATAGTGATACTCCAATTTATAATTGTCTGTGTTAACTCACTTTACTTTATAACGCTATATACTCTGTGTGTATAGCTAAATAATGTAACTTTATTGTGCCAGCTTCCAAGTCAAGAATTCACTAATATTCATAATAATCATAGTTAATAATATAGAATATTGAACATGTATTATTTACAATCTAAAAAATGTTACTGTGTGTCAGACGTAGGTTAAATTGTGAAAACATCTTGAAATATATAAAACTTTAGGGTTTAGACAAATATTTTGCAGATATAGAATAAAATTAATCTACTATGCTTTTTTTGTTGTCTAATCACACATTAGCAACGCTACTCTAAGTTCTGATGAAAATCGAAGGGAAACAGGCATGCAAGGTTATTACAGTCAATCATCCAAACATATAATATCAAATGGCATTCTGTACAAGGAGATCAGTCAGACTGTTTAGAAAGTAAAAGGATAGTCACCCCCTAATCAAAGTTTGTCAGATGTTTTCATAACTTCAAAGGTGAGCTATATTCCACACCATCTATTGTGTAGATCCTGCCCGCTATATTGCATTAGGAGAAATCTAAAAGCTACAAAATCCATATTAAGTGGAAAAATGTGTAACGTTTTTAGACAAAAAATGGCATGGAACTGAAACTATGCTAATCTTTTATAACAGACCATTATTGAGATATGAAATACTCTCACAAACTTTCGATGATTTGGGAGTAAACTATCCCTTTAAGTGCTGAGCAAGAAACAAGCCTTATGAGCCACAAAGATTCTTAACTCTCAATTACATTTAGACTAATAAAAAAAGATCAACTAAGATTAGTTGTCACATAATGTATTTCAAAAGTACACAGCATTACTATCTCTTTATGCATTTCCATGGTGACTCACATCGTCAGGTGTCTCACGATGGTTTGTCACCTTCTTTCTTCAGACGGCTGTGGAGGAAAATAACATTAATAAACTAAACTCAGCAAAAAAAGAAACATCCCTTTTTCAGGACCCTGTCTTTCAAAGATAATTTGTAAAAATCCAAATACCTTCACAGATCTTCATTGTAAAAGTGTTTAAACACTGTTTCCCATGCTTGTTCAATGAACCATATACAATTAATGAACACGCACCTGTGGAACGGCCGTTAAGACACTAACAGCTTACAGACGGTAGGCAATTAAGGTCACAGTTATGAAAACTTAGGACACTAAAGAGGCCTCTCTACTAACTGAAAAACACCAAAAGAAAGATGCCCAGGATCCCTGCTCATCTGCGTGAACGTGCCTTAGGCATGCTGCAAGGAGGCATGAGGACTGCAGATGTGGCCAGTGCAATAAATTGCAATGTCCATACTGTGAGACGCCTAAGACAGCGCTACATGGAGACAGGACTGACAGCTGATCGTCCTCGCAGTGGCAGACCACGTGTAACAACCCTGCACAGGATCGGTACATCAGTACATCACACCAGCGGGACAGGTACAGGATGGCAACAACAACTGCCCGAGTTACACTAGGAACGCACAATCCCTCCATCAGTGCTCAGACTGTCCGCAATAGGCTGAGAGAGACAGGACCTCACCAGACATCACCGGCAACAACGTCGCCTATGGGCACAAACCCACCGTCGCTGGAACAGACAGGACTGGCAAAAAGTGCTCTTCACTGACAAGTCGCGGTTTTGTCTCACCAGGGGTGATGGTCGGATTTGCGTTTATCGTCGAAGGAATGAGCGTTACACCGAGGCCTGTACTATGGAGCGAGATCGATTTGGAGGTGGAGGGTCCGTCATGGTCTGGGGCGGTGTGTCACAGCATCATCGGACTGAGCTTGATGTCATTGCAGGCAATCTCAACGCTGTGCGCTACAGGGAAGACATTCTCCTCCCTCATGTGGAACCCTTCCTGCAGGCTCATCCTGACATGACCCTCCAGCATGACAATGCCACCAGCCATACTGCTCGTTCTGTGCGTGATTTCCTGCAAGACAGGAATGTCAGTGTTCTGCCATGGCCAGTGAAGAGCCCGGATCTCAATCCCATTGAGCACGTCTGGGATCTGTTGGATCGAAGGGTGAGGACTAGGGCCATTCCCCCCAGAAATGTCCGGGAACTTGCAGGTGCCTTGGTGGAAGAGTGGGGTAACATCTCACAGCACGAACTGGCAAATCTGGTGCAGTGCATGAGGAGGAGATGCACTGCAGTACTTAATGCAGCAGGTGGCCACACCAGATACTGACTGTTACTTTTGATTTTGACCCCCCTTTGATCAGGAACACATTATTCAATTTCTGTTAGTCACATGTCTGTGGAACTTGTTCAGTTTGTCTGTTGTTGAATCTTATTATGTTCATACAAATATTTAAACATGTTAAGTTTGCAGTTGACAGTGAGAGGACGTTTCTTTTTTTGCTGAGTTTATTCATGTTAGTGCAATAGTTCATCAATAAACCAAGATCCCACTTTTGTCTACTGATTTATGATATAATATTAGCTCATCAATAATCAAGATCCAACTTTGTCTAGTGATTTAAATTTTTCAGTAAATGCATAAATGAAAGCACTGTGTTCAGGTAAACTGTTGTTGTTGTTGTTATTGTTCAGAGTTGGTAATCACCTCACCTGTAGTAATCCTCCTGTCCGGGCAGAGGCCCCCCGTGTTGTAGGTGGTGGTGTCCGTGTAGCCACTGCTGCTCCATGGCCAGCCTCTGCAACTCTGCTGACTGGGCGTGCATTGCCTGGAGCTGGTGGGCTGCAGACATCTGGGGGATGGGCCCCTGGAGCTCACGGGGGTACCCTGCTCCTGCAACAGCGGCATAGGCTGTTTGGATGTTGATCAAGGGGCACAAAACATCAGTGAGTCTTAGTCACCTCACAATCACAGAAATATAGTCTGAATACAGTGAATTGAAGGTGTGTGTATTCCCATATAGATAGTCAAGGTGAATGTTATTGTTCCTCACCAAACAGTGGGTGTCGCAACATGTCATGGTCGTGGGGCAGGTCGTTGAGCAGAGGGTTGGGGATGGGGCCTCCAGGGAAGGGGAAGCGGGCCAGACGGGGCCCAGGAGCCAGGGGATCCAGAGGGTGGGGCCCATTACCTGGGTGACAGTAACACACATCTAATGAGGCAGGAGAACAAACAATATATAAATTAACACATTTCATAAACATCAGTTAATATTGGGCAGGGGGACGAACAGTGCACACATATCAACTGATGACTACACTGGTAGGTAGACAGTAATACAGTGAGGGGAGTCAGCCTCTTCTCTCAACATTAAATAAGACTATCAAACAACATTAAATAAGAATATAAAAAATATATATATAATACAAATCAACTGTTCTTGTTTTTAAAACAATAATCAATGTGCGTACAGTACACACACATACAGTACACACATACAGTACACATATACAGTACACATATACAGTACACACATATACAGTACACACACATATACAGTACACACACACATACAGTACACACATATCCTGAAGATGAAACAAGACAGAATATAATTGAATAGAAGTGTCCTTACCCTCACCTTGGTTGAGTGGGTCCTGCTGATGTAGGTGCAGGTGTGAGTGGATGTGGGAGTGCTGGTGGTGATGCGGTGTGACGTTGAGCATCTGCAGCCTGGCGGCCGGGTCGTTAGCCACAGATGCCATCCTCTCAGCATGGAGCCTCTCAGCAGTCAGTCGCTCAGCGTAGCTCAGCTCCGGACGCATCTGGGGCCCGGCCAGGGCCAGTGCCTGCCTCTCCCTCTCCAGGTGGTTCTGCATGACCGGGTGGAAGTGGCCAAAGGGGTGGTGGGGCGGCCCAGCGATGTGCGGCAGGGCCAGGGCTCCATGTCTGGCAAAGTGCTCCATGGGGTTGGCTGATGGATGCATGGTCTCCATCTCCGGGGGCTTGACCTCGAAGCCAGGCTTCATCCTCTCGCGGAGCTCCCTCTCCCGGAGGTTACGGAGCTCCCTCTCTCTCAGGCTGGGCTCGGCGGCGTACAGGCCAGGCATGTGGTATGCCAGCAGAGGGTCCCCGGGGGACAGGGACACGAAGAAGGGGTGGTTGCGATTGGTGGGGGACATGACGTGGGGTCGGGCGTACTCACTGAGGGTGCGCAGGGCCGGGGTGTCGGGGCCGATGTAAGGGGGCACAGCGGCCACACTGGTGGGGGGCTGCTCGAAGGAGGAGCGCATGTGGACCTGGCCGGACATTTGGACATCACTCATACGGCTGTCGTGGGACGAGCTGGACGCTCTCTGGAAGAGGAAGAGGCTCATTTAGGTGGTTCAAATTTGCGAGAAAACAATGTATAGAGTCCTACAGGTATCCAAAACATCCAACTAATAACATTGTTGTACTAGTATATAATAATCAGTGGTGTAAAGTACTTAAGTCAAAATACTTTAAAGTACTACTTTAGTAGTTATTTTTTTTGCCTCTGATCTGGCGGACTCACTAAACACACAGATTATGTCTGAGTGTTGGAGTATGCCCCTGGCTTTCCGTAAATTTCAAAAACAAGAAAATGGTGCCATTTGGTTTGCTTAAAATAAGGAATTTGAAATGATTTATACTTTTAATTTTACTTTTGATACTTAAGTATATTTTTGCAATTACATTTATTTTTGATACTTAAGTATATTTTAAACCAAATACTTTTAGACTTTTACTCAAGTACAATTTTACTGGGTGACTTTTACTTGAGTAATTTTCTATTAAGGTATCTTTACTTTTCCTCAAGTATGACAGTTTGGTACTTTTTCCACCACTGGTAATAATATCATTGATAACATTGTTGTACTAGTATGTAATAATATAATTGATAACATTGTTGTACTAGTACGTAATAATATCATTGATAACATTGCTGAGATGCATAGATATCACGTCAGTTATGTCAAAGAAAAAAAGGAACAGGGAATATTACTCACAGCATTTTTGTCTTCCTGCCTCTCTCGTTCCCTCTCCCTCTCTCTGTCCTTCTCCCTCTCTCGGGCATTGTGCTCAGCCTCTCTCTTGGATCTCTCCACAGCCTCCTCTCTCTTCTTGGCCAGCTTGGATGAGGCCAGGGGAGTGAAGAACAGGTCTGTTCTGGAGCACGAGTTGTAGCCACGGTCCAGGTGTTTGAAAAACCTGAAATGAATCAAACAGCAAATATAGCAATCACATAACAATATTGTTTGAGAACATATGTAATTCAGATGAACAACATCTGTTAACATTTGAGAAACACAATGGCCACAATTAACTGTGTAAAGGAGGCCCATCTTACAGGACTGTCTGGAGTGATGTCATGCAGTAAGTACCGTGCTGATTGGCTGGCATGACTGGCGATGTTGACAACCAAAGGTTCCGGTGAGGGACTTCTGGGTGGAGGGGGCGGACTCTCAAGCTCCTCACATTCATCCAATGGCTCCTCTTTAATCTGGACATGTGACCCTCCAATGACAATGGGGTTTCCAGGCGAGGGGCGCAGGGAGGGGAAGGAGGGCTGGAGACTAGGGACTGGACCCATGGTAGAGGGAGAAGAGGCAGAGAGGACAGGGTGCAAGGCTGAGGGGGCAGAGCAGGAGGGCAGGGAGGAGTGGGGGTGGGAGGAGTGGGGGTGGGAGTGGCTGCCTCTGCCAGGGAGGTTCTGCAGCTGCGTGAGCACGGGAGGCTGGGGTGGGAGTCCCTGCTGCATGGGCAGGGACTGGGGCATGAGCTGGAGGGGGGGGGGGGGGGCACCGGGAGGGTGCTGGTTGGGCAGGGAGTTGAGGGGCTTCAGTGCCGGAGGAGGGGGCAGGTTGGACGGCATCTGCGGGAAAGGGGGAGCAAGGGAAGAAGAGAGGTGTGGTGGCTGCTTGTGAGATGGAGGGATGGGTGTGGTTGGGGGTGGTTTGATTTGGGGCCCGGAGGTGAGGGGGAGGGCCTGGGGGAAGAAGGGTTCCCTGGGAAAGTGAGGAGGGGGTCGCTGGGGGTGGGGGCACTGGGTGGGAGCACCATGGAGGGACAGGGGCTGGGTGGGAGGCAGAGAGCCAGGAGAAGGAAGAGGACCCTGGAATACAGGAGTTGGAGGATGGAAGGCCTGTCCCAGTGGAGGAGGGACGAGTGAGGGGCCAGCGAGAGGGTGAGAGGAGGGGGGTGGGGGTCGGTTGTGTAGGGGACTTGTCTGATAGCTAACTGACTGACCAGCCTGAGCAGAGGTGGCTGAAGACTGGGGAGGCTCTGGGGAGGGGGTTGCCTGGGCCTGTACCTGGCCAGGCTCTGCAGAGGGAGAGGTACCCTGGGGAGGCAGGGATGTGTTTGAGCCTGCAACCTGTGGTGGAGGAACAATCTGTGGGGTCTGTGTTTCAGCCAGGGCAGCAGCAGGGGCACTGACGGTCTCTGCTGCTGCCTGGTGGGCACCCTGGAGGTGCTGGGCAGAGGAGTCGGAGTCACTCTCGTTGCCCTGGCGAGGGCTGGGGATGCTGGGGGAGGAGGAGCGGTTGTCCTGGTCGATGTCTTTGGTGTCGCTGCTGCCGTCGTCCTGGGCACTGCGGCTGTCTGAGCAGCTCTCCTCCTCCACCTCACCCCCCTCTGCCTCAGCCTCTCCATCGCCCTCCGACCGGCACTCTGCCTGTTCACCCTAAGAGGAGGATGGAGACACAAGGTTAGAATTGTTGGTCAGGGGAGGTTCTCATCATGCTAATGTTACCCAAAAAGAGCCACTGGATAGATCTAGTTACACCCAACAATGTAGCTCAGTGCAGGAAGATAAGACATTAACTAAAGAATAACGAGGCAGGCTGGTTTAGATCATTTTGCTTCTCTCTGATCTTGCACCTTGTAGCTGTCATTGCTTTCCTATTGTCTTACACTCTGTCTGACCTGCAGTGTCTTCGTCCTTTTAGTTGGTGTTCTCTCAGGCTCCTCTGGGTCCTGGGCTGCACTCTCCCTGGAACGTTTAGTACTCTTTGGTAGGGGCGCCTCTTCCTTTATCTTCTGTTAGATGGAAGGAATATAATTCACTTATTCAATTCAGTTCTACATGAATATACAACACATTAAAAAGTATTTGGACAAAGGGGAAGCCTTGGTCTGAATGGCAGAAATACAACTAGATGTTATGATTGTATATGATATTAGGTGTACTTAAATTCACAAATGCACCATTACTGTGCATTCAAATCTATTTCCCTAACTTCAAAAATAATATATGTGTGTGACTGTACCTTGCCAGGCTTCTTTGTGTTATCAGTCTTCTCTAAACAGGAGGTTCTGGATACGTTGGAGGTGGAGCTAGCTCCACTGGGGGCGGGAGAGGGATGGCTACTGGACTGCTGGTCTTCACTGGTAGGAGAGCCGGTCAGCCTCTTGTGGCCACTTCTTAATGAAGACAACTGGAGAGAGATACAACTTAGAGTAAGTATTGAAAGATATTATAACAACAATTGAGGGAGAAAGATAATGATGAGGGTGGTAGGGAAAGAGAGAGAGGGTGGTAGGGAAAGAGAGAGAGGATGGTAGGGAAAGAGAGAGGGGATGGTAGAGAAAGATAGAGAGGGTGGTAGAGAAAGAGAGAGAGAGAGAGGAGTGTGGGTGGCAGGGAGAAAGGGAGGTATACACAAGATGGGGCTAAGATGGGCGGTTCCCAGGCTTACCGGTGTTCTGCTGCGTCGCGTCCTCATGCCATGCTTCCCGTTGCCCTCCTCTTCCTCTTTGACAGGTTTGAACATGAAGGGAGGGTCAGCAGGCTTAGGGCCAGGCGGCAGGCGGCCATGTTTGTTGTAGTAGGTACGACAGGTGGTACACAGGAGGATGTTATCCCGGCCTCCGTGCTGCCAGTCCTTAGAGGCTGAAATTAAAGCATTGAATGGAATAAACTTTATTGATCACAAGAGGAGAAATTTGATTTGTCATCAACATAGGACAGAAACATACAGTACATCAGAACCCATTGAACTGAGCACCGGTGGCTGGTGGAGCAAGTATGATACATGACATCAATGCACACCAATAGAATCAATGGGGGAAATAAAGAAACGGAGAGAGTTAAGCGATACTCACTGGTTGTGGCACAGTGTCCACAGGTGCCTTGCTCGCTGTCTTCACTGTCCAGGTCGTCCTCACTGGCTGAACTTATGTCCACTACAGGATTGAGAAGAGACCAGATTAAAGACTATACCCACTGCTATTCATTCAGACAAAGACTATACCCACTCCTATTGTGTTATCTACAGTTACTGGACTAGACGATAGAAACAGACCCTTAGTTTCAGAATGGGTGGCAAGGAATAAGTTAGTGCTAAATATTTAAAAAACTAAAAGCATTGAATTTGAGACAAATCATTCAATAAACCCTAAACCTCAACTAAATATTGTAATAAATAATGTGGAAATTGAGCAAGTTGAGGTGACAAAACTGCTTGCTTGTCATGGTCAAAACATACTGATACAACAGTAGCTAAAATGGGGAGAAGTATTTCCATAAGGCGCTGCTCTACCTTCTTGACAGCACTGTCAACAAGGCAGGTCCTACAGTCTCTCTAGTTTTGTCGCACCTGGACTACTGTTCAGTCGTGTGGTCCGGTGCCACAAAAAAGGACTTAGGAAAATTGCAATTGGCTCAGAACAGGGCAGCATGGCTGCCCCTAGAATGTACACAGAGAGCTAATATTAATAATATGCATGTCAATCTCTCCTGGCTCAAAGTGGAGGAAATATTGACTTCATCACTACTTGTATTTGTGAGAGGTATTGACATGTTGAAAGCACAGAGCTGTCTGTTTAAACTACTAACACACAGCTCAGACACCCATGTATACCCCACAAGACATGCCACCAGAGGTCTCTTCACAGTCCCCAAGTCCAGAACAGACTATGGGAGGTACACAGTACTACATAGAGCCATGACTACATGGAACTCTATTCCACATCAGGTAACTGATGTAAGCGGTAGAATCGGATTTAAAAAAGAGATAAAAAATACACCTTATGGAACAGTGGGACTGTGAAGCAACACAAACAAAGGCACAGACACATGCATACACACATATGACAAAATACGCACTATACACACACGTATACATGGATTTTGTGTTGTAGATATGTGATAGTGGAGTATGGGCCTTAGGGCACACAGTCTGTTGCGAATTCTGTAATGAATGCACACTACCGTTCAAAAGTTTGGGGTCACTTAGAAATGTCCTTGTTTTTAAAAATAAAAACAACTATTTTGTCCATTAAAATAGCATCAAATTGATCAGAAATAAGGTGTAGATATTGTAAATGTTGTAAATGACTATTGTAGCTGGAAACGGCTGATTTTTAATGGAATATCTACATAGGTGTACAGAGGCCCATTATCAGCAACCATCACTCCTGTGTTCCAATGGCACGTTGTGTTAGCTAATCCAAGTTTATCATTTTAAAAGGCTAATTGATCCTTAGAAAAACCCTTTGCAATTATGTTAGCACAGCTGAAAACTGTTGTTCTGATTAAAGAACCAACAAAACGGGACTTCTTTAAACTAGTTAAGTATCTGGAGCATCAGGATTTGTGGGTTTGATTACAGGCTCAAAATGGCCAGAAACAAAGAACTTTCTTCTGAAACTCATCAGTCTATTCTTGTTCTGAGAAATGAAGGCTATTTCATGTGAGAAATTGCCAAGAAACTGAAGATCTCTTACAACGCTGTGTACTACTCCCTTCACAGAACAGCGCAAACTGGCTCTAACCAGAATAGAAAGAGGAGTGGAAGGCCCCGGTGCACAACTGAGCAAGAGGGCAGGTACATTAGAGTGTCTAGTTTGAGAAACAGACGCCTCACAAGTCCTCAACTGGCAGCTTCATTAAATAGTACCCGTAAAACACCAGTCTCAACGTCAACAGTGAAGAGGCGACTCCAGGATGCTGGCATTCTGTGTTCTTTTGCCCATCTTAATCTTTTCTTTTTATTGGCCAGTCTGAGATATGGCTTTTTCTTTGCAACTCTGCCTAGAAGGCCAGCATCCCGGAGTCGCCTCTTCACTGTTGAGACTGGTATTTTGTGGCGGCTTAACTTATCCTTTCCCGCAGCTCAACTTACCCCATACACAGGGTAAGTTGTGCCAAGAGACCAGTTTTTTTTGGACATGCTATGTTTTCAAAACTGTAATGTTTACATTAATTCTGATTATTTCCAGGAATACACATCATCCTGAAATATATATATATATGCTCGTCAAACATCTCATTCCAAAATCATCTGCATTAATCTGGAATTGGTACCCCCTTTGCTGCTATAACAGCTTCCACGCTTCTGGGAAGGCTTTCCACTAGATGTTGGAACATTGCTGCAGGGACTTGCTTCCATTCAGCCACAAGAGCATTGGTGACGTCAGGCACTGATGTTGGGCGATTAGGCCTGGCTCGCAGTCCGCGTTCCAATTCATCCCAAAGGTGTTCGATGGGGTTGAGATCAGGGCTCTGTGCAGGCCAGTCAAGTTCTTCCATACTGATCTCGACAAAGCATTTCTGTATGGACCTCGCTTTGTGCACTTGGGAATTGTCAAGTTGAAACAGGAAAGGGCCTTCCCAAAACTGTTGCCACAAAGTTGGAAGCACAGAATCGTCTAGAATGTCATTGTATGCTGTAGCGTTAAGGGGCATAGCCCGAAAAATGAAAAACAGCCCCAGACCATTATTATTCCTCCTCCAAACTTTACAGTTGGCACTATGCATTGGGGCAGGTAGCGTTCTCCTGGCATCCGCCAAACTCAGATTTGTCCGTTGGACTGCCAGATGGTGAAGCGTGATTCATCACTCCAGAGAACGCATTTCCACTGCTCCAGAGTCCAATGGCGGCGAGCTTTACACCACTCCAGCTAATGCTTGGCATGGCCCATGGTGATCATGGGCGTGTGTGCGGCTGCTCGGCCAATGGAAACCCATTTCATGAAGCTCCCAACGATCAGTTCTTGTGCTGACATTGCTTCCAGAGGCAGTTTGGAACTCGGTAGTGAGTGTTGCAACCAAGGACAGAATATTTTTTTACGCGCTTCAGCACTCAGCGGTCCCATTCTGTGAGCTTGCGTGGCCTACCACTTCCCTGCTGACCCGTTGTTACTCCTAGATGTTTCCACTTCATAATAACAGCACTTACAGTTGACTGGGGAAGCTCTAGGAGGGCAGAATTTGATCAACTGACTTGTTAGAAAGGTGGCATCCTATGACGGTGCCACGTTGAAAGTCACTGAGCTCTTCACTAAGGCCATTCTACTGCCAATGTTTGTCTATGGAGATTGCATAGTTGTGTGCTCGATTTTATACACCTGTCAGCAACGGGTGTGGCTGAAATAACCGAATCAACTAATTTGAAGGGGTGTCCACACACTTTTGTATACATAGTGTATATCTTTGTTACAAAGAATACAATATTTTCCTTGACTGAGTGATGCTCAATGTAAAAAACGTCTCCACTTACCCCACTATCCCCTACTAGTCCTAATCTGTGTCCAGGAACCCGGCCATAAAATAAGCTAAATCTTAGAGGAATTGAAAACCCCCGGCACTCACTGGATTGGGACTGGGAAGGTGTGTTCACAGTGGCAGCAGTGGCACGAGTCTTGGCCTTGCGTGAGGACGGCTGTCTACGGTGCTGACGGTACGGCCGCGTGCCTGCAGCCTCAGGCGTCTTCTTCCAGTGATAGTAGAATGTGATCAACTCCCCCTGCCAACAACACAACACGTGATTTAAGAAGAGGGCACAGTGTGCAGATTCCAATGAAGATACAGATAAAGATATTGAATGTGTTGCTGGAGTGTGTTACAGGTTTTGGTTTTTCCAATTATGTTTTGAGGATGGACTTTAGCACGTAGGGCGCGCCAAATGATGTCACATCGTTAGTGTCATGTCTCTGACTTGTCATTAAATGAAGACATTATTTTATCAAATCAATTCTCTGTAATTATTATTATGTGATTAAACTAATAAGGTACATTTAATTAACTAGGAAGTCAGGGCACCACGGAAAATTTTCAGATTACTAAATTATAATTTTCCAAATATAACTCTTCAGATTTTAATATCTGATCAATTATTCTTCTATTAATTAATTATTATTATTACCTTCCGTCAGTCTCATCTGAACGTCGTAAAATTCTTGGTTATCTGCACAAACCCAGACTCTACTATGAATCATCCATACAAAAAATTGGCTCAATTATTTATTTACTAACTAATTAAACAATTACAGAATATACAATACATAATAACATTGTACAGTAAATACCATCCCTAGTGGACTAGACACAAACAGTTTGGTTATAACACGATAGATTCAGAGAGAAGAGAAGGGGGTTTTGGAAGGAAGACTAAGGAAGATTGGTCTCTATCAGACCTGGAAAGCTATTCTCACATAACTACATATGCCACTAACAATAGCCCATTCAGAAAAGCAATGCACCCTATTTAACGTGAAGCTGGCTTCGATAGTTGAGCTGGTGATGTGAGGCTCTGGTTTGCCCAGTCGATGTCGCCCTCGTCCTTTGTGGAATCTTCCGGGTCATCGTGTGAGAGGTTCACGTGCTCTGAGAAGTTCATCTCACTCTGGAGATGCTTCCTCGTCGGTCAGTGTTCTCGTACTAGATTTGCGCATATGTTCAGCTGTAGTCTGATATATGTTAGTTTAGTATGCACTTCTTCTTTAGGTGATCAATAGTTCAGAGTTCATATCATTTCACGTGTGGAGCAAGCCCTCACGTTTCCTGGCCTGTAGAGTTGAAATTAGCCCTTTTCAACGTGGAGGACAAGTCCTCCCGTTATTTGGAACTGAGTTGGATTTTCGTCACGGAGGCTTTTATTCAAGAGTTGAAAAGGGGTTGGTTCATCATTTCCAACCAATGTCTATTCACTTCGGCGTGGCTACTGACTTAGTTAAACTTTACATGGGAGGCCAATTCTCTCATTTTAAAGGTTAACATCACATCCTTTCACAAATAGTTTCATCTTACTCATTCATTTTATACAATAATTAGATGCAAGCCTCATAACTGAGGAACCTGTATAAACAGAGTTAGGGTAATGTTGCTGTATTGTCTTTCATGAGGTCATAAACATGAAACAAAACGGACCAAATCGTAGCTGGCTTCTCCACCGACCGTTTACACATTCTCCAATATAGGAATATTGTTAAATTCTCAAATTCTGGGATGAGATAGAAATTGGCGGGAGAGTTCCTTTGTTCTACTGTGACCTTCTCTCTCCCATACGGCATGGTCAGGGAGACACGACGTGGTTGTAAAGTCATAAAAACTGCCCCCCCCCTCCTGTCACTGAAAGGGCTAGCGTCATGACATTAGTCAGTATGTGTTACACCTGTGCTGATTGCGGTCTCGTTAGTCAGAAGGTATTTCACCTATGCTGGCCCAGGTGATATTTAAGAGTGGCTGGCCCAGTGCCCCAGTGGTCTTGAGAGATGTGGAGGGTCAACACCTTTTAGTTGGCTCTCCCTATTTGATTTCTAGAAAACATTACTTTGTCTGATCTTCCATGTTTTCGTCTTGCTCCACCTTTTTGGTTCGCCTCCTGTCTTTAAATTTGGTATAGGTTTTTCTTTTCTTTGTCTCTTCTTGGGCAACATTTAGTGGACACTCGTGGTGGGTGGCTTTTAGGTTCCAGTTGTTGTTGCTAGTCAACTTTTAGTGGACACCCCCAAGAGTGTCTTTCAGAACCCCTCCTAAAACCCCACCTGTTTTGTTTTGGTTGTTGTCAGTGACTCTTTGTTAGTTCCCCGTTCTGTTTGAGTGAAATTATTTGGTTTTCTTGCTGGGGAAAGTAACAAGTACATCAGCAAATATATCAAATAAGAAGGAACCACTGACTGCATTACAAACAGTTAGGTCTGTTGATTGTGTGTATAGTTATGTCTAGTTATATGTCTGTTATGTCTAGACAGACATACGACACAGTATGATAGTAAAATATATTACACCAGGTGTTTTCATTTACCGTTTTCTTGTTGGGCAGCAGCTCTTTGCGAATCCTGAAGAAATTCTTGCCGTACTGTCTCAAACCTTTGATGAACCGCTTCTGTTGATTGTAAAGAGATTGTGGGTGAAATAAAAACAAGCAGTCAACAATATACCATGCAGTGTAAACGTGTTTCATATTGTTTCACTATTGTCTATGTTACACAATGGCCATAATACGTATTGGAGTAAACCGATGTAACCACAGAGCAGCCCTAACAACACATAGGGCCATATTCTGTCTTGAGCGCTTAACTAAAATATCTGAGCAAATCTCACGTTGACATCAATGAATGATTTATGCAAAAGTCAGAGTTACAATGCTCATCTCAATTATAAAATCAGGCCCAAGTGCCTAAAGTTAAACTTTGTCTTTGGACCTGAAGTAAGCATGGTGCAAGGCTGCTTTACCACATCATCTTCTGACCAACATTTCTCAATGAGTTTGGGCACAGGTTTCTTCACTAGGCGCTGGAGAGCTTTAGCTGCGTCGTAACGGCTGGCGTGTAACTGTAGAGGGAGGGAGACAATCAAAGATCTACTGAGAAGGGTTCAAGATCTTATTTGTAACAATATATTGTTTTTGCAATTGTACACTATATTTTTTTATAAAAACATTTCTTTACAATGTTTAAAAAAAAAAAAAAAAAAACTTAATTACATTTAACTTGAAAAAATTATAAATGAGAACGTGAAAATGAAAATGAAATGATCTCATTGTTCTATTTCATATTCCCATTTAAATGCAGAAAAGTATTCCTGCCCACCATGTTTAAAGCGTTGAGTGTGGTGTCGTCACGAGAGGCCGCCAAACACCCGTCCTCTGTGGATCCTCCGTCACACATCCCTGCAAACGCTGCCATGCTCCTTCAATCAGGAAGAGACAAGGAAGATAAATACATCCTGCTGTGCAGTCAGTCAGGATGACAAGCATGACAAACATTATGCACTACAGTCGCCTACAGAAGTGTTTTTAAATTACATTATCTTTAACAATAATGACCTGACAGGCTAGCTAGAAGAACTCTGATAGGACAAGTCTTTATACTAAATGACAACTAAAAACCAGCAGCAGTCAAACTGAAACGATTATGTTCTACACACTACTTAATGACCATAATAATGCACTTCACTCTTACTCTCAACACCAGTGTTATGCAGGGCTGACAGACATCAGGTTTGGTATGAATCCCATCCGTTTTTAAATCTGACAGGGTTGCACCATTCATCACACAAGAGATACACTACGAGTGCAGCCTGGTCCCAGATCTGTTTGTGCTGTATACCCAACAACAACCACAGGAGTTGGCTATACAGCACAAACAGATCTGGGACCAGGCTAATATGAGTGCTGCTGAGTTGACACTAACCTGGCAGCTCTGAGGTACATGAGGAGGTCACAATCATTGACCCCTGGCATCCACACCAGCTCTTCATTCTCTGTCTGAGTCTGAACACCAAACACAGGGCGTGGTTGCAGCTCAGGGAGCTTAGCCTGCATACACACAAATAATACAGACAGATAAATACCATGTTTGTCTCACTGTCACAGACAGTTGATTACAGTGATATGAGATATGCACCATGTATTTCACAAATACATGTCAGGTTATGACAGCGAGATAGTTTATGACATACTGTATGTATCACGAGGCTCTCAAATTTTGCAACACTAAACCAATGGAGATTGTTTAAGACATAACGGTACTGCTATATGGTAAGGTCTAATGTATTGCCCGTCTCCAATGGGCAATACATTAGAGAGGGACAGCCTGCTTAAAGGGGGTTAATGGACTATTACCTGATGACTTGATCCCACTCTGATCTCCCCCTGCGTGCTGTTCAGGCTCCTGGAAGTAAGGATAATTCAGTTATAACATATAAATTAGATATTACATTGTTATATTGTTTTTGTACATAGTATCTATGTTATATTTGCAACTGATTTGAACAGAATAAAAACTAAAATCAATAAACATTTTATTAGAGAATCATTGAAAATGAAAAGGCGTAACGCTCGCTCACCATTAAAAACTCATTGTTTTATTCAAGTCACATGTTGACAAAATGTCATTATCAATTGTAGTATCAATCAAGTGAACAGTGTAATGGCAGGTAGGTAGCCCAGCAGCTAAGGAATTGGAGCATTAGCAGAAAGCTTGACTGTTTGAATCCCGAGCCGAGCGCTAGAAGAGGGGATTTGATCTGACAACTGAAGGGCTGCTGGGTTCACATCTTAACAATCCCCTACCGTTGGGCCTTTGAGCAGGGCCCTTAACCCCACAACATGCTCTTCATCCAGGGGCGCTGCACTGTAGCTTGACCCTGTGCTCCTCTCAAATGTGTGTGATGTGTGCTATCAAATTTCTGTTGTTTGCTGTAACATATGGACAGTTAAATTGTATTGCATTGTAATGTTTATAACCATATAGCAATGTTAATGTTCTGTTCTAAAACAGAAAAAAACTAGTGCTAGATACATCCCTTTTTCTGACATACTAGTGCATGCAATATGCAAAGGAATTAAACATATTTAACACAAATCACAAGGCAAAATCTTAATCCCTAATCCTAATCTAAATATTTCATATTACTGGGTTAATCTTGCATTTCAATTGGACAGCGGTTTCCTTTAATCCCGCCCACCCATCAGTGAAAGCCAATCTGAATGCGGCTATTACGTTCCCTCCAAACATTACATAAACGAGTCCTGTCTCCAGCCACTTGCAATGCTTATCACACTTGCCTTTTTACAAAATAAGCATAGCCTGATGCGTGTTGCTTTGAAGCGTATAATAACGCATACTTTACATTTAAAATAAGCATCCTCACATCGTCATTGTCTATTTACGTGGCCCGACAGTCTCGCAAAATGGAGTATTGACATAAGTCTTTTCCCGGGAGCCGAAGTGAAAATCGACAGAAACCACAACAAATCTGTGACAGCTGAATTGACACAGATGACAGTAATCCACAATGCACCGCGTGATCAATTAAATATATCTAGATACTGAAATATTTTATCCGTACGATAGATTGCTAGCTTTAGCTACATGGATCGAGCTAACGCCATCGCGACCATTGCAATTGCAAGTATGTCATAAAAATGGCAAGGTAAACAGACATTTAAAATATTCGCGTCTAAAACAATGTAAAAATGTACGAGGCAACGCCATTACCTTCTCGGACTGAACAGGTCGTCCATGTCGGAGGCTCTTAGTGTCGTTTTTAGGTTGACACTGCCAGCGTAGTGGTCGATACAAACTATGCTATTCCATACTACTCAAAATGGAGGCTAAGAGACGATTTTTTTCCCCCTAGCACTAAACTGTGCAATGACCTCAGCCCCACGCTCAGCATTAAAAGTTCCGCTCTCCGTAGATATAACGGAGCATGTGCCGCGGTCGCTAATAGGATAATCTACTGTAGTGTGTACAGAGCCATGCCCCAGAGAGCATCGATACCAAAATATAGAACCGCTTCGAACGCAGACATTATTCAGAGCGCGAGAATACTGAACAGGTTCACACCTGGATACATTATCCAGCCCAGACCAATATTCCAGGAATACATATTTCAAGAATAAATTATAGAACAATGGTAGAATAGTCACACCTGTTACCCTTATAATACATATGCTTGACAATCAAAATGTACACATCTTGCAAAAAAGTAATGACAACAGGGAAATGGTTCAGTTCCAAACAAATGAGTTTATGCAACTGCCTCTATAGCCATAGGTACAGCCTTTGTACTGTCCCAAACCAATGGTTATTTTGGTTATTTTGCTCTATTGAAATATGAAGAATAGCAACTCAACACTAACCAAAATGTGCCACCACCCCAACAAAAAGTGTCAGAATTGTAAGTAACTAGTCTCCACAGACACCTTGTGATTCTAGGGCAGCAGAATGTATGTAGACTAGGGTAGGTAATGTATGCATGTCACCAAAACCTATGGTCTTGGAGTGTAACTTCACATGTGCCTTTCTAGCTGCCTTGACGTGTGTGTAACACTTTCTGTTTGTTCCGTAAGCTTCTTCAGCGTGTGCAAGTAATCATTGGAATGTTTGCTAAACCGTTATGTGCAAGTGTGTGCCTATATGCCAATGAGTATGTGTCCATTGCACTCAGTTAAGCCAGTGGGTTCCTGAAGTTCTTCCCAGCAAAGACAGCCTTGTCTCCCAATTCCTCTTCAATTCTGAGAGGAAACAGAAAATACAGTTTAGCATTACAAAGCAATATTCAAAACATAGTTATAATGAAGTGTATAGCTTAGTCTGCAGTTTATCTTCAGTGTCCATACTATGTGATTGTTTGTCTGTCTATTCTAGTTGTAGCAGCACCAATTAACCTAATCAAGTTCTAGTACATGCAAATTATTTGGCAAATAAAGGTGATTCTGTATAATGGTCAACTAAAATTATACATTTCCCCAATGGTTATGATGCCATGCAGGATTACATGGGTAAAAACCATGATCAACAAGAAAATAAATCCAGCAGAATAAAAATGACAAGCATCACAACATTGATTAGGCTGTAAAGGTCATGAACCCTCACCTGAGAATCTGGTTGTACTTGGCCAGACGCTCAGAGCGGCAAGGAGCCCCAGTCTTAATCTGGACAAACAGACAGGGGCAACATTACATAGCAATAATGTACAGTAACTAAAATACGGTAACAATTCATTTAAAATCAATCATAACAATGATTCCTTTGGGCAGCCCCTTACCTGTCCAGTGCACAGGCCCACCACCAGATCAGCAATGAAGGTGTCCTCAGTCTCCCCAGAGCGATGGCTGACCATCACTCCCCAACCACTGGACTGGGCCATCTTGCACCTGGACAGGGGAAAGAGAGGACTCATGACGTGGTTAGAAGTTCACACCGTTGGAAAATTGCATCATGCGAGGCTCACATTAGACTTACAACTGGCAGGTTGTTTGCCTTGACATAACGGTTTGTTGACAGTCATGAAAATATCAATTTAATGCTCATCAATGTATAGTATAATTACATAAACTCCTAAATCTCAGGTATTTTCTCAGGTCTGCCCCCCCCCCCCCCCCCCCCCAAAAAAAAAGGCAGGCAAAAAACTGAGGTCAGAGTTCCTCTTGAAGTCACTATGGAGTAAAGATAGTGGGTGAAACTTACACAGCCAGAGACTCCGTCACAGAGCCGATCTGGTTGACTTTAAGCAGCAGGCAGTTGCAGGCCTTGTCCTCCACGGCCTTGGTGATGGGGTTGGTCACTGAGGTCATCACCCACCACCTGGATCTCCGTGCTGCCGGTGAAGTTGAACCACGTCTCCCAGTCGTCCTGGTCAAAGGGGTCCTCAATGGACTGTCACAGAGGGGACATAGATCAGTGATCACCGAGAGGAAAGTCATAGTCCTGTACGTTAGAGTAGACTAAACCATAGAATAGGACATTGTGTTTTATTTCATTTGCCAACCATAATATTTAACTTTGCCCATCTCCATTGTAGTGTAAACTGATTCACTGAATTTGTGATAAAATACAAAGCTGATCCAGCCAGAGACAACATTACATACTTTTGAAATACTCAAAGGTAAACAAGGACAAGACACCTGGGTAATCCTTGCAGAAGCTCTTGTAGAGGTCAGCCAGCTCATCAGGGGTGATGTAACGCTCTGGGTCATCAGGAGACTTGAAGTCCAAGTCATATTTACCATCCCTGTAGAACTCAGAGGCTGCCACATCCATGCCAATCACCACCACTTCGGTGTATCCTGCTTTGCTGATGGCCTCTTGATCAGCTCTAGAGCTGTGGAAAATTAAACAGATGTTCATTTGTTAGAATATGGTTTTATACATTGGCAACACCTTGTGATCATGTGGGTACTACACATTAGTGGCGGAGGTGGTGAGTTTCCCGTAGAAAAAGCTGCATCCAAAAAAGTACCAAAATATACTTTATATGCTGAAAATAAAAAAATATATACTTTATGTGATCAAAATAAAAACCCTATGATCACATCTGATACCTTCCTTGTTCTCCAGGATGTTGGGAGCGAAGCCATCCTCATCTCCCACATTGGTGGCGTCCTGGCCGTACTTATTCTTTATGACGTTCTTCAGGTTGTGGTAGACCTCAACCCCGATACGCATGGCCTCCTTGAAGGTGCTGGCACCCACCGGTAGGATCATGAACTCCTGCATGGCCAGCTTGTTACCCGTGTGAGACCCACCATTGATCACGTTAAAGGCCTGGGAAATACAGAATCGAAGATTTTTATTTGATTTCATTAAATTAAAATATATTGATAGATATGGATGGAGAAAATGAACTACACGACAAGCTGTAAGACAAGGCATGTGTGAACGTGTTTTGATAGACAGTATTTTACTCTTACAGTACTGACTTTCACACCCTGTACTCACCGGCACAGGAAGGATGACCTCGGGGTTCCCAGCAAGATCAGCGATGTGACGGTACAAGGGGACACCTTTCTCTGCTGCACCAGCCTTACACACCGCCAGGGAAATACCCAGGATGGCGTTGGCACCAAACTTGGCTGATGTGCCAAAAATAAGAATAAATGCAAGTGAAATTGACCAAAAATAACCTCATATGGGGAAAATATTGAGTTATTTAGCCGACAGAACTCATTCAGTGTGACTTACAATCAATGCATTTAACTAGCTAAAACATGTCCTCTGCATTTTAATCTGAAACAATTTACACTTGTTCTCT
Organism: Salvelinus namaycush; assembly: GCF_016432855.1. Lineage (NCBI taxonomy): Eukaryota > Metazoa > Chordata > Actinopteri > Salmoniformes > Salmonidae > Salvelinus > Salvelinus namaycush. The sequence goes on from NC_052326.1 coordinate 36,491,738, forward strand.
GTGCCATCCATGTCAAGCATGATCAGATCAATTTTCTCCTCCTCAACCACAGACACATCCTGAGATGAATAACAAACAAGTTAAGCACATAGCATTTAAACTGAGGAACAAGGGCTGCCTTAACTACGAGTATGTGGCAGAGTGGGCACTAGACCTGTTTATCTTTACCAGGTAGGGAAACATCAAGACGAGCAAAGACAGCATTCCATGTCATTGTACATCAACTTTCAAAAAGTATTATTCCTACAGTACCTGACCAACGATTGCAGGTGCAAGTGCAGAGTTAATGTGGTCCACGGCTTGTGAGACACCTGAAAGGACAATGAAACATTACTGACTAACAGCCTTGCTACTCTGCAGCCATCGGGCATCCGGAGTTGCCATCAGCCAGAGGGATTGCTTCCGGTGAAATGAATGAAAGCTTCTCTACTGCACGTGTTGTGCTCACGTTGTGTAACATCCAATGGCAGCATAGCATCCAACCGCAAGAACGAGAGAGATTCAATTCTCGATGGCTGACACGCACATTCATTCCATCTTGTGAATTGAAATAATGTGCTCTGTAGCAGGTAGAACATCACATTGATGTGACGCTGATGGCAAAGCAACGCATGCAGTGGAGCTGAAGTGTAAGAAGCATTGACAATTGGGGGATTTAGAAAGTAGCAATCCAAGCAACAACCCAGTATGCTTTTTCAGACACTAAAACAAATGGACCTCAGTCAGAGCACCATTCAGTTTTTTAGATTGGTGAATCATGCAACCATTACTGTGACAAAAGATTAACTTCACGCACAAGGATGCGTTCAGAGAAAACAGTTCTGCTTCTCTGAACACACAGCATTCACTACACTTACTATGCACACAAAAATATAGAAAAGCCTTGGATAAACAATTATGCTTTTTTATGTAAGTGAGCACTATTCTGTATTTTTTTCCAGTATGTCAAGGCACAATGATAAGCACTCAAAGGCAACATGCTTAACTTGTACACTGGGATGACTAAGTTATTTGACACTTGCAATTCACATGAGCATTCAGTATGTCGAGCAAATCCTCCATGTGTCAATTGTTAAATCAAGAGCAAACGCACTGACTTACCCTTTTTTACACCTGACTGAGGAAGAAAATTGTCAGGAGAATAAAAGAGTAAAGACTGTAGGTAGCACGTTTATAGAGACCTCCCTGAAATAGATTCCATTATAATCATATTATGCAGTTAGAATATATTAACCCCAGATACACACCTTTCCCAAAGTAGCGTGACTTGTCATTGTCCCTGAGCTCCACAGCTTCATAGATACCAGTGGAAGCGCCACTGGGTACAGCTGCTCTGAACAGACCTGGGAGATAAGAGTGACAGATATAAAATAGTGTTTGTCATGAAAAGTTGGACAATCAACTATAGCAGTGGTTCCCAAACTGAGGAACACAGGGTTAGGCCAATAGCAACATTTACCTTTGTCAGTGTAGAGGTCCACCTACAAGTAGGGTTGCCACGAGAATCTAAGATCTCCTGGGCATGAATCTTCAGGATGGACATGGTGCTCGACCTTTGGAGGAGAAAAGTCTAAATATATTTAAGACTGCTAACCAGAATTTGTATCAGTCCTATAAACATGATACTTTAATGTCCATTGTGCAAACTCTAGAGCCTTAAAATGTGAATCAGCATGTTTATTTCACAGTGTATCAGTCATTTGAGGTATCAATGTTTTTCACATACCATCTAACCTTAGGTCAAGCCAATGAAGGCATGAACACCACCCCAAATGGCCTTGCTATATCAGAGGCCCTTTGTTGACTGCTGAATACAAATCTACTAGGTCCAGTAGAACCTATTGCTATTTCAGTCAGTGGTGGTTAAAAATGACTTTCACTGCATGAAGAGTCCTTTTCCTAAAAGTGTCCTTTCTGGTTGTGAGCTTAGTGGTGCTAGCAGTAGGTTATCTGCCTAATTGGATTAGCTACTGTCCATCTCATTAATTACATTGCACTGGACTAGACCGAAGCAGTGGTAAGGCATCGGTCAAGGCTAGAAGGACTACTGAATGTCAGACGACGTCTTGACAGCCAAACCCCAATATGTATAATTCTGAATGTTGTAGGTCCTCTATTCTTGGCGTTGACATTGGATACATTTTTTCGAAAGATACCTACAGGGATTTCAAATCATCCGATTGACATGAGATCCCCTAGTAATCCTGTCAATGGAACATCCCTTGAACTTGGTGCAAATAGTCTCGTACGTGGGTTGAGAATGCAAAGTAGTAATTTACTGTATCTTGTATCATCAGGTAAATTGACTAAATGTTGTCTCCAAAGGGGTTAGCTAACTTTAGAACTCTAATCAAACTTTAATTGAAATGTTGTAGTAACTTTAAAACTTTGCACGGATGAAACATGACAGTGGCTAGACTAGCTAGCGGAAACAGAGGGGAACTTCTGTTGAAAAGTTACAGAAGGGTTAGTTATAAATAAACAGAAGTATGTGGACACCTCTAAAAATAAGTGGATCCGGCTATTGCAACCACACCCATTTCTGACAGGTGTATAAAATAGACCACACAGCCTTAGACAAACATTGGCAGTAGAATGGCCTTACGGAAGAGCTCAGTGACTTTCAACGTGACACCGTCATACAATGCCGCCTTTCCAACAAGTCAGTTTGTAAAATTTCTGCCCTGGTCAACTGTAAGTGCTGTTATTGTGAAGTGGAAACGTATAGGAGCAACAACAGCTCAGACGCAAAGTGGTATGCCACACAAGCTCACAGAACGGGACAGCTGAGTGTTGAAGTGCGTAGCGAGTGAAAATCATCTGTCCTCTGTTGCAACACTCACTACCAAGTTCCAAACTGCCTCTGGAAGCAACATCAGCACAAAAACAGTTTGGGAGTTTCATGAAATGGGTTTCCATGGCCGAGCAGCCGCACACAACGCTAATATCATCATGTGCAATGCCAAGCATCGGCTGGAGTGGTGTAAAGCTCGTTGCCATTGGACTCTGGAGCAGTGGAAACGCGTTCCCTGGAGTGATGAATCACGCTTCACCATTGGCAGTCCGACAGACGAATCTTGGTTTGGCGGATGTCAGAAGAACGGTACCTGCCCAAATGTATAGTACCAACTAAAGTTTGGTGGTGGAGGAATAATGGTCTGGGGCTGTTTTAATTGGTTCAGGCTCCTTAGTTCTAGTGAAAGGAAATCTTAAAGGTACAGCATACAATTACTTTCTAGACGATTCTGTGCTTCCAACTTTGTGGAAACAACTTTTTCAGCATGACAATTCCCCAGTGCACAAAGCGAGGTCCATACAGAAATGCTTTGTTGAGATAGGTGTAAGAACTTGACTGGCCTGCACAGAGCCCTGACCTCAACCACCTCGAGATGAATTGGAACACCAACTGCTAGCCAGGCCTAATCGCCCAACATCAGTGCCCGTCCTCGCTAATGCTCGTGACTGAGTGGAAGTATATCCCCGCAACAATTTTCCAAAAGTGGAAAGCCTTCCCAGAAGACTGTTATAACAGCAAAGGAGGGGGGGGGGACCAACTCAATATTAATGCCCATGATTTTGGAATGAGATGTTCGATGAGCAGATGTCCACATACTTTTAGTTCTCTTTGGTAAAGGTCGAGGAACAACTCAAAGCTCTGTCTTCAAAACCGGAAAACACACCTTGCGCTTCGGTTGTGAAAAGCACCTGCAGATCCGTGCTTTAATATTGTCATAACAATGGTCATTTTCTTACATAACAGATACATGTGGTTAGTCACTTACCTTTGAATTAAAATAGAAGTCAAGGTGAGAGGAAGGGCAGTCTTTCCTGGATAATGCCGACGAGTTGTGCGTTAAGTTCTGGGAGGTGGAGAAAAATACTTCCACTCTGTCCTTTTCTGTGTTTTGCTCTTATTCTTCTCTGGAATCATCAACCAGAGCTCTCCACCCCGCCCTCTATAGTTTAGGAGTAGGGCCTACATTTCATGAGTTTGTGCTTTTGATGCACTGAGAGTAAATCATAAATCAAAATCAAAAACTAGTAAATAAATACTGTATCTGGGCTGACATAACATGTCATCTTCAGTACAGATAGTTATTTGGCCTATACCCCAGTATACTTTGAGCCTTTGCCTACATTAAGTTGAGCACAAAGTTGAACACAAAGTCAGATTGCCAGTATTCCAATTCTCCCACAGGACAACTACATCTGCTAATCTACCTGTTCCCCCAACCCCTCTTACTCACTCCATCTTCTTGAAACCTACATCTCCCCCTTTCTTTTTTCTGACAATTTGTAACATTTGTGCTTTTACTCTCATACCCTCAATCTTCCTCTCTCCATTCTAGAGAAAATCTTCTAATATAATATGAAACTTATAGGCAAACAATCTTGAAGAAATAGAAACAATATTGAACGAAAATGGAGGAAAGAAAGCTACTATTCCCCACCCAACTCCAGAAGCCTAATGAGATTTGTTTTTCCTCCCCAATGTAATCCCATAAAATTAGGAATTACAGTACTAGGCTCTCTATCAGAGGAGGCTGTGGGAGGAGCTATAGGAGAATGGGCTCATTTTAATGGCTGGAATGGAATTAACGGAACGGAGTCCAACATGTGGTTTACATATGTTTGATGTGCTACCGTTCCATTAATTCCATTCCAGCCATTATAATGAGTCCGTCCTCCTATAGCTCCTCCCACCAGCCTCCTGGGATCTCTATGTGTAACCCCTGGTGGTATGCAGGCCTACTGTATGTTGCTCAATACATCGTTAACTCTGGTTGCTGTGTGAGTGTATACTGTATGTGTGAATATACATTTTTCACGCAGGCTCCCTGGCTGTGGCCCAATATCTTACAGCTGGCAGGCACAGCATTCTGTTTACTCTATACTGTAATCTGTGTCTTTTATGAGTTGTACAGAACCAGGAAGTCGTATATGGTCTTGCCAGTCAACATGGCTTTTTACAACATCCACTTTTATGCAATATCTTATTGTTTATCAAAGACAAAATGTGTTGTTGGTCAAATGTAAATGGACTGAAATACTTTGTATTTGTCTTTATGAGAATGATGAAACCACATCACATCAGGGATAAACGTACAGTACCTTCAGGGCGGTGTGTTTGTGTGCCTTGGTACCCATGGTAACGCCATCGTAACAGGATTCCCTGAGCTGAGCTCACCATCCCCACAGGGTCTGTCTGTTCCCCCTTTCCCCCTCTGTCTGTCTGTGTACCAGTAGCTGCATCATTCCCACAACCCCTACTCCACCTGTAGCTGGAACATGACATCTGTCTCTGAGTGTTGTTCTTTATGTAGCCTATTGTGTATGAATGTAGAGAGGTACCTGAATATCTGAGTGAGGTTACAGGATTGACAATGTTTGACAATTAGTTTGTGGTTTAACCACTGTGCAATCAATGCAAGGCAGATGTCCTGAGTAGGAAGTTGAATCAGCCAGTTAATTGGCTTGTTTGGTTGCTGCTTTGCTTCCCAGATTCACCTGGTCCCATGGGCTCTAGTCATTTGAACCACCTGTACTGCCCCACCTGGTGCACAAACACCTGGGGCCCAATTACCTGAGAATGCAAGTCAGAGCACAGCCTTGTTGCTGGGGTGCATGTGTCCTCTGAGGATTACCCCATGCCCACTCACACCAATTGGAAGATCTCACAGTCTTTGTCCGCTATTATACAATGGACTGGAGTTCAATATTAGATCTAATTAAATATTTAAATATACAGTATATTGATTGAATAGTTTATCCAAAAAAATGAACTCTGATATTAGTTACTAGTTATTAGTGGCTGGTTCTGTATTGCATATTCGTGGTTTTAGGTGAGGTGAGATTAGCTGTGTGTCATAGAACGTCATCAACTGATCTTGAGCAAATTATTTTTAATTGCGTTGGTAAATGCTGTCCCTTGACTTTGGCACCCTGTAAAAACACTTTAAATTGACAAAAACATGACAAATAATACATGTTCTGTTTCATTGAACTGTTATTTAATAAGAAAACATTTGTAAGTCCTTTATACTACAGAACATATATTTGTATGTATTGTCAAAACGACTGGGTGCTAGCAAATTGGCTTTTCCCATTGGTGATGTGCAGATGTCAGAGGAGGCTGGTTAGAGGAGCTATAGGAGGACAGGCTCATTTTAAGGCTTGAATGGAATCAATGGAACCGAGTCAAATGTGTTGTTTCCATGTGTTTGATGTGTTCGATACCATTCCATTACAATCAGCCTGTCCTCCTGTAGCTCATCTCACCAGCCTCCTCTGGTAGAGGTGTAGTGACATGTTTTGGGGATTTAGAGACATCTATGTATTATTTTGAATGCTAGACAGTAAACGCAACTATTTAATAAAACCAAAAAATGCATACTAGTATAATGTATGCCCCTTGGTTTTATGTCATTGGTGTTACAGCCTTGATTACAAAGATATACAACAACCTTGAGCATAATTTCAAGTGGCAAAATGTTATCGGGGGAGGAATCTATATTAAACAAAATAATTCTCTAATCACACCCTTTTAGTATGTTCTAAATTATTAGTTGATTTAGAATGGGAAGATGTACCCAAATACATTTAAATTAAATAAAAACTACAGAAAACGTAAATCATTGTTTTCCCCAAAATGCCATGCCCAAATGCCACCATAATTCAAGAACGACCCATAAACTTCCAGTCGGGGTTAAAGGTTTGTTCTTAAAAGTAAAGCTGGCCTGGCGGTCATTTCAGGACCACCATGTCTATGACTCCATGGGTGTTTGTCAGTAATACCTGCAGTATTTACAGCAGTGTTCATATAACCCTTTTCCTGGGGTGCAGGCTTTTGCTTCAGCCCAGTACTAGTTCAGCACACCTGAGTTTAACAAATCAACTAATCATCAAGCCCTTGATCAGTTGAGTGAGGTACTGTATGTTAGTACAGCCTTAGATAATATGTATAGTTACTGCTTTTGAGAATATATATAGATTAGAGAGATGCATGTATAGTAGACTGACCAAGAATGTACTTTTACCTCAAGCTTTTACTATTACTTATACCTTTTAAGGTGTTACACTCCATTAGGAGTTACATTATTATGTTATTTTGTATATCAATGCACTTTGTTCATTCATTTTACTCTTTAACACAAGCTCAGGTCAGGGGTAGAAAGGTGTGTTTGAGATGAGGAAGAGAAGCCCTGCCGGGGCAGGGCGTGGTTCTCGACTGTAAAGCTGATGTCATACATGCATGAACACACATACCCCAGTGAACTCTCAGTAGGCTGGCCCGACGAATCACAGCAAAGGAGACGCACGCACCTGCTAGGTGCTTGGTGCAAGGTGATTGGTTACACCACAGAGAGACATTGGGGTAGGGCTGGTAGGTGTACATGTAAACCAAAACCTTTACAAACTCAGACTCTTCGCATTAAGAGCTTGTCCAGGTAACATCACCACCACTCCGGGGTCCCTCAACAATGGACATCACCTCTACCTCTGGTGTCTGCCTTTCTGCCTTCCTTTGACATCTACTGATTAACTGATCTCCTGAATCTCGGAGGCCTCTCTGCCTTTTGAATCTGACCCAGGCATGCAAGAAATCATTCGTCCTTCAGCAAGAGGAGGAAAGAGGGAAGAGGAAGAAAAGCCTGTCTAGCAACAAGACCCGGTAACACAATAGTATCTCTTGTTATGGCTTCTGGCTCTCTGGCTGCTACAAGGAAGGATAGGGTAACTTGTAATTATAAAACTAAAGTTTTTAAACAGTACTATCTTTGTACTAAGTTTTCTTAATTACTATAACCCGGTTTTTACACAAGGGACTATTTGAAATACTTTATAAGATCACTATCACAGAATATTATTTTAATGGCAGTATGCTGATATTTTCCTGTTTTACTTCAGTATTTATCTGTAATATGATTTTTCAAATGGAAAATAAGTCAAGATTTGAAGGGTGTTTGACTGAGATGGCAACAGATAAGAGACACCTGTCATCACTGAGGAAAGCCTCTCTCCCTAGCTTGTGCTCTAAACAGAGGAGAATGATGGTACAAAACAAGAAAAAAATCTATCCTTTGACTAGACAAACCAGTTAGGGCACATAGGTCTAAACAGAAAGAGTCTTGTCAAAAGTTTCTAAATTCTACTATGTGATGAATTGACTTTATGTTGTTGTTGATATGCTGTAAGGAGACAGTTTCTCTTTTCAATTATTTTGTATTCTACACAAACAATTGTTTGGCTCCAGATTTAAAGGGGGAAAAAAGTGGAGAGTGAAAGGGCCTCTTCTTTTCAGTGTAATAGATGTAACTGACATGCTTGTCTTCTCTAATAATAACTTCAAAAGGGTCTGGTCAGGCTTGTTCTTACTTGTTTTTTACTGGTATGATTAGAGATGAGACTAAATAAGAGTTTTCCCCCTCCTCATTCAAGTTCTGTATGTCAATAGACGTAGAGTAGTACATTAAGTTGTGTAGTTATTGGCCTAAACTAAAGTAAGAATTCGCTGCTCAATCCGAATCTCTGGTTTGATAATTGTTGGTTTATAAAGAACAGTTGCAGTCTTGCTTTGTTTGTGCTATTCCTTTACTTGCATAGGCCAGCAGTTAATTACTTAAATATAAGCAACAATGGATATCACGGTTGGGAATGTGGAAGATACAATAGGAAAATGCATTAAAACTGTAGCTGATACTACTGTATACACAACTAACACCTGTCATCTACAGGTGGTGATAATGTCATTTTCTCAAGAGGTCATTGTTGCTAGGGCTTTTTAGAATTTCTTCCTGCGAGAATAAGATACATTTTGTGATGTGGCAATGTGCCTAGCCTCAAATATATGTGTTGAAAGTGTATACAAGTTTAATGGCGTTCACTGGTGAGAGGTCAGGTAGTGGATTGCATGGATTGGTTTTGTGTGGTTAAGACCATGCAGCCATTTTGTCTGAATGACTAAGCAACCGGTTGAGTCCTTTGTTTAATTTCTGTTTGTTCACGCATGCAAAGCACTCAGGGTAGGCGGTGACCATGCAGATGCTGAATTACCTGTTTGGCTTTAAAGCAAAGTAGATTTTTGCATCTATGCATACAACTGGATATGATGTAAAGTCATGACTATACTTGTGTCACTTGAAATGTATCAATATACTGTAACTACAATTTAGAGTTTAATTAGATTATTCAAGAAAACAGGTCTTTGTTGTTAAAAGGTCATGTAAAACCTATTGTAAAGGTTTACTCCGGAGTATTGAAAACATCATGTTTCATAAAAGGAGAATATAATGTCACATCTTCCTTAGCCCCAAAAATGGATTAGGGACTAGACTAGGGATGAGCATCAGATTATTATCTGATAGATGCCAAATATATACATTTCTTGTATTTCAATTGCTTCCTTATTTAACTGTTCTTTCAGCCTCCTAAAATATGATTTCTCTCTTTTCTCTCCCTCTCTCCTTTTCTCCTTTAGAGGGCCTGTAGTGCTGGTCTGTCTACTGAAATGCTGCCTGGCTGAAGACTAGGAGGGAGCAGGGCATGTCTGTGGGTTTTGCCTTTCATGGGGTCTTGAATGACCAGAGAGAGACTGGATGTGACTCTCTCTCGGGCTCCAGGGGGAAATTTGAGATATTTCCCCTCTCTTTTCTCCCTCTACAACTCCTCACTTTTTTATTTTTACATTCTTCCTTTACTGCTCTATTCACAATGGTAAGATTACAGGTGTTGCTGTTTGATTTCCTTCTCAGTCCCCTCCCTTTTTACCCTCCTACATACTCCCTCTCCCTCTTTTGTCCCACATTTTTACCTTCTCCCACCGCCATTCAACCTTTCCCGCTCTCGCAACCAACTAATCCCATGACATTTGCATCAAGTAATGTTTGCTTTGCTTGTTTCAGAGCAAAACCTTTTCTTTAAGTTTGTTCTGACAACAATGGAGGCTATATATTTTGAACATGAAGAAAGAATTCAAACAAGATTTTACTTGTAGACTACAATGAATTAAATCAAAACTCTACTACTGAAAGTAATGTGGATACGTTTCATAAAAGGGCAAATGTAATCAGACATTATGTATTTGGTGAAATAACACAGACCAATTTTGAAATGCTACAATGGTGCAGGAACAGTGTGAATTGTGCACAGTGCATACAGTTTGTACATAGGATGTTATGTAATGTATAATGTTTGCCGAGAAGTGTCATTGAGGGCATTCAATGTTGGTGGCAGTTTGCCAATGTGGCAATGATAAGGTGATCTTGAGGCATATTAGTCGAGACATGGGAGTAATCATCTTCTGAAATTCCTGCCATTGTGGTACTCTAGAATACTACATTACCTGCGTAATAGTAGCGTTTTGATATAGCTGCGGCCTGACTTTGCGAGGGCCCAGTGGCCTACCTTACTTTGTTTTAGCTAACAGCGCAGGTGCATAACTTCAAGGAATCTTTGTATAACCACAGCCTCTTAAATTATAGTTTATGTTCTTGGATCATAAAAAGCCCAGTTGTGATGTGTTTGGATAATTATTAACAATGACTTAGCCTACTGATGTGGTTGCAAAATTATAGAATAAAAACATCAAAGAAATCCGACAGGGTTTGGTAAACACAGCAGGTAGTCAGTGCTTTTCTGGATCCACCTGTATGGTAGCCTCCTCTATTTACACTGTCCACATCTGTGCTGCTCTTGTAAATGAAATATTGATATTTGGATGGCCATCTCCATCTTACGAGGTAGTTTTGGATGTTATAACTCCCTCTAATACTGCCTGGTAATGATGATGATGACCCTCTGCAGGCACCATAGACAAAAACACATAACACAGAAACACAATCCCACTTAGCACTGTATTTTCTTAGCCCTTGATCCTGGGTAGTAATATCTTATGAGTTGCTGATAGGTTTGAGTAGTATTCTAAGGGTTGTGTAGACGTAGATATGCTCTGAGGTTGGATATAGTTAGTTATGTGCTTTTGGTGATCTTCCCTTTCTTTGGCTTCCAAAGCACGTCTTACCTGACAGTGCTGGGCTGTACACAGGTGTTCTAACACTGTCTGGTAATGATGTCCCCTGAAAGCCCCTCAAACAACCACACCATCTCAACAACCAATATAGGTGCAACGGCACTGTAGCATACCTGAAGCAGGACGTGTTCACAGTTAAATTGTTTTTTACTGTTTGGAAATTGTTTTCAGTCAACTCTATGTTTTAGAGAGAGACCCTCTATGTTTGTAGGCATTTCCTTTGTTCAGGTGTAGACTCTAAGTCACGTGAACTCCAGTTCAAAGTTCAGAACATGGAAAGATGGAGACTGTAGTCGGGTAGTTTTTTTTAAAGGACCACATATGTGAATAAGATGATGATGGAACAACTGGCTGAAGGAAGCATCCAGAAGAGGTGACACCAGACTTTAAAGGCTGACAGAGATAGTCCCATAGGAAAAGAGGATGAGGTAATAGTCCTAAAGGTAATAGTCCTAAACGTCGTCTGTGGTGAGCACCTTCCGCCTAACCCCCCATTTGTGAAAAATAGTTCCTCCCTGCCTCCTGCCCTTTGTGTAGATTTTCCACCCCACCCAGTAGTTAAAGAATACCAGTGAAATGACTGTTGCAGTAATAGCCACTTCCTCTTCCCCTCCCCCAGTCAAAGCTGAATCTGGGCCTTTGTTGGCTCGTGATTGGTCCAGCGGCCCTACTGTACCTGCGTGGCATATTGTGCAGCTGACACCTGAGATCTGTGTGAGAAAAATAAACACAACGACCTCTATGGCTCTCCTGCTCTCACTTTCTCTTTATTTCTCTCTCTGAAACTGAATATTGCATTTAAACTAAAATGAGAGGTTGATTCACTATCGTTCACTATTGTTCATTACTCTCAACCAGTTATAACTCTCAACCTATTGCCCTATTCAACACCATTATGATTGTCAAGGTAAAGTAAAGGTATACAAGGAAACAGAGTTCTCAAACGGTGTTTTCTGTAACAAGAGGTTGGCTGTACAAATTAGTGGAAAGCGGACACAAAAGCATGAAGTGATGGAGGTGTTTGTCAAGGGCTGTTCTTCTGAGTTCTGGTTTAACAACACACAATAATTTAATCACAGCTTTGTGTACTCATTCTGAACTCTCTGAAATTGTAATGTCATCATTTATTTGCATGTCCCTTTAAAGTTAAAATAATTTAAAGATTGTGTAATATTGCCTTATGACAAAGAATCTGCTCCAGTTATAAATGTCTTACTATAATTGTAGAAATTACTATTACCTCCAATACATTTGTTTAACTTTTCACCACTGGCGTGTTGCTATTAACTATTCCAATTCTCCAACTTATTTCTGTCTTCTTTCTTCACAGCTTGTCTGTCAACAAGCTGCTGTAGCTACCAAAGACCCTGGCTACTTTCCTCTGATGCTCCTACCTAGACCTTATAATTGTTGTCTTACCAGACAAGTTTAGATCTAGCTACTCTGTCTAATACTGTCTGGTAATGCCGTCCATTACAAGGTGTCTCATCACTCTTCTTCTGTCAGTTTCTTGGACAATCTGTACAAATCAACTGGTATCAGGTCATGTGATGTCTTTTTCCCTCAATGATTTTTTCCATAACTGGCTTGTAAGGTTTAATTGCAGGTCAAATAAAAATTGTGTTGAATTATGTCATTGTATGCAATATCCCTAGTCAAAAAAATTCTATAGGATCCCCCCCAAAAAATATCCAATTAGAATCCCAAAGAAAATTCAATCAGATTTTGGAAGCTATCCAATAGGATAGGATTTTATCCCATGGGATAGTACCTAGTACCTAGGACAGAATCCTATAGGAGTCCAATAGGACTGGTTCCAAAATCTGATAGGATTTTCTTTTGGCTTCTATTATTGACTAGGGTAACTTGTTATTTTATAGTTTTTTTTTTACAGGACAGATGTAAGTACAGATATGGAGACAGATATAGAGAGGGGTAAAGTAGTTAAGGGCACAGACAGTCGGCCGAGCCAGGGCTCGAATCGCTGTGCTTCTACACCTGCATTGCTTGCTGTTTGGGGTTTTAGGCTGGGTTTCTGTACAGCACTTTGAGATATCAGCTGATGTAAGAAGGGCTATATGAATAAATTTGATTTGATTTGAGTCTAGGAGGAGGCATATGTGGTCCAGATTTGGGAGCTTAGACTGCTACACCAGACTCCAGCACACTGATAAGATTTTTCTATTAGATTCTTGTAAATAAAATCCTATTCAATATAATCCTATATTAGTCCAATAGGACTGGTTCCAAAATCTGATAGGATTTTCATATTGGCCTCTAATTAGATCCTTGTATTGGAATCCTATCGGATTAAACACTATACACTATAGTTAACTCGGCTGCTTAACACATGGAGCACCCGTGGACAGTGGACACGTCAACTATAATAACATCATAAGCAACCAATATTGAACTGCCTCCTTTCCACTTGAGATGCCGACCCCATAGTGGGGAACGCCGGCAATGTCGAGATAGGAAAAATTGGGAGGTGAGCACCTTCTAAGGATGGAGGGAGGGTAGGGGTGACAGCTCTGGGGGGGAAGGAGGCAGGGGAGGGGGTACAACCCTGGTAGGGAGGGAGGCAGGGAGGCAGGGAGGTAGGGAGAGAGTGAGAGGGGTAGGTACAATCCTGGTAGGGAGGGAGGTAGGGAGGCAGGGAGGTAGGGAGGCAGGGAGGCAGGGAGGGAGTGAGAGGGGTAGGTACAATCCTGGTAGGGAGGGAGGTAGGGAGGCTGGGAGGCAGGGAGGTAGGGAGGCAGGGAGGCAGGGAGGTAGGGAGGGAGTGAGAGGGGTAGGTACAATCCTGGTAGGGAGGCAGGGAGGCAGGGAGGGAGTGAGAGGGGTAGGTACAATCCTGGTAGGGAGGGAGGTAGGGAGGCAGGCAGGGAGGCAGGGAGGGAGTGAGAGGGGTAGGTACAATCCTGGTAGGGAGGGAGGTAGGGAGGCAGGGAGGCAGGGAGGGAGTGAGAGGGGTAGGTACAATCCTGGTAGGGAGGGAGGTAGGGAGGCAGGGAGGGAGTGAGAGGGATAGGTACAATCCTGGTAGGGAGGTAGGGAGGCAGGGAGGTAGGGAGGCAGGGAGGGAGTGAGATGGGTAGGTACAATCCTGGTAGGGAGGGAGTTAGGGAGGCAGGGAGGGAGTGAGAGGGGTAGGTACAACCCTGGTAGGGAGGCAGGGAGGTAGGGAGGCAGGGAGGCAGGGAGGTAGGGAGGCAGGGAGGCAGGGAGGTAGGGAGGCAGGGAGGCAGGGAGGGAGTGAGAGGGGTAGGTACAATCCTGGAATGGAAGGAGTGTCATTATCTTTAGGTTTTTCTTTTCCTCTCCCTATCCCAAAAGAAAGAGGGTAAACGGAACATTCTCTATTTGAATGCATAGCTGACTATTATACTGTATATTAAATGAAGAATGTTCATATCTTTGTGTTACTGTACCTAAAAATTTATTTTCATTATACTTTTTTTGCATATATGCAATGTAAATATGTTGTACATTCTAAGGGGAAAACCCCCCAAAATCTTGCGTTATTGTAAAATTGTATTTAGTATTGTATATAATATTGTAATGTATTCTAATTAAAAAGACAAGAAGTTGCATGAATAAGAATCAAATCAAATAACTCAAGTGAGTGTTTTGTTGAAAAATGTGTACTGTCAAACTCCAAATGAACGTGTAGCCTTGAATCACTCCCATATTGTGGTGGTGAATAAAACCTGTTGTTTCCAATAAAATAAAATATTGTAATTCATGTTGTTGTATTGTACTGGAAGAAATGACAACAAACTTTATGGGTTCAATCAAGAAAAGTTCTGATTTAAGACGTATCAAAAACCTATAGGATCCCATAGGATTCCAGTAGGATTCTGATAGAGCTGACACAACATCCTATAGTGTTGTGAAAATCTTATAGGATTTTATTGGAAAAATCACTAATTTTGGAGGATTTTTTGACTAGGGATGCCTTGAATAGTTATTTGTCTTACAGTGTTTTGTTGATTATGTTAAAGGTCTTCAACACAGTTTTTTGTGTGTTTTTCATTGTCATATTAATCATTATAAACGGCATACAGTGTAGTTTTCCACAACTACTAAAATTCAAACATGCAAACATATTTCTTACAGTGAAATCGTCATAGAGATAAATTAAATCACTACTCACTTTAAAGGTCAATTGCAGTTGTTCTTTTTTATCTCAATATCAAATAATTTCTAGCTAACAATTAAGTACATTGATGTGATTGTTTTCAATTAAAATTGTCAAAAATAAACAAAAATAGCTTCTTAGCAAAGAGCAATTTCTCAAGCAAGAATTTTGCTTGGACTGTCTGGGAGTGGTGAGGGGAAAACTGAGAACTAGCTGTTATTGGCACAGAGATTTTGAACTCTCCCATTGGTCTATTGACTAATTTAAACCCTGGTGATGTCACCAGGAGGCCAAAACTCCCTCCCCACCAAAACAGGCAAACATTTCAAGTGGTCTTTTCTAACAGCTCTTACACTAAAAGGGTATTATCATAATTTTCACAATTTCACAGTATTATTCCAACCTCATAGTGTGGAAATATACACCTGGTGGACAGTTTATTAGGTACACTCATCTAGTACCGGGTCAGACCCCCCTGGTCAGCAACAATGTTCAGATACGCTTTGGCGTTCAAACGTTTCTCAATTGGTATCAAGGGATCTAACATGTGCCAGGAAAACATTCCCCACACCATTACATCACCGCCACCAGCCTGTACCATTGACTCCAGGCAGGATGGGGCCATGGACTCATGCTGCTTACGCCAAATCGTGCCACTGCCACCAGCATGACGCAACAGGAACCAGGATTTGTCAGACCATGCAATGTTATTCCACTCCTCAATTGTCCAGTGTTGGTGATTGCATGCCCACTGGAATCGCTTGTTCTTGTTTTTAGCTGATAGGAGTGCAATAGCCCATCCATGACAAGGACCGACGAGTTGTGCGTTCTGAGATGCTGCTCTGTAGATCACTGGTGTACTGCGCCGTTATTTGCCTGTTTGTGGCCTTGCTTGATTCTTGCCATGTTTTTCTCGACCTCTCTCATCAACGAGCTGTTTTCGCTGACAGGACTGGTGCTGACTGGATGTTTTTTGTTTGTCGCATCATTCTCGGTAAACCCTAGACACTGTCGTGAGTGAAAAGCCCAGGAGGCCGGCCATGCCTGGCATGCCATTTTGCCCATTCTAATGTTCAATCGAACAGTAACTAAATGCCTTGATGCCTGTATGCCTGCTTTATATAGCAAGCTACGGCCACATGACCCACTGTCTGTAGGAGCTAAATATGTTCGTGAATGGGGTGGAGTACCAAATAAATTGGCCACTGAGTGTATATATAAAAAAAAGGAAAATCAGTTTTTGTATCTAGTTGAATTCTACTTTTTGTGCAGTAGGTGGCGGTAAAGTTCCATTCTGAACTCAGGCCCCCCATAAAAGGTCTAGGAAGATCGAAATCAAATAATATCAAATCACATTTTATTGGTCACATACACATGGTTAGCAGATGTTATTGCGAGTGTAGCGAAATGCTTGTGCTTCTAGTTCTGACAGTGCAGTAATATCTAACAATAATATAACAATTCCACAACAACTACCGAATACACACAAATCTAAATAAAGTGATGGAATAATAATATATACATATAAATATATGGATGAGCGATGACCGAGCGGCATAGGCAAGATGCAATAGATGGTATAAAATACAGTATATACATATGGCATGAGTAATGCAAGATATGTAAACATTATTAAAGTGGCATTATTAAAGTGACTAGTGATACATTTATTAAAGTGGCCAGTGATTTCAAGTCTGTATATAGGCAGCAGCCTCTCTGTGCTAGTGATGGCTGTTAAACAGTCTGATGGCCTTGAGATAGAAGCTGTTTTTCACTCTCTCGGTCTCAGCTTTGATGCACTTGTTCTGACCTCGCGTTCTGGATGGTAGCGGGGTGAACAGGAAGTGGCTCGGGTGGTTGTTGTCCTTGATCTTTTTGACCTTCCTGTGACATTGGGTGCTGTAGGTGTCCTGGAGGGCAGGTAGTTTGCCCCCGGTGATGCGTTGTGCAGACCACACCACCCTCTGGAGAGCCTTGCGGTTGTGGACGGTGCATTTGCCGTACCAGGCTGTGATAAAGCCCGACAGGATGCTCTCAATTGTGCATCTGTAAAGGTTTGTCAGGGTTTTAGGTGACAGGCCAAATTTCTTCAGCCTCCTGAGGTTGAAGAGGCGCTGTTGCGCCTTCTTCACCACACTGTCTGTGTGTGTGGACCATTTCAGTTTGTCCGTGAGGTGTACACCCAGGAACTTAAAACTTTCCACCTTCTCCACTGCTGTCTGCCAATGTGGATAGGGGGGTGCTCCCTGTGCTGTTTCCTGAAGTCCACGATCATCTCCTTTTTTGACGTTGAGTGAGAGGTTGTTTTCCTGACACCACACTCCGGGTGCCCTCACCTCCTCCCTTGTAGGCTGTCTCGTCGTTGTTGGTAATCAAGCCCACTACTGTTGTGTCGTCTGCTAACTTGATGTTTGAGTTGGAGACGTGCATGGCCACGCAGTCATGGGTGAACAGGGAGTACAGGAGAAGTCTGAGCACGCACCCTTGTGGTTCCCAGTGTTGAGGATCAGTGAGGTGGAGATGTTGTTTCCTACCTTCACCACCTGGTTTAGCGGCACGTCAGGAAGTCCAGGATCCAATTGCACAGGGCGGGGTTGAGACCCAGGGGCTCAAGCTTAATGATGAGCTTGGAGGGTACTATGGTGTTAAATGCTGAGCTGTAGTCAATGAACAGCATTCTTACATAGGTATTCCTCTTGTCCAGATGGGATAGGGCAGTGTGCAGTGTGATGGCGATTGCATCGTTTGTGGACCTATTGGGGCGGTATGCAAATTGAAGTTGGTCTAGGGTGGCAGGTAAAGTGGAGGTGATATCATAGTGATTGCGGCGGAGCGGTTCCTGGGGCCGAAAGATTACATGCAATATTACATACAATATTAGCACAAGTCCCTCCCACTTAGATCCTAGAGCCTGAGAAGGGAGATATGGAGAACTGCTTTGCTTTATCTTGGCCAGGTCTCAGTTGTAAATGAGAACTTGTTCTCAACTGGCCTACCTGGATAAATAAAGGTGAAATAAAAATACAATTAAAAAAGAAGAAGGAAGAAGTGGGAGTTTTGTTTGTTTTGGCAATGTACTATTTTTATTTGGTTGGATTAAGTTAGTTTCAATATTACGTATTCATTTATTTATTTATATATTTTATTTTGGTTTCAAACCGTCCAGTTGGTGGCGGCAATACACCTTTTTGAGTGTAGTCCGCCATAAAACCCACAGAAGACGAAGAAGAAGACGACGACGAAGAAGAAGAAACCGAAAACGACAAAGAAGAAGAAAACAAAGAAAAAGAAGAAGAAAACGAAGAAGAAAACAAAAAAAAGAAAACTAATTTCCTGCACATGCGGAGGTTACTTCTGGTTTCTACCACAGTAGCGGCAAGACAGTTTTCATCGATACAGCGCAAAATATTTGGCTACTTTGCAGATTCAGTACATTTATTTATACATTTGTTAAGTCATCATGTCGGGAATACCACCAGATACCTGGCAGCCACCCACAGTGAGCCTGGAGACAACGTAATCACCGGTAGTTAGCTAGCTAACGTTAGCTATTGTTTTGAATGAATGAGCAGCTAGCTAGGAGTTATTCAAATGCTAGCTATTCAATTATGTTTATCCAATACCAAATGCTATGTATTGCTGTCCATTGGTTAATTTAATATCCCATGGAAAAGGAATGCTCTTAGCTTAATTTAGTGTCCTCTCTTATGTTCCAGAATGGGTACAATTGTAGTGGAACTGTACTGGAGACATGCTCCCAAAACGTGCTCTCATGCTCTCCAAAAATGTTGCTGAGTTGACCATGAGAGGTTACTACAACAACACCAAGTTTCATCGAATTATCAAGGACTTCATGGTGCAGGGAGGAGACCCCCAGGAACAGGTGAGACAGATAAACACATACAGATGGTTGGGAAATTATTTCCAATGTTTTGTTCCATATTGTTCCACTACCAGGGGGGTGTTCAGCAGGACACAACGTTTTGAAATGTTCAGATAGAAATGTTATGTAGAACAAACATGACTCTCTGACTTGTAGAATAAGGAATCACATTGGCTCTCTTCATGAAATTTCTATCTGCATTGTTCGAAAACGTTTGGCAGCTGAATGTGGCGCTGGCTTTTGACCTCCTGAACTCTGCTCTTTTTTTGTGTTCAGAGTGGTGATACATTCAGAATGTTCCAGAGAGACATAAAATAAGACATTTCACTAAACTCTCTGAGGCTGTAAATCTGTTCATCAGATTCTTACTCCCTGTAATCTGCGTTGCTTATAGGCCGTGGTGGTGCCTCCATATTTGGCAAACAGTTTGAAGATGAACTAAACCCTGACTTGAAATTCACAGGTAACTATACAATTTATAAACAGGAGAAAACATGTCATAGTACCAAAACGTTGTATTTTTATGTTGCTCTCTACTGCTTTCTTATGGCGCCATCTCCCTCCCTAGGTGCAGGGATCTTAGCAATGGCCAATGCAGGACCAGACACCAACGGAAGCCAGTTCTTCCTTACCCTAGGGCCTACTCAATGGTTGGATGGGAAGCACAGTATCTTTGGGAGGGTGTGCCAAGGTATATCAGTTGTCAACCGCATCGGCATGGTTGAGACGAACTCACAAGACCGACCTGCCGATGACATAAAAATCCTCAGGACGACTGTACCCAACTGAGACTCATTCATACAACCAGCAACTGCTTTCTTATTTGTACATTCATTTTGTCATGATTTATGCCTTTGATTAATTTTGTTATTCTCAAATCAATAATGTAGCCTAACCATTGTGATCATTATCACTAAAATGATTATGAGTGACATGGTAGGAATGACACACTTGAGAATATGCCTGGTGTTTATCTAATGATTGCAGATAAATCTCATCCTGTAACTTGAACAGACTACCACTGGAGGGAGACAAACAACAGAACATACAGTAATGTTGGTCTTTTTCATAAGACAGTCACATGGTATAAAAAAAAAAGCCTACTCTGTTGTGGAAACATTATGTTTTGGTTATAATGTTTGGTAATCTCCCTATAGTTTGAGGGTTATCCAAGTTCACCTAGCACCTACCCTTAGCAGGTGCCAGGAAGTCATAAACCCTGCCAATTTCTACAATTTCTCACTTTAGAAGGTGATTTTAAACCTAACCTTAACCATACTGCTAACCTTATGCCTAACCTTAAATTAAGACCAAAAAGCGAATGAAAATTTACATGAATTTTTACAATATTGTGCTTTGTGTAGATGTTATTTATCTCTCTACTATTGCTCCAGTTGGAATGCTGTAGCCAGTTAGCTAGGCTGCTAGTGGGGTCCCCTTAGAGAAGGTAAGTAGAGATACCTACTGAAAACAACTTTTTTTTTCATGGCACAGGACTCTCATTTAACTGTTGTCTTCCATTAGAACTTTTCCTTTAGAACTTTTTATTCTTCGATTACAGATTGGCTTGTTAAATTGTTGCTCTGTGAGGGTTGCTTGGTGAGTGTGAGCAGTTCCTCTTGTACTGTTGAGGTCTCTTTGCTTGACGTAGGCTTCCAAGCCGCCTTCTAGCTGTGGTTGGTTGCTTTCTTTTCAAACCTGGCAGCCATTTGACCAGTTAGGCCATGGTAAGACTCCCAGATGTGTTCTGGTAGTGCACACGCAAACTTGATGGCAGCGCCACTGAGACAGAAATGCAGCCTATCTACTTTGTCTGCCTCAGTCGACCATACTTGTTGGCCAGCCTCTCAAATGGAAGGATCAAGTCCTCTTTACCATCGTATGTGGCAAGCTTTGCCTGAGGGCTGTCTCAATGGTGAGCTTCTGGCAGCAGGACTGTACGGGGCTGTGCTTGTTCCATTAGGGTGGCGAGTAGCTGAGAGGCCATCAATCTGAACATATCCATTGGAGTGGAGAGTAGCTGAGAGGCCATCGGTCTGCCCATTGTTCACATGATTTGTGAAGGAACGGGGGTTGGAGTATTAAGCCATTGCATTTGGCAGAGAGTAGCCATTCCCAGCGATGATGAATGGTGGACAATGTAGCTGATGCGTGACTTTGTGGCTGATTTATGTTTGTACATGGACGTGAAACAGCCAGACTAGACATCAGCCTGGTAACCCTGGTGTCCTGTATAGCCTGGGTCCAGAGAGTTCACCGGTAGGGCATATGGGTCCTAAGCCATTGTATTGTGCTATGGACCAATGTGATGGTACTACCATCACATTGGACCAGTGTGATGGTAGCGTGGCGTCGAGGAGCTGAAGCCATGTTGACGGTCACTGCTTCCACTGTGGGCAACACAGCATGTTGTGCATGTCGTTGACCTTGTCAAAGCCTGGTGGTATTCCTGGGTGGTTGGTTTTCAGGTTTTTCTCCAAGGCTTGGGGCTGACTGAAGTCTCCTGGGTACGCAGGACCACAGGCCTGGCTGTAGCAGTGGCATGTTGCACTGGTTTGGGTGGAAGGGTGACGGCTGTGCATCAACGACGGTTTCATTCCACGTTTGTAGTAAGGTGGGAATGGGGCGGCCCCCCTCCCGGTCCTGATCTCCCGACCGCCGTAACTGACCTCACCCAGATGTTTGCTCTGCTGCTCATCACATTAGTCTAGGCTCTTCTCCACTGTCTGCAGTCGCTGCTTTATATCCAGGATGTGGATTAGGAGTTTTGTCTCCTCAGAAAACTTTGAGTTTGAGCCTCTTCCTCTACAGACATCTTTGCTGTACTGAGCTTTAACAGTCCTTAGGTGAGTACATCAGCCTTTATTTCCTTAGGTATGTTATATTCTTTAGTCCCTTTAAAAAAAATCTATTTTGTTTTATTATTTGCTCAGCTTTACCTGAGAGAGAAAATAAATAAAATAAACAACAAAAAAATTTAGGTACAGAGACTGGCTCTGTGTACAGATGCAGGCACGTATACAATGTAGCTGATTCTGTCCAGGCAAACTTGAACTTTGTGGGTGTGTTTGAACTGATAACTTTTGTCAAGTTGTTAACCATCGATGGTCGCTGTCTTTCAAAGTGTGTTGCATTATGGTTATAAAAATTGACAAACTTGCGACTACTTGTCGACTGCATGAACTTTACAAAAATCATGTGATCAAAGGTCATGCAGTTTGATGTTCAAATTATATTAGTCACATGTGCCGAACACAACAACTTTACAGTAAATTGCTTACTTACAAGCCCCTAACCAACAATGCAGTTAAAAAAAATAAATGATTTTTTAAATATGAATAAGAAATAAAGTAACATGTAATTAAAGAGCAGCAGTAAAATGACAATAGTGAGACTATATACAGGGGGTACCGGTACAGAGTCAATGTGCGGGGGCCCCGGTTAGTTGAGGTAATATGTACATATAGGTAGAGTTATTAACGTGACTATGCATAGATGATCACAACAGAGAATAGCAGCGGTGTAAGGGGGGGAGGGGGGCAATGCAAATAGTCTGGGTTGCCTTTTCATTAGGTGTTCAGGAGTCTTATGGCTTAGGGGGAAGAAGCTATTTAAAAGCCTCTTGGACCTAGACTTGGCACTCCGGTACCACTTGCCGTGCAGTAGCAGAGAGAACAGTTTATGACTAGGGTGGCTGGAGTCTTTGACAATTTGTAGGGCCTTTCTCTGACACTGCCTGGTATAGAGGTCCTGGATGACAGGAAGCTTGGCCCTAGTGGTATACTGGGCCATTCGCTTTCAAGTCGCTGTAGTTGCTTGCTTCTCACCAACTGCACCATGCAGCCATCACCTTAATTGTGGGAGGCACTTTTTGTCAACCTATCATTAGGGTGTTTTTGTTTGACCCACGCAAATGTGGCCGAATACGTGACTGAAACAGGAACCAACTTTTCTGCGATTCTAAATCTACAGGGGATACAAATTAAAAGTCATATTCTAAACCTCTCGCTAACCAATGAATTGTACACATGTTATGTTTCCATTGTATGATATGGGGGTACAAAAAGGTTTATTTCGACATTTTATACAGACAAACTTTTATTAACAATAGCAGCTATGTTGACACTGCCAGGTTGATCTTGCTGTTTGGAAAACCAATACAGTGTCTGACTTTCGGCTGGTGCAGATGCACCTCCCCAAACTTTTACTCACTGACTTTTGTCGTGCTGTCCAGAATCCTTGGGATGTCCCTACCCTAACCCTTACCTTAACCATTTTACATTTCAACTTCAACTCCTTTGGTTGGGAAGCATTACCTTAACCATTTAACATGTCAACTTTAATGGGGTAGGAAAGTCCCAAGGATACCAGGTAGCACGGACACGCAAAGAACCCTCCTGGTGCAAAACATTTACTTCCTGGTTTCGTCAGTGACGTATGGAACCTTGCTATTGGGGATCCCTAGGGTGTATATACCCCATTGAAGTAAAAATGGTTACGGTAATGCTTCCCATCTGAAAGAGTTTGCATATATTATAACTATTTTTGGTCTTTGGCAAGGGTTTGTTCGGCTGTTTGTGTGCACTTATTTTTCTTCTTGAGGCAAGACGAAGTTCGGTAGCCAAGGTCTATGCCCCTTTGCCGGTGATTGGTCAACAGTAGGGATTCTTCAATGAAGTGTTTGTTGCAAGGGGCCAGGGTTCTGGGCTAAAAGCATGGTTTCGACTGCTCCTACAGTTTTGCTTCGGTACTGCAGTTTAACTGATGTCCGGCACACAGACAATTTCCAGATTTGAAAATTCCTGAAAATAAATGTATCACCTTTGTGAACTAAACATCCATTGAATTATTCAAATAATTGTTGCTGAGGCTGTATTTATTTTATTTTTTTCATCACTCACAGCCGAAGATATTGGGCTTGTTTGAATGGTAAGGCTGAAGCAACCGACTGCAGACGAATGTCGAGGAGTGAAGTCGGGGGAGGTGCATCTCTACAGCCAAAAGTTGGACACCGATGTAGTTTTCCAACAGAAAGGCTCAGTGCAACATAGCAGCGTTGCCATTGTTTATAAACCTTTTGTGAACGCTGCATGTAACACATCCGGTGTCAGGATAAATAAAAAGCAAGGTCTGCTAACTTTCTTTAATTATGTTTAATTACCGCAAACAATGAATGGCAAATGCAATTTTCGTATATACGGGTTCGCTGTATCACCACGCAGGGTTAACAGGGAACTGGCAGGAAGTACGTAAACAGCTGTTCTTATACCGTGATGACGTAGTTTCAACGCGTCTGTTGGCCTATCACAGTAGAGGCGGGGCGTGGTTTAGACTTTGCCCCGCCTTTGCTGGCCCTCGGATTTGTCCAAGCCCCTTCGCGCTTTCCTTTTGTCCACATCTGGTTGCTGGGTAGATTAGATCCGTCTTGTGTCTGTCGATTCTACACTGAAACCGTTCCTAATATGGTATTGTCCAGTATTCTAAACTCCTGGTTGGTCTAGAGAGATGCACCCCTCCCCTCTCCAGACTGTCCACAGCTTTTATGGCCTGTGTTGGTCAGTCCTTACACCTACACACACCCCCCCCTCTGTATTGTTTGTGTGTGTAACAAAACAATATTCATCTTCAACCAATATGCTAACAGCCTATAGGATTTATGTTTATGCACTAACACTTTTTTTGTGTTTACTTTTAACCCTTCTCCCCAATGTTGTGGTATCCAATTGGTAGTTAGTCTTGTCTCATCGCTGCAACTCCAGAACGGACTCAGGAGAGGCGAAGGTTGAGAGCCGTGCGTCCTCCGAAACACAACCCAGCCAAGCCGCATTGCTTCTTGACACAGTGCCCGCTTAACCCGGAAGCCAGCCACACCAATGTGTCGGAGGAAACACTGTACACCTGGCAACCGTGTCAGTCCGGCCTGCCACAGGAGTCGTAGAGCGTGATGGGACAAGAACATCCCTGCTGGCCTAACGACGCTGGGCCAATTGTGCGCAACCCCATGGGTCTCCCGTTCGCGGCCGGCTGCGACAGAGCCTGAACTCGAACCAGGATCTCTAGCGCTACTAATATACATGTCTCCAACCCACATATCAAACACTCACAAACTGTAAATATACTGTATGTGTATACATTGTACTATCAATTGGGGAGAGAGAGCCTCAAATATCACATTCATTTGTGCATATCCACTGTATACATATGAATCACGGCAAAGTTGCTTCCTGTTTCAGTCATGTCTTTGGTCCCATTTCCGTGTCAAACACAAATGATTGGTTGACAAATGGTGCCTCTCAAAATGCAGGCGAAGGCTGCAGTTGAAACATCATGACCTTTGATCACATGGTTGTTGTAAAGTTCATGCAGTTAAGATGTAGGTGCGTGTCGGACAATATTTATACCCAGAATCCAACACATTTCGCAAAGCGGTGACCAACGATGGTATCCGACTTTACAAAAGTGATCCTCTCGAACGCTCCCATTAACATTTCATATTCATCCAATGGGTGCGTTTGAGTGGTAAGCCGATTGTAGACCGAAGTCGGGAGGTACATATGCACCGACAGCAAGTCGGACGACTTCTGCTGTTTCTAGGATACGCTGGCATTTGCCTTGGTTATTGCCGATGAAGTGGATGATGGATGATAATTCCACTTCTACACAAAGCTGAACATGATCAACTTGATTCAAGGAATGAATATCCTGATAAGGAAATTAGATTCCAGCCCAAGCTCTTTCCAACAGTCACAAGGCTTGTTTTGTATTTTTTGATGGTTTTGTCAAAATATAACCAGGTAGTGAGTGTGTAGGCTACTAGAATGAGAACATATAGGTGTTTTTGCAGCATATGGCATATCCCTGTTTGCCATTAATTCATGCCCTCATTATTATTTGTGATTGCAACATGGATTTGTAACAGGTGATTAAATGGAGTCCACAAATATTCTTACTGTATGGTAATTGATTGCATGTCCGCATCACTCCACATAACTACAGCATGCAGTGTATTTACTTGAAACTTTGTTACATTTGTCAGTAAGCATGTAAATAACAGAATTTGATTCCATCACAAGGACAAAACACTCACTGTACAGAAAAGGATTAGACTATACATGTACATCGGTTCACATAAGTTGCTGGGTAAACAATTACATTTTACATTTAAGTCATTTAGCAGACGCTCTTATCCAGAGCGACTTACAAATTGGTGCATTCACCTTATGATATCCTGTGGAACAACCACTTTACAATAGTGCATCTAAATCTTTTAAGGGGGGGGGGGGATATGCCAAGCAGTCAAATGCACTTGGTATTGATCCCCCGACTGGTGTTGTGGGTACTTGTTCATTAAGGGACGGTTTCCTGGATACAGATTAAGCCTCTAAAAGTGCCAGTGTAGAAATCCCCTACAAGGTGTCGCCTACAATATGTATTAAATTGTATTCACACTTAAGACAATCAACAAATTTGAATTTTTTTGGTGATAATATTACAGAGAAGACAAATTGTAGGCTATATGGGACATAACATTACAGTAACATCTAGATCAGCGGTAGGCAACCCTGTTCTAGGAGTACCTCAGGTACTGCAGGATTTTGTTTCACCTAGGCACCACACCTGACCAACTGAGCTAATTGATCAGTTCAGTGATTGCCTAAATTCAACACACCTGGTCTTCCAGGCCAGTTAAATAAAAAACATGAAGTGCCTGCGGTACTCCAGGACCAGGGTTGCCTACACCTGATCTAGATAAATACATTAGCCATATTATTGCATATAGGATATTTCATTTATTTATGTTAGAAATCTGGATCACATATGTAATTACATTGTAAGGATTTAAGGATAAAAATGCATTAAGCTCTAAATCACGTGTCAAACTCATTCCACAGAGGGCCGAGTATCTGCGGGTTTTCACTCCACCCTTGATGAATTAAGGTCACTAATTAGTAAGGAACTCCCCTCACCTGGTTGTCTAGGTCTTAATTGAAAGGAAAAACCTGCAGACACTCCACACTCTGTGGAATGAGTTTGACACCTCTGCTCTAAATAGTCAACCACCCAATACAGTAAACATGCATCGATAATATCCAGTGATAGGTAGCGACATCAACCATTTATGAGCATTTAGTGCCTTTTGCCTAGTTAAATAAAGGTAAAAAATAAATAAAACATTTGCTTCCCCAAAAAACTAAAGAAGGTTGTCTTGCACAATGCTTTGGATCTGACTTCAAGTTGCAGTTGGTAAGGAGCAACTGCAGAAATTTCCAGTCGACTGCAGTCGAAAGTTCATGACCTTCATCACATGGTTGTTGTAAATGGCTTGCAAGTCGGACAACTTTTATACCCATAATACAACACGCTTTGAAAGGCGACCCGAAAGATGGCTGCCAGTGTGGCCATGAGTTGGGGGTAAGATGGTGGACAGGAAAGAAAAGAGAAAAGTGGAACATAGAAGTAAATATGGAATGGGGGAATGCACAAGCATTCTGGAAGATCTGATGAAGGAGAAGATGAGGGACAGGAAAAAAAGGAGAAAAGTGGAACCTGTTTTGAGTGAATATGGAATGGTGGATCACACAGAACTTGTGGAAGAACTACAGAAGGTAATTGAACGTGAGGACAGTGCAGGATGAATTAACTGCAGTGGCAGGTGCGGTGAAGACTGCTGAGTTTGAGCCTCGTCCCGATGGTGATGAAGAGGATTTTGGCCCAGTGGGAGTGGCATTTTTGGAGAGAATGGATCCTTTCCTTTTGGCTGATCCAAATATGGTGTCAGGTTGGGTAAAGAAGAGGTTTGAAGTGGAATTGTGTAGGTTTTATGCGATTCTGCCGCATCACACGACTGGGGGCAAGAACTGTGACTTGCTTTCCTCTCTGGAGCTGGGCACCTTTTGAAAGGAGTGATAACTGGAGTGGCGTTAAGTGTTGAGGATCAACTGAAGTTGAAGATTCCAGGTGTCTGACGCCCGCCGTTTGGAACGACGCTGACCCGGTGGAGAGCGTGGTGAAACAGAGAAGACTCTGTCTGTACTACTGAGTTTTGATGCATGAGTCTTTACCAGATAAAGTCAAGTTAGGATGTGTCATTTATCCTGTGGCAGCTTTTGTCCCGAATACATTACAATGTTTTAGGTGTCAAGCTTATGGTCATGTGGCTGCAGTGTGTAGGAGGGAGCTTCCTAGATGTGAGAAGTGTGCATGAGGACATGGGACAAAGGAATATGTAGTATCGGTGGGATAAGTTGTGTGTGTGTGTGTGTGTGTCTGTAAACTATAAACCCATATTGCTGGAGATCAGAGGTGTTCGGTGAGAGAAAGGCAGGTTGAGGTTGTCAGGATCAGAATAGTGCAGAAGGTGTCGTATGCTGAGGCAGTGAAGAGAGCAGTAGAGGAAGATGGGCCCAGGGTGAGGGATCCTAAGACGTCCTTCGGTAAGGTTGTTTTTTTTGGAGTTCATGGCCATGGTTGTCAATTGTACCGCAGGAATGGAACGTACAGTAAATCAAAGAGGATAGATGTTGTGGTGGCAGCTGCAGAGAAGTACTTGGGTGTGCAAGATTTTACTGCAGAAGAGTTATAAGATGTTTTGAATGATAGTGTCCCATCCTCCCAAGCTGCTGGCCTGGAGTATGGTCAGATAGGGCCAAAGTAGTGGAGTAGTGGTGACGTTTTACTCCTTAAAAGTCTATTGATGAACTTGTGGGTCAATCTAAGTAACATAATAAAAAAATCCATCAGGTTAAACTAGAGATGGGCTGCGTCTCCATCCACCGCATCCACCTATGTCGGCCTTCCGCATCTGCGGTTTGTCAGACCATGAGACATCCTGAAAACCGGTCTTCTCATGAAAACGTCTGTAGCGTCCGAAGGGTTTGGCGTCAAACTAATTTCACCACTCTATGGAAAGATGACTCACGAAGACGATGGTGTTCTCTGGGACTCATCTGAAGGTAACCCATACAAATGAATGGAAGTATGGAGGTACTTTTGTGCCAACAAAAATAAGGGGTTAAATGTGTCCAAATAAACAAATATTTCCTGAGCTATTTCCTTATATCTCCTTGATATAGGACAGACACTTCAAAACACACATTCCTCGCTTCTCCAGATCTTCGCCTCAGTTCCAGTCTGTTTGTGCCATCATGCCAGCTCCTTGTCACTCATGGTGATGCCAAATGTTTGGCTTGACAATGACAGCAATGGAGTTGTCAAGAGCACAAATCTTGGACCAGGCTAGACACACAGGCCTATTCCTCTAGCCAACTCACACTGCACCACAAACACACACCTTAACCCCACTACCTTTCCATGTCCCTCCCCTTGTTCCCCCCATCTTTCGGCCCTGGCCCTCTCGGCCCTCATTACACCACATCCTCTGTTTCCATCTAGGAGCAGTAACTGTGTGGGTCTCTCGGCCCTGCCCCTCATCAGGCTGGAACCTGTCCGTCATTCTCGGATCCCTGACCTCCCATTGGACAGCAGTCTGCTATTTGAGTTCCTGCTCTTCCTCTACCTGCTTGTGGCGCTGTTCATTCAGTACATCAACATCTAAAGGACAGTGTGGTAGTACTCTGACAGTCATCCTGCTGCCTCCACGTCTCTGGTGGGTTGTAGTACAGACACACACACACACACACACACACACACACACACACACACACACACACACACACACACACACACACACACACACACACACACACAGAACATTAATATCTACAGGACCATGTGGTGGTAACCCTATAGTCATCCAGCAGTCTCAACATCTCTGGTTAGCAGCATTACGGACACACACACTTGCACACAGACGCAAAAACACCCGCGCGCAGTCACAAACAAACACACACACGTACGCATGCGCGCACACACACACATACACACACACACACAGCTGGTTGATCAGTGCAAGTATGCCCCTCATACTTACAGAATGTAGACGATGACTGCAATGGACCAGCAGTCCACTGCCTTGCTGTAGGGTTTCTGAGACAGTACTCAGGGCCTGGCAGAGACAATAAACGTATGTTTTCATCACTTAATTCAGCATCATCATTGCACTTCAGCTTTGACATCATAACAAACTATATCACTGGTGGAGTGTGTTTGCTCTCAAAATAAACGGAATCATAGAAAATTGACATACACTCACACATACACATGCACTTGTACACTCACGCAAACATGCACTTCAGTTCATGCTCCTTAAAACCATAGCAACAATTAATTGTAATGCTGAATATTAGTTTAATACAAAAGGGAACAAATAGGTTGTGTCATTGAGTCCTGCTGCAGTCTCCCACAAACACCACCATGTTCATCTGAGGGGTCCAGACGTGGATCTCCCTCTGCCAGAAGGTGAGGGTGGACAGGGGTACCACCAGGGGTACCACCAGTGGGGGTACCACCAGGTCCTTCTCGTCAGCCTGAACACAACTACTCCCCCTGGGGACAAGAAATGGAGGTGTCACGATCGTCGTAACGTTGAAGAGATGAGGACCAAGGCGCAGCGTGATAACAATGCATTCTTCTTTTAATGAAATGAAACGAAGAACACTTGACAAACTAACAAAACAACAAACGAACGAACGTGACGCTATAAACAAATAGTGCTGACACAAACACTACACATAGACAATCACCCACGAACTACCTAATGAATATGGCTGCCTAAATATGGTTCCCAATCAGAGACAACGATAGACAGCTGTCTCTAATTGAGAACCGATCTAGGCAACCATAGACATACATACACCTAGACTAGACACTGCCTCATAAACATACAAAACCCCTAGACAATACAAAACACATACATCCCCCATGTCACACCCTGACCTAACTAAAATAATAAAGAAAACAAAGATAACTAAGGCCAGGGCGTGACAGGAGGAGAGGGGAGATAGAAGAGAAAGGGGTGGAGAGAGGAATGTGAAATGTCGATATAATGATAGAACAATACTGCCAGTTAAACAATATGTAAGAGACTGAAGACTGGACATACTTAAACCAGGAGTGGGCAATGTTAGCCCCAGTAATGACTAGCCCAAAATGTAATAACTGGCAATAATGTAATAGCTTTTTTTAATTTTTTTATCCCATTTTCTCTCCAATTTTCGTGGTATCCAATCGCTAGTAATTACTATCTTGTCTCATCGCTACAACTCCCGTACGGGCTCGGGAGAGACGAAGGTCGAAAGCCATGCGTCCTCCGAAGCACAACCCAACCAAGCCGCACTGCTTCTTAACACAGCGCGCCTCCAACCCGGAAGCCAGCCGCACCAATGTGTCGGAGGAAACACTGTGTACCTGGCCCCCTTGATTAGCGCGCACTGCGCCCGGCCCGCCACAGGAGTCGCTGGAGCGCGATGAGACAAGGATATCCCTACCGGCCAAACCCTCCCTAACCCGGACGACGCTATCCCAATTGTGCGTCGCCCCACGGACCTCCCGGTCGTGGCCGGCTGCGACAGAGCCTGGGCGCGAACCCAGAGACTCTGGTGGCGCAGCTAGCACTGCGATGCAGTGCCCTAGACCACTGCGCCACCCGGGATAATGTAATAGCTTTATTGTATTTTTAAAATGTATTATTATAATAATGAACTAAATAAGGAAACGCCGTCCAGCTGGCGACCGAAGTCAGCTTGCAGGCGCCCGGCCCACCAAAAGGAGTTGCTAGATTGCGATGGGTCAAGGAAATCCTGGCTGGCCAAACCCTCCCCTAACCCGGATGATGCCGGGCCAATTGTGCGCCGCCTCATGGGTCTCCCGGTCATGGCCGGCTGTGACACAGCCTGGATCAAACCCGGGTCTGCAGTGACGCCTCAAGCACTGCGATGCAGTGCCTTAGACCGCTGCGCCACTCGGGAGGCCCTGCTTTACTGTTATTTCGAATGTAATAACCATTCTCCTGGCCCATATCGGTAGATAGGTAGATGTAGTACCTCTGCCACTATGGTCCACACCAGTTTCCTGGCCAGCATCACAGTGATGAAAATAGCTAGATGGTAGTCGATCAGATGGATGGTCTGCAGAGATGAGACAACATAAACAGACTGAAGAAGTTGTGTGTGTTTGCTCAACAGAGAGGTAGAGGCAACAGACGTGTGTGTGTGTGTGTGTGTGTGTGTGTGTGTGTGTGTGTGTGTGTGTGTGTGTGTGTGTGTGTGTGTGTGTGTGTGTGTGTGTGTGTGTGTGTGTGTGTGTGTGTGTGTGTGTGTGTGTGTGTGTGTGTGTGACTGTGTGCGGGTGTTTGTACAATTGTGTGCTCATGTGTGTGTCTGTAATGCTACTAACCAGAGATGTTGAGACTGCTGGATGACTATAGAGTTACCACCACACAGTCCTGTAGATATTAATGTACTGTGTGTGTGTCTGTACTGCAACCCACCAAGCTGGTAGAGGAAGAGCAGGAACTCAAACAGCAGGCTGCTGTCCACTGGGAGGTCAGGGATCTGAGAGTGACGGACGTGATGAGGGGTGGGGCCGAGAGACTCCTAGATGGAAACAGAGGTAGTGGGGTTAAGGTGTGTGTGTGTGTGTGTGTGTGTGTGTGTGTGGTATGATAAGGGAAAAGAAGGCCGGGGCCAAGAGCCTCACAGTTACTGCTCCTAGATGGGGGGGGCATAGAGAGGTAGTGGAGTTAGTGTGTGTGTTTGTGGTGCAGTGTGAGTTGGCTAGAGGAATAGGCCTATGTGTCTAGCCTGGTCCCAGATTTGTGCTCTTGCCAACTCCATTGCTGTCATTGTCAAGCCAAACATTTGGCATCACCATGAGTGACAAGGAGCTGGCATGATGGCACAAACAGACTGGGACTGAGGCAAAGGTCTGGAGAAGCGAGGAATGTGTGTGAGAGTGTTTGTCTTTGCATGTTGTGGCTAGAACAGAACAGTGGAAGATATCTCACCTCTTCTGTGCCATACCTTCTTGCCCCTCAGGGAAAATATTTCAGGCAAGGTAAATTATGTCTACTCCCCAACAGTCACATCCCTGATTTATTTGACTAACCTAACCTCTATTATGTTAGAGAAGACGTGAGAGAAGATTAAAAGGCAGGTATCTTACATCACAGTCAGGATGGAAAGATATAAGATATGACCATCTTAACATTTTTCTCAAAAGGGGGTTGGATCAAATAGGCTTACACATTTAATTTTCCATGGTAAATAAGTGTGTGTGTGTATATCAAGGTTATTATAGTAAACGAAAACGGAAACTAAAATTAGAAAAACGATTTAGTAAACTGAAATAAAAAATTAAAACATTTGAAAAACTAAAACTATACTGAAACTATTATTTTACTGCAAAACAAACTAAAATAAAATAATTACAATCATAATTAAAATAAAAATTCTAAACTTCTAATGGTTTCAAGCTTTTTTTCTATTGGGGTTTTCAAGCTTCTGAATCCGGTGGGTAAATGCTGCCAGTTGATGCCGGTGTTTCAAATAGGTAAATAAGCCTAGTTTGTGCATCACTAGCTAACAGGGAAGCATTCCAAGGGCGATCACCAAGCGTGACGGGGCCAAGCTAGAGCAGCTTGTGAAGTCACAGGAGCCGTTTGCGATCCACACCGACCGACTTTAAACTGACAGCCAGTCGCTGTCTGATGTGGTGCCGTGCTTTCTCAACCTTTAGGCATACTTGCAGTCAATTACTGTTGCCAAACAGTTGGCACAGGTCCTCCACAAGTCACTGCATGAGTGCTTCGCATGCATACTGATTCCTCTGGAAGCCAACTTTGATCCAATCCCTCCAGCAATTTGCCAGATGGCACATCGCTCAACAGAGATGGAGCCACTGATGAGGAAAGCAGAGTCTTTTGTACAACAGCAAATTAGAGAGTACAGCCTTGCAGCAGCAGGACCCCAGGAAGATACTAGCACAATGAATCCAGCAAGCATCTAAAACATAGTGCTTCAGAAATATAGCTTCCTCGCATAGAAAATTGTCCAGCCAGAGGGTCAACCTGGCAGGGCATTAAGTGCTCTATGTGAGCTGCTGAAATACCTTCAAGAGGTAAATGGGGCATGTTTACAGAGTCACCTCTTCAGTTTTGGCAGGCAAGGAGCTGGCAAGCTGGTTGACTGTAGACTAAGATATTTGTTGTATTGCTTATGTTTTTGATGCTGTTGCAGATGTTTTTATAACCCTATTTGAAGGGGTTAAACCCTATTTGCACAAAGGCGGAGGTAGCGGTCCTGCTGCTGGGTTGTTGGCCTCCTACAGCCTCCTCCACGTCTCCTGATGTACTGGCCTGTCTCCTGGTAGCGCCTCCATGCTCTGGACACTACGCTGACAGACACAGCAAACCTTCTTGCCACAGCTCGCATTGATGTGCCATCCTGGATGAGCTGCACTACCTGAGCCACTTGTGTGGGTTGTAGACTCCGTCTCATGCTACCACTAGAGTGAAAGCACCGCCAGCATTCAAAAGTGACCAAAACATCAGCCAGGAAGCATAGGAACTGAGAAGTGACCGGGGTGTCTTGCTAATTGCCTATAATTTCCACCTTTTGTCTATTCCATTTGCACAACAGCATGTGAAATTTATTGTCAATCAGTGTTGCTTCCTAAGTGGACAGTTTGATTTCACAGAAGTGTGATTGACTTGGAGTTACATTGTGTTGTTTAAGTGTTCCCTTTATTTTTTTGAGCAGTGTATATATATACATAATCCAGGAGGATCCTCTTGATAGGGCTGTCCATATCGGCAGACTGTGATATGGCCCTTTCTTGGAGAGACTCCTTCCCCTCCAGGAGACTGTCAAACATGAGGACAACACCACCCCAACGGGTGTTGCTGGGCAGCTTCAATGTGGTGCTCTTATTCTTCTCACTTTGCTTGGTGAGGTAGATTGCTGCTATAACTTGAGGACCCTTCACATACCTAACCATTTCCTTGGCTCTCTTGTAGAGTGTATCCATTGTTTTCAGTGCCATGATGTCCTTGAGGAGCAGATTCAATACATGAGCAGAACAGCCAATGGGTGTGATGTAAGGGTAGGACTCCTCCACTTTAGACCAAGCAGCCTTCATGTTCGCAGCATTGTCTGTCACCAGTGCAAATACCTTCTGTGGTCCAAGGTCATTGATGACTGCCTTCAGCTCATCTGCAATGTAGAGACTGGTGTGTCTGTTGTCCCTTGTGTCTGTGCTCTTGTAGAATACTGGTTGAGGGGTGGAGATGATGTAGTTAATTATTCCTTACCCACGAACATTCGACCACCCATCAGAGATGATTGCAATACAGTCTGCTGTATCTATGATTTGCTTGACCTTCACTTGAACTCTGCATCCAGCAAATTAGTAGATAAAGCATGTCTGGCTGGAGGGGTGTATGCTGGATGAAGAACATTATGAAATCTCTTCCAATACACATTGCCTGTGAGCATCAGAGATGAACCTGTTGCATACACAGCTCGAGCAAGACATTCATCAGCATCTCTCTGACTACGTTCCTCCATTGAATCAAAAAAACATTGCTATTGATAAGGTGTCTGATTCATCATTTTCACCTCGAATAGAAGTAGAGGGACTTTTGTCATAGGTTGCTTGTTGTGAGCGCTGAGGGAGCATGTAGTCCTTGGCTCAGACAGTGTAGTAGTGTGGGCTCAATAGCATCTCATTAGTGTGCAAGATCTTGAGAATCAGCTGTACATGTGATGGAAGAGTGCACTGTACATGTGATGGAAGAATGTACTGTGCATGCAGAGGGTTGCAATTCCATTGAATTGAGGATAGTTTAACCAAGATATGCCACAAGACCTAGAATTGCCTTATGTGTATCCCACAAAAAAGGTTCATTGTTATAAGCTAACTTTTTTGATGAATTAAAGCAAAAGTCCCAAAACTTCCCATGGAAAATGTCTAGAAAAATTCTGGAAATTTACTGGAAAGTTTCCAACCCTTTGCAACCCTAGTCAGGGATACATGTGTAATATTACATAAACATGTGCCATGACTTCATTTGTTGCATTTTCTTTCTGTCAGATAAAAGTAAAGGTACTTGATTCTTCCTACATCTACTACTGACATTTAAAAAAGCATTGGATTAGTGTAAACAGAGTTTTTTTTAAATAGTATATTTATTGCACCAGTCTAGGCACTTATTATTTAATCCAAGTCACATTAGGATTGATTTATAATTGAAACCTAACCAAACCTATTGGCCAAAAGCCTGTGTTAGCATGGGCAGTGCCATTGAGGACTTTTGCCATTTTGATTTAGTCAACTGGGGGCGGGACTTCCAACTTCATTGGCTGATCCCTCCTGATGACCCGGTTGGGATGATCTGATGACCCGTTCGTAGTTGTGACAGCTAGTTCATCAGGAGGGATCAGCCAATGAACTGTATTCGTGAAGAAGAAAATGTACTATTTCAGAACAGAGATGGCCTCAATGGCGCAGCCCATGCCCTCACAGACGTCATCATGGCACAGATGCAGAGATGTTATGTCTATTCAAGTCTATGGTCCTGGCCCATCATCTTATGTATTACTGACCCCCCCAGTGGCAAAAGTGACATTCCCAAAAAACTGCTGTATTAAAGCTATTCAGATATAACGTATTGCCATGTTCTGTTGCAGATTCAAAGACAGATTAACTCATTTCAGAATGTATCCATAATCATGAATGAATAAGCACATTTATTTGACAAGAATGCACCTAGTCACCCACCAATCACATCCAACACCTGAATTCCAACAATTACATTGTTTTAAATAAATCAAAAAAGTTAACAATGCCTACATGTGTCTTTCATACATAACATATACACATCTGACTTGAAGTAAAGATTAAATGATTTATTCATCAATGCCACAAACCTGGGACATCGAAGATCACCATATGAACTATTATTACTATCAGAGAGCACACAGATTCTTCTGCTTTTCCATTTAAGGAATAAAACCAGCACAAATAAACCAAAATGTAAAACAGCATACTGTGATTTTGGTGGGTGAGTTACAAATGTTGAAACAACTGGATGTGTAAGGTAGGTTTCATATAAAATACTAGGTCAAATCCTGCAGAATGAAAAGCACACTTAACAGACTCAAAACAAGGAAGCTATGCCTAAATTCAGCTTTATCAACACCCTTCTTCTCAATTTAACAGGTCTGGGACCAGGCTAGACACACCAAAACCCTTTTAATGGTGTTACTAAGTCTAGATGTTAACAAATCAGGAGGAAAACAAGTGAAGGAAGCAGCATAGGGAAAATGGGTGAAGGTAGGGTGGGTTTATAGAGATAAGATGGAGAGTTCCAAAGGGTCCGAAGTTGAGGAACCATGGGGCATAAAAGACATAGTGTGGAATAAGGGGTAGCTAGAGGGATGGTTGGCCATGTAATTAACAAAATGGGGTGCTGGTGTAAGTCTGCTCCCCTTTTTATGGTCATTGTTACAAATATCTTCCCAAATATCCAGTAATACTAGGGGTCTCAGTGTATCCCTCAATGTCATTCCGTCTCAGTTGCAGCATTCAAATCGTGGTCATTGTGTGTCTGTGAAACACATCATTAAAGACGATGAGTAATAACAGCATTTCCACAAATTGAGCCATACCCAATACAAATTAAGCATCGAGGACAGCATTTTGTTGACAACATGGTGGTTTACACTATGTCTACTGTGTGAATGATGGAAAAATAAGAATTTGTTCTTAACTGACTTGCCTAGTTAAATAAAGGTTACATTAAAAATAATAATAATAATCTTACCCCAGCTGTAGGTCCATTTGTGTGTGTGTGGTCACTTAGGCCTGTACATCAACCAGCACTGCTTACAATGACAATGTTTTCACTTTTGGTGACTTTACTTACAATGCATATTCTATGAATATGACCATAGTGCAAGATTTTGCTTTCAAAGTGCTTCTTGACTGTCTTCTGGTCTGCCTCTATAAAGGTCAAGTACAAAATGGAGGAAATTAACAATCTGTGGCTTAGGTTGAATTCAAAGTTGACACCAGAAGAGGCTGGTGGGAAAACCTATAGGAGGATGGGCTCATTGTAATGGCTGGAATGGAATAAATGGAATGCAATGAGCCCGTCCTCCTATAGCCCCTCCCACCAGCCTCAACTTTCCGTCTGGAAGCACGCTTTTGACTGCACCTACAGTATGGCTTTGGTACTGCGGTTTAACTGAATCACAGCCGAGAAAGACAATTCCAATTGATGTTATTTGAAAATTCCTAATAAGACATTTTATTTAAATTAGTCTCCGATGACGATTTCTTAAAATCACTCACAGCCAAAGATATTAACATTTTATACTCATGCTCTGAGGTCATGAGCCCAGCTAGCCAGGGGAAGTGTCGGTTGGCTTGTTTAGCTGTCCACGTGCTCTGACAGAGTTGTTCGCACGATACTGCTTTCTGTCCAGCGCTAGTACGCAAGTGGAGTAATCCCAGTAAGAAACAACGAAACTGAGTATGCGAATGTGAGTAGATTACGTTGAAAACAAAGGTCGGCCATCTTGATGGCAATCTCTAGTTTTTATTAAGCAATACGAGACAACAAGCTACTACACATATAGATGACTGTACCACACAGGTACAGTTATAGCCTACACATGGAGAGGAACCTAAAGGCACATACAGTACAAACCAATACTACTCAATCGACAGACAGGGCAGGTGTGGTCTTGGCTGTAGTCTTCTGGTCCGCAGCTGTTCCGCTCTTAGCATACATCGCCTTTGAATCAGTCAACAATTTCAACTTCAACTTGAGTGGAGCATGCGTTATATATCAATACCATCGAAATGAATCCCCCTCCAATTGTACCCATAGTACAGAATAATGACTTAAAAAGGTGGACTTCTCCAGATCTGAATGGCAGGATTGCTTATACCTGATTACAAATCATAGGCTATCCCTGTGATTTGTTATGTTGATTATTTAAGTCAGGTGTTAGAGCTGGGCTGGGACAAAACCCTTCACCCACTACTGCTCTTCAGGATTTCCTGAAATTACAAACAGACCAAAGCAGGAGAATAGTGTTCCAGGTTGAAACAGCTTACCTAGATGAGAGGTGATAACTCAGGCACACCCATTGGTTCTGGAATAGAGCAGGTGCAAATAAGGTTTTCAATTTGGCATAAATGACACATGACAGTTATTCTACCTCGAAAACAAACGTGTGGATACCAATTCATTTAAAACCCACCTTAGCAAGTAGGACTAAATAAGGTTTCATAACCTTGCCAAGTTGGAACACAAATGATCTGCTGTCCAGAGGGTAACAACAAACAGATCAATGTCATCCTGCAGTAAAGTAAGCACACTGTTGACTCAAGAACGTTGAGGTAGATACAGTGCATTCGGAATGTATTCAGACTCCTTGACTTTTCCCACATTTTGTTACGTTACAGCCTTATTATAAAATGTATAGATTTTTTTATTTATTATCATCAATCTACACACAGTTTGCAAAGCTGTCATCAAGGCAAAGGGTGGCTACTTTGAAGAATCTCAAATATAAAATATATTTGGATTTGTATAACACTGTTTTGGTTACTACAGGATTCCATGTGTTATTTCATAGTTTTGATGTCTTCACTTTTATTCGACAATGTAGAAAATATTACAAATAAAGAAAAACCCTGGAATTAGTAGGTGTGTCCAAAAAAAAGTCCCAAAGAACATAGTGGCCTCCATCATTCTTAAATGGAAGAAGTTTGGAACCACCAAGACTATTCCTAGAACTGGCTGCCCGGCCAAACTGAGCAATCAGGGGAGAAGGGCCTTGTTCAGGGAGGTGACCAAGAACCCAATAATCACCATCTGTGGAGATGGGAGAACCTTCCAGAAGGACAACCTTCTCTGCAGCACTCCACCAATCAGGCCTTTATGGTAGAGAGGCCAGATGGAAGCCACTCCTCAGTAAAAGGCACATGACAGCCCGCTTGGAGCTTTCCAAATGGCATCTAAAGACTCTCAAACAAGATTCTCTGGTCTGAACTCTTTGGCCTGAATGCCAAGCGTCACGTCTGGAGGAAACCTGGCACCATCCCTATGGTGAAGCATGGTGGTGGCAGCATCATGCTGTGGGGATGTTTTTCAGCGGCAGGGACTGTTAGACTACTCAGGGTTGAGAGAAAGATGAACGGAGCATAGCACAGAGAGATCCTTGGTTAAAACTTGCCCCAGAGCGCTCAGGACCTCAGACTGAGGCAAAGGTTCAACAAAACAACGACCCTAAGTACACAGCCAAGACAAACCAGGTGTAGCTTCAGGACAAGTCTCTGACTGTCATTGAGTGGCCCAGCCAGAGCCCGTATTTGAACCTAATCGAACATCTCTGGAGAGACCTGAAAATAGCTGTGCAGCGACGCTCCCCATCCAAACTGACAGAGCTTAAGAGGATCTGCAGAGAAGAATGGGAGAAACGCCCCCAATTACAGGTGTGCCAAGCTTGTAGCGTCTCATCGTCGTCAGTGATCGGCCTACCATCGTCGTGTCATCTGCAAACTTAATGATGGTGTTGGAGTCGCACGTAGCCACACAGTTGTGGGTGAACATGGAGTACAGGAGGGGACTAAGCACGAACCCCTGAGGGGCCCATGTGTTGAGGGTCAGCGTTGCGGATGTGTTGTTGCCTACCCCCACCCCCTGGAAGTGGCAGGAAGTCAAAAACACCTAGCTTCACCATCTAAGTTATCCAGCTAATTAACTAGCAGGCTAGACTGTTGGTGTATAAAAGCCAAAGAAAGCTAAACTCGGTTTTATGAATTTCTCATGCATTTAAATGGATAGACAAATAGACTGCTAATTTAGCCCTGTAGCCAGGCTAATGTTACTAGCTAAATAACAGGTATTGTATACATTTTAAACTTGCCCAAGACAGTCCACAGAATTTTCAATTTAAACAAATTCAGCCAATTTATTCATTACTAAATGTACTGTAGCTAACATTCGATGGTTAATCCAGAGATTCTTAACTTTGCCTTGATTCGGCAGTCTCGTCCAAATCACCATGGCCCTGATGAGTGACGTGAAGCTTGAGACAGGCATTTGTAGTTCCGTATGATAGCCACATTAGCAGTGTCGTGACGTTGTATTAGTTAATGTGACGACTGTTGCTCATCGAATGATTAAAGGTTTCTAATTGCGTGATTAACTGAATCAAACAATTATTAACTCATTAACCTGGGGCACCATTAGTTTTATTGAGTTTCTATTTCCCAAATTAACTCAAAGAATATCAGAATATCGATTTTACAACAGTCACTAATTAATCAGTTTCCTCTACAGTCTCATTCTGAACGTCGCATAATCCGGGAATCTGCACGGACCCGGGTCTCACCAATGAGTTCGTACCACACCAATCTTAGTTGAGTATTTATTTACTAGAAAGCTAAAATGATGATAAAAGATACACATACACAAAAACACATTCTAGGCTATTGATTAGAACTTAGTATAACGGGCCAACACACTATGGCGCGTGTTACCCAAAAAATGGGAATTAAAAAGAGAGAGAAAAAGAGAAAGTACACGAGAGAAATATACATTTGGGTGAATTTGTCAGCTATGCTTATTTCAACCCTAGCCTTGCCCCAAACTGCCGCTTTTATGGGTCAGAATATAATGATGTAATTACGTGTGGGAGGTCTCAGATGGGAAGCTCCGCGTGGACCGTTTAGGCCGCTCAATGACGCACTTCTCCGGCGCAACTCTCTGGTTGTCCTCACGATGTCAGTGTCCTTTTGGCTTAGTGGTCTGTTTCCTCGCCCTTGCTCTGGAAGGGGTCTTCTGAGGACATACAGCTCTGTAGCTCAGAGCTCACAGCATAGGAATGAAACCGTGTAGATACCACGAGTCGATGGAGAGTGGAGGCTAGGTGGTCCTGCTTCAATTCACCCGCTTAGACACAGCTACTCATCCGTAGCTTGGGTAGAAAAAAGATTCTTTGTCTTGAAACTTGTGTTGGGTTTTGGGTTCGTTTACTTTTTAGACCTTGGCTGCAGCTTGGGTCACTTAGTCTGATATGTTAATTCTTCACTCACAGGTTTTATACCCTCGGGTCAGAAGTGGGCGTAACCGCCTTTAGGGCAATT
The DNA here is from genome assembly GCF_016432855.1 of Salvelinus namaycush. NCBI lineage: Eukaryota > Metazoa > Chordata > Actinopteri > Salmoniformes > Salmonidae > Salvelinus > Salvelinus namaycush. The sequence continues at coordinate 36,533,852 of NC_052326.1, forward strand.
CTCTGGGTGTACCAAGTTAAGAGGCAAGGTCTAGACTTTACTCAAATCCAATTTTAGACAATTAACTTCACATTTCATCTTTACCAAAACATTCTCTTTGATTTGGACATTTTCCACACAACGTACAATGTTAAACATCAAACATATACTAGGAAAACTCTTAACGTTCCAATGTTTTCGTAATAACGTCATCTATTAACCTTTAATAACAAAACAAAAATGACATACATTTTCATATTCCATCTATCGTCATGACCACCATTGTGGCTGACGGAAACCATTGTTCCAAAGTCCCTTTATTTCATGTTTGATGTTCTGAGGCTGGTTCTCCATAGTGAGAGGACAAAGGAATTTTGTCTTTGGCCTAAGATTTACCATGGGCGCGAGGGGTCATAAAACCCCCACATCTTCCTATCCCTTGAGATCCCTTCTCCTCTGGTGGGCATGAAATCTCTCTGCAGTATTGTGGTCATTGGTAACCTGAGCCGAGCAGGACAGTCATGAGAGCAGCTAATTAGCATTTAATTTTGGGGGGGATAAATACTGGCAAATATATTGATCAAAGTCACATTGTCTGAGAGAGATTTAGACAGTTATCAAAACGTCACACCAGGGTAACCCTACACGAAACACAGCCTATATTTGAAGTGTTTGTAATATCCACTATGTGAAAAATGAATGGTGTAAAAATTATTGGAACCATTTCCATGCTTGACCGCTAGGTATTATGACTCATACTATTGTATTCTACAGCCAATTTAGACTTTGTGACTGTGGTAACTAGTGGAAACTGTTAGCAGGATCACAACTTCAACTACTACTCACCGGCTCTCGCTGTTCATTGCATAAGTGCCAAACTTGCATGCCAATTTGGCAAAGGGCCAAATTCACAGAACTGTTTTGTAACGTCTAAAAGGTTGCTTACACAAACTTTGAAATCTGCCAATTGAGGAGGATTTTATGGATCCTGTATTTCTCCATAGTCTCGTGTTCCAACCTGGACTCAGGTGTTGACGAAACATAGTAAACGTAAATCCGGATCACTCCAAGTAGTCTGATATGTTACGTTTTGTATGGTATGTATTAATTTGTGGATTTCCATCATCCATTTCGCATGATATGTTGCAAATTACAAGTCGTACAATATGTTACGAATTTGCAAAATGTTTGATATGTTACAAATTCCAATTTGTTGTGACTAACGTTAGCTAGGCTAGGGGTTAAGGTTAGGGTTAAGGTTAGAGTTAGGTTACAGGGTTAAGGTTAGGGTTAGGGGAAGGGTCAGCTAACAAGCTAAGTAGTTGCAACATAGCTAAAAGTAGTAAGTAGTTGCAAGTTGCTAATTTGCTAAAATGCTTAAGTTGTCTGTGATGAGATGGGAACATGCAACCTTTGGGTTGCTAGATGTTTGTGTTTTTGCCTTATGTAACCTTCTGTCTTATGTAACCATACCAAACGTAATATATCATACTAATTTCAGTGTCCAGTATTTACATTTACTATGTTACGCCTAGTCTAGGAGAGCAGGCTGCATGTTCACAACTTGGTCAAACACATTATTTTTCAACTATCATTTTTAGCATCCAATTTGTAAGCACATTTGAATCGGTTACAATAAGGAAGTAATATCCAAGACAAGACCACTGCCATATCTGTAACATTGTAAGTAATCATGATGAATCTGAAGAAGAGTTTCTCTGTGAGCAAGAAAATCTTTAAATAACTGAATGAAGTGTTGACAGGCTTTGGGACAGAGTAGAAAGAAGAAGTTGGATGTTATTTTTTACGGCCTTCAGTCGATTTTACATGACTTAATCAGGCCAGGAAATGAAACATAACTGAAAAGCTTTCACAAAAAACATCACTTAACATTTTCATGGGGCTGTACTACACAGATTCAACATTAAACACAAATCCATGTCTCAGTCAAATAACCGTCATATCCTTCCATATTTGTGGCCCCTCACGGTTTTCCCTGACCTTACTGTTTTCTCTAACCTTAGCTGTTCTCCCTGACATTAGCTGTTCTCTGAGAGATATAGCAGTGCAGCACTGTTTACACCAAACTCACTCAGCTGAGAAAAGGGTTGTCTTCATCTATCCAGTTGAGCCAACTAATTTTTTTTGTTTAAGTCCACCAGACCAGAAAATATAAAGCATTTCCCTTTGTCCTCAAGCAGAGGGCTGGATCAAGGTTGGGGTATGACAGCCTACCCAGGCCAAACCCTAATGACGCAGGGCCAATTGTGCGTCGCCCTATGGGAATCCCAATCACGGACAGTTGTGATACAGCCTGGAATCAAACCAGGGTCTGTAGTGATGCCTCTAGCACTGAGATGCAGTGCCTTAGACCGCTGCGCCACTCGGGAGCCCAAAATTCAGGAAGCAAACTGAAATTAAAAAGCTAAAAAGGAGAAGCTATTTATGTCAAACGTTTTTCAATTTTGGGATTTTCAATTTTCAAATCACATCGTGAATTGAGAGTCTTCAATTTGAATTGACCCCAACTCTGGTCTGTGTCACATATTGTAGGCTATATGATACATAGGCCTACATACCACCAGTAAGGAGTAACGATGAACAGTATTTTGTTTTAAAGTGTTTTATTACATAAAGGTTAATACAAATCTTAAAAAACAGTATTAGTTAAAATAGTACATTTCCACATTGATAGTAGATACGACATACACTGAGTGTACAAAACATTAGGAACACCTGCTCTTTCCATGACAGACTGACCAGGTGAATCGAGGCCAGTGATGTCACCTGTTAAAAGGGGTGCAACTCAATATTAGGAAGGTGTTCCTAATGTTTTGTACACTGTATATACACAATGTCCAAGGTGTACTTGTTGACTTTCTAAAAATACACACAAATCTTCCACAGCAGAGTATTTTATCGCAAGACCAACAGTTTACCAACATAGGTTGTCAGAATACGAAGATAGCATGGAAAAGACGGGTCTAGACGCACAAAAGTCGCTTTGTGGTCTGATTGTGTTCCGATGTGTCTGACCACTTTAGGAGGTGGTCAGGGATGCATTGTTTGCGGATTTCTCCTCAGTCTAGACACAATAAGGCTACCGAAAGCACATACAGTGGGCGATGTCATCAGCACTACTCCCACAAGTCTCCATAAAACTTGCGTTTTGGGAAAGAGGCACCTGTTCATTATAACGTTGGAGGAAATAAATTCCTAGCATGAGGAACGTGTTTGCTGGACTCAAATGCTTGCCAGCTAGCTAATATTTTGAATAACTTTTTTTTGTTAGGCTAGTGTTATGCTAACCTGTTTTCAATCCCTTTAGCGTTGCTTGCTAGCTACAGATGTTAGCTGGCTAGTCAGCTACAGTAGTTAGCTACTGCCATCATTGGTTATTCTTGACATATTTTGCCTATTCCACCATTTGTAGAATGCATACTGGCATTTGAATATAGCGTGGGAAAAGTGAATCCGGACACACAGTGGACACGGTAGACAATTAAAATGTAGGTGTAGACGCATGACTCGTTCAGAATTCCATGATCAGAACGCTAAAGCTGCATGAACTGTCAAGTCTAGACACGGCCATATAGACATCAGAAATGGCTTTGGAGTTTACCAGTAGACTGCAATGCATTATCTTTTCGTGACCTTATGTACAGGGGTTTATTACACTATTGTTTATAATTCGATCCTGAGGCTGGTCATTTTGGTTCTTCAAATAAGAATAGTTCATTACAAAGAGTTCATTAAACGTGTACATGACACTGCAACAAAATTTCCCCATGGGGACAATAAAGTCAGTAAAGTACAGGGTGTAATGTTAATTTCCCCGGTAAAATAAAAAGGTAAATGTCAATGTCTTGGATTGGATTGATTACCTATTGTATACAGAGTGTATACATACAGATTAGGCCTAGACTTAGACTAAAAAGCATGCTCAATGGAGATTCGCCATTGAAAGTGATTTTTAGCATAGGACTAGGCTTAGTCTGGGAAACTGGTCAAAAATGTTTAGGTGATCTAGGTGTATCTTATTTATGAATGGTCTACAACTAATTATTTGAATCATATAAGAAAAATATTTTGCGATGATTTTACACATTATGCTACAAATGTTCAGTTAATACAAAATAAAAAAAATATGAACTATTCTGCAATCCAAACACAATACCAATACCGCAAGCACAACTCTGACCAGCTACAACTATATAAAACCCACAAAAACCAAAACCCTTACTAATGAAGTTTCACAAATAGAGTATAATAGAATATAAAGGGATGGTTTCCCAGACACAAATTAAGCCTACTCCTGGACTAAAAAGAATGGTAAATAATATTTGGTCCAGGACTAGGCTTAATCTGGGTCTGGGGAACCGGCCCGAAAAGTAATAGCAGAACAGTCAGTCTATAGATTATTGTTGTAGGTCTTCTCATCTTCAGTAACACGGTCCAGAGCATAGAGACCTGCCATCTCCTTCTTCATCATAGGAAGGTCATCTGCTGGCTGACAGACTGTCTGGAGGCGCTGGGGAAGCAAAGAAGTCTCAATATAAGTATAATCAATTTGCTGCAAAAGTATTCTTCAAAATCTCAGAATAGCTCAGAAACTGTATGCTAGAGTTAAAAGGCCCAAATTAAAGGTCCCAGCATTTCTGACCAGATTAATTTTATTTTATTTAGCCTTTTTCATTTAAAAACTTTTGTTTGTACCTCAATTTAACTTACTTGATGCAATCATTCACACTTTTAAATGTCCCAGGGAAAACGTTCCATCATATAATGTCACTGACCTTCCAGAACGTCCCTTTGGCCTGGTACAATTTGTAGACCATGGTGATGGGGATGAGAGAGAGGGAGGACATAGCCAGGATCCAGCCTAGCCCATAGGCCCACCACGGGTACACATAGGTGTTGTTGAACTTCAGAGGGCTGTACTTCAGCAGCGAGAATACAAAGGTTACCTTGAAGAGATTTTTTTTTACAGCAATGTTGTTTCATTATTTCTTGACACTGTATTTAAATGGACAGCACAAAATTTTGTAAGCATAACTGCTTACAGTTATCAATAAATGAAAGTGAAAGAATTATAATAATGCACTGGTCTTAAACTCACGGTGCCAATAGTTGGAGTAATGTAGAGCCAACAGTACTTCAGCAGGGAGGAGGGCCTGTAGCCAATCATATCCTCAATGTTGTCAAAGAAGCGTTCAGCACCTTGGACAGAGACAGGCATGTGACAGTGACAAAATACTCATGAACAGTCCCTTTAAGGACTTTCAATTACTTTGTATCTTTACAGTGAGAAATATAATCTAGTGAGGAAGCTAGCTTTTCATATGTACACTACCATTCAAAAGTTTCGGGTCAATTTCCTTGTTCCTTGTTTTTGAAAGAAAAGCACACTTTTTGTCTATTAAAATATCGTCAAATTGATCAGAAATACAGTGTAGACATTAATGTTGTAAATGACTATTGTAGCTGGAAACGGCAGATTTTTTATGGAATATCTACATATGCGTACAGAGGCCCATTATCAGCAACCGTCACTCCTGTGTTCCAATAGCACGTTGTGTTAGCTAATCTAAGTTTATCATTTTAAAAGGCTAATTGATCATTCAAAAACCCTTTTGCAATTATGTTAGCACAGCTGAAAAATGTTGTTCTGATTAAAGAAGCAATAAAACTGGCCTTCTTTAGACTAGTTGAGTATCTGGAGCATCAGCATTTGTGGTTTGATTACAGGCTCAAAATGGCCAGAAACAAATAACTTTCTTTTGAAACTCATCAGTCTATTCTTGTTCTGAGAAATAAAGGCTATTCCATGCTAGAAATTGCCAAGAAAGTGAAGATCTCGTACAACGCTGTGTAGTACTCCCTTCACAGAACAGCGCAAACTGTCTCTAACCAGAATAGAAAGAAGAGTGGGAAGCCCCGGTGCAAAACTGAGCAAGAGGACAAGTGCATTAGAGTGTCTAGTTTGAGAAACAGACACCTCACAAGTCCTCAAAACACCAGTCTCAATGTCAACAGTGAAGACGTGACTCCGCGATGCTGGCCTTCTAGGCAGAGTTGCAAAGAAAAAGCCATATGTCAGACTGGCCAATAGAAATAAAAGATTAAGATGGGCAAAAGAACACAAACACTGGACAGAGGAAGATTGGAAAAAAGTGTTATGGACAGACGAATCTAAGTTTGAGGTGTTCGGAACACAAAGAAGATCATTTGTGAGATGCAGAAAAAATGTAAAGATGCTATAGGAGTGCTTGACGCCATCTGTCAAGCATGGTGGAGGCAATGTGATGGTCTGGGGGTGCTTTGGTGGTGGTGGTAAAGTGGGAGATTTGTACAGAGTAAAAGGGATCTTGAAAAAGGAAGGCTATCACTCCATTTTGCAACGCCATGCCATAACCTGTGGACGGCACTTAAATTGGAGCCAATTTCCTCCTACAACAGAACAACGACCCAAAGCACAGCTCCAAACTATGCACAAACTATTTAGGGAAGAAGCAGTCAGCTGGTATTCTGTCTATAATGGAGTGGCCAGCACAGTCACCGGATCTCAACCCTATTGAGCTGTTGTGGGAGCAGCTTGAACATATGGTACGTAAGAAGTGCCCATCAAGCCAATCCAACTTGTGGGAGGTGCTTCAGGAAGCATGGGGTGAAATCTCTTCAGATTACCTCAACAAATTGACAACTAGAATGCCAAAGATCTGAAGGCTATAATTGCTGCAAATTGAGGATTCTTTGATGAAAGCAAAGTTTGAAGGACACAATTATTATTTCAATTAAAAATCATTATTTATAACCTTGTCAACACCTTCACTATATTTCCTATTAATTTTGCAACACATTTCATATATGTTTTCATGGAAAACAATGACATTTCTAAGTGACGCCAAACTTTTGAACAGTAGTGTATGTTTGCCCATGATTACATAGTGTAACGTCTATTCTTACCATATATCCATCCAATACTGAGTGACTGGCATATGGAGAGGAGTAGCAGAGTGGCACCACTGCACACATAATGATCAAACAGCTGGATGATGTAGAGGCCACCCTGTGAGAAAATACAACTTTAATATAAAGTCAAATCAATGTTTACAGATTTAGTTATTGTAATAACCAACCATAAATGACTTGGATCAAAGTAGCTGAGTAAACTACACTGCATCCATACAGTGCATTCGGAAAGTATTCAGACTCCTTGACTTTTTCCACATTTTGTTACGTTACAGCTTTATTCTAAAATTGATTTAAAAAATGTTACTTGTTGAAGCACCTTTGGCAGCAATTACAGCCTTGAGACTTCTCGGTATGACGCTATAAGCTTAGCACACTAGTACTTCTGGAGTTTCTCCCATTCTTCTCTGCAGATCCTCTCAAGCTCTGTCAGGTTGGATGGGGAGCGTTACAGCTATTTTCAGGTCCCTCCAGAGATGTTCAATCAGGTTCAAATACGGGCTCTGGCTGGACCACTCAAGGACATTCAGAGACTTGTCCCAAAGCCACTCCTGCGTGGTCTTGGAAATGTGCTTAGGGTCGTTGTCCTGTTGAAAGGTGAACTCTTGCCCCAGTCTGAGGTCCTGAGCACTCTGGAGTAGGTTTTGATCAAGAATTGCCTAGAATTGCCTTATGTGTATCCCACAAAAAAGGTTCATTGTTATAAGCTAACTTTTTTGATGAATTAAAGCAAAAGTCCCAAAACTTCCCATGGAAAATGTCTAGAAAAATTCTGGAAATTTACTGGAAAGTTTCCAACCCTTTGCAACCCTAGTCAGGGATACATGTGTAATATTACATAAACATGTGCCATGACTTCATTTGTTGCATTTTCTTTCTGTCAGATAAAAGTAAAGGTACTTGATTCTTCCTACATCTACTACTGACATTTAAAAAAGCATTGGATTAGTGTAAACAGAGTTTTTTTTAAATAGTATATTTATTGCACCAGTCTAGGCACTTATTATTTAATCCAAGTCACATTAGGATTGATTTATAATTGAAACCTAACCAAACCTATTGGCCAAAAGCCTGTGTTAGCATGGGCAGTGCCATTGAGGACTTTTGCCATTTTGATTTAGTCAACTGGGGGCGGGACTTCCAACTTCATTGGCTGATCCCTCCTGATGACCCGGTTGGGATGATCTGATGACCCGTTCGTAGTTGTGACAGCTAGTTCATCAGGAGGGATCAGCCAATGAACTGTATTCGTGAAGAAGAAAATGTACTATTTCAGAACAGAGATGGCCTCAATGGCGCAGCCCATGCCCTCACAGACGTCATCATGGCACAGATGCAGAGATGTTATGTCTATTCAAGTCTATGGTCCTGGCCCATCATCTTATGTATTACTGACCCCCCCAGTGGCAAAAGTGACATTCCCAAAAAACTGCTGTATTAAAGCTATTCAGATATAACGTATTGCCATGTTCTGTTGCAGATTCAAAGACAGATTAACTCATTTCAGAATGTATCCATAATCATGAATGAATAAGCACATTTATTTGACAAGAATGCACCTAGTCACCCACCAATCACATCCAACACCTGAATTCCAACAATTACATTGTTTTAAATAAATCAAAAAAGTTAACAATGCCTACATGTGTCTTTCATACATAACATATACACATCTGACTTGAAGTAAAGATTAAATGATTTATTCATCAATGCCACAAACCTGGGACATCGAAGATCACCATATGAACTATTATTACTATCAGAGAGCACACAGATTCTTCTGCTTTTCCATTTAAGGAATAAAACCAGCACAAATAAACCAAAATGTAAAACAGCATACTGTGATTTTGGTGGGTGAGTTACAAATGTTGAAACAACTGGATGTGTAAGGTAGGTTTCATATAAAATACTAGGTCAAATCCTGCAGAATGAAAAGCACACTTAACAGACTCAAAACAAGGAAGCTATGCCTAAATTCAGCTTTATCAACACCCTTCTTCTCAATTTAACAGGTCTGGGACCAGGCTAGACACACCAAAACCCTTTTAATGGTGTTACTAAGTCTAGATGTTAACAAATCAGGAGGAAAACAAGTGAAGGAAGCAGCATAGGGAAAATGGGTGAAGGTAGGGTGGGTTTATAGAGATAAGATGGAGAGTTCCAAAGGGTCCGAAGTTGAGGAACCATGGGGCATAAAAGACATAGTGTGGAATAAGGGGTAGCTAGAGGGATGGTTGGCCATGTAATTAACAAAATGGGGTGCTGGTGTAAGTCTGCTCCCCTTTTTATGGTCATTGTTACAAATATCTTCCCAAATATCCAGTAATACTAGGGGTCTCAGTGTATCCCTCAATGTCATTCCGTCTCAGTTGCAGCATTCAAATCGTGGTCATTGTGTGTCTGTGAAACACATCATTAAAGACGATGAGTAATAACAGCATTTCCACAAATTGAGCCATACCCAATACAAATTAAGCATCGAGGACAGCATTTTGTTGACAACATGGTGGTTTACACTATGTCTACTGTGTGAATGATGGAAAAATAAGAATTTGTTCTTAACTGACTTGCCTAGTTAAATAAAGGTTACATTAAAAATAATAATAATAATCTTACCCCAGCTGTAGGTCCATTTGTGTGTGTGTGGTCACTTAGGCCTGTACATCAACCAGCACTGCTTACAATGACAATGTTTTCACTTTTGGTGACTTTACTTACAATGCATATTCTATGAATATGACCATAGTGCAAGATTTTGCTTTCAAAGTGCTTCTTGACTGTCTTCTGGTCTGCCTCTATAAAGGTCAAGTACAAAATGGAGGAAATTAACAATCTGTGGCTTAGGTTGAATTCAAAGTTGACACCAGAAGAGGCTGGTGGGAAAACCTATAGGAGGATGGGCTCATTGTAATGGCTGGAATGGAATAAATGGAATGCAATGAGCCCGTCCTCCTATAGCCCCTCCCACCAGCCTCAACTTTCCGTCTGGAAGCACGCTTTTGACTGCACCTACAGTATGGCTTTGGTACTGCGGTTTAACTGAATCACAGCCGAGAAAGACAATTCCAATTGATGTTATTTGAAAATTCCTAATAAGACATTTTATTTAAATTAGTCTCCGATGACGATTTCTTAAAATCACTCACAGCCAAAGATATTAACATTTTATACTCATGCTCTGAGGTCATGAGCCCAGCTAGCCAGGGGAAGTGTCGGTTGGCTTGTTTAGCTGTCCACGTGCTCTGACAGAGTTGTTCGCACGATACTGCTTTCTGTCCAGCGCTAGTACGCAAGTGGAGTAATCCCAGTAAGAAACAACGAAACTGAGTATGCGAATGTGAGTAGATTACGTTGAAAACAAAGGTCGGCCATCTTGATGGCAATCTCTAGTTTTTATTAAGCAATACGAGACAACAAGCTACTACACATATAGATGACTGTACCACACAGGTACAGTTATAGCCTACACATGGAGAGGAACCTAAAGGCACATACAGTACAAACCAATACTACTCAATCGACAGACAGGGCAGGTGTGGTCTTGGCTGTAGTCTTCTGGTCCGCAGCTGTTCCGCTCTTAGCATACATCGCCTTTGAATCAGTCAACAATTTCAACTTCAACTTGAGTGGAGCATGCGTTATATATCAATACCATCGAAATGAATCCCCCTCCAATTGTACCCATAGTACAGAATAATGACTTAAAAAGGTGGACTTCTCCAGATCTGAATGGCAGGATTGCTTATACCTGATTACAAATCATAGGCTATCCCTGTGATTTGTTATGTTGATTATTTAAGTCAGGTGTTAGAGCTGGGCTGGGACAAAACCCTTCACCCACTACTGCTCTTCAGGATTTCCTGAAATTACAAACAGACCAAAGCAGGAGAATAGTGTTCCAGGTTGAAACAGCTTACCTAGATGAGAGGTGATAACTCAGGCACACCCATTGGTTCTGGAATAGAGCAGGTGCAAATAAGGTTTTCAATTTGGCATAAATGACACATGACAGTTATTCTACCTCGAAAACAAACGTGTGGATACCAATTCATTTAAAACCCACCTTAGCAAGTAGGACTAAATAAGGTTTCATAACCTTGCCAAGTTGGAACACAAATGATCTGCTGTCCAGAGGGTAACAACAAACAGATCAATGTCATCCTGCAGTAAAGTAAGCACACTGTTGACTCAAGAACGTTGAGGTAGATACAGTGCATTCGGAATGTATTCAGACTCCTTGACTTTTCCCACATTTTGTTACGTTACAGCCTTATTATAAAATGTATAGATTTTTTTATTTATTATCATCAATCTACACACAGTTTGCAAAGCTGTCATCAAGGCAAAGGGTGGCTACTTTGAAGAATCTCAAATATAAAATATATTTGGATTTGTATAACACTGTTTTGGTTACTACAGGATTCCATGTGTTATTTCATAGTTTTGATGTCTTCACTTTTATTCGACAATGTAGAAAATATTACAAATAAAGAAAAACCCTGGAATTAGTAGGTGTGTCCAAAAAAAAGTCCCAAAGAACATAGTGGCCTCCATCATTCTTAAATGGAAGAAGTTTGGAACCACCAAGACTATTCCTAGAACTGGCTGCCCGGCCAAACTGAGCAATCAGGGGAGAAGGGCCTTGTTCAGGGAGGTGACCAAGAACCCAATAATCACCATCTGTGGAGATGGGAGAACCTTCCAGAAGGACAACCTTCTCTGCAGCACTCCACCAATCAGGCCTTTATGGTAGAGAGGCCAGATGGAAGCCACTCCTCAGTAAAAGGCACATGACAGCCCGCTTGGAGCTTTCCAAATGGCATCTAAAGACTCTCAAACAAGATTCTCTGGTCTGAACTCTTTGGCCTGAATGCCAAGCGTCACGTCTGGAGGAAACCTGGCACCATCCCTATGGTGAAGCATGGTGGTGGCAGCATCATGCTGTGGGGATGTTTTTCAGCGGCAGGGACTGTTAGACTACTCAGGGTTGAGAGAAAGATGAACGGAGCATAGCACAGAGAGATCCTTGGTTAAAACTTGCCCCAGAGCGCTCAGGACCTCAGACTGAGGCAAAGGTTCAACAAAACAACGACCCTAAGTACACAGCCAAGACAAACCAGGTGTAGCTTCAGGACAAGTCTCTGACTGTCATTGAGTGGCCCAGCCAGAGCCCGTATTTGAACCTAATCGAACATCTCTGGAGAGACCTGAAAATAGCTGTGCAGCGACGCTCCCCATCCAAACTGACAGAGCTTAAGAGGATCTGCAGAGAAGAATGGGAGAAACGCCCCCAATTACAGGTGTGCCAAGCTTGTAGCGTCTCATCGTCGTCAGTGATCGGCCTACCATCGTCGTGTCATCTGCAAACTTAATGATGGTGTTGGAGTCGCACGTAGCCACACAGTTGTGGGTGAACATGGAGTACAGGAGGGGACTAAGCACGAACCCCTGAGGGGCCCATGTGTTGAGGGTCAGCGTTGCGGATGTGTTGTTGCCTACCCCCACCCCCTGGAAGTGGCAGGAAGTCAAAAACACCTAGCTTCACCATCTAAGTTATCCAGCTAATTAACTAGCAGGCTAGACTGTTGGTGTATAAAAGCCAAAGAAAGCTAAACTCGGTTTTATGAATTTCTCATGCATTTAAATGGATAGACAAATAGACTGCTAATTTAGCCCTGTAGCCAGGCTAATGTTACTAGCTAAATAACAGGTATTGTATACATTTTAAACTTGCCCAAGACAGTCCACAGAATTTTCAATTTAAACAAATTCAGCCAATTTATTCATTACTAAATGTACTGTAGCTAACATTCGATGGTTAATCCAGAGATTCTTAACTTTGCCTTGATTCGGCAGTCTCGTCCAAATCACCATGGCCCTGATGAGTGACGTGAAGCTTGAGACAGGCATTTGTAGTTCCGTATGATAGCCACATTAGCAGTGTCGTGACGTTGTATTAGTTAATGTGACGACTGTTGCTCATCGAATGATTAAAGGTTTCTAATTGCGTGATTAACTGAATCAAACAATTATTAACTCATTAACCTGGGGCACCATTAGTTTTATTGAGTTTCTATTTCCCAAATTAACTCAAAGAATATCAGAATATCGATTTTACAACAGTCACTAATTAATCAGTTTCCTCTACAGTCTCATTCTGAACGTCGCATAATCCGGGAATCTGCACGGACCCGGGTCTCACCAATGAGTTCGTACCACACCAATCTTAGTTGAGTATTTATTTACTAGAAAGCTAAAATGATGATAAAAGATACACATACACAAAAACACATTCTAGGCTATTGATTAGAACTTAGTATAACGGGCCAACACACTATGGCGCGTGTTACCCAAAAAATGGGAATTAAAAAGAGAGAGAAAAAGAGAAAGTACACGAGAGAAATATACATTTGGGTGAATTTGTCAGCTATGCTTATTTCAACCCTAGCCTTGCCCCAAACTGCCGCTTTTATGGGTCAGAATATAATGATGTAATTACGTGTGGGAGGTCTCAGATGGGAAGCTCCGCGTGGACCGTTTAGGCCGCTCAATGACGCACTTCTCCGGCGCAACTCTCTGGTTGTCCTCACGATGTCAGTGTCCTTTTGGCTTAGTGGTCTGTTTCCTCGCCCTTGCTCTGGAAGGGGTCTTCTGAGGACATACAGCTCTGTAGCTCAGAGCTCACAGCATAGGAATGAAACCGTGTAGATACCACGAGTCGATGGAGAGTGGAGGCTAGGTGGTCCTGCTTCAATTCACCCGCTTAGACACAGCTACTCATCCGTAGCTTGGGTAGAAAAAAGATTCTTTGTCTTGAAACTTGTGTTGGGTTTTGGGTTCGTTTACTTTTTAGACCTTGGCTGCAGCTTGGGTCACTTAGTCTGATATGTTAATTCTTCACTCACAGGTTTTATACCCTCGGGTCAGAAGTGGGCGTAACCGCCTTTAGGGCAATTCTCTGGGTGTACCAAGTTAAGAGGCAAGGTCTAGACTTTACTCAAATCCAATTTTAGACAATTAACTTCACATTTCATCTTTACCAAAACATTCTCTTTGATTTGGACATTTTCCACACAACGTACAATGTTAAACATCAAACATATACTAGGAAAACTCTTAACGTTCCAATGTTTTCGTAATAACGTCATCTATTAACCTTTAATAACAAAACAAAAATGACATACATTTTCATATTCCATCTATCGTCATGACCACCATTGTGGCTGACGGAAACCATTGTTCCAAAGTCCCTTTATTTCATGTTTGATGTTCTGAGGCTGGTTCTCCATAGTGAGAGGACAAAGGAATTTTGTCTTTGGCCTAAGATTTACCATGGGCGCGAGGGGTCATAAAACCCCCACATCTTCCTATCCCTTGAGATCCCTTCTCCTCTGGTGGGCATGAAATCTCTCTGCAGTATTGTGGTCATTGGTAACCTGAGCCGAGCAGGACAGTCATGAGAGCAGCTAATTAGCATTTAATTTTGGGGGGGATAAATACTGGCAAATATATTGATCAAAGTCACATTGTCTGAGAGAGATTTAGACAGTTATCAAAACGTCACACCAGGGTAACCCTACACGAAACACAGCCTATATTTGAAGTGTTTGTAATATCCACTATGTGAAAAATGAATGGTGTAAAAATTATTGGAACCATTTCCATGCTTGACCGCTAGGTATTATGACTCATACTATTGTATTCTACAGCCAATTTAGACTTTGTGACTGTGGTAACTAGTGGAAACTGTTAGCAGGATCACAACTTCAACTACTACTCACCGGCTCTCGCTGTTCATTGCATAAGTGCCAAACTTGCATGCCAATTTGGCAAAGGGCCAAATTCACAGAACTGTTTTGTAACGTCTAAAAGGTTGCTTACACAAACTTTGAAATCTGCCAATTGAGGAGGATTTTATGGATCCTGTATTTCTCCATAGTCTCGTGTTCCAACCTGGACTCAGGTGTTGACGAAACATAGTAAACGTAAATCCGGATCACTCCAAGTAGTCTGATATGTTACGTTTTGTATGGTATGTATTAATTTGTGGATTTCCATCATCCATTTCGCATGATATGTTGCAAATTACAAGTCGTACAATATGTTACGAATTTGCAAAATGTTTGATATGTTACAAATTCCAATTTGTTGTGACTAACGTTAGCTAGGCTAGGGGTTAAGGTTAGGGTTAAGGTTAGAGTTAGGTTACAGGGTTAAGGTTAGGGTTAGGGGAAGGGTCAGCTAACAAGCTAAGTAGTTGCAACATAGCTAAAAGTAGTAAGTAGTTGCAAGTTGCTAATTTGCTAAAATGCTTAAGTTGTCTGTGATGAGATGGGAACATGCAACCTTTGGGTTGCTAGATGTTTGTGTTTTTGCCTTATGTAACCTTCTGTCTTATGTAACCATACCAAACGTAATATATCATACTAATTTCAGTGTCCAGTATTTACATTTACTATGTTACGCCTAGTCTAGGAGAGCAGGCTGCATGTTCACAACTTGGTCAAACACATTATTTTTCAACTATCATTTTTAGCATCCAATTTGTAAGCACATTTGAATCGGTTACAATAAGGAAGTAATATCCAAGACAAGACCACTGCCATATCTGTAACATTGTAAGTAATCATGATGAATCTGAAGAAGAGTTTCTCTGTGAGCAAGAAAATCTTTAAATAACTGAATGAAGTGTTGACAGGCTTTGGGACAGAGTAGAAAGAAGAAGTTGGATGTTATTTTTTACGGCCTTCAGTCGATTTTACATGACTTAATCAGGCCAGGAAATGAAACATAACTGAAAAGCTTTCACAAAAAACATCACTTAACATTTTCATGGGGCTGTACTACACAGATTCAACATTAAACACAAATCCATGTCTCAGTCAAATAACCGTCATATCCTTCCATATTTGTGGCCCCTCACGGTTTTCCCTGACCTTACTGTTTTCTCTAACCTTAGCTGTTCTCCCTGACATTAGCTGTTCTCTGAGAGATATAGCAGTGCAGCACTGTTTACACCAAACTCACTCAGCTGAGAAAAGGGTTGTCTTCATCTATCCAGTTGAGCCAACTAATTTTTTTTGTTTAAGTCCACCAGACCAGAAAATATAAAGCATTTCCCTTTGTCCTCAAGCAGAGGGCTGGATCAAGGTTGGGGTATGACAGCCTACCCAGGCCAAACCCTAATGACGCAGGGCCAATTGTGCGTCGCCCTATGGGAATCCCAATCACGGACAGTTGTGATACAGCCTGGAATCAAACCAGGGTCTGTAGTGATGCCTCTAGCACTGAGATGCAGTGCCTTAGACCGCTGCGCCACTCGGGAGCCCAAAATTCAGGAAGCAAACTGAAATTAAAAAGCTAAAAAGGAGAAGCTATTTATGTCAAACGTTTTTCAATTTTGGGATTTTCAATTTTCAAATCACATCGTGAATTGAGAGTCTTCAATTTGAATTGACCCCAACTCTGGTCTGTGTCACATATTGTAGGCTATATGATACATAGGCCTACATACCACCAGTAAGGAGTAACGATGAACAGTATTTTGTTTTAAAGTGTTTTATTACATAAAGGTTAATACAAATCTTAAAAAACAGTATTAGTTAAAATAGTACATTTCCACATTGATAGTAGATACGACATACACTGAGTGTACAAAACATTAGGAACACCTGCTCTTTCCATGACAGACTGACCAGGTGAATCGAGGCCAGTGATGTCACCTGTTAAAAGGGGTGCAACTCAATATTAGGAAGGTGTTCCTAATGTTTTGTACACTGTATATACACAATGTCCAAGGTGTACTTGTTGACTTTCTAAAAATACACACAAATCTTCCACAGCAGAGTATTTTATCGCAAGACCAACAGTTTACCAACATAGGTTGTCAGAATACGAAGATAGCATGGAAAAGACGGGTCTAGACGCACAAAAGTCGCTTTGTGGTCTGATTGTGTTCCGATGTGTCTGACCACTTTAGGAGGTGGTCAGGGATGCATTGTTTGCGGATTTCTCCTCAGTCTAGACACAATAAGGCTACCGAAAGCACATACAGTGGGCGATGTCATCAGCACTACTCCCACAAGTCTCCATAAAACTTGCGTTTTGGGAAAGAGGCACCTGTTCATTATAACGTTGGAGGAAATAAATTCCTAGCATGAGGAACGTGTTTGCTGGACTCAAATGCTTGCCAGCTAGCTAATATTTTGAATAACTTTTTTTTGTTAGGCTAGTGTTATGCTAACCTGTTTTCAATCCCTTTAGCGTTGCTTGCTAGCTACAGATGTTAGCTGGCTAGTCAGCTACAGTAGTTAGCTACTGCCATCATTGGTTATTCTTGACATATTTTGCCTATTCCACCATTTGTAGAATGCATACTGGCATTTGAATATAGCGTGGGAAAAGTGAATCCGGACACACAGTGGACACGGTAGACAATTAAAATGTAGGTGTAGACGCATGACTCGTTCAGAATTCCATGATCAGAACGCTAAAGCTGCATGAACTGTCAAGTCTAGACACGGCCATATAGACATCAGAAATGGCTTTGGAGTTTACCAGTAGACTGCAATGCATTATCTTTTCGTGACCTTATGTACAGGGGTTTATTACACTATTGTTTATAATTCGATCCTGAGGCTGGTCATTTTGGTTCTTCAAATAAGAATAGTTCATTACAAAGAGTTCATTAAACGTGTACATGACACTGCAACAAAATTTCCCCATGGGGACAATAAAGTCAGTAAAGTACAGGGTGTAATGTTAATTTCCCCGGTAAAATAAAAAGGTAAATGTCAATGTCTTGGATTGGATTGATTACCTATTGTATACAGAGTGTATACATACAGATTAGGCCTAGACTTAGACTAAAAAGCATGCTCAATGGAGATTCGCCATTGAAAGTGATTTTTAGCATAGGACTAGGCTTAGTCTGGGAAACTGGTCAAAAATGTTTAGGTGATCTAGGTGTATCTTATTTATGAATGGTCTACAACTAATTATTTGAATCATATAAGAAAAATATTTTGCGATGATTTTACACATTATGCTACAAATGTTCAGTTAATACAAAATAAAAAAAATATGAACTATTCTGCAATCCAAACACAATACCAATACCGCAAGCACAACTCTGACCAGCTACAACTATATAAAACCCACAAAAACCAAAACCCTTACTAATGAAGTTTCACAAATAGAGTATAATAGAATATAAAGGGATGGTTTCCCAGACACAAATTAAGCCTACTCCTGGACTAAAAAGAATGGTAAATAATATTTGGTCCAGGACTAGGCTTAATCTGGGTCTGGGGAACCGGCCCGAAAAGTAATAGCAGAACAGTCAGTCTATAGATTATTGTTGTAGGTCTTCTCATCTTCAGTAACACGGTCCAGAGCATAGAGACCTGCCATCTCCTTCTTCATCATAGGAAGGTCATCTGCTGGCTGACAGACTGTCTGGAGGCGCTGGGGAAGCAAAGAAGTCTCAATATAAGTATAATCAATTTGCTGCAAAAGTATTCTTCAAAATCTCAGAATAGCTCAGAAACTGTATGCTAGAGTTAAAAGGCCCAAATTAAAGGTCCCAGCATTTCTGACCAGATTAATTTTATTTTATTTAGCCTTTTTCATTTAAAAACTTTTGTTTGTACCTCAATTTAACTTACTTGATGCAATCATTCACACTTTTAAATGTCCCAGGGAAAACGTTCCATCATATAATGTCACTGACCTTCCAGAACGTCCCTTTGGCCTGGTACAATTTGTAGACCATGGTGATGGGGATGAGAGAGAGAGAGGACATAGCCAGGATCCAGCCTAGCCCATAGGCCCACCACGGGTACACATAGGTGTTGTTGAACTTCAGAGGGCTGTACTTCAGCAGCGAGAATACAAAGGTTACCTTGAAGAGATTTTTTTTTACAGCAATGTTGTTTCATTATTTCTTGACACTGTATTTAAATGGACAGCACAAAATTTTGTAAGCATAACTGCTTACAGTTATCAATAAATGAAAGTGAAAGAATTATAATAATGCACTGGTCTTAAACTCACGGTGCCAATAGTTGGAGTAATGTAGAGCCAACAGTACTTCAGCAGGGAGGAGGGCCTGTAGCCAATCATATCCTCAATGTTGTCAAAGAAGCGTTCAGCACCTTGGACAGAGACAGGCATGTGACAGTGACAAAATACTCATGAACAGTCCCTTTAAGGACTTTCAATTACTTTGTATCTTTACAGTGAGAAATATAATCTAGTGAGGAAGCTAGCTTTTCATATGTACACTACCATTCAAAAGTTTCGGGTCAATTTCCTTGTTCCTTGTTTTTGAAAGAAAAGCACACTTTTTGTCTATTAAAATATCGTCAAATTGATCAGAAATACAGTGTAGACATTAATGTTGTAAATGACTATTGTAGCTGGAAACGGCAGATTTTTTATGGAATATCTACATATGCGTACAGAGGCCCATTATCAGCAACCGTCACTCCTGTGTTCCAATAGCACGTTGTGTTAGCTAATCTAAGTTTATCATTTTAAAAGGCTAATTGATCATTCAAAAACCCTTTTGCAATTATGTTAGCACAGCTGAAAAATGTTGTTCTGATTAAAGAAGCAATAAAACTGGCCTTCTTTAGACTAGTTGAGTATCTGGAGCATCAGCATTTGTGGTTTGATTACAGGCTCAAAATGGCCAGAAACAAATAACTTTCTTTTGAAACTCATCAGTCTATTCTTGTTCTGAGAAATAAAGGCTATTCCATGCTAGAAATTGCCAAGAAAGTGAAGATCTCGTACAACGCTGTGTAGTACTCCCTTCACAGAACAGCGCAAACTGTCTCTAACCAGAATAGAAAGAAGAGTGGGAAGCCCCGGTGCAAAACTGAGCAAGAGGACAAGTGCATTAGAGTGTCTAGTTTGAGAAACAGACACCTCACAAGTCCTCAAAACACCAGTCTCAATGTCAACAGTGAAGACGTGACTCCGCGATGCTGGCCTTCTAGGCAGAGTTGCAAAGAAAAAGCCATATGTCAGACTGGCCAATAGAAATAAAAGATTAAGATGGGCAAAAGAACACAAACACTGGACAGAGGAAGATTGGAAAAAAGTGTTATGGACAGACGAATCTAAGTTTGAGGTGTTCGGAACACAAAGAAGATCATTTGTGAGATGCAGAAAAAATGTAAAGATGCTATAGGAGTGCTTGACGCCATCTGTCAAGCATGGTGGAGGCAATGTGATGGTCTGGGGGTGCTTTGGTGGTGGTGGTAAAGTGGGAGATTTGTACAGAGTAAAAGGGATCTTGAAAAAGGAAGGCTATCACTCCATTTTGCAACGCCATGCCATAACCTGTGGACGGCACTTAAATTGGAGCCAATTTCCTCCTACAACAGAACAACGACCCAAAGCACAGCTCCAAACTATGCACAAACTATTTAGGGAAGAAGCAGTCAGCTGGTATTCTGTCTATAATGGAGTGGCCAGCACAGTCACCGGATCTCAACCCTATTGAGCTGTTGTGGGAGCAGCTTGAACATATGGTACGTAAGAAGTGCCCATCAAGCCAATCCAACTTGTGGGAGGTGCTTCAGGAAGCATGGGGTGAAATCTCTTCAGATTACCTCAACAAATTGACAACTAGAATGCCAAAGATCTGAAGGCTATAATTGCTGCAAATTGAGGATTCTTTGATGAAAGCAAAGTTTGAAGGACACAATTATTATTTCAATTAAAAATCATTATTTATAACCTTGTCAACACCTTCACTATATTTCCTATTAATTTTGCAACACATTTCATATATGTTTTCATGGAAAACAATGACATTTCTAAGTGACGCCAAACTTTTGAACAGTAGTGTATGTTTGCCCATGATTACATAGTGTAACGTCTATTCTTACCATATATCCATCCAATACTGAGTGACTGGCATATGGAGAGGAGTAGCAGAGTGGCACCACTGCACACATAATGATCAAACAGCTGGATGATGTAGAGGCCACCCTGTGAGAAAATACAACTTTAATATAAAGTCAAATCAATGTTTACAGATTTAGTTATTGTAATAACCAACCATAAATGACTTGGATCAAAGTAGCTGAGTAAACTACACTGCATCCATACAGTGCATTCGGAAAGTATTCAGACTCCTTGACTTTTTCCACATTTTGTTACGTTACAGCTTTATTCTAAAATTGATTTAAAAAATGTTACTTGTTGAAGCACCTTTGGCAGCAATTACAGCCTTGAGACTTCTCGGTATGACGCTATAAGCTTAGCACACTAGTACTTCTGGAGTTTCTCCCATTCTTCTCTGCAGATCCTCTCAAGCTCTGTCAGGTTGGATGGGGAGCGTTACAGCTATTTTCAGGTCCCTCCAGAGATGTTCAATCAGGTTCAAATACGGGCTCTGGCTGGACCACTCAAGGACATTCAGAGACTTGTCCCAAAGCCACTCCTGCGTGGTCTTGGAAATGTGCTTAGGGTCGTTGTCCTGTTGAAAGGTGAACTCTTGCCCCAGTCTGAGGTCCTGAGCACTCTGGAGTAGGTTTTGATCAAGGATATCTCTGTACTTTGCTCCGTTCATCTTTCCCTTGATCCTGACTAGTCTTCCAGTCCCTGCCGCTGAAAAACATCATGCTGACAGTGCCACCACCATGCTTCACCGTAGGGATGCTATCAGGTTTCCTCCACGCTTGGCATTCAGGCTAAAGAGTTCAATCTTGGTTTCATCAGACCAGAGAATCTTGTTTCTCATGGTCTGAGAGTCTTTGGGTGCCTTTTGGCAAACTCCAAGCAGGCTGTCATATGCCTTTTACTGACAGGTGTGTGCCTTTCCAAATCATGTCCAATCAATTGAATTTACCACAGTTGGCCTCCAAACAAGTTGTAGAAACATCTCAAGGATGATCAATGAAAACAGGATGCATACTTATCTGTTTTTTATTTGTAATACATTTGCAAAAATGTATAAAAACACGATTTTGCTTTGACATTATGGGCTATTGTGTGTAGATTGACGAGGAAAACATTTTCCAGAAATCAAGGGGTCTGAATACTTTCCAAATGCACTGTATGTCCCCCCATCTTCCAAAACCAAAGTTGCGCCCCTGGACACACCTCCGCCACACCTTCATTTCTTTGATCACCCCGAATGAATAGCACGACTACGCAGAGAGAAAAGTGCATACAGGGAATTATGTTCCAATTACGCGTGCATGCTTAACTCAGGTACACAGTAAGGTGGGGGTTCTGACCTACGTTCTTTACCATCCCACTGGGCACACACTGGTTGAGTCAACGTTATTTCCACGTAATTTCATTGAATAGACATTGAAATGACGTCTGTGCCCAGTGGGGTCGTTTTGGACCTGTAGATATGTATATATGGATAGAGTGGAGTTTACTCAGCTAGGATCAGAGCTGATACATGCGACCACTAATTAACAACTATACTGAGTGTTGGTCACATTTTTCATGAGCTGAAATAAAATATGAATAAAATACCAGAAATGTTCCATTCGCACAAAAAGTACATTTTTTATTTAACTATTCCTCTCAAATGTTGTGCACAAATTTGTTTACATCCCTGTTAGTGAGAATTTCTCCTTTGCCAAGATAATCCATTAAACATCATGATCATTACACAGGTACACCTTGTGCTGGGGGACAATAAAAGGCGACTAAAATGTGCAGTTTTTTCACACAACACAATGCCACAGATGTCTCAAGCTGAGGGAGTGTGCAATTGGCATGCAGGAATGTTGCCAGAGAATTTAATCTTCATTTGTCTACCATAAGCCGCCTCCAACTTAGTTTTAGAGAATTTGGCAGTACATCCAACCGGCCACACAACCACGTGTAACTACGCCAGCCCAGGACCTATACATCTGGCTTCTTCACATGTGGGATCATCTGAGGAGGGGGGATGCTGATGAGTACTTATGTCTGTAATAAAGCCCTTTTGTTGGGAAAAACTCATTCTGATTGGCTGGCCTGGTTCCCCAGTGAGTGGACCTGGCTCCCAAGTTGGTGGGCCTATGCCCTCACAGGCCCACCCATGGCTGTTCCCCTGCACAGTCATGTGAAATCCATAGATAAGGGCCTAATGAATTCATTTAAATTGACAGATTTTCTTCTATGAACTAGCTTAGTAAAATCTTTGAAATTTTTGCATGTTGCGTTTATATTTTTGTTCAGTATATTTTATGGTTTAGTTTTTGAAAAAGTGCTGCTTAGATCCAACCTTTCATTGCCATTCTTTTGAAGTTACTTCACTTACCTCACTATAACACTTCACAATTCATGTTCCTGATATTAAGTGTTCAGTTTTAGAGAACCACCTCTACCTGTGGTCATACAGCAACAACAGTTTGAGAGCTGGTGTGCAGCGAAGACCTCTCACCTCTGTGATCATGATAAGTCCAACCAGGTAGCAGCAGCAGCAGATGAGCAGCAGCAGAAGCTCCCTCCGGTAGCCCTTTCTGATGAGGTTGGGGTAGAAGTCCGTTACCGAGGTCATAAGGCTCTCAAGGGCGACAAACTGGGGAAAATGAGAGAGAAGGCAAGGTACATAGGCGGGAAAGGTAAAGGGAGGGACACAACAGGGACAGGACACCCAGGTGTGTTGAGCTCTAACCTGGCTATCCACTCCCAACAGGATGATCATGGTGAAGAAGCAGACAGCCCAGAACTGAGGGCAGGGGAGCAAGGACACTGCCTGAGG
Source organism: Salvelinus namaycush (assembly GCF_016432855.1). Classification (NCBI taxonomy): domain Eukaryota; kingdom Metazoa; phylum Chordata; class Actinopteri; order Salmoniformes; family Salmonidae; genus Salvelinus; species Salvelinus namaycush. The sequence continues at coordinate 36,557,529 of NC_052326.1, forward strand.
GTACACTATGAAGACCAGGCCAGGACCTTCAGCAGCACAACAATGAAAAAGTTACAGAATATATGTACCCAAATGCAATCTGATTGAATTAATTTAACGAGACATTCAGTTATGCATGTCAAAAAAGTAGATTTCATGAGCTGAGACAGTGCTTCTACCAGACAAGGTATAGATGCAGACAAAATGAAGTTCAGATGAAAGGTGAAGTAGGCGCAGGTCTCACTAACTAAAGAAGATGGGCCAGCTCTCTCTGATGATTAAAGTGCAGACTGAGGACAAGATAGAATATCAGATACTGTTTGTCTTGAACATAATTTTTCTATCTCAGCATTCCGCTCTTTCAGCCATCCACAATGCCTAGCAATTATGTTGTCAGACAGTACTTGGGGTGATCAGTAGGATAATAGGGAGTCATACCATTGTAGATTGATGTCCTTTAAAGACTCACCTGACTCAGCAACCACAGAGATGTCCACACCCTGTTCCCCAGCCATATAACCCAGTATGGAGAAAATGGCGAAACCAGACACGAAGCTGGTCCCACTGTTCAACAAGCACAGGTAGAAGGAATCTCTGCAAGGCACAAAACAAGTTTAACGTATAAATACACCTTCCTCTTTCACATACACTGTTGGCAAGGGTCTAATAAGATTTAAATACATGTTATTAACATTCAGGGTGATTGAGGTAATGTGTCATGAAACCTCCTGGCATAGGTGAATAAGCAAACTGTTATTATATGCTCTGAAGAGATCTTGACCTGCAGTGTTTGCCAGATGAAACCCTGAAGGCAGCTTGCTGTTGAAACGTTATTAAGTGATAAAAAGAAATGCGTCAGAGCCATGACAGTGTGTGGTTTTTCTTTTCTATGCGTTCTACTTCTCCAGCCTGCACCTCACCTAACCAGATGTGCTTTTTCCTGTCTCCAGACTGACTGACTGAAGAGATCTTGTGACCATAGATCCTCCTGGTACAGCTAAATAAGCAAACTATGTGAGATCTTCAATGTGCCAAATTATTACCTCCAATTTTTAATCAAACCCACACACTAGTTGAACCCTCACTTGTAGCAGTTGTTGTTGTATTTGTTGTAGCTTCCAAGAGAGGTCAGGTAGCCCAGGCATATGGCGTAAGAATAGAATATCTGGGTTCCTGCATCCATCCAAACCTTATTGACGAACAAACAGACAAAGAAGAGTTAAACTGAAGTCATAAACTGAATATGTTTAAGTAGCACAAGGGAAATGTATATCAGTAAGATGCGAGACTAAACAAGGACTTAGAGGGCCGGTTTCCTGGACACCAATTAAGCATACTCCTGGACTAAGGATGTTCAATGGAAATACTAAATTTGAAGTGTTTTTTTGTTGTTGTCCAGGACTAATCTTAATCTGTGTCTGGGAAATTTGCCCATACTACAGATAATACCTGTGGATCAGCTAGGCGTGTAACATTGGGATACAAGTAGTAGAATATGCCATCTTTAGCTCCTGGAAGGGTCACTCCTCGGACAAATAGCACCGCTAGCATTACATAGGGGAAGGTGGCCGTGAAGTAGGCTGCCTATAAATTAGTAGTACAGGATTAGTAGAATACAGAAAACACAATATAGCCAAGCATACTGGTATCACCATACCAACTATGGGCCCATCATTACACCAAGTAACTTTAAAGCTACATCAAATAGCTGTCCCTCTGTTTATTTTATGTTTGTTTTGTTACCTCTGAATTCAAGATTGATTGAGATTGGAATGATGCACAATTATGAAACTACTGTCTGACTAATATATGAAATCAAAATCACCTTCCCTGTAGACCTAACTCCTTTCCAGATACAGAAGTAGCAGATGGCCCAGGACAGCAGAAGACACAGAGCCAGCTCCCATCTAATGCCTCCCAATGACTCAATTCCATCTGACATTCTCAGCACTCGCCGGCTGTAAGGACACAGCAATACATTTGATCACCAAAATAAAATATATTGTATGTAAATGTATTGTAGTCTATTGTATGCTTATAAGAATTATTTCACAATTACAATAGTTCCTTTTAAGAAATAAGACAATAGTATCTGATTAATTTCTAATTTGAGGAGTCAAGAATCTAATCACGAACGATGCAGTGGGGTTAAAAACACAGCATTTATTATAGACTTACTGCCAAAACTCCACAACGGAAGATGACACATTCAGGAGTGGAACAGTCCAATTGGTGCTGGCATTCTTGGTGCCAAATGTCACACAAGCATCTGAAATACATTCAAGTCTAGTTGAAACAGGTTATTAAGTTGACAGCTTTAAGTGGATATGCAACCTAATAGACAGATTCTCTTAATGTAATTGACTCAAAAGCAATATGAACCCTTAAAATGTTAAACGCTATTTCTTTCATTCTGAGAAAATGTTTTAAAGAGGTCCGATGACAAGGTAAACACTTTGATGTGCGTGTGTGTGTGTGTGTGTGTGTGTGTGTGTGTGTGTGTGTGTGTGTGTGTGTGTGTGTGTGTGTGGGGGGGGGGGGGGGTTAGAAGATACCAGACAGCTCCTCTCCCCCATTATTCTCACTGTCTTCAGTATTTGTCCAAACTGTCAGAAGATGTTCACGTGAACACACTGATTGCTCATGATCTCCCCTCACTGAACTACCATGCCTGCAAGCAGTTCGAATTTTTTGTTGTTGATAAGAGTCGTTGAATTTCAGTGATGGATGTTACTTGTTAGCAGCACTCTGTGCTTCATTATTGTGGCGGCAGGTAGCCTAGTGGTTAGAGCGTTGGGCCAGTTGCTAGATCGAATCCCCGAGCTGACAAGGTTAAAATCTGTCTTTCTGCCCCTGAACAAGGCAGTTAACCCACTGTTCCTAGGCCGTCATTGTAAATAATAATTTGTTCTTAACTGACTTGCCTAGTTAAGTAAAGGTTCAATTTAAAAAAATATCTAGGCTACAGAGGTAGTTGCTCCTATAAAGATTATCGCAACCCAGCAGCCTCAAATACACCGTTTGATAAAACTGCCACCAAGTCAGGGGATTTGACCATTTGGGGACCTGTTACATTTCTGTTTTTAATTTCAAGAAATTATTAAATAGATATAGGCCATATAAAGTTGTGTTAAAAATCCGCCAGTGGGGACCCCTCAGGCAGCTGGGGGTCTGTTTCAGTTGAAACATATGAAACATAGCAGTCCTCCTCTGCACCAAATTTCAGTCAAGTCAACAATATCGTAAATACCTGTGTTCCAAGCATTGTTGCAGTTAGCCCATGGTAGGTCAGCAGTGAAGGATGAGAACAGGTAGAGGAAAGCCCACACCAGAATCACTATGTAGGTCATACATCCATATATAGTGATCACCTGGGCGGCATAGCCCATTCCTGATGAAGACAAGCAAAACATAGCAACATGCTCATAAAAAACTAACACGATTTTTCAATTTACCTTCACTGCAGTTGATTCCCAATGACAGTAGCCCCAAAGGCCTGTCCGGCACATAATTGAGTCTTGTCACCTTACTGTCCAAATGCATTGTGTGCAGCCGGGAAAACGTTCATATCCTTCGTGGACCGGTTAAAACATCAGGCGGCATAGGCTTCGATTTCTGTAACTTTATTTTGTACTTCCTAACAGGTTATAGTTATACGCGTGCCGCGATCAATCAGTTAGCACATCGGATATTTCCGAGTTTCCTAGTTCCGACTTGCACTTGAACGCGGCCTACAGCCAGGGCATTTTCGTCAGTTCGTGCACACATTTTTTCTCTCCAGGCAAGCCAAAGCATCGTCACTGGTTATCTGGCTTTATACAACGGGTGGGTCTAATCCTAAAACCGCATTCCAGCCGGTGTCTATTTAATGGAAGCCTCTCAAATGTAATCCAGTTAGAATCAGGAATTCCCCAGGGTAGCTGTTTAGGCCCCTTGCTTTTTTTTCAATTTTTACTAACAACATGCCACTGACTTTGAGTAAAGCCAGAGTGTCTATGTATGCGGAATGACTCAACACTATACACGTCAGCTACTACAGCGACTGAAATGACTGGAACACTCAACAAAGAGCTGCAGTTAGTTTCAGAGTGGGTGGCAAGGAATAAATTAGCACAAAATATTTCTAAAACTAAAAGCATTGTATTTGGAACAACACTCACTAAACCCAAATCTCAACTAAATCTTGTAATAAATCATGTGGAAATTGAGCAAGTTGAGATGACTAAACTGCTTGGAGTAACCATAGATTGTAAACTGTCATGGTCAAAACATATTGATGCAGTAGTAGCTAAGATGGGGAGAAGTTTGTCTATAATAAAGCGATGCTCTAAGGCAGGTCCTACAGGCCCTAGTTTTGTCGCACCTTAACTACTGTTCAGTCGTGTGGTCAGGTGCCACAAAAAAGGACTTAGGAAAATTGCAATTGGCTCAGAACAGGGCAGCATGGCTGGTCCTTGGATGTACACAGAGCGCTAATATTAATAGTATGCATGTCAAGCTCTCCTGGCTGAAAGTGGAGGAGAGATTGACTTCATCACTACTTTTATTTATGAGAGGTATTGACATGTTGAATGCACTGAGGTGTCTGTCTAAACTACTGGCACACAGTTCGGACACCCATGCATACCCCACAAGACATGCCACAAGAGGTCTCTTCACAGTCCCCAAGTCCAGAACAGACTACGGGAGGCACACATTACTACATAGAGCCATGACGACATGGAACTCTATTTCGCACCAAGTAACTGACGCAAGCAGCAAAATTTGATTTAAAAAACAGATAAAAAAACACCTTATGGAACAGCGGACACACACACACATACACACACACACACAATAACATACGCACTATATATACACATAGATTTAGTACTGTAGATATGTGGTAGTGGTGGAGTAGGGGCCTGAGGGCACACAGTGTGTTGCGAAATCTGTGAATGTATTGTAATGTTTTAAAATGGTATAAACTGCCTTAATTTTGTTGGTCCCCAGGAAGAGTAGCTGCTGCATTGGTAGCAGCTAATGCGGATCCATAATAAATACAAATACAAATACATGTTACCACCAGCTAAATCTATGATGTTAAAATGCATTTTTACTCTGTTCCATTTGACTACACAATCCACTGTCTCATCAGCCCACCCAGGCAATTTATTAACTTGATTTCCACCATAAAAAGCATCTAGACATTATTGCACATTCATTTTAGACTAACATTTTGTTTTCAAAAGCAGAAATGTGTATAAGCCTTGCTGTCTGTCGCCAACATTTGCAGCATTGTTTCAATATTCAAATTCGATCTCCAGATGTCCCAGGCCATAGTAATGAACAGGCTTGGGGTGTAACGGATTACATGTAATCAGTTACATGTAAGGGATTACCAAAAAGAAACTGTAACTGTAATCCATTACGTTACCAGCAAAAATATTGTAATCAGATTACAGATACTTTTGAAAAACTAGACGATTACTTGGAGGATTACTTTTAAATCCAGAAAGGATGTTTGCGCAAAAAAATATGACACTTCTCTGTTTTCTCAATGACATTCAAATCAGCAGTGAAAAAAGGCACACGTTTGTTTGTTCCACCTGAGTGAGTCTGACCACTATGATGACACACCAAATGTGTTTGATGGATCGTGGGAAAAGAGCAGGAATAGGCTTTTGTAGGCTACAGTCCAAGCTATGTCTTCCAATGGTGCGACTGCTGTCGGCATCCAAAGATTATCCAACTTGAGTAAACGCTTGGAAGTAAGGATGACAGCAGTGGTGAAGTCTACTGCAATACGGATATCACTTATTATTGATATCTACATAGCGCATTGATGTGAATCACACTGCTGCTCTCTCATTTAGCTATTTGAGCCTTATGGATTGTGGTTGTTGTGGATGGCTGTTCACAAATCTAAATGTGTATTTGAACCCAGAAACTGTTTAACTTCTCTAGGGTAGGGGGCAGCATTCGGAATTTTGGATGAAAAGCATGCCCAAATTAAACTGCGCGCTACTCATCCCCAGAAGATATGATATTCATATTATTAGTAGATTTGGATAGAAAACACTCTGAAGTTTCTAAAACTGTTTGAATCATGTCTGTGAGTATAACAGAACTTATTTAGCAGGCGAAACCCCGAGGACAAACCATTCAGATTTTTTTTTTTTAGGTCACTCTCTTTTCAATGAGGTTTCATTGGGAAACCAGATTTCTAAGGGACCTGCTTGCAGTACCTACCGCTTCCACTGGATGTCAACAGTCTTTAGAAATTGGTTGAGGTTATTCCTTTGTGTAATGAAGAAGTACGGCCATCTTGAAGGAGGGTCACTTGAAGTGTCCTGTTTGTTAGAGGCGCGAGACCAGAAAGCTAGCTACAGTTGGTTTTAATCCTGTATTGAACACAGATCATCCCGTCTTCAATTTTATCGATTATTTACGTAAAAAAATACCTAAAGTTGTATTACAAAAGTAGTTTGACATTTTTTGGCAAAGTTTACAGGTAACTTTTGAGATATTTTGTAGTCATGTTTGAGCAAGTTGGAACCAGTGTTTTTCTGGATCAAACGCGCCAAATAAATTGACATTTTGGATATATATCGACGGAATTAATCGAACAAAAGGACCATTTGTGATGTTTATGGGACATATTGGAGTGCCAACAACAGAAGCTCGTCAAAGGTAAGGCATGAATTATATTTTTATTTCTGCGTTTTGTGTCGCGCCTGCAGGGTTGAAATATGCTTCTCTGTCTTTGTTTACTATTGTGCTATCCTCAGATAATAGCATCGTTTGCTTTCGCCGAAAAGCCTATTTGAATTCTGACATGTTGGCTGGATTCACAACCAGTGTAGCTTTAATTTGGTATCTTTCATGTGTGATTTAATGAAAGTTTGATTTTTATAGTAATTTTCATAGTAATTCATTTGAATTTGGCGCTCTGCATTTTCTCAGGCTTTTTGCCAAGTGAGACAGTAGCGTCCCGCCTAAACTCAGATTTTTGGATATAAATATGAACTTTACCGAACAAAACATACATGTATTTTTTAACATGAAGTCCTATGAGTGTCATCTGATGAAGATCATCAAAGGTTAGTGATTCATTTTATCTCTATTTCTAACTTTTTGTTACTCCTCTCTTTGGCAGGAAAAATGGCTGTCTTTTTCTGTGACTTGGCTCTAACCTAACATAATCGTTTGGTGTGCTTTTGTCGTAAAACCTTTTTGAAATCGGACACTTTGGCTGGATTTACAACAAGTGTAGCTTTAAAATGTTGTAAAATACTTGCATGTTTGAGGAATTGAAATTATGGGATTTCTGTTGTTTTGAATTTGGCGCCCTACAGTTTCACTGGCTGTTGACGAGGTGGGACGCTACCTTCCCACATACCCTAGAGAAGTTAAAACCTTTCATTGCTACCCATCCCGGATCCGGGTTTTCTGTCATTAAAAACCCTGACTAGCATAGCCTAGCCTAGCGCCAGAGGGTAATCATAAAATATAATTTCATGAAATCACAAGTGGAGTATTGCAAAACACAGCTTAGCCTTTCCTTAATCCATCTGTCGTCTCAGATTTTGAAATGATGCTTTACAGCGAAAGCAATACATGCATTTGTGTAAATGTATCGATCGCTCGACAAAACAATAAGAACAGCTAGCGTCAGGTAACTCGGTAACAACATCCAGCAAAGCAATCAAATGGATCATTTACCTTAGTTGATTTTCGGTTGGTTTCACTCACGAGACTCCCAGTTAGACAGCAAATGTTCCTTTTGTTCCATAAAGATATGTTTCACATCCAAATAACTCCGTTTGTTTGTTGCGTCATGACCCAGGAATTCACAGGAAAAAGCGTTCGCGACAACGGCGAAAAAAATTCCAAATGATATCCATAATGTCCACATAAACATGCCAACCGTTGTTTCTGATCCAACTTCATTGTGGTTTTCACAAATCTATTCGATATTAAATCGACCTGCACAGTTGGCTTCTCACTAGAGCGAGAGAAACAATGGCTACCTTTTCAGATTTACGCATGATTCACCCGGAGAGCCCCCACCTGTCCACTTGCTCAATTTGCTCTTACAAGCTCATCCTTCAAAATAAAGGCCTGAAACTACGTCTAAAAGCTGTTGACACCTTAGGGAAGACATAGAAAAAGAGGTCTTATTGATGAGACTTCACATATGCAATAGGAAGGCTTTCGAACACAGAGCTCTCAAAATTAGTGCCACTTCCTGCTTGAAATTTTCTCAGGTTTTCACCTGCAATAAAAGTTCTGTTTAACTCACAGACAAAATTCTTACAGTTTTGGAAACTTCAGAGTGTTTTCTATCATAATCTGACTATTATATGCATATTCTAGTTTCGGGGGATGAGAAATAGGCAGTTTAAAATGGGTACGCATATTTTGCCATATGTTTCAATTGCGCCCCCTATCAAGAAGAAGTTTTAATTCAAGAAGTTAAAACTGTCCTATCAATCATTGTTTTTGAAACCAGTGGATAGCCAGTGAAAAATGCGCTCTTGCAACAGCTGCATAGTGTGGATCCCAGCCTATGGAATAAAAGTGGGGCTAATTCATGAAGATAAAAAAATAAAATCCATTGGCCTAATGGACACATGCTCAAACTCGCACACATTTCATAGACTCAAAGGGTCAATCTATAGTTGCTACGTCCATTTTTTGACTTGTAAATTATATATATTAATGTAAAGATATAATTTAATCATATTATTGTATGAGGTAGAAAGTGATGGGTTAGAAGAAGCCTACATCACCAACCAATAAAGTAAAATTGAACATCCATATATGGCCAGCTATTTAAACTTTAACATTGATTTATCCTGCAATAGATGTCGTTCAATTGGTAACATACATGTGTCTTCTTCTAATGCCTCTTTAGGGGAAAGTAATCTAAAAGCAACTGAATGTAATCTGATTACGTTACTGAGTTGGGGGTAATCCAAAAGTTACGTTACTGATTACAATTTTGGACAGGCAACTAGTAACTGTAACGAATTACATTTAGAAAGTAACCTACCCAACCTTGGTAATGAACGTGTCGGGTGTCGGGTGTCGGGATGAGACAGACAGTCAGGCAGCTTTTCTCAGCCAGTCGAAATTATGAATCAGCTGGCATAATTTTTATGGATACATACAAAGAAATGTCAATTGAAAAAAGGTAAAATGAAATTAAGTCCAGCGAGTTTGTAGTCTTTCCAGCTTCAGTTTGAAGTGATTGTGTTAGTTGTGTTGTTGGATAGCTCCTCTGAACAACAGTGTCCTGACGAGTGAGCACATTTTCTATGCCAGGCAAAATCCCGCCTCATTAGCTCATAGATGTATCCAAGTAAATGTCACCAGAAAACAGCTTAAACAAATCCAAATGCGGCTACTTTGCTGTTATTCTGGCTGCACTTTTTGACGTGACTAAATTAGCCGTAGTTGACTAGCTAGCAAGCAAGGGATAAGAACGTTGCCAGGCAGTATGGCAATGGAACATTTAAAACAAACAACTGGGTCGTGTCTATAGATACAGAACAAAAAGACTGAACGACTGGGTTGCGTCTCTAGCAACTGAATCGACAGAACGAACAACAAATTCATCAAAATGATGTTTCTAATGAAAATATGTAAATCATTATTTGAATATGTTGGTAACCCGTTGTATAAAAGTGATAATGCACTTGAAGCCAGTGTTTGGAGGATATATTGGCACGGTTTGCCGGCCCTCGACTTTGTCTCAAGCCCAACAACACCCGTGCCAATATATCCTCCAAACACCGGCTACCCGGGCATTATCATTTAATTATTCAATGGTGGGTCTAATCCTGAATGCTGATTGGTTAAAACCGCATTCCAGCCTGTGTCTATTCCACAAGATACCACTGGCTAAATCTATGATGTCAATATGCCTATTTACTCTGTTCCATCTGACTGCGCAATCCACTCTCATCAGCCCAGCCAGGCAATTTCTAAAATGTTTTCCTATTTAGTTGCCTTACAACCTGGAATTAAAATTAATTTTTGGGGGGTTTGTATTTGATTTACACAACATGCCTACCACTTTGAAAATGCAAAATATTTATTATTGTGAAATAAACAAGAAATAAGACAAAAAACCCAGAAAACTTGTCACGACTTCCACCGAAGGTGGCTCCTCTCCCTGTTCGGGCCGCTCTCGGCGGTCGTCGTCACCGGTCTACTAGCTGCCACCGATTCCTTTTTATTTTCTGTTGGTTTGGTCTTGATTGTTTTCACCTGTATCTTATTTGTTGTTAATTAGGGGCTATTTAAACTCCCAGGTCCCGCCTGCTGTTGTGCGAGCTTATCCTTTATGTCAGTGGTGTATTATTGTTTTTGCTTTTATGTGTTGGCTGTCTGTTATTTTCCCTGCTTGAGGGACTATTCGGTTTATTGGTCATTTTGCCTGGTTGTTGGCTGGACCCAGCTGAAATAAACGTATTCATTGAAAGCACTGCTCTCTGCGCATGACTGACTCCACACCCACCACTCCTAGCGATCCGTGACAAAACTTGAGCGTGCATAACTATTCACCCCCCCAAAGTCAATACTTTGTAGAGACCCATCTCTTGGGGTCTGTCTCTATAAGCTTGGCACATCTAGCCACTGGGATTTTTGCCCATTCTTCAAGGCAAAACTGCTCCAGCTCCTTCAAGTTGGATTGGTTCCGCTGGTGTACAGCAATCTTTAAGTCATACCACAGATTCTCAATTGGATTGAGGTCTGGGCTTTGACTAGGCTATTCCAAGACATTTAAATGTTTCCCCTTAAACCACTCGAGTGTTGCTTTAGCAGTATGCTTAGGGTCATTGTCCTGCTGAAAGGTGAACCTCCGTCCCAGTCTCAAATCTCTGGAAGACTGAAACAGCTTTCCCTCAAGAATTTCTCTGTATTTAGCGCCATCCAGCATTCCTTCAATTCTGACCAGTTTCCCAGTCCCTGCCAATGAAAAACATGTTTTTCATTGATGTTCTCGGGGTGGTGAGAGGTGTTGGGTTTGCACCAGACATAGCGTTTTCCTTGATGGCCAAAAAGCTACATTTTTGCCTCATCTGACCAGAGTACCTTCTATACACTATCTCCCCAAACCCATCACTCCATCCCACTACTTTGGCCCTAAACCATCCTACACCAGGCCATCGGCTTGGGAGGCCGGAACCCCATCTCTCAACTTCCTGTAGATCTTCTGCACTAAAATCTCTCATTCCCAAATATTTCTCTGCTGCTGTAACTACCACATCTATCTTCTGTGATTTCCGCTTCATCAGTTTAGTGCAGTTGATCACCATGGCTATAAACGCATGAAATCTAACCTAAGTCAAACTCATCCTCTCTGGCTCTCTTTCTTAAGGCCTACTCACTGGGGGCCTTCCAGTCGACACACTCAGCCTTGGGCTATCCTCGCCTTTCTTCACTGCCTCAGCATAGGAAACTTTTTGCATCCACTCTGGAAATCTCAACCTGTCTCTCTCTCACAGGGTTCGTTGGATACCCAGCTGCATGGGCACCACCACAGTTGACACACAGTACTTTCTCTATCCCAACTGTACACTATCTCTGACTATGCCCTCCTGCACATTTCTCACGTCTTGGGATCTCCCTTCTACACACTGCTGCAACATGTCCGAATCCTTTGCACCTACAGCACCGACGCGGGTTCGGAAACATAAGCCCTCACATAATAGCAAATATACCCAAACCTGACTTTATCAGGTAGAAACTCTGTATCAAAGCTCAACAAGACAGACAGGATGTTCTCAGTCTCGCCAGTGGGTCTATGTCTAACCAAATGTAGAGCATCACAAGCAATAGGAATATTCCTTTTCATTTGATCCGCATGATTCGAAGCACCCGCTTCCTCTGGGAGGCAGATACACAAAAAATCTAAACAATTCCACTTCTCAAAACAGATGTAACCATACCCAGTTTGTCCTTTACCCAGCTTAGCACAATGTATGGGTCGGCCAAAAAGCAGGAATTCACTCTTTCCAAAAATCTCACTCCTACCAGTCCAAAATCATCTCTGGTAGGACTCTCAGGGAAAACATTGGAAGACCAGACCTGTCACCGCAGGTAGGCCCACTACATCCTGGACTGGCTCGACTTCAGAGTGCTCACCACTACCGACTAACTAAATTTTGAGACTATCAAGGTTCTCAAGAGTATGAAGACATAAGTAAGATTACTTGGTTTGCAATCAGGAGACATAGGTATGTACAACTCAAATTAAGGTGTATACTCAGGAGATGAATCTCTGATCTTAACCTGTTTGGGCTGTATTGAGTAGCCAGATAAAATGTGCCCATTTCAAACGGCCTCGTACTCAATTCTTGCTCGTACAATATGCATATTATTATTACTATTGGATAGAAAACACTCTCTAGTTTCTAAAACCGTTTGAATTATTTCTCTGAGTGAAACAGAAGTCATTCTGCAGCACACTTCCTGACCAGGAAGTGGAATGTCTGAAACCGAGGCTCTCTTCTACTCCCTGCCTATACATGGGCATGATACGTAAGAGTCTACGTGCACTTCATACACCTTCCCCTGGGTGTCAAGAGGCGGTGAGAGAAGAAATTTCGTGTTTATCTTGGTCTGAGGTGGAATAACAGCTCTTTGTATGACGTGACCGTCCATTTTCTGTTTTCTGGAGCGCGCGAAAGGGACATGGATTTGCCTTCTGTTTAGCTGTCGTTATGGACGACTAATATCTCCGGCTATGATTTTATTTGATACATGTGACCATATCATCGTAAAGTATGTTTTTTCAATATAGTTTCATCAGATTATTGAAAATTTTTCGGGAGTTTTGCCGTGTTCCGTTCTCTTCCGTTTGTTGACTTGGAGAGCTTTGTGCCACTTGGCAAGTGTGCGTGCTAAATCGAGAGGGAAAATGAACGTTCTGAATCCAAACAACGACTGTTCTTGACAAAGGGCACCTTGTCCAACATTCTGACGGAAGATCACCAAAAGTAAGAAACATTTTATGATGCTAATTCATATATCTGTCGTGCATGTGAATTAGTCGTGGGCGCCCAACTTTGGGGTACTCAGCTATACCGAAGCTGGATGTCGTAATGAAGTTATTTTTTAGAATTCTAACACTGCGATTTCATTAAGAACTAATGGATCTATCATTTCCTATACAACATGTATTTTTTACTTATGTTTATGAATAGCTATTTGGTCAGAATATGTGTGTCAGAAAACGTGTCAGAAAAATATCGTTGCTGTTTAGACGTTGTGGGAAAAAGATGCTACGTTAGCACAATGTGTAACCACTGATTTCAGCTCTAAATATGCACATTTTCGAACAAAACATAAGTGTATGTATAACCTGATGTTATAGGACTGTCATCTGATGAAGAACATCAAGGTTAGTCAAAAATTATATATCTTTTGCTTGTTTGTTACGATCGCTAACTTTTGCTAATGGGAAATTGCTTGTGTTTTTGGCTATTGTGGTACGCTAATATAACGCTCTATTGTGTTTTCGCTGTAAAACACTTGATAAATCGGAAATATTGTCTGGAATCACAAGATGCCTGTCTTTCAATTGCTGTACACTATGTATTTTTCAGAAATGTTTTATGATGAGTAATTAGGTATTTGACGTTGGTGTCTGTAAATATTATGGCTGCTTTCGGTGCAATTTCTGATTGTAGCTGCAATGTAAACTATGATTTATACCTGAAATATGCACATTTTTCTAACAAAACATATGCTATACAATAAATATGTTATCAGACTGTCATCTGATGAAGTTGTTTCTTGGTTAGTGGCTATTTATATCTTTATTTGGTCGAATTTGTGATAGCTACTGATGGAGTAAAAAACTGTTGGAGTAAAAAAAGTGGTGTCTTTTGCTAACGTGGTTAGCTAATAGATTTACATATTGTGTCTTCCCTGTAAAACATTTTAAAAATCGGACATGTTGGCTGGATTCACAAGATGTGTACCTTTCATATGCTGTATTGGACTTGTTAATGTGTGAAAGTTAAATATTTAAAAAAAATATATTTTGAATTTCGCGCCCTGCACTTTGAGCTGGCTGTTGTCATAAGTGTACCGACGTCGGGCTGCAGCCATAAGAAGTTAACAGCGCCATTCTTATGCTTTCATGTCATCGCAATTCTGACCCTCAGCCCAGGAGAGCAAAAAAAAACGGTTTCTCATTTTTCAAGCAAAGGTCTTATAAGGGAATATGCGAGCTCATTCGTTCAGAACTTGCTAACTGGTTGAACGCAGCATGTAGGGTCTATGCCTCAATTAGCAAGACGGACATTTCCAAGTTTCCTAGTTCCGACAAGCACCTGAAAGCGCCATTGGTTTCCAAACGATACGGACATATTCAATCTCTCACTATCCCAGCCTGCTGTCCCCACTTGCTTCAAGATGTCCACCATTGTTCCTGTAACCAAGAAAGCAAAGATAACTGAACTTTGAGGCTAGTTAAGGATCACATCACCTCCACCTTACCTGACACCTTAGACCCACTTCAATTTGCATACCGCCCCAATAGAACCTCAGACAATGTAATTGCCATCGCACTGCACACAGCCCTATCCCATCTGGACAAGAGGAATACCTGTGTAAGAATGCTGTTCATTGACTATAGTTTAGCCTACAACAGCATAGTACCCTCCAAGCTCATCATTAAGCTCGGGCCCTGGGTCTGAACCCCGTCCTGTGCAACTGGGTCCTGGACTTCCTGACGGGCTGCCCCCAGGTGGTGAAGGTAAGAAACAACACCTTTACTTCGCTGAACACAGGGGTGCGTGGCCAAGCATGCCTCCAACTCAATCATCAAGTTTGCAGACGACACAACAGTTGTAAGCCTGATTACCAACAATGACGAGACAGCCTACAGGGAGGAGGTGAGGGCCCTGGCGGAGTGGTGTCAGGAGAATAACCTCTCTCTCAACTTCAACAAAATGAAGGAGCTGATCGTGGACTTCAGGAAACAGCAGAGAGAGCACACCCCTATCCACATCGACGGGACCGCAGTGGAGGTGAAAAGCTTCAAGTTCCTTGGCGTATACATCACCAACGATCTGAAATGGTCCACCCACACAGATAGTGTGGTGAAGGAGGAAAGCATCTCTTCAAGCATCTCTTGAAGCATCTCTTCAACCTCAGGAGGCTGAAGAAATTTGGCTTGGCCCCTAAGACACTCACAAACTTTTACAGATGCACAATTGAGAGAATCCTGTCAGGCTGTATCACCGCCTGGTAAGGCAACTGCACTGCCCGCAACCACAGGGCTCTCCAGAGGGTGGTGCAGTCTGCCCAATGCCTGCCCTCCAGGACACCTACAGCACCCAATGTCACAAGAAGGCCAAAAAGATCATCAAGGACATCAACCACCCAAGCCACTGCCTGTTCACCCTGCTACTATCCAGAAGGCAAGGTCAGTACAGGTGCAAAAAAACTGGGACCGAGAGACTGAAAAACAGCTTCTATCTCAAGGCCATCAGACTGTTAAATAGCCATCACTAGCCGGCTACCACCCGTTACTCAACCCTGCACCTTAGAGGCTGCTGCCCTTTATACATAGACATGGAATCACTGGTCACTTTAATAGTGTTTAATTACTGCTTTACTCATTTCATATGTAAATACTGTATTCTATTCTACTGTATTTTAGTCAATGCCACTCCGACATTGCTCGTCCTAATATTTATATATTGCTTAACTCCATTATTTTACTTTAGATTTGTGTGTATTATTGTGAATTATTAGATATTACTGCACTGGTGGAGCTAGGAACACAATCATTTAACTACACCCGCAATAACATCTACTAAATATGTGTATGTGACCAATAAAATTAGATTTGATGTAATACAGCGCTGTGTTAGGTTAGGGGTGAGAAAACGGACTGATGCAACCTGATTGGCTGAACGCAATACACAACATCTTGGATTAGCATTTAGTCACTGGTGGTGGAAAATGGTTTTTCATAATGAAAGTAAGCATATTTTCCCAGTTTTTTTTCTCTAATTTTCGCACAATTAAATATATTTAAGGAGGAAAATGCAGCCTATGCAGCCTGAATGGAGAATGTTTTAGGTATAAATTGGTCCATGAGGGATACAAAACTATTGCCGGCTGCATACAATACATTTGGACGGTAAAATGACACGACTCAATATCGCCATCTGCTGGCCTTTGGGCTTCCATGATAGATTTAGTCAGATTAAGGTTACCACAGGGCCACATTCATTCTGAAAATACTGTATGTCTAAGATCCAAATCAATTTATGTTTCAAGTAGCCCTTCCGAAGACTATCTGTCTGATTTTTAAACAAATTTTTTATTTGTGTGTGTGTGTGCTTGCTTCAGCTGTGCGATCATGACATCAATTAATGTGGGACTCAGTTGGTAAAAGCATGGCTCTAGTAGCAACACCAGGGTCATGAAGGGTTAATTTCCTGCTGCTAAGATGTATGCTATCTCTGTGCAGTTAGACACTTTAGCTAAAAGGATCAGCTAAATGGCATATATTACTATTAATTTAAAAAAGTGAACATTTAATTCAGACACGGTCTTCAGAAAGGGACGCTGTTGTAATATTAGTTGGATATACACTACCGGTCAAAGGTTTTAGAACATTCAAGGGTTTTTCTTTATTTTTACTATTTTCTACATTGTAGAATAATAGTGAATACATCAAAACTATGAAATAGCACAAATGGAATCATGTAGTAACCAAAAAAGTGTTAAACAAATGAAAATATATTTTATATTTGAGATTCTTCAAATAGCTACCCTTTGCCTTGATGACAGCTTTGTACACTCTTGGCATTCTTTCAACCAGCTTCCTGAGGTAGTCACCAGGAATGCATTTCAATTAACAGGTGTGCCTTCTTAAAAGTTCATTTGTGGAATTTCTTTCCTTCTTAATGCGTTTGAGCCAATCAGTTGTGTTGTGACAAGGTAGGGGGGTATACAGAAGATAGCCCTATTTGGTAAAAGACCAAGTCCATATTATGGCAAAAACAACTCAAATAACCAAAGAGAAACGACAGTCTATCATTACTTTTACTTTAAGACATGAAGGTCAGTCAATACGGAAAATTTCAAAAACTTTTGAACGTTTCTTCAAGTACAGTCGTAAAAACCATCAAGCGCTATGATGAAACTGGCTCTCATGAGGACCGCCACAGGAATGGAAGACCCAGAGGTACCTCTGCTGCAGAGGATAAGTTCATTAGAGTTACCAGCCTCAGAAATTGCAGCCCAAATAAATGCTTCAGAGAGACAAGTAACAGACACATCTCAACATCAACTGTTCAGAGGAGACTGTGTGAATCAGGCCTTCATGGTCAAATTGCTGCAAAGAAACCACTACTTAGGGACACCAATAAGAAGAATAGACTTGCTTGGGCCAAGAAACACGAGCAATGAATATTAGACCGGTGGAAATGTGTCCTTTGGTCTGGAGTCCAAATTGGAGATTTTTGGTTCCAACCGCTGTGTCTTTGTGAGACGCGGTGTGCGTGAACGGATGATCTCTGCATGTGTATTTCCCTCCATAAAGCATGGGGGAGGAGGTGTTACGGTGTGGGGATGCTTTGCTGGTACACTGTCTGTGATTTACTTTGAATTCAAGGCACACTTAACCAGCGTGGCTACCACAGTATTCTGCAGCGATACCCTATCCCATCTGGTTTGGGCTCAGTGGGACTATCATTTGTTTTTCAACAGGACAATGACCCAACACACCTCCAGGCTGTGTAAGAGCTATTTTACCAAGAAGGAGAGTGATAGAGTGCTGCATCAGATCACCTGGCCGCCACAATCCCCCTACCTCAACCAAATTGAGATGGTTTGGGATGAGTCGGACCGCAGAGTGAAGGAAAAGCAGTCACCAAGTGGTCAGCATATGTGGTAACTCCTTCAAGACTGTTGGAAAAGCATTCCAGGTGAAGCTGGTTGAGAGAATGCCAAGAGTGTGCAAAGCTGTCATCAAGGCAAAGGGTGGCTAGTTGAGGAATCTCACATTTATAATATTTTAATTTGTTTAACACTTTTTTGGTTACTTCATGATTCCATATGTGTTATTTCACAGTTTTGATGTCTTCACTATTATTCTACAATGTAGAAAATAGTCAAAATAAAGAAAAACCCTTGAATGAGTAGGTGTTCTAAAACTTTTGAACGGTAATAAATGGGGGCCCTATGTAACTGCACAAAAATCTTCATGAATGAAGATCACAAAGCAATTATTTGTTTCGTGTCTCAGCACGAATAAGGAACCACACCTACTCATTCTACTCTAAGTCTCACTCTACTATTCATTGCAAAGTGGTTTATTTTGTTTACTTCATTATGGTTTCTACTTTACATTATGATGTACCATAATCTTTCAACTTTACTGTGCTGTAGCAAGACCATGCAAGACATCTACATTATGAAATGCGGAAAGCACATAATAAAGGCTCATCCTATGAGAGAATTTGTCACAATGAAAACAATGTAGCCTACTTGGGCTGCAGCAAAGGCATTTGAAAACATCACTTTTAAGTGCACAGAACTGTACAGCAATACTCACCCTCAAACAGCGGGCAGATTTTCCTCCAGCAGGTGATGCCCCCCTGGCTGGTGTACTGTCCCAGAGCCGTCTCCAGGATGAACAGAGGGATGCCACAGGTCACCAAGTACAGGATGTACGGGATGAAGAACGCACCTACAGTACAGGAAGGAGTCACACATATTAGGACTCCATATACAATGCTTGATGTTAATCTATGTTCAAACTTTAAACTTTAACCTTCAGTTGACAATATCTTGTGAAAGCTGATTTGGTTCTGGGTGCTGAGATTAAGTTGACACTGACAGTATGCATAAGTCTTTGTATCTTTCATCATTATACATCTGAACAAACCAATTTTTTTTCATGCCACTTTAAATTTAAATTTGTCTCATGGATCACACCCTCACAATATACTCAGTTTTAGAAATCAAATTCCTGTTGCCTGCGACAGATGACTTCTCAGCCGTGTTCAACCATCATCAATACTGAACGGGTCACATTACTGATATCTAAATCTAGTGTCAACTATCTCCCTACATCTGAGAGACACACTACTGTGCAAACCAAACACACTCCTGAAAGTGCAGTGTGGAAAATCCCCCCCAAAAATCATCTTTAAATTGTTACCATGCAAGGTGAATTAATGTATACTTACTTATCTCAAAGGAATGGGAATGTGAAACCAGCACAATGACCATGGGGTCAGACGGTATGAGTTTTCAGGGGGTTCAACTACAGTATTTGGATGCAGCTTTGTTTCTTTGTATCATTTAAAGGAGCTTTATGCTAAACAACAAACCAATCCTTCTCTTTTCTCTTTTTGCCTGATCTCACATCCGACCAGGCAGCAAATCAACCATGCATGTGTAAACAAGACAGAGAGACTTGGATAAAATAATAGGATCATTTCATCATATGCTCTCACAACCAAACTTTTTATTAAAAGAGAACAAATTTGGAAACTTCAATGTAATGTTATTAGGAGTGGAAAGTGTGTTATACAACATTATATGTTCTATTATCTATTGTAGAATCACATACAAGTTAAGCATGTAGTATACACTGAGTGTACAAAACATTAGGAACACCTTCCTAATATTGAGTTGCACCTCCCTTTTGCCCTCAGAACAGCATCAATTCATCGGGGTATCGACTACACAATGTGTCGAAAGCATTCCACAGAGATGCTGGCCCATGTTGACTCCAATGATTCCCACAGTTGTGTTAAGTTGGCTGGATGTCCTTTGGGTGGTGGACCATTCTTGATACACACGGAAAACTGTTGAGTGTAAAAAACCCAGCATCGTTGCAGTTCCTGACACACTCAACCCGGTGCCACCTACTACCATACCCCGTTCAAAGGCACTTAAATCGTTTGTCTTGCTCATTCACCCTCTGAATGGCACACATACACAATCCATGTCTCAATTGTCTCAAGGCTTAAAATCCTTCTTTAACCTCTCTCCTCTCCCTCATCTACACTGATTGATGGAATCATAGCTTTCACCTGAATTCACCTTGTCAGTCTGTCATGCAAAGAGCAGGTGTTCCTGTTTTGTACACTCAGTGTATATTGTAAACTGTAATAATATACACAAAATATATGCAAGATGCAAATAAGTGAACAATATTAAATAAGATCAAAAATGTTTTTGGTTAATTTCATGTTCTCTGATGTAACACTGAATGGTGTTTAGGTACAAAACGGCAAGAAATTTTGCAGGAATTAAAAAAAAAAAACTATTGCTTAATCATGGGAATCTAAAATGAAGACAGAGCTGGTGACCTTAATAACAGTATTCTCGCGAGCCAGAACCAACTCGCGAGCTAGCCAACTGGCTCAATGTAAGAATAGCTGTTATGAGACATTAGATCAACAGCCACATACCTCACAGACTGTACCTATTTCATATTATTACTTATTATTTTTATTACTGACCCATAACTATGAGAAGTATTTTGGAAGTTCTAAAGAACATTTTGGAAGTTCTAAAGAACATTTTTAAAGGGACCTATCCCCCTAAACACTAAACACTTCTACATTAATATGGATGCTACCATGATTACGGATGATCCTGAATTAATCATGAATAATGATGAGTGAGAAAGTTACATATGCACAAATATCATACACAAGACATGCTAACCTCTCACCATTACAATAACAAGAGAGGTTAGCACCTTTCGGGGGGAGAGGGAGCATGATATTTGTGCGTCTGTAACTTTCTCATTCATCATTATTCACGATCCATTCAGTATTATCCGTAATCATGGTAGCATCCACATTACTATAGAAGTGTTTTGAAACATGTTCTATTCTTATTTACAATAAAAATGACTCCAAAATGATACAAATACATTATTTACCATGAATTTCTATTGGGCACAAAATAATCTGAAACAAAACCAAAACAAACAGAAAATGCATCCAATAAGTTTGTAGAGTCACAAGCTTGACGTAATCATTGCGTGCTAGGAAAATACTACACTTTTGACTACTTTAATTCACATATAAGTAACATTTGGTCCCCTAAAATGGTGGGACTATGAACAAAAAGTGCTATAATTTCTAACCGGTTTACCCAATATGAATGGAAATACTCTCAAATTAAAGCTGACAGTTTGCACTTTAACCTCATTGTCATTGTATCATTTCAAATCCAAAGTTCTGGAGTACAGAGCCAAACCATTGTCCCAATACTTTTGGAGCTCTCTGTATTTAACCAAAAGACAAAAATAGGACTATGTTGACTCACCCCCACCGTTCTTGTAACAAAGATAGGGAAATCTCCATATATTTCCAAGTCCAACAATAGCGCCAGCCACAGTTAGAATAAACTCAAATTTGTTCTCCCACTGGCCTCGTTCATTGACCCTCTGTTGGGCATCCTGCATCGGTCTGGGGAGAGTCTCATGCCTGCCTGCCAAGAGAGGACCTGCCATCCTGCAGTGAGTGAGAGAGAGAGGGTCCGAAGGCGAGTACTGCTGGTCGAGTCTGTTGAATTCCTGCCTGGAGGTCAGTGGTTGGTGCAATTGTCTGCTGCTGCTGGAGCTTTTATGGATAACAGCACTGTCAAGATTCCAGCTGCTTCTGCCTGAAGGGGGATGCAAAGACATGAGGGCTGACAAGTCATTCATTAGCTAGCACGAGATCCAGATATTTGAATGAGAGCTGCACTTTTAGTGTCCAAAAGAATGCCTGCAGGACTGTGATCCTCTCAGCTGGGTTGGGAGAGTGATGTTTCAGCAGAGCTACACAGAATAACACATTGTACAATTCCAATATAAGATAACTGACTTTCAATTCTTGTTGAAACAGGTTAATTTCCTAATTTATACGGTTTACAACTCTCAGTGACATTAAAGGAATTACAGATAATACTGATATTTTGTATTACAGTTAGTGTCTTTGATATAGATATAGATATGTCTTTGATATTCCTTCTCTGTATAGAAGGAATCATTTTAACAGATTCTGGTCTGGCGTACATTCAGAAGAGGGTGCTTATATCTTAGCCTTGGACAACCAGACTATAATAACAAGGCATTGGGCTTATCCTACTACTGTACAAAGTCCTGTGCTCTGCAGACATCACAAAGTCCCGTGTAGACATCACAAAGACTATGTGTTTTATATTTATGCACATGCAGACATAATTAGTTCTTTGTATAAGGTCCCTCTATCTTCAAAAGGGACATCCCCCCCCAATTTCATATGTATTTCATTTCAGGCAATTGTGCAATGTGTATGCCCTATAAAGCTTTTAATCATCACGTTTGCATTCAGAATCAGTCAGTGGGGGCCCCCTGGGGAGCTGGGGCCCATTACATTAGAAACTAGCGAAACATAGAGCGAAGTCCACTTCTCTATGTCAGTCCTAGTGATGGGAAAA
The DNA here is from genome assembly GCF_016432855.1 of Salvelinus namaycush. Classification (NCBI taxonomy): domain Eukaryota; kingdom Metazoa; phylum Chordata; class Actinopteri; order Salmoniformes; family Salmonidae; genus Salvelinus; species Salvelinus namaycush. Next base: position 36,579,960 of record NC_052326.1, read on the forward strand.
CATGGAACTGAAAATTGAAAACACATAATTCCTGAAGTCCTGACCTTGGTTGGGCCTCAAGTCCATTATCATGCCAATGCCTTCTAGGGTTTGAGTTCATCAAGGGCCTACATCTTGAGGTTCCAGATACCAGCACCATGGGGAGGCCAGCCTGAAATACCATTGGTATTTATGTATGTAGGGGTGGGCTGTGAAACTGCAGCTGACCTCAGCTCTGTGAGTAGCAGGCTGGATATTGAGACCACCTTAGGTGCAGACAGAGAAGACAGACAGGGGTTAGGGCACCAGGCTTAAATGAGCCTTAACCAGGAGCCTTTGTATTCCTTGTATTACATAGAGTACAGTGTTCTCAGAAATAAATTGATACTCTTTTACAGTATGCAGATGAAAAAAACATTGGAAGGATGGGTTGAGATGGGTAGAAAATAGTATTTGAAATAAGTATTTGAATATACTGTCAAATACAATTTGGCAGACTATTCATTTTTAAAAACAAATAACCATATACATACTCAAATAAAAGTAGTTGTTTTGGGCTGTGTATTTGAAAATACTCAAATACACAGAAAAAGTATTTTAAATACTAGATACTCAAGTACACATGTATTTGAACCAAAGTCTGGTTGAACCAGGGTCTTTATTGTGTGTCTCATGTGCTGTGCCTGTTTCGTGTGCTGTCTGTCTCATGTGTCGTGTTTGTCTCATGTTCTTTGGGTGTGTACAGTATTACTGATGTGCTGAAGGGTTAAGATCACAGACTTTCACCCTTGGAGCAATAAGTCCTAGCTGCACCTTTAACCTCGGCACAGGGAGCCTCAGCTAGGGCCCCATTAGTAACTAATGAGCCTGAAGAGAGTGAATGAGCACCCAGTCAATAAAAGTACTTGTCCTCCTTTTCAATTTAGTGTACATGAGTTCTTTCAAACAGGTCAACAAGTGAACTGTGGCAAAAGGATCTTGACAGGCTAGACTACGGAAAGTTTTGAATTTGTTGAATTATTCAGTGGTTGAGTAAGCTTCATTGTGATGATGATGATGATGATGATGATAATGGTGGTGATAATGCTTATGATTATTATTATGATAATGATACATGAAATCTGAATGAAAAGATGGAGATGACATGATCATGAGCAGCAGGTGAATCCATAAGTATGTTTTTTTTAGGGTCATCTCCTCAAAACAAGGTAAGAGAGATTAAAGTAGATGTCACGCGTCAAAATTTTGATTGATGACCCTATGTGAACCTATGTGACCGCTATGTGAACCCTATGTCCTGATGACGTGTGCATGTCCCAAGGGCTGCCGGTCAGGCCAGCCTGGTGGTTAGGTGGGGGCTGGTTGGGTGAGTAAGGGTCCAGTTGTCAGGTCAACCGGTAATGATTTATGACCCAAGCCTGATTTATGACCCTATGTAATGATTTATGACCCTATGTCATGTAGAAGGGTGCATGCCAATATTTGGGTTTCAGGTCAGGACAACGTGGTGGTTAGGTGGGGGCTGGGTGGGTGAGTAAGGGTCCAGTTGTCAGGTCAACCTGTTACTGTTTCTCACGGTTTGGGGGTGGTTAATGCCCCTTATAAAGCCCCAGAACAATTCCTGTTTAAGAGTGCACAAGATCTTAAGAATAACCATGGATTTTGGGATCGGTGACAAAGAAGTGATGACTGTAACAACTGAAGCAGGCCCTCGGGTTGCCCATAGAGCAAGGGCAAAGTATCAACCCGCAATATATGATGCGCCAAAAAAACGTTTTTTAAATGTGTATAGAACCCAAATACCTCCAGCAAATGCTCTGACAGATCAAGTGTTGATGTCTAATGGTCAGCAGTGGGGGTATCGGTTTGATTACCTGGCCTGTAGAGTGACCCTCTATACGGTAGATGAAGGAAAAGAATATACAGACCAGACTGTAGGCTTGGAATATGGTGTTGAAGACTGGTCGGTTTTTCGCAAGGTTGTGTGTCCTGAACTGAGCCTTATCACCAAGGGGTATAGTGTGTTCACGGGCCACGAGACCCGTTGGGAAGGTACCCCTGACTCCTCAGGACAAATATTTCACAGGGTGAAAATACAAAGACAGAATGGACGACCGTGCGGCTGCGTGGAGTTCTATATCGGCACCGAGGCAATCCGAAACCACAACATTAGGGGTGGTGGCCTGACTGGGGATACCCGACTGCGTCTGCTTATTCCTTTTAAAAGTTGGGATGTAATGGAATTGAAAATGTTGCAACCGTTGGATGCTCTCTTTGTACAGAGCCAACAGCGGCAGAGCCTTGTTCATTTAAAGAAGTGCATAATATATACGAATCGTAAAGATTACGATGCAAAAGAGCCTCAAGAAGATACAGCGTCAGAAGAAAACTAAGTAAGCGGATGCTTTAACCACGCCCCCCCAGATACCCAATGGCCTTGTTCTACAATAAAAAGAAAGAAGCAGCCAGTTCTTCATTTCAGCATACACCATGGATCTCCAGACCATCTACGTGGACGCATCTACGTCATGGGGGCCCGACACTAAGGACTCTATGCCACGAAGCCCTACACTCTACGCACCCCTGGCAAGACCCGTGACACCCCCGACATTTACACAGCCTGAGGATGTGTTTGATGGGGTGGCCAGTACTATTTTTGTGGATACCATCAAGGCCTCTGTAGCTACACTTTTAGACGTGGTGATTGGCGAATATATACGAGAAAAATGCATCGGCTGTGAGATCAATCATCCCAGCCAGCGTCGTCATCCTTGCCTCTACGACCCGCCTAGATACTACTTTTTCAATCATTTTGAGGAGCTGGTGAAAAGACTGTGGTCCTGCCGTTTTATACCAGCGCTGGTCCTCGCCCTGGAGTCTATGGGTCTTGTGCCGTCTATCCCTAGAGTTTACGGGGTAACCGAAGCCTTCCTACATGAACTGAAGGAGGCCATCTTCATCCACGAGAAACTCAAAGAAATCCGACACACCCTGGTGGACGACAACAAATACCGGGAAGCTGTGGTGGCTGATGTGATGCTTTTCTGGCTCAATAAATCCCAAGAGACCGAGTGACATTTTGTTATTTAGAGCTATGGGTAACTATGTGTCTACGATGTTTGAGCGAATAAATACCTTTTTTCTTTTGAGAGACCTTACATATGTTATGCATCAGATTATTGAAAATAAAGTGAACAAGGGATCGTTCTACACGACACACAATACCTGGGCTAATGTAGAGCGTTTGCTGAAAATGGAGCAAATCATGAAACAGGTCCGACATACGGGCGAGAGTTTACAATGGACACATATGGTATCAAGGCTTGTTGAGGATTCTGAAGAACTAGAAATAACTTTGGCTAAGATTTTACATTATTTGTTTGAACCACCCTTTAATGTGAATGTGTATCATATTTGTTGTTTATATACTTATATATCAGACGTGTGTGTTTTAAAAATTCAGCGACACAAAACTGTAAATCTAAACCATATATACAGGGTGTTGCATGCTGTGATTGTTGAGAAAACTGGGACTTGTATCTTGCAACAAATCCTGAATTGTCTGTATACGTAATACTTGTTGCATTCTTAAAATAAAAATTCACAAACTGAAATGTTGTCGTTATATGAAAGTGGCTCATTAACGTTATTGTACCTCAGAGAGGCAAGAAGGATGGCTGAGCAGCTGTTGAAAAACATATATTATAATCCCGCTAACCCCGGGTCTTATGGGGGTAAAGAGCGTTTACAGAGAGCTATAGTCGAAGAAACAGGTAGTCTGTTAAGCGATGCTAAAGTGAATGAATGGTTATCCGAGCAAGATGCCTACACTCTACATAAACCTGTAAGAAAACAATTTCCAAGAAATAGAGTTTTTTCTACGCACCCCTTATCCCAATTTCAGGCGGATCTATGTGACATGCAGTCCCTTGCCGATAAAAATGATGGAAAGCGCTACATGCTAACGGTTATAGATATTTTCTCTAAATTAGCCTATGTAAGGGTGTTAAAAAATAAGAGCGGGGCAGAGGTGACCAGGGCCTTTGAATCGATCTTGAAGGCAGGAGGCGCACCCAAGAAAGTGCAGACGGATGGCGGAAAATAATTTTTTAATAAAACATTTCAGAAGCTAATGAATAAGTATAATATAGTACATTTTGCTACAGGCTCTGATTTGAAAGCTTCGGTTGTGGAACGCTTTAATAGGACTTTGAAAGAGCGGATGTGGCGATATTTTACAGCTCACAACACCCACAGATATACAGACATAGTTCAGGATTTAGTAAACGGGTACAACCACAGCTACCATAAGAGTATACGTATGAAGCCCTCTGAGGTCTCTTCGGAAAACTCTTTTCAAGTCTTTAAAAATATGTATGGTTTGTTCCCACTTCGCCGTAAGAAAAAAATGACTTTTAAATTCCTAGTGGGTGACTTGGTGCGTATATCAAAGTTGAGGGGTGTTTTCGACAAAAAATACGAACAAGGCTTTAGCTCGGAGTTGTTTACCGTTACAGAATGTCTGCCACGCATTCCCCCGGTCTACAAATTAAAAGATTATGACGGGGATCTTATAGAGGGATCTTTTTATGAAAAGGAATTACAGAAGGTCCAGTTGGGTAAAGACAAAGTCTTTCACGTGGAGGAGATTCTAGATCAGAAGAGAGAAAAGGGTAAAAAATGGTTGCTGGTCCGCTGGAAAAACTGGCCTCAAAAGTTCAACAGTTGGGTATTGGAGCATGATGTGGTGGAGGCAACGGGGATTAATTTAAACCCCTAGTCATGATAACTAGCGCATCAGTCGCGTGTACACAGTTGGGCATCATGGAACACAGCGGCTTCTACCTGACTCTCCCCAGTAATGCGTTGGCACAGATATATCGTAATAATCAGAGTTCGAATTATACAACCAATTTTCCAAAGCCTATAGAGTTATCAGAGGCTTGGGAAGTAGGTCTCAGCGAGATTACATACCCCCATAGTTGGTATAATATCAAAGCTAAGGACTGTGATTTTTATTGCAAAAGGTTATCGGAACCTGCAAAACTTATTAAGCTTAAAAAAGGTTTCTATAGAACCGTCGACAGGATCGTCTCAGAGTTGAATGAACACCTAATCCTGAACAAGATGGAAATATTCCTATTCTACAATCCAATCCATAAAAGGATACAAATCTCAGGGCCTGCTAACGGAGGTATAAAGACCAGCGGTAATTTAGCCTACATGTTGGGGATGGGTCCCAATAAATGGACGTATGTGAACGATAAATTATTCCCATTCCCTGCGGATATACATGCAGGATTTTACAACATATTTGTGTATACCGACATCATAACCTATCAAAGGGTCGGAGACACCTGTGTGCCCCTCCTGCGAACAGTTCATATAGACGGAAAGGATGGGGACATCGTCACTGTCAATTATGACAAGCCGCACTACGTACATGTCAGCAAGAACTATATTGAAAACATTCTGGTTGAGCTTAAAACGGATCAGAACGAAAACATTGAATTTACTTATGGTAAAACGATTGTAAAACTCCACTTTAGACCCACCAAAACCTCTCTACATATATAATATCTGTATTATATTTATAAACATAATACAAATAAAAGAGTTATGGAGCACCATCAGCTCGACCCTAACCGTTATGTTTCATACTATGTGGATCAAGTTGGTAATGGACTACCAGGATATCATGGAGCACCGACAATGTATGGTGCGGGGATAGGCGGTATATTCCGTAACCTCTTTAGGATGGTTTTACCGTTTATGAAGAGGGGCTTCAGCATAGCCAAACCACATTTAAAATCCGCGGCTAAAAATATAGTAAGTGAGGTTGTAGCCAATGCTATGACCCGAAGGGCGTCACCAGATGTGGAGCATCAAGAAGGCTCGGGGCTTATGATATTGTCTCGAAGACCAAAAAAGAGACCCCCAGGTTTAAGACGCAGGCCGGCACCTAAAAAGCGGCGGTTAACTGTTAAAAGAACCTCAGTAAGTCAAAGACGTGGTAAAGTGAGGAGGTCTGAACCAAAACAGGCTAAAAGAATACTAGGAAGTATTTTCTAAAAGAATAAGTGACATGGCTCTTTTACATCGAATGTCCTCTGAAGCTATAAAGACAGAACTCGATCTTTTCACGGCCCCGTTAACGCAGCATTCAATAGATAGATCCAGTTATGTGGAGATAGCCCCTCTCTCTGCTATTACCGATAACGGGCCTATCGAATTTTTCAATACAGGCCACGGTGACAACTATCTGGACCTCAACAACACCTTGGTGCATTTACGTCTAAAAGTGACCAAAAGAGATGGGTCTAATATTGCAGGCGATGCCAAAGTGAGTCTCATTAATTACCCCTTGGCCACCATTTTCTCCCAAGTTGATGTGACTTTGGGTGAACGCCTAATCAGTCAAAGCAGCGCCACATACCCATATAGAGCCATCATGGAGTGTTTACTAAACTACTCCGAAGACACTCTCAAAACACAATTTAGCGCCGGGCTGTTTAGCAAGGATACTGCAGGAGCCTCTATGGAATCGACAGACCCTTCCACCGGTGCAAACAAAGGACTAGCGGCACGAGCTCGCTACTGCGCCGAATCTCGAGAGTTTCATTTGCTAGGCCCTATACACTCTGACATTTTCTTTCAAGAACGGTTACTCTTAAATTCGGTTGATTTAAGATTAAAATTAACCAGGGCCAAGGATGATTTTTGCCTTATGTCTCCCCAAGACGGGGATTTTAGTTTGAAAGTGTTGGGGGCCACCCTTTTTATTAAAAAAGTGTCTGTATCTCCGGCCGTACGCCTGGGTCACTCACATGCTTTGATGAAAGGAAATGCCCTTTACCCTCTCCAAAGAATTACCATGAAAACCTTTAGCATACCTGTGGGCAGTAGAATCTGCAGTCAAGAAAACCTATTTCTAGGCCCTTTACCTAGATATGTGGTTATAGGTCTGGTTGATCACGCCTCTAATACGTGGAGTTTAGATAAAAAAAACTTTAATTTTCAACACTTCAATGCAGAGTATGTAGCTCTCTGTCAGGACGGACGTCAGGTTCCGGCGAAGGCTTTCCAACCCCAATTTAATAACAACATATCTGTGCGAGAATTTTACAATCTATTCCTGGCTACAGGGCGACATCTAAAAGATCTCTCTTTACCTATTGACAGAAATGATTTTGCAGAGGGTTACACGTTGTATGCTTTCAATTTATCCCCTGATGATGACACCTCAGGAAATCTGTCTGTGGTGTCCCAAGGTAACCTCAGGCTGGAAATGCGTTTCCGTACACCTTTAGCCTGTACAGTTAGCATGATTGTTTACGCATGCTCTGATTCAATCTTGGAAGTGAATGCCCGAAGACAGGTCTTAGTGGATTATTATTAAGAACCTTTGAGCAAAGACATGAATACCCAAGAGTTGGACGGGCTCATGAGCCGCTTGATTGGAAAACAATTTTGTGGAGTGTTGGCTTGTGATGAATTACCTATTGAGATATGGCCTGAGAGGCCTGCAATGTTTATTGTCAATACCCATCCTAAACACATGCCTGGTGAACATTGGCTAGCTATGACATTAGAACAGGAAGGTGGACGAAAAATCTCAACTTTTTTTGATTCCTATGGCTTTCCCCCCGGTTTTTCACATTTCCCTAAATCTATTAAAGATTTTTTGACCCTAAACGGTACAAAGATCTACTACAGCATCAAACAAGTGCAAGATAACCTTTCCACTACATGCGGTCACCACTGTGTATTTTACCTGTGCCAAAGAGCCCGGGGAGTTTCTTTTGAAGATGTTATGTCTCTTTATAAGGATGATTTAAGAAGTAATGATAACCTTGTATCTTGTTTTGTTAGAAAATATCAAAAGTGTTCAAATGTGTGTCCTTTAAGAACGCGTAATCAAGGCGTATGCTCACGTCATATGTTTCAAGAATGCCACAAATGTTAACTTGCTTATTTTTCAAATAAAAAATTTATTGAATTTAATCATAGTCATTCAAAAGTCATTTTCAAAAGGCTAACCACCCTGAGAGATCGGGATTAGGAAAAGGTCCTGAGACGTTCATGGGAGTAAATGAGTTATCATCATCGTTTTCATAGGGGGGAGGTGTCGTTGGGGCATCTTTAGGGGTGCTGTATCTCGTTGAAGGCTTTTGTTTTAAAGCTTGAATCTGTTGACGAAGCTTATGGTTGGGTACACCGGAGAGGGGGATGTTGAGGATTGCCAGGGCCTTAAGAAACTGACGCCTGCCGGGAGGCCTTCGGTCATCAGCAACCTTGTGGGCAGCCGTGGTACTTTTAAGCAAGTCCAGCATATGTGACCCCCTGACCACAGAGCCCTGAAGGATAAACTCTCCAGAGTCGTTCCAAGCAGCTATCCCCTTTGAGTCTTTTATCTTGTTCATAATGTATTTAACATTCTTCCTGTTACGTAAAGGCACATGTGTCAGTAGGTCATGCATAACTTTATCTTCAAATGGCATTTGAGCTTCACCAGACATATTATCTCCACTAGGTAAGATCGCCGGTACAGGCCTTACAGGGGCATGTCTATCGTTAGGTTCGACATCTGTTAAAGGGTCCGGTAGGGAAAGGGTTAAATGGTTAGTCTCTCTCTCCCCTTGCTTTACCCGAGTCAAATACCTTTGCATTAGGTTTGTGTATTTTTGAATCTTATCATAGGGGTTCAATCCTTTTCGGTTCAAAACATCCTTCATGGCCGTATCCAAATCATTTTCCGCTGTTTGTCTGATATCTTCAGGACCCTGCATTTGTTTTTTAAGTCTATCCAACTCTTGTTGAGGCACCAAGTACATTTTAGTGGCCATCACACCACGTGTTCAACCCCCACGTCTGGCCGCAATAAGGCTGGTGATGAAGGGCACGGCTATACTGAGTAAAGGTAGAAGAAAACCCCCAGACTGTTGTATACTATGTCTTTTCTTTTGAAGACTTTTATTGGCAAAGAGTTTGATCGCTGTCTTTTGTCTCTTTAATTTTTTCAATTGGTTCAGGGTGAGTGGAATGCGTCCTTTGAGAAGATTCAAAGCAATCTCACATAGGGCTAATATGAGATCTGAAGAACAACGACCCAAGATGGCCTTCCGTTCTTTAGCTGTAGACCCAACTAGCCTTCTCAAGAGGGGCAGGTTTCTTTTTAAACGCAGAGACATAGCGTTTACTTTTTAGGAAGGTATGCAGCAGGCCTCTCCCCCGGAAACAGCCCTGTACGTAGCCTAAGGTGTTCTGGAGTATTTGCTTTTAAATCCACGATTAAATAAGAAAATGGCTCTTTGGTAGCGTCCTCATAGCTCTCCATAAAGTATGATTTCCGTCCAGGGTACATCTGCTGAGCTAGAGTGCTAATTTGCAGTTTGTCTCTAGGATTTTTAAACAATACCATGTAGTTGGCATTCAAGCTAATGGTCCGACTATTTTTACCTTGGTGAAACACATTCTGGACCAAGTAAAGCACGGACAGGTTTCTATGATGAGTATATTGGGTAAAAGCTCGTGCAATTTCGGGGTGTTCGCTACCAGCAAATAGCATATCGTCCAAAACCAGCAGATTATATTTATGTGGGGGGAGAAGTTCATCATCAGACAGAGATTCGGGTATTCCTTCAACAAACTTGATTTTTAATGTCTTCAATAATTCATCATACAGAGGTTGGTAACATGAATAACACCATACAATATTGTCAGGCTTTTGAGATAACACATGTTCAGAATTCTCTAAAATACTTTTTACAAAAAAAAGTTTTACCACTGTTTGAAGGGCCTGCAATTAATGCTGAAAAAGGCAATTGTAGACGGGGGTCAAAACCCTCGACAGCAGTCATAATATCTTAAGCTTTAAGACACACTGGGGGGGCTTGTAGCATAAGTCAGTAGCCAAAGGGCAATGTGGTACCGTCAGGCAATAGCTGTCTCTTGTCATAGACTACCCTGAATCTTTTAGTGAGTGGTGCGTTTCTTAGATGGAACCCCTTTTTATCCCTCACTATTTTGTTGTAGGAGCTCAAAATCTCCAAGTCACTATTCCTGTCCTTTACGAACCCCTCGACCAAGCGCGTGATTGATTCCAAGTTTACACGCGGGGCATTTTCGTAGTTTTGAGTCACGCCTTTGGCTTTCAACACCACGTGATTGGCTTTAGTCCTAAAAGCATAGCTTTTTGGACCACATGAGGACCATTCTGTAATATGGTCACCCTCTTCGAGTTCACTAGTTAAACCCCCAAGATAGTTGCTAAGTGGGGGGTTCCAATCCCCCGGTTTGCTTACATAGACCACAGAGTCTGTGTCGTGGTAAAGAACCCGCCTCTGAAGCTGTTCCATGAGGGTGTACAGTTCAAGTCGGCCATAGGCTGTGGTAAATGCTGCAAGAAACACATTTACATTACCAGGGGGTAGAACCCACTTTTGGTGGCGCCTCCATTGCACCAATGCAATGTCTTGACTCAAGAAGGAAAAATGTGAAATTTCGTATTGGTCCGAAAAAACAAATTCCAAAAATTCTTCGGGGTCTTTAATGATCGAAGTTGTTAGCATATTGCATCTCTGCGCTAATTTCCCCCAAAGGGAGTTCAAGTACAATTTCGACACATTTCTTTTGGTTTTGTTGACCTCTATTCTGTCAGGGTCAAGAAGTATGCCTTCTCTGTCATGGTAGTCTTGAATGTATTTGTCTTTACTTTCTTGATCTGTGACCGATGCAGGATAGCCTGAAGCCATCTGCTTGCATCTCAAGAAGGTCTTGATGTACTCTTTAAAAAGTGTGTCTGATTTCCTGGAAAAGTTCCACACTTCAAAGATTTTGGCCACACGATACCCCTTCTCTAAAGCCTTAGAGAATTCTACGGTGACCCATACACCGGTCAGGGCTCTTTGTTGATCTGCGTGATCACATGGGTTTTCCTGGTTGTTGTTTTCACAGCATGTGCGACAAAGGGGGAAGAAAAGTTTTCCTTTAGGACCCTTGTACGGCAACACAGGTATAAACAGCCCCCTAGGAGGGTAGACAGTCGCTTTGATTAAACCAAAATAATTTTGGGGTTCGTCAAAGTCGCTGTGAATAATTTCAGGATGCCCTATAGGATAGAATGAGGAACTCATTACATGAGGATATAGGGATGTAAAATCTACATAGCCTATTGTCTCGTCGGGTTGAGCTACATAACGCAATGTCAAAGCATTGGTCCGGCCTCCAAACAAGGCCTGTCGCGGTTCCAGGGGCTCTGGAGGGTCATAATGGGTAAGGAAGGCCTTAACACTAGGATCCGCCTTTTTGAGGGCTGTCCATTCGTGCTCCCACAAAACCACAACTTTTAACCCGTAAGTAGCCTTTAAAGAATTCAGTTTGTCTTGAAACTCTTGGTACATTTCCCCAAAAGTCTTTTGGGTTAGGACACACATGGCCTGGGGGACAAAGCATAATTTACAACCGTGGAAGAAACAACCGTTGTACTCATACACTGTCTCAACCCCGTCAATCTGTGTGTATCCATCTACATGGTAAGGCCCAAACGCCTTCTCCCCCCGATTCAAAGCATGTTGGATAAAAATATCTTTATCCTGGGCCAAGTACTCCAACCATTGAATGGAACCACTAGAGTAGGCCTTGAATTGGCGTCGGTAGTTGTCTGGCGATGGGATAGCTATAGATGCAGGAGTTAGATAGTGTGTACGATAGGTTTTCATGCACGCTGATGCAATAGTTGTACAGCTCCAGGGGTCAATGCCCGCATCTTTGATTACCTCTTCTCTGAATCTGAGGCATCCTTCACGAAGTATAACAACGTCATTGTCACAGTATGATTCCATCTCTTTATGGAAATCAAAAGTGCCATGTCTTACGGTCTCGTACCATGTCATGAATCTCTCACGCTCTTTGGGAGACATTTGATCACACCCGTACATTTCGGGGGATGGATAAGATCCTATATAATGTAGATTCTCCTCAGCTGTGAAGAAATGAGGGAAATAGCCTTTGACAGAGTTTTCAAAACCCAAGGCCTCTGGCATTTGAGCCAATCTCATGGGTAAGAAGCTTAAGCTGTCAATGTATCTCTGTTTGAAGGCGGGGTCAACAAAGCATAATATTTTACTCCCTTGAGCTATGACACTGGGGGCCACGCCTTGCTGTATCAAAGGGTTCAGAAGCAGATAGGAGTCATAGGCTCTAGCATTGTGAGCTATAAACGTGAAGTTTCTGTACTGGGCTTTTCTAAAATGTTTTAGAAAGAGCTGTGCACAATTGGGTCCCTCGGCCGACCACTTTTCACCCTTGAAAGTCATGGTTGACACAAAAATAGGCAAATGAACCCCTGATTGCTGATTTGTCTCAAAATCATAAAACACATATTTCTCTGTATGTTCATCTTCAGCCAAGGGCTGAATGTAACACTCATGTGGTACTTCTTGAACCACTTCCGCGTCTCTGCTTTTCAAAGGCCCTTTACAGATTGGGCAGTGTAGAATTCCACAAACATGAGGTTTAGGGCTATCTATTTTAAGGTTGTAATTGCAATGACATTTTGGACATTTCTTGTTAATGTCACAACTGCTTACAGATTTACATGCCTTGGGGTGCCATGTTTCAGTTTTGTGTTTTTCGTAACAGTAGGCCGAACGACATGTGCGGTGACAATCCGCACAGGGGGTCAAGTTTAGCGGCTGCATAGGGCAATGTTTATCCAGACATACTGAACAGTTGTAACGGCACGAGTGCCCCCCCATGCGTGTGTAGCCGGTATGACAGGCTGGACAGACATATGGGGCGCCTAAAAAGGCTGTGATGTTAGTTACGGCATAGTAATGCTCATTTTGCACATAAAAATACATAGTCTTAGGGTGTGGTTCGTGTATATTTTGGAACTTTAAGAGAGCGTCATTAGCCCTACTGTGGTACAAAACCACAATCTTGATGTTCAGAAAGTTTTCAAATTTGACTATGTCTGAGAAAGCCACAGCATCCTGTATACCGAGACCCACAGCAGTTTGTAGCTCTCGAGCTTTTTGTAACGCGGCTAGATCTGTACATCCTGGGCTGAGTAAGTGGGCCAGCCCTAGGGCAAAGCATAGCTTATTACCAGGATTGGGAACGATTATGAGGTAGGCCCTTTTATTGCTTATGATTTCTGACTGCATTAGGCTATCGAGCTTCCTTCTCTGACCACCGCCCCCTTGTGGTTGACGTACTAATTGTACTACAAGTTCGAGGGTCCTATCTGCTAGCACGTTTAAATTTGACTGAACAAGGCGTTCTAGCAGTTTAACAAATTGTTCAAGATCTGCTTCACCATTCTGTAAAATAAGCGATACACGGCTCTGCAGACTGTCTCCACAAATTTCCAACTGTAAGAGATCCCTAGGTTCGCTATAATCTCTAACCCTATCTAACAGTTCATTCAAAGTGTCCATAAGCATTACGTAAAACACAGCATATTCCCGAATCTGACCCCCCCATGCGAAATTGAAAAACTGTCGAACCTCAATATTGTTGAATTTATTTTGGCGCAAAACATGTACACTTGGATCAAGACCTTCCCCCTCCAGATTTGCTAGACAATTGTCCAACTGTTCAAAAACATCGTATTGGGTTTCAGACTCTTCGGACAAGGGTGTTAAAGGCTGTCTTAGAGGTGTCTGTGGGGCCGAATTAAACCTAGGGTTCGCGTTCAGCTGGGTAATTAGAGATATGATTGTTTCGGGAATCTGTGATAACATGTTTTCATCGGAAGGCCCAGACTCATTCATACGGGTAATAAGGTCTATGAGTTCGGCGGGAATCTGTGATAATAGATTTTCATCTATAGTCATTATGTCAATTACCCCCGAATCATTCATATGGTTAATTATATCTTGGAGCTCTGTAGGGATCAGGGCTAAGAGGCTTTCAATTGTCTCGCTTAGGTCTATAGGGGGCGCCATTTGTCTAATTAAGGATGTGTGGGTGTTTACATGTGTGTTTTTTAACGGCGGTATTTGCTTGTTTTAACCCTAATGTTTTTTAACATACGGGGTAGCTCGCTACGCCAGAATGACACATCCTGATTGTATTGATGCTCTAGTAGAATACACATGCGCCTCTGTAGTAGAGCCTTTCGTGATTTTAAACCCAGGGTAAAAGCTTTGAAAAAAAGGGCTTGGTCTATTTCAGAATCGGCTGTTGCCCCCACAGAATTGGCCGATTCAAGAAGGTTGGCAGCTTCACAGAACATCAAATCGTCTACCTCAGAAATTTCATTTAAATCTTTGAAATCATCAGGTTTCCCTGTTTTCTTGACTGGTGTCTTTGGCGCCTCCTCGGGTTCTCTATGGGTAGCTTCTTCGTTGTCTTTATAAGCCGGGGAGGAGTCTGAAATAAAAATAATACATACAAAAATAGGTTATTAACCCTAAAATATGTTAGCTAAAAATGTCAAATACATTTCAGATATAAGCCTATATATTAACAATACATTAATTAAATACCTCAGCTTTTTTGACGAGGGCTGTTCTGAAGAAGCTCTGAAACCAGGGGCTGATGTCTTTGGTCAACCTGTATTACAGCATCTGCAGGTTCGGTAGATGGTGAGCCTGAAAAAAAAAACAATATAAGGCCTTGTTTTAACATATTCAGGCATAAAAATAAAAAAATATATAAATATTAAAATAATAATATATCGATATAAATAATAATATATAATTGATTCATACCTTGTCCTTGGAACGCTGTCTCGTGAATACTGGCCAAGTAGAATTGTTCGGGTGAAGCGGAACTGTAGATCTGGGCACTGATTGTCCGTTGGTGTTTAGAAATATGGGGCGCACCGGGGTCCTGGCCCTGGGGAGTTGACCTGCCGTTTAAAGTCTCTGTTCGCGGCTTGTGTGTAAATACATCCTGGGAGTAGGGCAGAATTGTCTCGTAGTCATATGCTTCGCAGAAACCGTTCAGGCTCCATAGGGCCTCGTTTAACCTTCTAGGCTGTATGTCCGCTGTAAACACATAAAATAACTTTTAATATAAGATGCCGACACTTTTTGTTTTTAAGGTATAAATATTTTTACGGAATTCTTGGAGCTTACTTACGTTTACAATTCAGGGTCGGCGTTTGGATGTCTGCAATTTGTTCCGGAGACCCTATGGATGGTTCGAGCTCAGTTATACCTCGGAGTATCTGCGTGAATGCTTCAGAATCTATAAAACATTCGACAATATTAAAGCTATAATCACTTTAGCTAATATTGCCTTGTTATACGGTAAGCATACTGGTCCTAATGATTGTTTAATATTTCTATAACATACCACGCTTTTCAAACAATTCCCCACAACAACCAAATCTAATATAAATATATATTTATTTCAAGAACTCACCTTCCGATAGATCCATTAGACTGTTTTCCCAGATTATCTTTTTAACGCTTCAGTCCGTTAACTATTCCTGGGGGATGCTGTAGGGTAAATTTGTAGCGGCGCTAAAACGGGTCTAACAGGGGACCTGTTTTGCCTAGCTTTTGTACCCCACGACCTAGAGAAAGCATTGAATGCTTTTTACAGAGCATTTGGGGTTTGTCGTTTTTTCGGGCTATACCCCTCCCAAGATATATTTGACACATTTCAAACACATGGTATTGGGGGTGTCTAAACATTAGGATCCTTTTGGATATTCTAAAATCTCCGGGGTGCTAGCACCTAGATGCAGGGGTGGGGTGGTCTCGACATCGCTGGGATGAATGATTTTTTAGCCCACCTAAAAAATAGTTTTTGAAAGGACTTTGTGTTTAGGAGGCTTAAGACACAATATTATTGTTGAGGGGGTAGGCATCTGTTTTGCAGGATAGTGTAAACCATGGTTTCAAACGACCCACCAGGCATAGAGAGAGAGAGAGAGAGAGAGAGAGAGCCTTGAGCGCAGATGCAAGGGTATTTTTTTAACAAACACCCCGCCCCCTTTTTCTGTTTTTGAAACACACACACACACACAGCCACTACAGAAAACTCCCTCACGCACATACGCGCGCACATGGCTTTTTTCCGCAAGTTTTTTTCTCAGGGACAGACTGCGCTAAGAGTGAACAAACTAACGAGTTCATGACGTGGTGAGATTCTGCTTTTAAAACCATTTATTTCATTCAAAATATTTAGTACATACATTTTATAGCCTTACATTATTAAGGTCTTTTACGCGGCCTTTCTTACAGATCCAGGGATCTGATGCAACCATCCCCCATTATCAGTGTCCAGTTGGCCATCAAAATGCCGGGATCTCTTGCAAGGTTCATCAACACTTGGTAAGTTTTCACTCCAGGGGTAGATCCGACGTCGGGCCTTTTGGTCTTGACTCTGTCTCAAGGAAAGCCTCGCCCAGCGCTGTAACTGTTCACCATTTTGGAAGAGAATGTCCAGCTTATTCATAAGGGTTATGAAAATTGGATAATCCACCCATTTAAAACTAAACACAGGAATAAAAAAGTTTACATGTTTGCGTGCTCTGGAAGCTACAGGAGAATTGACAGACTTTGTAGCATTAGACTTATCATAAAGGTCACAGGCTAAAATTGTCACTTTGTTGTCAGGGCTATAGTCCATTGAAGCAATTCTTAGAGCCTTGAGATCACTGCGGCCGCAGACCTGTTCTTCCAACGCATATCCTGGCACATTTGTACCACTCAGGACCTGTTCAATTTTACAAAGCGCCAGCCTGATGTTTAGCCATTCTCTCATCCCCAGAGCCGGGGGAAAACTCCCAGGTTTTGCCGGATAAAGGGGTTTGGGTCCACTGTCTGTGAATATCTTTACCGTAGAATCCTCCGGGTGGAATATGTAAGACATGTGGCCCTCACTCGTACCCAAAAATCCTTTAAAACATTCTGGAGCTTCACACAGAACTTTTTCAAGGCTTTGGTCACTGGGTTCATGACAAGCCGAGCATAACATCCCTAAAATTGGCATAGGTGTCATTTTTGTTTAATATTCAGGGGGGTTATCATGTACAGTCTTAAACAGGTATTGTTCAGGCGCTTTATAAGGGGCATTAACCACCCCAAACCGTGAGAAACAGTAACAGGTTGACCTGACACCTGGTCACTTACTCAACCCCCCAACCCTACCCCCCTAACCACCACGATGTCCTGACCTGAAACCCAAATATTGGCATGCACCCTTCTACAGGACATAGGGTCATAAATCATTACATAGGGTCATAAATCAGGCTTGGGTCATAAATCATTACCGGTTGACCTGACAACTGGACCCTTACTCAACCACCCAGCCCCCAATCAGGCTTGGGTCATAAATCATTACCGGTTGACCTGACAACTGGACCCTTACTCAACCACCCAGCCCCCACCTAACCACCAGGCTTGCCTGACTGGCAGCCCTTGGGACATGCACACGTCATCAGGACATAGGGTTCACATAGCGGTCACATAGGTTCACATAGGGTCATCAATCAAAATTTTGACGCGTGACATCTACTTTAATCTCTCTAAGGTACAATAATGATCAGAGCCCAGTTCTGAAAACCTTATGCTAACATGAACACGGCTTACATTTTTTTGTTTTCTTGGAAGGAGAGCCTTCTACATACTTTATATACAGCTTCAGCAGAAATGCCTAAGAATTCACAAATTCCAGCTAGATCATTTGTGCTTGTTTGTAAATAGAAGTACTTATTCATCAACTGTTTCCTGCCTCATGTCGGTCTTCCTAAATATCTGAATGAATCATGTAATGTGACCAGTGTGATTGAAGAGAGCTGCTTGCCTTGTTTAATTAGACCTTGAACAGCAGCAGGGTTATACCAGGGTTATACCATATACTATAGACTAAATGGTAACACTTTACTTTGATAGACCCAAATAGATGGTTTCCAACTATCCACTTACCCTAACCCTTATCCTAAATGCAACCCTAACCTTAACTCTTACCCTAATCTTACTCTAACCCAAACTGTAACCCAGCTAGTTGTTGTATCAAAAAAGTAGCAGTTAATAGTTTGTTGATAGCTTAAGAATCTGTAGACCATCTATAGGGGAGTATCCAAATAAAGAGAAACAGATTTCATAAATTAAGTGCTGTAGGTTTATTATTACAAAACCTTGAAGTGTTGAGGTAAATCAAGGGCACTGCAATGGGAAAGTGTTGGTTGGTTGGTGGATGGAGTCAATGAATGGTAGTAATGAATGGTAGTAGTAATTGCATCAATGTGTTGAAATACTGGCATGTATGTACAGCATGTAAAGCCTGGATGGAGTAAACATGTTTTCCTCCACCTTGAATTTCAATTTACAGAATGATTGAGTCTTTACACTTGAGGAAGGTGGGCTATGCTATGCATTTTCATACTATATGACATGGTGAACACACACACACACACATGCACATATATATACTCACACACACAAACATGACAAAGAAGTTTTATAAAGTAAAAACTAGACCATAATTGATCATCTGATACATTTCAATTTGGCATCAATTTCAAATGTACGTTCGATTGAAAATAAAATAATACAAAAAAACATATATAGTTGTCAAAAGTGACCCATATAGCATTATAAATTAAGTAACACAAATCATTTTGGCCACGTCATTTTTAGGGTTGTCATCACAAGATGACTGGTTGGACCGTGGACCCCTACTGTGCAGCCAGCGGCTTATGTTGCATCAAAGTAACTGGGGTTACGTCCTTAACAGCACTCTATTTCCTATTTAGTGCACTACTTTTGACCAGGGCACAGATGGCTCTGGTCAAAAGTAGTGCATGCTATAGTGAATAGGTGCCATTTGGGATGCAATCTGGGTATTAAATCCTGGCGACAGCAAGATGAGACGGCATTATGAAACTTAGACATCAGAAAAAATACATAAAGACTATTTTCCCACAGTGCCATGACTCTCATTCCATTAATGTCTTCTTATGATGGTTCTTGGAAATGCTTAGATAATGTTTACTGGACCCACAGGGTACTTGAAGCCTGCCAGACTAAAGTGATTGAAGCAACTGTGTTGCTAAGCCCCTGCTTCCTAACGCTTGGGGGGACAAGGTTGTATTGTATAATCAAATCAAATAAAGCTATACAGCACATTTCAAACATGGAATGCAACACAATGTGCTTCACAGGAAAAAACTTTTTTAAACTATTTAAATAAAAACTGAAATATTTACTACACAACAAACATGAGAGGATAAAAAACTAAAGAATAACAATACAAACTGAACAACTAAAAAGCACCCTAAGGAAAAGCAAAGATAAAAAGGTGTGTTTTAAGAGCAGTGGTAGTACATTGGCTGGATGGCATGCACATAGTTAGTTGTTTTTCACTTAATGATTGGCTGGATTAAAGTCATGTATAAATCCTTGCTTCAAATCAATGTCTGTGCTTGTGAATGACATGGTATTAAGGTCCTGTACTGTAAGAGGTGTGAACACACATGACCTTGTGGACTACAGCGGCTGCCTGAAACAATGACTAACACTTCCTCGATGTCCAAATCACTAAAGACTTAAAATGGTCCAAACACGCGGACAGTCGCGAAGAAGTTGCGACAACTTAAAAAAGTTTGGTATTAGCCCTCAAATCCTCAAAAGGTTCTACAGCTGTACCATTGAGAGCATTTTGACTGGCTGCATCACTGCCTTATGGAAATAGCGCAGACTTCGATCGCATGGCGCTACAGAGGGTGGTGTGGACAGCCCAGTACATCAATGGGGCCGAGCTCCCTGCCATCCAGGACATCTATATCCAAAAGGCCCAGACAATCGTTAAAGACTCCAACCACCCAAGCCATAGGCTATTCTCTCTGCTTCCGCACGGCAAGCGGTACTGGTGGATCAAGTCTGGCACCAACTGGCTATTGAACAGCTTCTATCCCCAAGCAATAAGACAGACAAATGACTAACAAAATAGCTACATGGACTATCTGAGTTAACCTTGCATCCTTATTTACCTTTTGATTTTTGTACTGTATGCACACTCACAGGGCCCTACACGCACACGCACACACACGCACTGTCACGTTCTGACCTTAGTTCCTTTTTTTATGTCTTTATTTTAGTTGGTCAGGGCGTGAGTTGGGGTGGGCATTCTATGTTGTTTTTCTATGTTTTGTTCTGTTGTTATATTTCTATGTGTTTGGCCTAGTATGGTTCTCAATCAGAGGCAGGTGTCAGTCGTTGTCTCTGATTGGGAGCCATATTTAGGTAGCCTGTTTTCTATTGTGTTTTGTGGGTGATTGTTTCCTGTGTTCGTGTTTGCACCATACGGTACTGTTTCGGTTTTCATTTATTCTCTTGTTCTTTTGTATTTTGTATTCATTCTCGATTAAATAATATTATGGATACGTACCACGCTGCACATTGGTCCGATATTTCATACTCCTCGTCTGAAGAGGAGGAAAGCCGTTACAGAATCACCCACCAAAAAAGGACCAAGCAGCGTGGTAACCAGGAGCAGAGGGTTCTGGACTTGGGAGGAAATTTTGGACGGCAAAGGACCCTGGGCACAGCCGGGGGAGTATCGCCGTCCGAAAGAGGAGCTGGAGGCAGCTAGAGCGGTGCGGCGACCACTACGAGGAATTGGCGCGAGGTAACGGGCACGAGAGGCAGCCCCAGATTTTTTGGGGGGGCGGCACACGGGTAGATTGGCGGACTCAGGTAGGAGACCTGAGCCAACTCCCCGTGCTAGGTGTCCCCAGTGTGCACGCATAGCCCGGTGCGCTACATCACAGCTCCTCGAATCGGCCGGGCTAGAGTGGGCATCGAGCCAGGAGGGTTGATGCCGGCTCAGCGCATCTGGTCTCCAGTGCGTCTCCTCGGCCCGGGGTACACTGCACCAGCCCTACGCACGGTGTCTCCAGTTCGCCAGCACAGCCCAGTGCGGCCTGTTCCAACTCCCCGCACTTGCCGGGCTACAGGGGGGATCCAGCCAGGACGAGTGGTGCTAGCTCTGCGCTCGAGACCGCCAGTGCGCCTCCACGGTCCAGTGCATCCGGTGCCTCGGCCAAGGACAAGGCCTCCTGCATGTCTCCCTAGCCTGGTGAGGTCTGTGTCTGTGCTAAGCACTAACCCTCCTGCATGTCTCCCCAGCCTGGTGAGTCCTGTGCCTTCTCCCAGAGCCAGGCCTCCTGTGTGTCTCTCCACTCCAGTGGTGATCCATGGCACGAAGCCTCCAGTGATGATCCATGGCACGAAGCCTCCAGTGATGATCCATGGCACGAAGCCTCCAGTGGTGATCCATGGCAAGAAGCCTCCAGTGATAATCCATGGCAAGAAGCCTCCAGTGATAATCCATGGCACGAAGCCTCCAGTGATGATCCATGGCACGAAGCCTCCAGTGATAATCCATGGCACGAAGCCTCCAGTGATGATCCATGGCACGAAGCCTCCAGTGATGATCCACGGCAAGAAGCCTCCAGTGATGATCCATGGCACGAAGCCTCCGGTGATGATCCATGGCACGAAGCCTCCGGTGAGGATCCATGGCACGAAGCCTCCGGTGAGGATCCATGGCACGAAGCCTCCGGTGAGGATCCATGGCACGAAGCCTCCGGTGAGGATCCATGGCACGAAGCCTCCGGTGAGGATCCATGGCATGAGGCCTCCAACGAAGGACGTCAGTCCAGAGCCTCCAGCGACGCCTTCTAGTCCGGAGCCTCCAGCGACGCCCTCTAGTCCGGAGCCTCCAGCGTTGCCCTCTAGTCCGGAGCCTCCAGCGTCGCCCTCTAGTCCGGAGCCTCCAGCGTCGCCCTCTAGTCCGGAGTCTCCAGAGTCTCCCTCCTGTCCGGAGCAGCCAGAGTCTCCCTCCTGTCCGAGGCAGCCAGAGTCTCCCTCCTGTCCGGAGCCGCCAGAGTCTCCCTCCTGTCCGGAGCAGCCAGAGTCTCCCTCCTGTCCGGAGCAGCCAGAGTCGCCCGTCAGTCAGGAGCTGCCTGAGTCGCCCGTCAGTCAGGAGCTGCCTGAGCCACCCGTCAGTCAGGAGCTGCCCGTCACTCCGGCGCTGCCGGAGCCGCCTTTCACTCCGGTGCTGCCGGAGTCTCCCGCCTGTCCAGCGCCGCCGAAGTCTCCCGTCTATTCGGGGTCCGCTGAAAGGGTCCCCAGTCCGAGGTCGGCGGCGAGGGTCGCCGCTCCAAAGGCGCCACATAAGTGGGCCAAGACTATGGTGGAGTGGGGTCCACGTCCCGCACCAGAGCCGCCACCGCGGTGAAATGCCCACCCAGACCCTCCCCTATAGGTTCAGGTTTTGCGGCCGGAGTCCGCACCTTTGGGGGGGGGGGGGGGTACTGTCACGTTCTGACCTTAGTTCCTTTTTTATGTCTTTATTTTAGTTGGTCAGGGCGTGAGTTGGGGTGGGCATTCTATGTTGTTTTTTTATGTTTTGTTCTGTTGTTATATTTCTATGTGTTTGGCCTAGTATGGTTCTCAATCAGAGGCAGGTGTCAGTCGTTGTCTCTGATTGGGAGCCATATTTCGGTAGCCTGTTTTCTATTGTGTTTTGTGGGTGATTGTTTCCTGTGTTCGTGTTTGCACCATACGGTACTGTTTCGGTTTTCATTTATTCTCTTGTTCTTTTGTATTCATTCTCGATTAAATAATATTATGGATACGTACCACGCTGCACATTGGTCCGATATTTCATACTCCTCGTCTGAAGAGGAGGAAAGCCATTACACGCACACCCACTCACATACAAGCTGCTGCTACTCTGTTTATCTTATATCCTGATGCCTAGTCACCTTACCCCTATACATATCTACCTCCATCACTCCAGTATCCGTGCACTTTGTAAAT
This sequence comes from Salvelinus namaycush, assembly GCF_016432855.1. Lineage (NCBI taxonomy): Eukaryota > Metazoa > Chordata > Actinopteri > Salmoniformes > Salmonidae > Salvelinus > Salvelinus namaycush. Next base: position 36,602,732 of record NC_052326.1, read on the forward strand.
ATGGTATTGGAACTGACCCTGTATATAGTATGCTTACTTACTTATTGTGTTATTCACATTTCTCGTTTATATTTTATTTTATTTTAGTATTACATTATTATTGATTATAGCATTGTTGTATTTTGAGTTTGCAAGAAAGGCATTTCACTGTTCTTGTGCATGTGACATTAAAACTTGAAACTTTAACAGATGTGAAAAATTATCAGTATGGCAACCTGAGGGGAAAAGCGTATGTGTTTTCTTTTGTATTATATTAGAAAATCTCAGGATATTGCATTCATAGATACAACTATTGTTATGCCTCTGGTGTGATAACACACTGAAACAAAGACCTTGAGCCAGTACAAAAAAGATTCCCTTGCCTAACATTTGTTCATCCAGAATTGCTCAAATTTGCATGTACCCAGAATATCGTCTGATATGGACTCATGTGTGAACATGTAAGTTGTGACACACTGTCAGGATGAGTGCAGCCATAAATAATGGAGAAAGCTGTTATTACTGCACTATAAAATTGTTAAAAGTTTAAAGGCCGATTGTCAATGATGATATCATCAACAATATTTAGAATGAAAATAACTGATTCAAAGGCTAATGTTATAAAACTGTTTTATAAAATAATTTTGTAATGTATCATTGTAACAGGGTTATATTGGTGATTCCCCTTGCCACTTTATTGTTAAGCCAATTGGTTTTTGGTTTTAGTTTTGTCTTGCCTTCACCTACTCTACATGGCATCTTATTGGCTGGTTTGCGTAGCTTGCTTACGAGGGAGGATGTTTCAGTTAGAATCGTCCCAGTGAACAAGCACCAAACCAGCGGTAAGTTGTTGGTTGCAAAGCACTGTACGTCAAAAGTGATTTTTATACTCCCAAGTGATGATTTAAATGTATCATTTATATCAATTTGTTTGTAAATGTTATTCGAACATCACACATAAGATGCAGCGTTTTTTGGTGAATATTTGTTGTGCATTTTGTTGTAGAGAATTCCAGCTAATACTAGCTAGCAACTTACTGTGTCTGGTGGGGGGGTTCGTATATTTTGTACAGTGCGTGAGTGCAAAGTTGGATGGTGAGCCGTGCATTGCATGACGTGCAATTTTGTGCTGTTCCTATCAGAATAAAACTCCTTGACTGGTGCCAAAAGTTGGAGTTCGTGTCGATGATTGATTGTACACAACGCAAGCAGAGTACTGTTACATCATAACAGAGTTACAAAAGAGTATTACAAAATACCTTAATCAGATCAGTTTCACGATAATTGCAATTGACAGTTAAACGACATAATTTCGCACCTTTCCACATCATATCATGTCTGTCATTTAATATACTAACTAAATAATTGGGGCGTTATTCGGACAATTATCTTTATCTGTCAAATCCAAGGTGCTAATGGTTGGATAATTTATTTGTGTCCTGCAGGGAATTGAACTTCACTTAATGTGCTTCTGGAGTTCCATAAGATGTGGATTTCCATACATAGAGTTCCATAAGACCTTGTCTTTGAGGGATGATATGCTGCTTTTATGCCTTTGGTGAATTCCTGCAAAATTACCACCAGAAGGACTGTCCTGTTAAATACTGACTTGACACATCTGAGGAGAATACTGCCAATGTTTCCTTCAGATGCCCAGAAACAGTCTACTACCTTGGATGCTCAATTCCTGCTGCTTATCCATTTTCTCTCATACATTTCAGCTTGGTTTCTCAAATCCTGCTATCTTGGTTCCTGCTTAACTTTCTAAGTTGCTAATCAATGCTTGCTGTATGCACATTTAAAACAATTTAGAATAACCTTTAAAACATACCCCATAATTATATCGTCACCATCTACATAGTAGCCTTTTCACATCTTAAAAGTATTTGAAAAGAAAAGTATTTGAAAACTCACAGTGCAAATAACATTTATAAAAGTCCTATCCCAAAAATATGGCTGCCATCCACCACTAAGGTGGGTCCTATATACAGTATAGGTAGAATAGCTGAGGTAAGACATAAATTACCTCAATACAATATCTGAGATCTAGAGAAAAAAAATACAAAATTAATACCATTTTTTTTATTTGCATATATTCCTCAAATATACAATACTTACGTATGGACTGTTTAATTTGGCACTGAAAATATATCAAAAGTACTATGTATCATGTTTTCAAATTAGCAAGATGTCATGTGTGCATCTCTAGCTCAACTATGCCACTTCCCTTGTACTCATGATTTGCAGCTGGATTAAGAATGGAATCTGGGTTCAGAGGGCACTGTTCAGGAGTTTGCTGCTTCTGGTTGAGGGCCTTGTTGGTTTCTGGGCGACATAGCTGTTTTAGGCTCTGTGAAAGCAGGTCGTCGATAAAAACAGAAATCCAATAACATGCATTTCACAGTTCTGATCAAAGAAGAGTAATAAATCCAAACAATCTAAATTACATTTCTGTGATTTTGCAAAATGTACGTTTTTGGTAAGCCCAAAGTCATTACTGAAGTATAAATCCCTATTTCTATGGTTCTACGTTATTAGGTTGTAATCTTTGTAAATAGTTTACCAAGCAATGTATGCCGTGGGCACAGGAAGATGGCATTTCCTCGCCACTTTCGTATTCTCATGAATATTGTATCTAAGCATTGTATCAACTACCACCATTGACAGTAGTCTTACCTGCCAGACTGTCAATTTGGACCGATAGACCTTCCAGATCATCCACAGAGGCACCAGAGCCACACAGGCGAGCCCCAGGAACCACCCCAATGCATATGCCCAGTCAGGGTACAAATAGGTTTTGTTGAACTTTAGGGGCTTGTATTGTACCAAGGAAAAGATGAATGTACCCTGAAGAGAAACAAATAATAACATAGGCATGTCATTCTATCGTGAATTGTTAAGGATTTGTATTGTTTTTTAGGCATGTTGCATGAGATAATATCATTCATATTAAAACCATAATATTACAGTATTTTTTTTAGAAATGTATATATTCCTTAAAGAAGGATTTTTGACAAAGCAGTGAGCCAACCACTCACCAAACAGACTGTAGGGGTGACGTAAAGCCAACAGTACTTAATCACTGGCCAGGGACGATACCCAATCATATCTTCTATGTTGTCATAGAGACGATCCACTCCTGTAAATAAAAAGTATAACACAGAGTTTGGGTCGACTCTGTTTACACTTCAACAAATTCAAGAAATTCATTTATATGATTTTCAGTGAGTATCAGTCTGAATTGTTAAATTATTGCTCTGAGTGAAGCTTTTAAAGGTTTAATCTGAAACACAAGTATTTTATGACCAATCAAGGGTTCAGCTAGGATGATAGTTTTGAAGTCGGGAGTTTACATACACTTAGGTTATAGTCATTAAAACTCGTTTTCAACAACTCCACAAATTTCTTGTTAACAAACTATAGTTTTGGCAAGTCGGTTAGGACATCTACTTTGTGCATGACACAAGTACATTTTCCAACAATTGTTTACAGACAGATTATTTCATTGTATCACAATTCCAGTGGGTCAGAAGTTTACATACACTAAGTTGACTGTGCCTTTAAACAGCTTGGAAAATTCCAGAAAATGATGTCATGGCTTTAGAAGGTTCTGATAGGCTAATTGACATCATTTGAGTCAATTGGAGGTGTACCTGTGGATGTATTTCAAGGCCTACCTTCAAACTCAGTGCCTCTTTGCTTGACATCATTGGAAAATCAAAAGAAATCATCCAAGACCTCAGAAAGAAAATTGTAGACCTCCACAAGTCTGGTTCATCCTTGAGAGCAATTTCCAAACACCTGAAGGTACCAGGTTCATCTGTACAAACAATAGTACGCAAGTATAAACACCATGGGACACTGCAGCCGTCATACTGCTCCGGAAGGAGACACGTTCTGTCTCCTAGAGATGAACGTACTTTGGTGCCAAAAGTGCAAATCAATCCCAGAACAACAGCAAAGGACCTTGTGAAGATGCTGGAGGAAACGGGTACAAAAGTATATATATCCACAGTAAAACGAGTCCTATATCAACATAACCTGAAAGGCCGCTCAGCAATGAAGAAGCCACTGCTCCAAAACAGCCATAAAAAAGCCAGACTACGGTTTGCAACTGCACATGGGGACAAAAATTGTACTTTTTGGAGAAATGTCCTCTGGTCTGATGAAACAAAAATAGGACTGCTTGGCCTTGACCTCGTTATGTTTGGAGGGAAAAGGGGGATGCTTGCAAGCTGAAGAACACCATCCTAACCGTGAAGCACAGGGGTGGCAGCATCATGTTGTGGGGATGCTTTGCTGCAGGAGGGGCTGGTGCACTTCACAAAATAGATAGCATCATGAGGATGGAAAATTGTGTGGATATATTGAAGCAACATCTCAAAACATCAGTCAGGAAGTTAAAGTTTGGTCGCAAATGGGTCTTCCAACTGGACAATGACCCCAAGCATACTTCCAAAGTTGTGGCAAATTGGCTTAAGGACAACAAAGTCAAGGCATTGGAGTGGCCATCACAAAGCCCTGACCTCAATCCTATAGAAAATGTGAGTGCAGAACTGAAAAAGCGTGTGCGAGCAAGGAGGCCTACAAACCTGACACAGTTACACCAACTCTGTCTGGAGGAATGGGCCAAAATTCACCCAACTTATTGTGGGAAGCTTGTGGAAGGCTACCTGAAACGTTTGACCCAAGTTAAACAATTTAAAGGCAATGCTACCAAATACTAATTGAGTTTATGTAAACTTCTGACCCACTGGGAATGTGATGAAAGAAATAAAAGCTGAAATAAATCATTCTCTCTACTATTATTCCGACATTTCACATTCTTAAAATAAAGTGGTGATCTTAACTGACCTAAGACAGGGAATTTTTATTAGGATTAAATGTCAGGAATTGTGAAAAACTGAGTTTAAATGTATTTGGCTAAGGTGTATGTAAACTTCCGACTTCAACTGTAGGTAAGGACATATCGGGTAGATATATAATGTTCAGTCAAACTTATGGATGGCTTCTCCATAATGAAGTATCATATCAATTATATTCCCATTATAAATTAAAGGTAAAACAATTATCTAGTCAGCACCCAAGGTGTTATAACACCTTTTGACAGAATTGCAGCAGATCTGACATGACTTTTGACATCATTTCTGGATACGTTCCTACCTGCTGCATCGGGTGTGTCAGGAAAGGCCGGGGGCCATATGTATTAAGATTCTCAGACTAGGAGTGCTGATTTAGGATCCGTTTAGCCTTTTAGATCAAAATGAATATGATTACACGAACAGGGGGGACCTGATCCTAGTGCAGCACTCATACGCTGAGACACTTGATACATACATACATACGGCCAAGATATCCCCTTTCAGTCCATAGTATTCCTATACGTTTTCCAGTAAGAGGTCAGGAGACTCATCCTCAGGTGTTCCTGTCTCCTTCCCTCTCATTAGAATACTTCTAGGATCTACAGTATTTACCCTAACATGCACCTCATTCCTACAGAAACACTTTGTAGCGCCAGCATACCTGCATTTATTACCATGCCATTTGGTTAGAACCTTCATAACAATTTTTGAATCTTTACTACAGTTCTCATTTACCAGCTATCCATGTGAACAAGGTCTCATAACATGTTGCTTCACTTGATATTAATGTTAATTGTATTACATTAGGTGCACACTGGGGGTGGTTTATTTTTCTGACTGCACAGTTGCCTGCCGTCTTTGTAAATTCCCCCCAGAGACATACACGGTCTGGCTGTGAACACACTGAAACACAATACTTCCCATGCCAGCAGACTGCCTTCAATGTTTCAAATGGAGTGAAAGATTAATGTCTGGAGTCAGTTTGAGGGAAATGTTAGTAAATAAATGTTATTTAAATAACACCATTACCTCTCTGACAGAAACTTGGATTGAGTATACTAAAACAATGAACAAGATCATTTCATGACCCACACTCCCACAGCCCAAGGGAGAGGGGCTATCCATGTTTCACAACCAATGACAGTTTATTTCCATAAAGCAATAAACATTTTCAAAGTTAGTCAAACGGACACAATTTGCAATAGCATGCCATGACTTGCATTGTTATGTTTATCTTAAAAGTAGTATCTTATAAAAGCGTTCAAGATTATATAATTGAACATCACTCTGCACATGAGTGAAATGGACCCTAATGAAACCTTATGTTAAACCCATGTGGATTTAAAGGTTTACTTGTGCGTTGCGCTCATTTAGTCTGTCAATGGTTAAGGCTTTTCTGTTTCGCAATCAAAGCCAAAGTAGCTGTGACAGCAGACATCCTTTTTCAAGAGACCAGGATGCCATCAAGCTTATATCCTCAATGGGGAAAGTCTAAGGAAGTATTATACACAGCTGACAGAGCACAAAGATGAAACCTAAGCAGAGACACTGTCTACAATTTTACTGACTAAGGACTAAGAGGATGAAATCAAGAGGACATATAGAAGACATATATCCAGTCATTGTTTGAATAGTGTTATTGAATAGGCTTGAGAAACAAGTGTACAATTATTTCACAAAAGACTGAATTAAGCACCTGGGACTTTAAAACACTGAAAACCCACAAAGAACATCAGAGGAACTGCACTTTAGAAGTCCCTATAAGAGATGTAAGAATCAACTTTATTGAATATCTGTTTTGGCTTCTGTGCCTCTTGCTTTAAAAGTACTTAGGCCACTTACTGAGTGATCATTTAGAAAGAATAGTATATCAACTGAGCAAAATGTAAGATCATTTGGCATTTGAAGATTTCAAGTGATATACAGTATTATTCAAAGACAATGTAGACTTCACTTACACATGTGCTATCATGGGACAAAATCATATTGCTTGGACATTTGAGCAACGTTCCTAGATGCTCAACCTTCTGGTCTGTCTACATGTGACAAAAAATGCAAATGCAAAAACGAGGGAACTTGGAGGCACACGTTTAGATAGACGTATCCACAACATCCTTAATCCCAAAAAATTAAAACCTGTCTTAGAAAGTCAAAATATTTCAACATAAATTAATTCCTCTCTAAGGATAAATCATAACCCAAAACAGGAACTGAATGGACGCTTAGGGCGAATAACTAACTCCTGAAGAGACACATTATTTCATTGTTATCACCAGAGAATCTTTAGGACTTACCATAAATCCAACCGATTGCTATTGACTGGCAGACAGAGAGCAGAAGGAGATTGTTGCCACTGCACACGTAATGGTCAAAAAGTTGAAGAAAATATAACCCTCCCTGCAACAGAGAACAGACATGATCGTACAGTGTGAAACTATGACTAATCGTCTAATCGGACGATACACTGGTATCGTCTGATCACAAAATGTTAATCAAAGGTACATGATATAGGGTATGTTATTCTCTAGAAAATAGTAACCAATAGTATGTATAGTACCAGGAAGACTTAAGATGTTAGCCTTTCTCACAGAGTGTGAGAATAAAATATTCATATGCCCCCAGGAAAGCAGCTTAACACGTTTCAACTTCTGGTAAAGGGGTGGGGAGGCCCTATCAGCGGTCTCACTAGACTGGTATACTAAGACAGTGTTGAGACATTGGCTAGGTCAGGACATAACTTTGTTCCAGTGCTTGACAACTATAGACTAGAAAAACACAGCCAGAATGAAGGGAGAAAAAGAGTGAAGACTTGTGTAGTGAGACACTCACCTCTGTGACCAGAAGGAGTCCCAGGAAGAAGCAGACAGAGCAGAGACAAAGCAGCAGCAGCTCTCGACGGTATCCCCTTCGAAACACGGTGGGGAACATGTCTGTCACAGAGGTCATCAGGCACTCCAGACTGACAAACTGTGACCAGGGGCAGAGAGGGGCCAAGTCATCCTCTACTCCTACTCACAAAGTTGCATGAACAACATTAAGCTCCGTCACTTGACTAAAAAATCCTAACAATAAAAATAATTTCCCATCTGTAATAAATAACAATGAAATCAGACACAAAATAATAAAAAGTTATCCTACTAATGTAGCCTCATATGGATAATATTTCAAGAATGATTAATCTAACTTCGATGCGGTTGAACCTTTGTTGTCTCACCTGTGTGTCAGCACCCAGCAAGATGACCATGACGAAGAAACATATGGACCACAACTGAGGTAAAGGCATCATGGCCACGGCACGAGGATAGGCTATGAACGCCAGGCCAGGACCTGTAGCAATGTGGACACATGCACTTTCTCATTCTCATACAAAATAAATAACCATAAACTCTGGAAGTATTGTTAAGTATAGAAGTTAGTGGTAAACTATGGAAGTTAGTGGTGGCCCCGGATCTGTTTGTGTTGTCTTGCCAACTCCTATGGTCATTGTCACGAGGAATTGGCAAGACAGCACAACGTGATCTGGCACCAGGCAAGGAAGTTAGTAGTACTCTTACCAGATGCTGCAACTTCAGATATGGGCAGCCCCTGTTCATATGACATGAAGCCCAACACAGAGAAGATAGCAAACCCAGCAACGAAGCTTGATCCTCCATTCACCAAACACAGCACAAACGTGTCCCTATAAATGAGGTAAAAGGTAAGAAAAGGTAAGGTAAGATCAGCTCGGGTCAAATCTCATGGATTGCACCTAAGGTCTGAGTAAATTTACTCTGTACAGGAATTCAAATAACTACATTTGAGATAAGCTAAACCTTCAGACAATGACAATAAAGAGGAGCAGGCTTTTAAGTCACCTCTCTGTCTCACTTGTTTGTGAACCAGGATAAAGAACTTCCTGTGAGGAGCCAGACCCCCCCTCAGCCTGAGCCATGGACACTCTGATGTATGAAAAGGCCCTTTAAGGGGTCAGTCAGAATCAATGCTAACAGTGTGTGGCTCCCAGACTCTCAGGCCAAGGACAGCATGGCCTATAGAGACTGTGAGACACTTGAGTGCCATGGCCAGCTACAGCACTACAGTTCCTGAAGTGATCCAAATTATAGTATAGAATATACTGTATATATCCAATACCCAAAAGTGTAAAATAATTTGATAATGGCAGACATAATTCAAACTGTCAGAGTAGGGCTCAAAAACAATACTTGGACATTTCCAAATCCACTACATCCTAGGCTAGTTAACCTCCCAAAGGACACAAAAAAAGTTCAATAAAAATTATAATACAATAGACAGCCAGCTGGCAGGGAAGAAAATATAAGTATTTACTTATAGCAGTCATTGTTATAATGATTGTAGCTGCCCAGTGCAGTCAGACTCCCTTGACAGATGCCAAAGGAGAAAAGCACCTGTGCTCCAGCATCCATCCATACCTGCAATGGTACACACAGTATACATCACTTTGAAGCCTTTTTAAAGGTAGAACATGAGCTGAAAAACATTGAGTAATAAAAACAGACAATGCATTGCATTTCCTGCCCACATGGTATCTTCGATGATTTTCTTGATCTACTGTTTTACCTGCTGCTCTCCAAACATACCTGTGGTGCTACAACAACCACATTGTCATCACCTATTTGTTACGGACTTATGATATTTGGCACACATGTTAAGGGGCATGACAGCTCATTATTTACCTGTGGGTCGACCAGTCTTGCAGGGTCCGGGTAGAGGTAGAACTTGATCCCATCAATAGCTCCAGGTAACGTGAGTCCCCGAGCCAATAGAACAATCAACATCAGATAGGGAAAGGTAGCTGTGAAATACACCACCTATCAAGAGGAGAGATATTACCTGACAATAAATAACCAAACATATTCACCATGACAGACATTTTAGTCCTTTCAGAAGATGTTTGTATCAAGGGAAAATAACAGTGTGCGTATATAACAAGGGGCTTAATGTCAGCCTCAGAAAGAGCAAAATGTATGTTAATAAAACTAAAGTGAGAATATTACACAGTGTACAAAACATTAGCAACACATGCTCTTTCCATGACATAGACTGACCAGGTGAATCCAGGTGAAATTTATGATCCCTTATTGATGTCACTTGTTAAATCAGTCAGTCTAGATGAAGGGCAGGAGACAGGTTAAATAAGTATTTTTAAGCCTTGAGACATGGTTTGTGTATGTGTGCCATTCAGAGGGTGAATTGGCAACCAAAAAAATGTAAGTGCCTTCGAACGGGGTATAGTAGTAGGTGCCAGGTGCACCGGCTTGAGTGTGTCAAGAACTGCAACGCTGCAGGGTTTTTCATGCTCAACAGTTTTCCGTGTGTATCAAGAATGGTCCACCACCCAAAGGACACCCAGCCAACTTGACACAACTGTGGGAAGCATTGGAGTCATGGGCCAGCATCCCTGTGAAACACTTTCGACACCTTGTAGAGTCCATGCCTGACGAATTGAGGCTGTTCTGAGTGCAAAAGGGGGTGCAACTTTATATTAGGAAGATGTCCCTAATGTTTTGTACACTCAGTGTATAAACAATAAATTATTCTAAATGTGACACATTTCTAGTTGGAACACTTTGTAAAAAACAAAACATATTGTTCCCTTTGGGAAAATATATCAATGTCCATGGTGAATTGGCACATAAAGCAAAAATTAATGTCAGAAAGCAACAGTGCTGGAATGTTTGCAGGTATAGGGGTAGCTTGAGAAAGCGTTTGCACAACTCCAGGTAAGTAGGTTGAATCATTTAAAACCACTCTTACTTAAACTTAAAGGGGCAATTTGCAGCTGCTTCATCCATTTTTGGACTTCTGAATTACTTACAGTTGAAGTCGGAAGTTTACATACACCTTAGCCAAATACATTTAAACTCAGTTTCACAATTCCTGACATTTAATCCGAGTAAAAATTCCTTGTCTTAGGTCAGTTAGGATCTCCACTTTATTTTAAGAATGTGAAATGTCAGAATAATAGTAGAGAGAATGATTTATTTAAGCTTTTATTGATTTCATCACATTCCCAGTGGGTAGCCTTCCACAAGCTTCCTACAATAAGTTGGGTGAATTTTGGCCCACTCCTCCTGACAGAGCTGGTGTAACTGAGTCAGGTTTGTAGGCCTCCTTGCTCGCACACACTTTTTCAGTTCTGCACACACATTTTCTATAGGATTGAGGTCAGGGCTTTGTGATGGCCACTCCAATACCTTGACTTTGTTGTCCTTAAGTCATTTGCCACAACTTTGGAAGTATGCTTGGGGTCATTGTCCATTTGGAAGACCCATTTGCGACCAATCTTTAACTTCCTGACTGATGTCTTGAGATGTTGCTTCAATATATCCACATAATTTTCCTACCTCATGATGCCATCTATTTTGTGAAGTGCACCAGCCCCTCCTGCAGCAAAGCACCCCCACAACATGATGCTGCCACCCCCGTGCTTCACGGTTGGGATGGTGTTCTTCAGCTTGCAAGCATCCCCCTTTTCCCTCCAAACATAACGATGATCATCAAGGCCAAACAGTTCGATTTTTGTTTCATCAGACCAGAGGACATTTCTCCAAAAAGCACAATCTTTGTCCCCATGTGCAGTTGCAAAGCGTAGTCTGGCTTTTTTATTGCGGTTTTGGAGCAGTGGCTGCTTCCTTGCTGAGCGGCTTTTCAGGTTATGTCGATATAGGACTTTTACTGTGGATATAGATAATTTTGAACCTGTTTCCTCCAGCATCGTCACAAAGTTCTTTGCTGTTGTTCTGGGATTGATTTGCACTTTTCGAACCAAAGTATGTTCATCTCTAGGACACAGACCGCGTCTCCTTCCTGAGCGGTATAATGGCTGCGTGGTCCCATGGTGTTTATACGTGCGTACTATTGTTTGTACAGATGAACCTGGTACCTTCAGGTGTTTGGAAATTGCTCTCAAGGATGAACCAGACTTGTGGAGGTCTACAATTTTCTTTCTGAGGTCTTGGCTGATTTCTTTTGATTTTGAAGAGGCACTGAGTTTGAAGGTAGGCCTTGAAATACATCCACAGGTTCACTTAGATTGCACACAGGTTGTAACGTCCTGACCGATCCCTGCTACACTCTCTCTTCTAGTGAAGAGAGGGAAGGCTGCCGTTACAGAACCACCCACCAAACCCGGACCAAGCAGCGTAGCAACGGGCAGCAACGGCAGCAGCAGCAGCAGCGGGACCAGGAGAAATGGACTTGGGAGGACGTATTGGACGGAAAGGGTTGCTACACATGGGAGGAGATCCTGGCTGGTAAGGATCGCCTTCCATGGGAACAGGTGGAGGCAGCTAGGAGAGCGAAAGCAGCTGAGAAGGGGAACCGGTGTTATGAGGGAACACGGCTGGCCAGGAAGCCCGAGAAGAAATCCCAAAAATTTCTTGGGGGGGGGGGGCTAAAGGGGAGTGTGGCGAAGTCAGGTAGGAGACCTGCGCCAACTTCCCGGGCTTACCGTGGAGAGCGAGAGTACGGGCAGACACCGTGTTGTGCGGAAGAGCGCACGGAGTCTCCTGTACGTGTGCTTAGCCCGGTGCGGGTTATTCCACCTCCCCGCACTAGCCGGGCTAGAGTGAGCATTGAGCCAAGTGCCATGAAGCCGGCTCAACATATCTGGCCTCCAGTACGTCTCCTCGGGCCGGTGTACATGGCACCAGCCTTACAAATGGTGTCTCCGGTTCGCCAGCATAGCCCAGTGCGGGCTATTCCACCTCGCCGCACTGGCAGGGCTACGGGGACCATTCAACCAGGTAAGGTTGGGCAGGCTCAGTGCTCAAGGGAGCCAGTACGCCTGCACGGTCCGGCATATCCGGCGCCACCTTCCCGCCCCAGCCCATTTCCTCCAGTTCCAGCACCCCGCACTCGCCTTATGGTGCGTGGCCCCAGCCCAGTACCACCAGTGCCTACACCACGCACCAGGCTTCCAGTGCGTCTCCAGAGCCCTGTTCCTCCTCCTCGCACTCTCCCTATGGTGCATGTCTCCAGCCCGGTACCACCAGTTCCGGCACCACGCATCAAGCCTCCTGTGCGTCTCCAGAGCCCTGTACGCACTGTTCCTTCTCCCCGCACTCGCCCTGAGGTGCGTGTCTCCAGTCCGGTACCACCAGTTCCGGCACCACGCATCAAGCCTCCTGTGCGTCTCCAGAGCCCTGTACGCACTGTTCCTTCTCCCCGCACTCGCCCTGAGGTGCGTGCCCTCAGCCCGGTACCTCCAGTTCCGGTACCACGCACCTCGAGAGTCCAGTGTGCCCTGTTCCTGTTCCCCGCACTAGCCTTGAGGTGCGTGTCTCCAGTCCGGTACCACCAGTTCCGGCACCACGCACCAGGCCTACTGTGCGCCTCAGCAGGTCAGAGTCGGCCGTCTGCCCAACGCCGCCTGCACTGCTCGTCTGCCCAGCGCCGTCTGAGCTGCTAGTCTGCCCAGCGCCGTCTGAGCCATCAGTCTGCCCAGCGCCATCTGAGCCATCCGTCTGCCCAGCGCCATCTGAGCCATCCGTCTGCCCAGCGCCATCTGAGCCATCTGCCTGCCCAGCACCATCTGAGCCATCCGTCTGCCCAGCGCCATCTGAGCCATCCGTCTGCCCAGCGCCATCTGAGCCATCCGTCTGCCCAGCGCCATCTGAGCCATCCGTCTGCCCAGCGCCATCTGAGCCATCCGTCTGCCCAGCGCCATGTGAGCCATCCGTCTGCCCAGCGCCATCTGAGCCATCCGTCTGCCCAGCGCCATCTGAGCCATCCGTCTGCCCAGCGCCATCTGAGCCATCCGTCTGCCCAGCGCCATCTGAGCCATCCGTCTGCCCAGCGCCATCTGAGCCATCCGTCTGCCCAGCGCCATCTGAGCCATCCGTCTGCCCAGCGCCATCTGAGCCATCCGTCTGCCACGAGCCTTCAGAGCCGCCCGTCTGTCCCGAGCCATTAGAGCCGTCCGCCAGACAGGAGCCGCTAGAGCCGTCCGTCAGTCAGGAGCCGCCAGCCAGTCAGGAGCCGCCAGAGCCGCCAGCCAGTCAGGAGCCGCCAGAGCCGCCAGCCAGTCAGGAGCCGCCAGAGCCGCCAGCCAGTCAGGAGCCGCCAGAGCCGCCAGCCAGTCAGGAGCCGCCAGAGCCGCCAGCCAGTCAGGAGCTGCCAGAGCCGCCAGCCAGTCAGGAGCTGCCAGAGCCGCCAGCCAGTCAGGAGCTGCCCTCCAGTCATGAGCTGCCCTCCAGTCATGAGCTGCACTCCAGTCATGAGCTGCCCTCCAGTCATGAGCTGCCCTCCAATCATGAGCTGCCCTCCAGTCATGAGCTGCCTTCCAGTCATGAGCTGCCCTCCAGTCATGAGCTGCCCTACAGTCATGAGCTGCCACTCAGTCATGAGCTGCCACTCAGTCATGAGCTGCCCTCCAGTCATGAGCTGCCTTCCAGTCATGAGCTGCACTCCAGTCATGAGCTGCCTTCCAGTCATGAGCTGCACTCCAGTCATGAGCTGCCTTCCAGTCATGAGCTGCCCTCCAGTCATGAGCTGCCTTCCAGTCATGAGCGGCCTTCCAGTCATGAGCTGCCCTACAGTCATGAGCTGCCCTACAGTCATGAGCTGCCCTCCAGTCATGAGCTGCCTTCCAGTCGTGAGCTGCCTTCCAGTCGTGAGCTGCCCTCCAGTCATGAGCTGCCTACCAGTCGTGAGCTGCCCTACAGTCGTGAGCTGCCCTACAGTCGTGAGCTGCCCTACATTCATGAGCTGCCACTCAGTCATGAGCTGCCACTCAGTCATGAGCTGCCACTCAGTCATGAGCTACCACTCAGTCATGAGCTGCCACTCAGTCCGGAGCTGCCACTCAGTCCGGAGCTGCCACTCAGTCCGGAGCTGCCACTCAGTCCGGAGCTGCCATTCAGTCCGGAGCTGCCATTCAGTCCGGAGCTGCCATTCAGTCCGGAGCTGCCATTCAGTCCGGAGCTGCCATTCGTCCTGAGCTGCCCCTCTGTCCTGAGCTACCTCTCTGTCCTGAGCTACCTCTCTGTCCTGAGCTACCTCTCTGTCCTGAGCTACCTCTCTGTCCTGAGCTACCTCCTAAATCATGTGGGGGCCTTGGGGAGGATTCTTAGGCCAAGGTCGTGGGCGAGGGTCGCCACTCAAAGGACGCTAAGGAGGGGGACAAAGACAGTGGTGGAGTGGTGTCCTCGTCCACCGCCGGAGCCGCCACCGCGGACAGATGCCCACCCAGACCCTCCCCTTGAGTTTTAGGGGTGCGTTCGGAGTCCGCACCT
Organism: Salvelinus namaycush; assembly: GCF_016432855.1. Lineage (NCBI taxonomy): Eukaryota > Metazoa > Chordata > Actinopteri > Salmoniformes > Salmonidae > Salvelinus > Salvelinus namaycush. The sequence continues at coordinate 36,617,829 of NC_052326.1, forward strand.
CAGGGGGGGGGGGGGGGGGGGGGGGGTACTGTAACGTCCTGACCATAGTTCTTATGTGTTTTGCTTGTTTAGTGTTGGTCAGGACGTGAGCTGGGTGGGAATTCTATGTTGTGTGTCTAGTTCGTCTGTTTCTGTGTTCAGCCTAATATGGTTCTCAATCAAAGACAGCTGTCAATCGTTGTCCCTGATTGAGAATCATATATAGGTGGCTTGTTTTGTGTTGGGGATTGTGGGTGGTTGTTTCCTGTCTTTGTGTTTTGTCTGCACCAGCTAGGACTGTATCGGTTTGCCACTTTTTGTTATTTTGTATCATTGTAAGTGTTCACTGTTTCGTTTAATTAAACATGTTGAGCACTGGCTACGCTGCGTGTTGGTCCGATCCCTGCTACACTCTCTCTTCTAGTGAAGAGAGGGAAGGCTGCCGTTACACAGGTGGACTTTATTTAACTAATTATGTGAAGGTAATTGGTTGCACCAGATCTTATTTAGGGGCTTCATAGCAAAGGGGGTGAATACATAGTGAATACATATGCACGCACCACTTGGACGTTAAAAAAAAATATATATATATTTGAAACAAGTTATTTTTTTCATTTCACGTCACCAATTTGAACTATTTTGTGTATGTCCATTACATGAAATCCAAATTAAAATCTATTTAAATTAAAGGTTGTAATGCAACAAAACAGGAAAAACGCCAAGGGGGATTAATACTTTTGCCATGCACTGTTGGCCTACTGTACCTTCCCAGTAGACTTCACTCCTTTCCAGACACAGAAGTAGCAGAGTATCCAGGCCAGCAGCAGACACAGAGCCAGCTCCCACCGCAGTCTACCAATCTGTTCTATCCCTGTGGAGATGCTCAACACCCTGCGCCTGGAAACAGCAGGCACATTTCATTCTTAATCTCACTGGGTTCACATACGCTTAATAAAAATACTACATATCAAAAATGTAACCCTGACTAATGTATAATTTGCTCCCTTCAAAAGGTTGTCATTGTGTTGGTATAGGCCCGGCCTAGACCAGTTTCTGTCTTGTTATGGATTAATAAAGTGTTCTAAGGATTAATTAAATCATTTGGATATGGAGCTAACTATCTCTCCAAAGTGGTCTGAACCAAACACTAATCCCTGAGAACAGACGTCACGAACAGGGTTGGGTTGGACACACTGCCTTCCCTTAACACTATTTTACAGACAGACATCTTGAGATGTTTTAGATATCATATTGAAAAGACAGAATAGTGAAGAAACTGCAGTTGTGCAATTCCTAAAAATGAACTAACTGTATGATAACTTCTGTACTTTTCAAGACTCATCTTCAATCAGCAGCTGCAGAAACTCCCAAAGTCAATACAGCTGTAAGGATTGAGTCCTATTGATTTGCCCTGATAAAGTATTATTTTGAACATATTGACAGTATTTTAAACTGCTATGAGACTTTTGTGCTTTTAGGTTTAATTAGTTTCGAAGGATGTGTGTTGACATGATAGTTGGCAACAAGAGAGAAATAGTAACCATATAAATCTATCGGGCATACACAGACCTTTGTTGAGATATTTAATTAAAGATTACATGGTTAAATGGAAAACACATAATAATAACTTGTGAATTACTTGATCATGAGAAAAAGTGATTATGAGAACATTGGCACATGACTACACTTAATTATTATAAGAATCACAGTAGTGTACAGTAGCTATAAGAATCCATGTGGAGAGAGTAGTGTAGAAATAGAATCACTTAGAATATTACAGTAAGTACTGTACATGACACTTACTCCCAGAACTCTGTCGCAGGTGAAGTTGCATTCACAGGGACTGTCCAGTTAGCTGACTGATTCCTCTTGTCAAATTCTACACAAGATTCTATGGGAGAAATACTTTTCATTAAAAATAAGACGAGTTTAATAGTTCAAGTAATATGTGTATACAGAATGTTTATTGTTCTTGCAAAGGTTGGAGATTATCATTTTGTTTTGTTAATAGACACCCTATTGTTTTAACCCAGTCAAACAAAACATAATATAGGCTGGAAATGAAAACCTAAGTTTAGATATTGAGGCAAAACAATGTCTAATGCAGAGACAGCATGAGCAGCTCAGTGGGAGCTCAAACTTAGCTTAAAAATACATCAGAAAATATTGCGCCCTTAGATAACTTGGGGAAACATTTAAGATTACAGTGGTAGTCTATATTATCACCCACGTCCTGTAATGCCATCTAGCGGACTCAGTAGATCAGGGTAACATCATAAACTACAAACTTCCTCCCCCACCCTTTTGTATCTGATACTTACTACTTACAAATGAAGTGGTAAAACAAGCTAATAATGACACTAACCTAATACAATCAAAACAAGCACCACTTGGTCTGTACTGGAACTAGATAGTGTTACACGGAGTGGAACAGTGGAATCCAAGACTCAGACGAGGAGACTGGGATGAAGTAACCAAGGTATTTATTGACAGGGGGGAAATGGAGTGCAGGTCAGGGGAAGCTCAGGCGGGTTTCTGGAAACCAGGTGCGGAGGCTGAGGCTGGAGCGAGAGGGGTTGAGACAGGGTAAGCAGGTCCGGAGGGGAATCTAGGGGAGTAGTAGAGTGGGGAATCCAGGACAGAGTAGACGTGGGACTGGAGACAGGGACCAGAGTCAGAGCGGGCAGAACTATAGCAGAGAGGAACAGGCATAACAGGATCTGAATAGTAACAAACGGCTAGAAACGTAGACTGACTGAGCAGAAGATTACAATCTGGCAGCGTGGAAGTGGCAGCGCTGAGTTTTTGTAGAGGTCTTGATTATGGAACAGGTTGCAGCTGGTGGGGATCTGCTCTAACTCCAGCACACCTGTCTCCGCCCACCCAATCACACACAGAGAGAGAGAGGGAGAGAGTACTGGCGGCAGCAGGTCAAGGAGACACAGGATGAGCGGTAGAGGGCATTGCGGGAGCAGATGTGACAGTACCACCCCCTCCAACCAGGCTTATCTGGGTGTGAGGTGTAGAAATCCCGTAAGAGGAAGGGGTCCAGAATGTGACGGCAGGGCACCCAGCAGCGCCCCTCAGGCCCGTATCCCTCCCAGTCCACCAGGTATTGCCAGCCACGACGGCGCACGTCCAGAAGCCGTCGGACGGTATAGGCAGGATGGTCAGCGATGAGCAGAGGGAGTGGAGGAGCTGCTGCAGGAAGAGGCAGGGAACTGGAGCAGACAGGTTTAATCAGGGATACATGGAAGGTAGGATGGATCTGGGTGGGAGTTTCAGGCACACCGCAGAGAGGTGTCAATTTCAAAGGGACCAATGAATCGGGGGGAAAGTTTCTTCGATGCCACATTCAATGGCAGGTTCTTTGATGAGAGCCATACCTTTTGACCCGGGGATGTAGACTGAAGCTGAGGCCCTGCGAAGGTTGGCTTGGGACTGGGTCCTGTCGGAGGCACAAAGAATGGCAGCCAAAGCCTTCCTCCAGTTTGGGTGATGATGGCGCAGATGGTTCTGGACAGAGGGAACCGCAATCTCAACCTCTTGGGCAGGGAACATGGGGAGTTGGTAACCGAGAGCACCCACACGAAGGGTGACATACTTGATGAGGCTTTGGTGAGGGTGTTGTGAGCATATTCAACCCAGGGTAGCTGAGCGCTCCAGGAGGAAGGGTTAGCAGAAGTCACGCAGCGTAGGGCAGTCTCCATCTCTTGGTTGGCCCGTTCGGTCTGGCCGTTGGTCTGGGGGGGATATCCAGAAGAAAGACTGACATTGATACCAAGAGCTGAACATAAGAATCTGCATACCTGGGAGGTAAACTGGGGTCCTCTGTCGGAAACGATGTCAGTGGGGATGACATGCAGACAAAACACATGTGATACTAACAGGTCCACAGTCTCCCTGGAGGACGGGAGCTTGGAGAGGGGAATGAAGTGAGCCATTTTGGAAAACCTGTCAATAATGGTGAGGATGACGGAGTTACCGTTTGATGGGGGAAGCCCAGTGACGAAGTCCAGAGCTATGTGTGACCAGCGACGACAGGGTATGGGAAGAGGGTGGAGCAGACCGGAAGTGGGTTTAGTGGAGGTTTTGTTCCGGGCACAAACCAAACAGGCTGAGACAAACTCCCGGACATCTCCCTCCATGGTGGGCCACCAAAAGCGCTGACGCAGGAAGGCGAGGCTCCGATTCATACCAGGGTGACAGGTGAGGTGGGTAGAATGGCCCCACTGAAGAACATCAGAGCAAACACAATCTGGAACAAACAGAGCATTACTTGGACCGTTACCCGGGCCAGGCTGGTTCTGCTGAGCCTGGCGGATATGGGACTTGATCTCCCAGGTGACGGCGGCAACAATGCAGGTGGATGGCACAATGGCTTCTGGCTCGGTACCCGTGTTGTCGGTGGTGAAATGTCGAGAGAGGGCATCAGGCTTGGTATTCTTCGAACAGGGGAAATAAGTGAGAGTGAAATTGAATCTACCGAAGAACAAGGCCCACCTGGCTTGCCGGGAGTTCAGACGTTTGGCGGTCTGGATGTAGGACAGGTTTTTATGGTCAGTCCACACGATGAAGGGGGTTACAGAGCCCTACAGCCAGTGACGCCATTCCTCCAGAGCCAGCTTAACTGCCAGGAGTTCCCGGTTTCCAATGTCAAAATTCCTCTCTGCAGGTGAGAGCTTATGGGAAAAGAATGCACATGGGTGGACCTTCTGATCAGAGGGGGAACTTGAGACAGAACAGCACCTACCCCGGTGTCAGAGGCGTCCACCTCCACGATGAACTGGAGTTCTGGGTCGGGCTGAGTAAGGAGCGGAGGTGAAGTGACGCTTCCAGGAAAGCTGCCTCTGGCTCAGGAGTCCAGTGAAACGGAGTGGAGGTGAAAGTGGTGAAAGGTGCTGCCAGTCGGCTGTAGTTGCGGATGAAATGTCTGTAAAAATGTGCAAACCCCAGGAAACGCTGTAGCTGCTTCAGGTTGGAGGGCGCGGGCCACTCTGTGACTGCCATGACCTTGGCGGGGTCCATACGTAACTGTCCCTGTGCAATAATATAACCCAGGAAAGACAATGTGGCAGCATGCAACTCACATTTTTCAGCTTCAACAAATAGCTTATTCTCCAACAGCCATTGAAGAACTTGGTGAACGTGTTGCTGGTGAGCCTCAGGATCCTTGGAAAAAAGATGATGATGTCATCTGAATAGACAAAAACGAAGCGTCCAATCACAGCCCTAAGCACGTCATTGACTAGGTTCTGGAAAACAGCAGGGGCATTAGTAAGACTTAAAGGCATGACCAAATACTCAAAGTGACCAAGTGTTGTGTTGAATGCAGTCTTCCACTCGTCCCCCTCTCTTATGCGGACAAGGTGGTAGGCATTCCGGAGGTCGAGTTTGGTAAACACGGTGGCACCATGGAGGGGGGAAAATGCAGAGCTGATGAGTGGCAAGGGGTACTTGTTCTTAACAGTGATATTATTCAGCCCACGGAAGTCTATGCACGGCCTCAGTGACCCATCCTTCTTCTTCACAAAGAAAAACCCAGCACCCACCGGGGAGGAAGATGGCTTGATAAGTCCTGCAGACAGAGAATCCTGGATGTATCACCCCATAGCCTCTTGCTCGGGACGAGAGAGGTTAAACAACCGGCTACTGGGGAGAGGACCTCCAGGTTGGAGGTCAATGGCACAGTTGTACGGCCGATGAGTGCAGCGACAGGGCGTGGTGCTTGCTGAACACAGGAGCTAGATCGTGATACTCAGGAGGAACTGATGACAGGTCCGGAGGTTCTGGAATGAACTGGGGCACAGACAAGGCAGGGGGGAGGGCAGAAAGTAAACAATTAGAGTGACAAAATGAACTCCAAGTTGTTACCTTTCCGGTGGTCCAATCAATCTGTGGGTTGTGTAGCTTTAACCGTGGATGGCCAAGAACCAGGGGAGAGTAAGGACAGTCGATTATGTGGAAACTGATCTTTTCCTGATGATTTCCAGAGAGACGCAGGATGACAGGGACGGTTCTCTCACAGACACGGGCGAGGAGCTGTCCATTGAGAGCTTTGGCATCGAGGGGTGAATCGAGTGGGACAGTGTCCAGGCCCAACTGGGTAACGACACCTCGGTCCAGGAAGCTCTCATCTGCGACCGAATCGATGAGAGCAGACAGAGGAAAAGCCTGGCTCTGCCACACAAGGTTGCCTTCAATCAGGGGTCTGGGGGAAGATGGGCAGGCGATTTGGCTCAACAGTACTGCCAACTACTGCCGAGCCCCCTCTTTTGCTGGACACAGTGAACAAGTGGAGACAAAGTGACAAACCTTGCCACAATATAGGCAGCTCCTAGCGCCGATTCGTCGTTGCTTCTCCTCTGGAAAGAGGAGGGCCCGGCCGAGCTGCATGGGTTCAGGATCTGGACTAGCCTGGGAATGAGATGCAGTCGGAGAAGGAGGACAAGGCACAGAGGCAGATGTTATGGGACATGCAACCCTACCTACCCTCTCCCTCCGACGCTCACGGAGACGGTTGTCGATGCGGATAGCGAGAGCGATGAGTTCATCAAGTCCATCAGGCTCATCCCTGGACACCAACTCGTCCTTGAGGATCTCAGTGAGCGCGTTCCGGAATGATCCCTGAAGGGCCTCCTCATTCCAGCCGCACTGAGCAGCGAGGGTGCGAAACTCACATGCCACCTCAGCAACACTATGGGGGCCTTGACAGAGGGACAGGAATCATTTAGTGGCATCCTTACCGCAGACCGGGTGGTCGAAGACTTTCTTCATCCACTCCGTGAATCTGGAGTAGGAGAAGCAGATGGGGGGTCTCTCCCACACCGCCGTGGCCCAGGAAAGCGCTGCTCCACGGAGCCAGCCCATCAGAAATGAAATCTTGGCCCGTTCGCTAGCATAAGAGTAGGGCTGTTGCTCAAATACTAGTGAACATTGTACCAAAAAGGCTCTGCAAGCTCCGAGGTTGCCATCGTAATTCTCGGGAGTCGGAAACAAACGGCTCCTGGAGCGTTTGAGAAGGACTTGGAACTGGTTGTAAGCTCTGGGCGAAGGGTTGGCCCGGTAGGTCAGACAGGCTCTGTGAAAACTCCTTGATGTGCTCCAGAAGGGTCTTCAGGGCTTGGTCATGTTGGAGAGTAGCAGTCTGCTGTGTTCATCTCTTTGGCCAGATCGTACTGTTACGCGGAGTGGAACAGGGGAATCCAAGAACAGACTCAGACGAGGAGACTGGGATGAAGTAACCAAGGTATTTATTGAAAGACAGGGAAGATGGAGTGCAGGTCAGGGGAAGCGCGGGCGGGTTTCTGGAAACCAGGTGCGGGGGCTGAGGCTGAGGCTGGAGCGAGAGGGGTTGTGTCACGTCCTGACCATAGTTCTTATGTGTTTTGCTTGTTTAGTGTTGGTCAGGACGTGAGCTGGGTGGGAATTCTATGTTGTGTGTCTAGTTTGTCTGTTTCTGTGTCCAGCCTAATATGGTTCTCAATCAGAGACAGCTGTCAATCGTTGTCCCTGATTGAGAATCATATATAGGTGGCTTGTTTTGTGTTGGGGATTGTGGGTGGTTGTTTCCTGTCTCTGTGTTTGTGTTCTGCACCAGATAGGACTGTTTCGGTTTGCCACACTTTGTTATTTTTTGTTCGTTGTAAGTGTTCACTGTTTTTTGTTTAATTAAACATGTTGAGCACTGGCTACGCTGCGTGTTGGTCCGATCCCTTTTAGTGAAGAGAGGGAAGGCTGCCGTTACAGAACCACCCACCAAACCCGGACCAAGCAGCGTAGCAACGGGCAGCAACGGCAGCAGCAGCAGCAGCGGGACCAGGAGAAATGGACTTGGGAGGACGTATTGGACGGAAAGGGTTGCTACACATGGGAGGAGATCCTGGCTGGTAAGGATCGCCTTCCATGGGAACAGGTGGAGGCAGCTAGGAGAGCGAAAGCAGCTGAGAAGGGGAACCGGTGTTATGAGGGAACACGGCTGGCCAGGAAGCCCGAGAAGAAATCCCCAAAATTTCTTGGGGAGGGGCTAAAGGGTAGTGTGGCGAAGTCAGGTAGGAGACCTGCGCCAACTTCCCATGCTTACCGTGGAGAGCGGGAGTACGGGCAGACACCGTGTTATGCGGAAGAGCGCACGGTGTCTCCTGTACGTGTGCATAGCCCGGTGCGGGTTATTCCACCTCCCCGCACTGGCCGGGCTAAATTGAGCATTGAGCCAAGTGCCATGAAGCCGGCTCAACATATCTGGCCTCCAGTACGTCTCCTCGGGCCGGTGTACATGGCACCAGCCTTACGCATGGTGTCCCCGGTTCGCCTACACAGCCCAGTGCGGGTTATTCCACCTCCCCACATTGGTCGGGCTACGGGGAGCATTCAACCAGGTAAGGTTGGGCAGGCTCAGTGCTCAAGGGAGCCAGTACGCCTGCACGGTCCGGTATATCCGGCGCCACCTTCCCGCCCCAGCCCAGTACCATCAGTGCCTACACCACGCACTAGGCTTCCAGTGCGTCTCCAGAGCCCTGTTCCTCCTCCACGCACTCTCCCTGTGGTGCGTGTCTCCAGCCCAGTACCACCAGTTCCGGCACCACGCACCAAGCCTCCTGTGCGTCTCCAGAGCCCTGTACGCACTGTTCCTTCTCCCCGCACTCGCCCTGAGGTGCGTGCCCTCAGTCCGGTACCACCAGTTCCGGCACCACGCACCAGGCCTATAGTGCGCTTTGAGAAACCAGTGTGCCCTGTTCCTGCTCCCCGCACTCGCCCTGAGGTGCGTGCCCTCAGTCCGGTACCACCAGTTCCGGCACCACGCACCAGGCCTATAGTGCGCTTTGAGAAACCAGTGTGCCCTGTTCCTGCTCCCCACACTAGCCTTGAGGTGCGTGTCTCCAGTCCGGTGCCACCAGTTCCGGCACCACGCACCAGGCCTACTGTGCGCCTCAGCAGGTCAGAGTCGGCCGTCTGCCCAACCCCACCTGCACTGCTCGTCTGCTCAACGCCGTCTGCACTGCTCGTCTGCCCAGCGCCATCTGAGCCATTCGTCTGCCCAGCGCCATCTGAGCCATCCGTCTGCCCAGCGCCATCTGAGCCATCCGTCTGCCCAGCGCCATCTGAGCCATCCGTCTGCCCAGCGCCATCTGAGCCATCCGTCTGCCCAGCGCCATCTGAGCCATCCGTCTGCCCAGCGCCATCTGAGCCATCCGTCTGTCCCGAGCCATTAGAGCCGCCCGTCTGTCCCGAGCCGTCAGAGCCGTTCGTCAGTCAGGAGCCGCTAGAGCCGTCCGTCAGTCAGGAGCCGCCAGAGCCTCCAGCCAGTCAGGGGCCGCCAGAGCCGCCAGCCAGTCAGGGGCCGCCAGAGCCGCCAGCCAGTCAGGGGCCGCCAGAGCCGCCAGCCAGTCAGGAGCCGCCAGAGCCGCCAGCCAGTCAGGAGCCGCCAGAGCCGCCAGCCAGTCAGGAGCCGCCAGAGCCGCCAGCCAGTCAGGAGCTGCCAGAGCCGCCAGCCAGTCAGGAGCTGCCAGAACCGCCAGCCAGTCAGGAGCTGCCAGAGCCGCCAGCCAGTCATGAGCTGCCCTCCAGTCATGAGCTGCCCTTCAGTCATGAGCTGCCTTCCAGTCATGAGCTGCCTTCCAGTCATGAGCTGCCTTCCAGTCATGAGCTGCCCTTCAGTCATGAGCTGCCCTCCAGTCATGAGCTGCCCTCCAGTCATGAGCTGCCCTCCAGTCATGAGCTGCCCTCCATTCATGAGCTGCCCTCCAGCCATGAGCTGGCCGCCAGTCATGAGCTGCCCGCCAGTCATGAGCTGCCCTCCAGTCATGAGCTGCCCCCCAGTCATGAGCTGCCCTCCAGTCATGAGCTGCCTTCCAGTCATGAGCTGCCTTCCAGTCATGAGCTGCCCTCCAGTCAGGAGCTGCATCTAGTCCGGAGCAACCATTCAGTCCAGAGCTGCCTCTCTGTCCGGAGCTGTCCTTCAGTCCGGAGTTGCCCCTCTGTCCTGAGCTGCCCCTCTGTCCTGAGCTACCTCTCTGTCCTGAGCTACCTCTCTGTCCTGAGCTACCCCTCTGTCCTGAGCTACCTCTCTGTCCTGAGTTGTCTATATTTAGGAGGGGCCTTGGTGAAGGTTCCTGGACCATGGTCGGGGGCGAGGGTCGCCACTCAAAGGACGCTAAGGAGGGGGACAAAGACAGTGGTGGAGTGGTGTCCTCGTCCACCGCCGGAGCCGCCACCGCGGACAGATGCCCACCCAGACCCTCCCCTTGAGTTTTAGGGGTGCGTTCGGAGTCCGCACCTCAGGGGGGGGGGTACTGTTACGTCCTGACCATAGTTCTTATGTGTTTTGCTTGTTTAGTGTTGGTCAGGACGTGAGCTGGGTGGGAATTCTATGTTGTGTGTCTAGTTTGTCTGTTTCTGTGTCCAGCCTAATATGGTTCTCAATCAGAGACAGCTGTCAATCGTTGTCCCTGATTGAGAATCATATATAGGTGGCTTGTTTTGTGTTGGGGATTGTGGGTGGTTGTTTCCTGTCTCTGTGTTTGTGTTCTGCACCAGATAGGACTGTTTCGGTTTGCCACACTTTGTTATTTTTTGTTCGTTGTAAGTGTTCACTGTTTTTTGTTTAATTAAACATGTTGAGCACTGGCTACGCTGCGTGTTGGTCCGATCCCTGTTTCACCCCCTCTTTTAGTGAAGAGAGGGAAGGCTGCCGTTACAGGTTGAAACAGGATAAGCAGGTCCGGAGGGGAATCCAAGGGAGTAGTAGAGTGGGGAATCCAGGACAGAGTAGCAGGATTTTTATTTTATTTATTTCACCTTTATTTAACCAGGTAGGCAAGTTGAGAACAAGTTCTCATTTACAATTGCGACCTGGCCAAGATAAAGCAAAGCAGTTCGACACATACAACAACACAGAGTTACACATGGAGTAAAACAAACATACAGTCAATAATGCAGTAGAAGAATAAGTCTATATACAATGTGAGCGAGTGAGGTGAGATAAGGGAGGTGAAGGCAAAAAAAGGCCATGGTGGCGAAGTAAATACAATATAGCAAGTAAAACACGAATGGTAGATTTGCAGTGGAAGAATGTGCAAAGTAGAAATAGAAATAACGGGGTGCAAAGGAGCTAAATAAATAAATAAATAAATACTGTAGGGGAAGAGGTAGTTGTTTGGGCTAAATTATGTACAGGTGCAGTAATTTGTGAGCTGCTCTGACAGCTGGTGCTTAAAGCTAGTGAGGGAGATAAGTATTTCCAGTTTCAGAGATTTTTGTAGTTCGCTCCAGCCATTGGCAGCAGAGAACTGGAAGGAGAGGCGGCCAAAGGAGGAATTGGCTTTCGGGGTGACCAGAGAGATATACCTGCTGGAGCGCGTGCTACAGGTGGGTGCTGCTATGGTGATCAGCGAGCTGAGATAAGGGGGGATTTTACCTAGCGGGGTCTTGTAGATGTAGAGCCAGTGGGTTTGGCGACGAGTATGAAGTGAGGGCCAGCCAACGAGAGCGTACAGGTCGCAGTGGTGGGTAGTATATGGGGCTTTGGTGACAAAACGGATGGCACTGTGATAGACTGCATCCAATTTATTGAGTATGTATTGGAGGCTATTTTGTAAATAGTCGAGGATCGGTAGGATGGTCAGTTTTACGAGGGTATGTTTGGCAGCATAAGTGAAGGATGCTTTGTTACGAAATAGGAAGCCAATTCTAGATTTAACTTTGGATTGGAGATGTTTGATGTGAGTCTGGAAGGAGAGTTTACAGTCTAACCAGACACCTAGTGTAACGCTCGTCTTCCTCCTCGTCTGAGGAGGAGCAAGGATCGGACCAATATGCAGCATGGGTTGAATACATAATAATTTTAATAATAATAACGAAGACGAAAAAACACTTGAACAAACTACAAAATAATAAACGACGTTAACAGACCTGAACTTGAGAACACATAAAACATGAACGCACGAACAGGAACAAACAAACGAACGAACGAAACGAAACAGTACCGTGTAGTGAACAAACACAGACACAGCAACAATCACCCACAAACAAACAGTGAGAACAGCCTACCTTAACATGGTTCTCAATCAGAGGAAACGTAAAACACCTGCCCCTGATTGAGAACCATATCAGGCTAATACAATGAACCCAACATATAAACACATAACATAGAATGCCCACCCAGCTCACGTCCTGACCAACTAAACAAGGCTAAACAAAGGAAATAAGGTCAGGAACGTGACACCTAGGTATTTGTAGTTGTACACATATTCTAAGTCAGAACCGTCCAGAGTAGTAATGCTGGACAGGCGGGCAGGTGCAGGCAGCGGTTGAAGAGCATGCATTTAGTTTTACTTGTAATTAAGAGCAGTTGGAGGCCACGGAAGGAGAGTTGTATGGCATTGAAGCTCGTCTGGAGGGTTGTTAACCTCTCTTGGGTAGGGGGCAGTATTTTCACGTCCGGATGAAAAGCGTGCCCAGAGTAAACTGCCTGATACTCAGGCCCAGATCCTAGGATATGCATATTATTAGTAGCTTCGGATAGAAAACACTCTGAAGTTTCTAAAACTGTTTGAAGGATGTCTGTGAGTATAACAGAACTCATAAGGCAGGCAAAAACCTGAGAGAAAATCCAACCAGGAAGTGGGAAATCTGAGGTTTGTAGGTTTTCAACTCTTTGCTTATCCAAGATACAGTGGAAATGGGGTCATGTTGCACTTCCTAAGGCTTCCACTAGATGTCAACAGTCTTTAGAACCCTCTTTGATGCTTCTACTGTGAAGTGGGGGCGAATGAGAGGGGATTGAGTAAGGTCTCTCCCAGAGTGCCACGAGCTGACCATGCGCGTTCATGTGAGAGTTAGCTTGAGTTCCATTGCATTTCTGAAGGCAAAGGAATTCTCCGGTTGGAAAATTATTGAAGATTTATGTTAAAAACATCCTAAAGATTGATTCTATACTTCGTTTGACATGTTTCTACGGACTGTAAAATTACTTTTTGGACTTTTCGTCCGTACTTTCCTCTGGACTTGCACGCGCGTCGTGAGTTTAATTATGTACTGAACGTGCGAACAACAAGGAGGAATTTGGACATAAATGATGGACATTATTGAACAAAACAAACATGTATTGTGGAACTGGGATTCCTGGGAGTGCATTCTGATGAAGATCATCAAAGGTAAGTGAATATTTATAATGCTATTTCTGACTTCTGTTGACTCCAACATGGCAGATATCTCTTTGGGTTGATTTGTCGTCTGAGCGCCGTACTCAGATTATTGCATGGTTTGCTTTTTCCGTAAAGTTTTTTCTAAATCTGACACAGCGGTTGCATTAAGGAGAAGTGCATCTAAAATTCCATGTATAACACTTGTATTTTCATAAAAATTTATGATGACTATTTCTGTAAATTGATGTGGCTCTCTGCAAAATCATCGGATGTTTTGGAACTACTGAACATAACGCGCCAATGTAAACTCAGATTTTTGGATATAAATATGAACTTTACCGAACAAAACATACATGTATTGTGTAACATGAAGTCCTATGAGTGTCATCTGATGAAGATCATCAAAGGTTAGTGATTCATTTTATCTATATTTCTGCTTTTTGTGACTCCTCTCTTTGGCTAGAAAAATGGCTGTGTTTTTCTGTGACTTGGCTCTGACCTAACATAATCGTTTGGTTTGCTTTCGTCGTAAAGCCTTTTTGAAATCGGACACTGTGTCTGGATTTACAACAAGTGTATCTTTAAAATGGTGTACAATACATGTATTTTTGAGGAATTTTAATTATGGGATTTCTGTTGTTTTGAATTTGGCGCCCTGCAGTTTCACTGGCTGTTGACGAGGTGAGATGCTACCGTCCCACATACCCTAGAGAGGTTAACACAGTGTCCAAAGAAGGGCCAGAAGTATACAGAATAGTGTCGTCTGCATAGAGGTGGATCAGAGACTCACCAGCAGCAAGAGCGACATCATTGATGTATACAGAGAAGAGAGTCGGCCCAAGAATTGAACCCTGTGGCACCCCCATAGAGACTGCCAGAGGCCCGGACAACAGGCCCTCCGATTTGACACACTGAACTCTATCAGAGAAGTAGTTGGTGAACCAGGCAAGGAATTAATTTGAGAAACTAAGGCTATTGAGTCTGCCGATGAGGATGTGGTGATTAACAGAGTCGAAAGCCTTGGCCAGGTCAATGAATACGGCTGCACAGTATTGTTTCTTATCGATGGCGGCTAAGATATCGTTTAGGACCTTGAGCGTGACTGAGGTGCACCCATGACCAGCTCTGAAACCAGATTGCACAGTGGAGAAGGTGTGGTGGGATTCAAAATGGTCGGTAATCTGTTTGTTGACTTGGCTTTCGAAGAACTTAGAAAGGCAGGGTAGGATAGATATAAGTCTGTAGCAGTTCGGGTCAAGAGTGTCCCCCCCTTTGAAGAGGGGGATGACCGCAGCTGCTTTCCAATCTTTGGGAATCTCAGACGACATGAAAGAGAGGTTGAACAGGCTAGTAATAGGGTTTGCAACCATTTCGGCAGATAACTTTAGAAAGAAAGGGTCCATATTGTCTAGCCCGGCTTATTTGTAGGGGTCCAGATTTTGCAGCTCTTTCAGAACATCAGCTGACTGGATTTGGGAGAAGGAGAAATGGGGAAGGCTTGGGCAAGTTGCTGTGGGGGGTGCGGTGCTGTTGACCGGGGTAGGGGTAGCCAGGTGGAAAGCATGGCCAGCCGTAGAAAAATGCTTATTGAAATTCTCAATTATAGTGGATTTATCAGTGGTGACAGAGTTTTCTATCCTCAGTGCAGTGGGCATCTGGGAGGAGGTGCTCTTATTCTCCATGGACTTTACAGTGTCCCCAAACTTTTTTGAGTTTGTGTTGCAGGAAGCACATTTCTGCTTGAAAAAGCTAGCCTTGGCTTTTCTAACTGCCTGTGTATATTGGTTTCTAACTTCCTGGAAAGTTGCATATCACGGGGGCTGTTCGATGCTAATGCAGAACGCCACAGGATGTTTTTGTGTTGGTTAAGGGCAGTCAGGTCTGGAGAGAACCAAGGGCTATATCTGTTCCTGGTTCTAAATTTCTTGAATGGGGCATGCTTATTTAAGATGGTGAGGAAGGCTTTTTTTTTTAAATAACCAGGCATCCTCTACTGACGGGATGAGGTCAATATCCTTCCAGGATACCCGGGCCAGGTCGATTAGAAAGGCCTGCTCGCTGAAGTGTTTCAGGGAGCGTTTGACAGTGATGAGTGGAGGTTGTTTGACCGCTGACCCATTACGGATGCAGGCAATGAGGCAGTGATCGCTGAGATCTTGGTTGAAAACAGCAGAGGTGTATTTAGAGGGCAAGTTGGTTAGGATGATATGAGGGTGCCCGTGTTTACGGCTTTGGGGTGGTACCTGATAGGTTCATTGATAATTTGTGTGAGATTGAGGGCATCAAGCTTAGATTGTAGGATGGCTGGGGTGTTAAGCATGTCCCAGTTTAGGTCACCTAGCAGCACGAGCTCTGAAGATAGATGGGGGGCAATCAGTTCACATATGGTGTCCAGAGCACAGCTGGGGGCAGAGGGTGGTCTATAGCAGGTGGCAACGGTGACAGACTTGTTTTTAGAGAGGTGGATTTTTAAAAGTAGAAGTTCAAATTGTTTGGGTACAGACCTGGATAGTAGGACAGAACTCTGCAGGCTATCACTGTAGTAGATTGCAACACCGCCCCCTTTGGCCGTTCTATCTTGTCTGAAAATGTTGTAGTTAGGGATGGAGATTTCAGAGTTTTTGGTGGTCTTCCTAAGCCAGGATTCAGACATGGCTAGGACATCCGGGTTGGCAGAGTGTACTAAAGCAGTGAATAAAACAAACTTAGGGAGGAGGCTTCTAATGTTAACATGCATGAAACCAAGGCTATTGCGGTTACAGAAGTCATCAAAAGAGAGCGCCTGGGGAATAGGAGTGGAGCTAGGCACTGCAGGGCCTGGATTCATCTCTACATCACCAGAGGAACAGAGGAGGAGTAGGATAAGGGTACGGCTAAAAGCTATGAGAATTGGTCGTCTAGGACGTCCGGAACAGAGAGTAAAAGGAGCAGGTTTCTGGGGGCGATAAAATAGCTTCAAGGTATAATGTACAGACAAAGGTATGGTAGAATGTGAATACAATAAGCTTAGGCATTGAGTGATGATGAGATAGATATTGTCTTTAGAAACATAATTGAAACCAGGTGATGTCATCGCATGTGTGGGTGGTGGAACTGAAAGGTTGGATAAGGTATTGTAATGATCTGACTAGATCATAAAGGAACAATTGTCCAGACAGAGTATTGAGTTTACAAATTGACGGTTTATTAACCCAACTTTACACAGGCTAATGTTTGGCCGTAGCCCACGCCAAATAAAATAAAGATACCCCACAAGCCAACCATGACCTTCTCTTGTGAAGGCCAGACATAAGAGAAAGAACAATGGCTAAACCTGGTCTTAACTTCCAATGCTCCATCCCCCTGCCCAACCCCCCTCCACGCCACTCCGCCAACCACCAGGATGCCCGGCATCAGAACATTCCAGGCATTCCCGTGATTGGCAGATAGCAGGTTGATTGGCATGTCGGACCCCGCGAACACTGGTAAGTACAACACAACCCACTAATAGCCTAACACATAACACACCGCTGTCTGTGCGGGTCGCTACAGTATAATGAGCAGGGCTAGAGGCTCTACAGTGAAATAAGTTAATAAACACTAACCAGAACAGCAATGGACAAGGCATATTGACATTAAGGAGAGGCTTGCTTAGCCGAGTGATCATAAGGGTCCAGCGAGTAGTGAGGTTGGTTGTGGTCACGGCGATTCAGACAGCTAGTCGGGCCATGGGTAGCAAGCTGGCAGAAGATGGAGGTCTGTTTTTAGCCACCTCGTGCGTTTCCGTTGGTAGATTAGTGGGGTTCCGTGTGGTAGAGGGGACCAATCCAATTGGCAAAATAGTTATAGTTATAGTGGCCCAAGAAAATTGTCCGATAGACCTATTCAGATAACAGCCGATAAGACAGCTAACGATTAGCGGGCCGCAGATGGGCGTTCAGGTTACGTCACAATGGAGGGGCCAGTTGGATAACTCCCTCGGGCAGATAACGTCGGTAGTCCAGTCGTGAAGGCCCGGTGGGGCTCCGCATCGGCAGTAAAACGTGTCCGGATAGGTGATTGTAGCCCAGGAGTGGCTGATGGAACTCTTCAGCTGGCTAGCTCCGGAATAATTGATGTTTGCTCCGAGACCGACGTTAGCCAATAGTCACTCGGATAGCAGCTAGCTAGCTGCAAGATCCAGGTGTAAATGTCCAGAGCTTGCGGTAGAAATCCAGGGATATGGAGAGAAAATAGGTCCGGTACGCTCTGGTCTGAGTCGCGTTGTACAAAACTGGCGATAGCTTTTCGAGCTAAATGATAGCTGATGACCGCCAACCATGGTTAGCTGAATACTAACGTTAGCCAGTGAAATGGCTAACTTCTGGCTAACTTCTGGCTAGCTTCTGTTGTGGATTTCAGTTTCGAGGTGAAAAATACTTTTTTTATTTTTTTATTGGTGTGGCGGGTTGTAGGAGAGTGTTTTGAAGTTGAGTTTTTAGAAAAAAATATATAAAAAGATATGTGAAGAAAAGATGTAAATATATATATACACGGGACACGACAAGACGAGGACAAAGGACGTCTGACTGCTATGCCATCTTGGAATGAGATTTTGAATCATGCTTATGATGAAATTATGAAATGTTCAGTATATTGTCAGTCTGTTTCAAAATAGATGGTTTGTTAAATGAGAATGTCCACTATTCCATTTGCCTACGTCAAAATGTATTTTCCTGTGTATGCATTGTAAATACAGTTGAAGATGGATGTTTACATACACCTTAGCCAAATACATTTAAACTCAGGTTTTCATAATTCCTGACATTTAATCCGAGTAAAAATTCCCTGTCTTAGGTCAGGTAGGATCACCACTTTATTTTAAGAATGTGAAATGTCAGAATAATAGTAGAGAGACTGATTTATTTCAGCTTAAATTTCTTTCATCACATTCCCAGTTGGTCAGTAGTTTACATACACTCAATTAGTATTTGGTAGCATTGCCTTTAAATTGTTTAACTTGGGTCAAATGTTTCGGGTAGCCTTCGACAAGCTCCCCACAATAAGTTGGGTGAATGTTGGCCCAATCCTCCTGACGGAGCTGGTGTAACTGAGTCAGGTTTGTAGGCCTCCTTGCTCGCACACACTTTTTCAGTTCTGCACACACATTTTCTATAGGATTGAGGTCAGGGCTTTGTGATGGCCACTCCAATACCTTGACTTTGCTGTCCTTAAGCCATTTTGCCACAACTTTGGAAGTATGCTTGGGGTCATTGTCCATTTGGAAGACCCATTTGCGACCAAGCTTTAACTTCCTGATTGATGTCTTGAGATGTTGCTTCAATATATCCATATACTTTTCCTACCTCATGATGCCATCTATTTTGTTAAGTGCACCAGTCCCTCCTGTAGCAAAGCACCCGCACAACATGATGCTGTCACCCCCGTGCTTCACGGTTGGGATGGTATTGTTCCGCTTGCAAGCCTCCCCCTTTTTCCTCCAAACATAACGATGGTCATTACGGCCAAACAGTTCTATTTTTGTTTCATCAGACCAGAGGACATTTCTCCAAAAAGTACGATCTTTGTTCCCATATGCAGTTGCAAACCGTAGTCTGGCTTTTTTATGGCGTTTTTGGAGCAGTGGCTTCTTCCTTGCTGTGCAGCCTTTCAGGTTATGTAGATATAGGATTCATTTTATTGTGGATATAGATACTTTTGTACCTGTTTCCTCCAGCATCTTCACAAGGTCCTTTGCTGTTGTTCTGGGATTGATTTGCACTTTTCGCACCAAAGTACGTTCATCTCTAGGAGACAGAACGCATCTTCTTCCTGAGACGTATGACGGCTGCATGGTAGCATGGTGTTTATACTTGCATACTGTTGTTTGTACAGATGAACGTGGTACCTTCAGGCATTTGGAAATTCCTCCCAAGGATGAACCTTGACTCAAATGATGTCAATTAGCATATCAGAAGCTTCTAAAGCCATGACATCATTTAAAAAAAAATCTAAGCTGTTTAAAGCACAGTCAACTTAGTGTATGTAAACTTCTGACCCACTGGAATTGTGATACAGTGAATTATAAGTGAAATAATCTGTCTGTAAACAATTGTTGGAAAAATTACTTGTGTCATGCACAAAGTAGATGTCCTAACCAACTTGCCAAAACTATAGTTTGTGAACAAGAAATTTGTAGAGTGGTTGAAAAACAGTTTTAATAACTGCAACATAAGTGTATGTAAACCTCCGACTTCAACTGTAGTTACATTTCTGCTGTCTTATTTTTTGCATATGAGATTTAATGTGATTGATGTGACGTGATCGCCTTGACATTTACATTTACATTTGAGTCATTTAGCAGACACCCTTAAACAGTATGACCTATAGGAGCAATTGGGGTTAAAACTTCTTGACGCTAGGGACCAGAATATATATCTTTTTTTTAATAACGTCCCCAACGTAAACGGACTATTTCTCAGGCCCAGATCGTAGAATATGCATATAATTTACAGATTAGGATAGAAAACACTCCAAAGTTTCCAAAACTGTCAAAATATAGTCTGTGAGTATAACAAAACTGATTCTGCAGGCGAAAACCTGAGGAAATCCAACCAGGAAGTGCTTTTTTATTTATTTTTATCCCTGTTCTGTTGCCTGCCCCTCCTCCATTTAAAAGCGTATCAACCAGATTCCTTTTCCAATGGCTTCCTCAGGCTGTGACCAGGCTTTAGACATAGTTTCAGGCTTTTATTTTGAAAAATGAGCGAGATTTGATTAGTTCCTGCGCGCGAGAGGGTAGCTCGACATTTTCTTTCTCTCTTTTATTGACTAGGTTACCGTCCGGTTGAAATATTATCGATTATGTGTGTTAAAAACAACCTGAGGATTGATTATAAAAAACGTTTGACATGTTTCTACGAACATTACGGATACTTTTTGGAATTTGTCTGCCTTTCAGGAACGGAACGAGGCTGTGGTTTTCTGAACATAACGCGCAACCCAAATGGCGTTTTTTTGTTATAAAACTAATATTTATCGAACAAAAATAACATTTATTGTGTAACTGGGAGTCTCGTGAGTACAAACATCCGAAGATTATCAAAGGTAAGCGATTAATTTTATTTATTTTCTGACTTTCGTGACCAAGCAAATTTAAGGTAACTGTTCTAGCATTGACTGATACACTCACAAACGCTTGGATTGCTTTCGCTGTAAAGCATATTTTCAAAATCTGACACGATAGGTGGATTAACAACAAGCTAAGCTGTGTTTTCGTATATTTCAGTTGTGATTGCATGATTATAAATATTTTTAGTATTATTTTTAGAATCTGATACTTTTTGGAATTTTCTTCTGCCTTTCAGGACCGGAACGAGCATGTGGTTTTCTGACCATAACGCGCAACCCAAATGGCGTTTTTTTGTTATAAACTAATATTTATCGAACAAAAATAACATTTATTGTGTAACTGGGAGTCTCGTGAGTGCAAACATCCAAAGATTATCAAAGGTAAGCGATTAATTGTATTGCTTTTCTGACTTTCGTGACCAAGCTAATATAAGGCTAACTGTTCTAGCATTGACTGATACACTCACAAACGCTTGGATTGCTTTCGCTGTAAAGCATATTTTCAAAATCTGACACGATAGGTGGATTAACAACAACCTAAGCTGTGTTTTGGTATATTTCACTTGTGATTCCATGATTATAAATATTTTTATGATTATTTTTGAATTTGGCGCTCTGCAATTCAGTGGTTGTTTAGGAAAATGATCCCGGTAACAGGATCCGTAGCGCCAAGAAGTTTTAAGTGCCTTGCTAAGGGAATATGACACCTGCGATTCACTTTAATTGCATGTGTGATGAATTAATTGCTTGTGTTATCACCTGCGTTGATGGGGCGGCAGGTAGCCTGGGTTAGAGCGTTGGGCCAGTAACCGAAAGGTTTCTGGATTGAATCCCAGAGCTGAAAAGGTCAAAATATGTCGATCTGCCCCTGAGCAAGGCA
Source organism: Salvelinus namaycush (assembly GCF_016432855.1). Taxonomy (NCBI): domain Eukaryota; kingdom Metazoa; phylum Chordata; class Actinopteri; order Salmoniformes; family Salmonidae; genus Salvelinus; species Salvelinus namaycush. Next base: position 36,638,922 of record NC_052326.1, read on the forward strand.
GTTAACCCACTGTTCCCCGGGCGCCAAAGATGTAGATTTTTTATTTATTTTATTTTACCTTTATGGTAGCCCCGCGCACCTCTCTGATTCAGAGGGGTTGGGTTAAATGCGGAAGACACATTTCAGTTGTACAACTGACTAGATATCCCCCTTTCCCTTTATTAACTGTTATGAAGTACACTACATGACCAAAAGCATGTGGACACCTACTCGTCAAACATCTCATTCCAAAATCATCGGCATTAATATGGAGTTGGTCCCCCCTTTGCTAGGGAAGGCTGGGAAGGCTTTCCACTAGATGTTGGAACATTGCTGCGGAGACTTACTTCCATTCAGCCACAAGAGCATTAGCGAAGTCGGGTGATTAGGCCTGGCTTGCAGTCGTCATTTCAATTCATCCCAAAGGTGTTCGATGAGGTCAGGGCTCTGTGCAGGCCAGTCAAGTTCTTCCACACCGATCTTGTGCACTAGGGCATTGTCATGCTGAAACAGGAAAGGGCCTTCCCCAAACTGTTGCCACAAAGTTGGAAGCACAAAATTGCCTAGAATGTCATTGTATGCTGTAGCATTAAGATTTTCCTTCACTGGAACTAAGCTCGAACCATGAAAAACAGCCCCAGACCATTATTCCTCCTCCACCAAACTTAACAGTTGGCACTATGCATTGGGGCAGGTAGCGTTCTCTTGGCATCTGCCAAACCCAGATTCGTCTGTCGATCTGCCAGATGGTGAAGCGTGAATCCAATGACGGTGACGCTTGGCATTGTGTATGGTGATTTAGGCTGCTTGGTCATGGAAACCCATTTCATGAAGCTCCGAACGAACAGTTCTTGTGCTGACATTGGAGGAATATGGAGGAATGATCTCTCTTAGGGTATACGAGTGGACGGCTAAGCTGAAAAATTTGACTCAATCGTACACTTTTTGATAAAAGCACCAAATGACTGCTTTTTTTGCCCCAGTGTAGCTCCTTTGTTAGGCTACTGATATTCCTTGCAGTTTGGTTGTTTTCAGTTTAAAAAAATGCTTAAGGCGCAACCACAGAGCAGGCTCAACTTACCCGGCTACCATAAATGTTATAAATTGGCCGTCTTTCACTTTAACGATGGGGATGAACCAAAATATAAGTTTTAGGCTCGCCACTGATTTGGTAAATAGCTGAGGGATTGGGGCTGGAGAAATGTAACTACTCTCAAATTCATAGAAAGAGCTATGGATGGAAGGACTGACCATCCAATGGAAGAGGCAAGTGGAAGGGGGAGAAAGTAAGGAACTTGTCTGTCGGCCCTGCATTAAAGACCAAAATTGGCTAAAGACAATTGTGATAAATAAAAAGTATACCAGTTTCATTTAAGGACCAAAACATTGACAACTCAACCAGCAACACGTTCCAGTATTGTGGAAAAAATCAATAATTATACCAATTCCTAAAGTATCGAATCCCTCTGTGCTGAATGACTATCGCCCTGTCGCTTTGACATCCTTAGTTATGAAATGCCTTGAGAAAATTGTGAAAAGTCATATTCTCAGTGTCACCCAGAAGCTCCTCGACCCATTTCAGTTTGCCTATCAGACCAGCAGAGGAGTTGATGATGCCATTCTTACCCTCCTTAACATGGTCTATAGACATCTAGAAGGTGCCAAATCCCATGTCAGGGTTCTGTTTGTTGACTTTTCTTCTGCCTTCAACACAATCCAGCCCTACATTCTGGCACAGAGACTCATTCGGGACTTTTCCTTAGATGGGGGGCTGGTTTTGTGGCTGTTGGACTTCCTGAGCCAACGCTCACAGCGAGTCAAAATAGGTCCCCATGTGTCGGATATACGCAATACCAACACAGGCTCTCCTCAGGGATGTGTTTTGTCCCCACTTCTGTACATCTTGTACACTAATAGTTGTACTAGTTCCCATACTGACAGACACCTCGTTAAGTTCGCTGATGACACTGCCTTGATCAGCCTGTTGCATGATGACGAGGAACATCATGGCCCGGTCCTAGATGACTTTGTAGAGTGGTGTGAGGAATCACACTTGGTCCTCAATACTAACAAGACCAAAGAGATGTGCATAGACTTCAGGAAGCGTACAACACCTACCTCTGCAACATCTATCAGAGGCCAGAATATAGAAATTGTAGAGGAATATAAATATCTGGGTGTCTTTTTGGACAGTAAGCTTCAGTGGAGTAAATGTACAGACCAGATCTACAAAAAGAGCCAACAGAGACTGTACTTTCTAAAAAAGTTGGGTTCTTTTAATATAGACTGTACTAGATTGACTCTGTTTTACAAATCCTTTATTGAGAGTATTTTAACTTTTTGTATTGTTTGTTGGTTTGGCAATGCCACTGTCAGTCAGAGAAACATGCTGAGAAGGATTATTACCACAGCAAGTAAGGTACTTGGAGTCAAACAGATAGGCCTGGATGAGATCTTTAAGGTCAGGGCCCTCCGTAAGGCTCACAAAATCATTTTAGACCCAAGTCACCCCCTGTACCTGGACTTTGAATTACTCCCCTCTGGGCGCAGGTATAGGGCACCCCTCAGCAGGAAAAATAGAACGAGACAATCATTTGTGCCAGGTGTGATATCCCTCTTAAATAGCTCGGGCAAATGTTCCCATTGACCTTTAAGGCCAGCAGGCTAGTCTTTGTTTTAAATGTTTTAAATGTTTTAAATGTTTTATTTTTTTCTTATTTCTTACTATTATTATTTTTTTATTGGTGCGTGACTGTTATTGAAAGTTGTATTGTCAATCTTGTTTTGTATTTAACGCCACTTTAAATGTGTACATGACACTGCAACAAAATTTCCCCATGGGGACAATAAAGTAAGTAAGTAAGTAAGCTGTGCCATATAGATTGCAAAATAGTTGGGAAGAGATTTTCAATGTACCGATTCCCTGTCATATGTCACAAAAAACAATGCTGGATTAAAAACGTATTAAGAGTTTTTCAATTCAAATTATTATACAAAAGTCTTGCAAAAAATAGAATGTTATATATATGGTGGATACAACCATCCCAGTTCTGCAGGTTTTTCTGTGAAGAGACAGAATCATTAGATCATTTGTTTTGGTAATGTCCATATGTAGCTTGTTTTTGGTTGCAAGTTCAGGAATGGCTGAACATTTACCTGGCGCTAACTCTGCAAATAGCACTGCTGGGTGATTTAAAAAGTAATTGTCAATTGATTTATAATTTTAATAATACTCTTATCAAAAATGTGTATCTTTAATTTACAGGATATATAATCTTTGAGAATAGAAAGGTTCATAACTTTTGTGAAACATCACAGCACCTATGAAAAATATATGGCAAATAGAAACTGGATAGTGTTCAGAGATAGATGGGAGGGGTTGAATGGAGCTGAAGGATGAGACTAAAAACACAAAAAAGAGAACTATTGTAAATTATACTGTGTCAGTAAAATGTATATAGTATGTATACGCTGGAAGTAGATGCCTAAGAGTTGTTGTCCATTAGTTTACTCCAATTAGGGGAGGGATTGTAGGGTTAGGGGAAAATAATAAAGAAAAATATATTTCAAACATACAGTACCAGTCAAAAGTTTGGACAGACCTACTCATTCAAGGGTTTTTCATTATTTTTACTATTTTCTACACTGTAGAATAATAGTGAAGACATCAAAACTATATAAATAACACATATGGAATCATGTTGTAACCAAAAAAGTGTTAAACAAATCAAAATATATTTTAGATTTTAGATTCTTCAAAGTAGCCACCCGTTGCCTTGATGACAGCTTTGCACACTCCTGGCATTCTCTCAACCAGCTTCACCTGGAATGATTTTCCAACAGTCTTGAGGGAGTTCCCACATATGCTGAGCACTTGTTGGCTGCTTTTCCTTCACTCTGCGATCCAACTCATCCCAAACCATCTCAATTGGGTTGAGATCGGGGTGATTGTGGAGCCCAGGCCATCTGATGCAGCACTCCATCACTCTCCTTCTTGGTCAAATAGCCCTTAAACAGCCTGGTGGTGTGTTGGGTCATTGATAGTCCCAATAAGCGCAAACCAGATGGGAGGCTGTGGTAGTCTTGAATTCTAAATAAATTACCGACAGTGTTACCAGCAAAGGACCCCAACACCATCACACCTCCTCCTTCATGCCTCACAGTGGGAACTACACATGCAGAGATCATCCGTTCACCTACTCTGCATCTCACATAGACACGTCGGTTGGAACAAAAAATCTACAATTTGGACTCATCAGACCAAAATAAAAAAATTCCACCGGTCTAATATCCATTGCTCGTGTTTCTTGGCCCAAGTCTCTTCTCAGCCATACGCTGCATTTGCTATATGCCTATTGTTTACCTTTTTGTTGGTGACACTTTGATATCTTGATACTATGCAGCTGTTTAAAACCTCTTGAGCCTATGGGGGGTGCTATTTCGATCTTGGAAAAATTGGTCTCCAAATTAAACTGCCTCGTACTCAATTCTTGCTCGTACAATATGCATATTATTATTACTATTGGATAGAAAACACTCTCTAGTTTCTAAAACCGTTTGAATTATGTCTCTGAGTGAAACAGAACTCATTCTGCAGCACTTTTCCTGCCAGGGAGTGAGATTTCAGAAATCTCGGCCTCTGTTCCCAGGTCAGTTTATAAGTCCCTGTGAACGCTGTGGGGCTACAAACACTGCATACGCCTTCCTCTAGATGTCAGTAAGTGGTGACAATTTGAATGGAGTCGATTGCGCAATCTGGGACCTTATATTAGACCCTGGAGCGGAAGTACCTTTCTTTTCAACCTTGCGCTCGACGCAGAATGGACGTCGGACTGGCCTCCTTCCAAGCTTTGGTTTAGCCAGTTCTATATCCCCGGTCATGTTTTTATTCGTTATAGGTGTTAAAGACATCATAAGGTAGTTAATTTAAACCGACTTATAGCAATTTATATCAGTTTATTGCGATTTTCTGGCATTTCTTTGTGACGCACTTTCAAGAGTTGGACACTTTTCCGGTACATGCCGAACGTTAGTGGCCATTTCGACAGGACAAGAGGACATCTTTCGACCAAAAGACGATGGTTCTGGAGAAAGGACACCTTGCCCAAGATTCTGATGGAAGCTCAGCTAATAGTAAGAACTATTTATGCTGATAAATTGTTGTTCTGTTGAAAATAGTCAAATGCATAAAACGCCATTACTTGCAATGTAGCCTTGCGTTATCGGACCCTGTATTGCGCAGCAACGTTAATTTTAAAAATGTAATTCAGCGATTGCATTAAGAACTAATTTGTCTTTCAATTGCTGTCCACCCTGTATTTTTTAGTCAAGTTTATGATTATTTATTGATTAGACTAGGTGACTCTCCAAGATGGCGCCCGACATTTTTCTGGGCAGCTTGGCAACTTTTCTCATTGTATAAGCACGATTTGTGCCGCTAAATATGCACATTTTCGAACAAACTCTATATGCCTTGTGTAATATGATGTTACAGGACTGTCATCTGAAGAATTCTGAGAAGGTTAGTGAAAAAATTTATATATTTTGGTGGTGATAACGTTATCGCTCTTTTTGCCTTGAATCAATGCTGGGGTGATGTTAGCACATGTGGTATGCTAATATAACGATATATTGTGTTTTCGCTGTAAAACACTTAGAAAATCTGAAATATTGTCTGGATTCACAAGATCTGTGTCTTTCAATTGCTGTACGCTGTGTATTTTTAAGAAATGTTTTATGATGAGTAATTAGGTAATACACGTTGCTCTCTGTAGTTATTCTAGTCGAGTTGTGATGGTGGCTGCAATGGTAAACTATGATTTATACCTGAAATATGCACATTTTTCTAACAAAACATATGCTATACAATAAATATGTTATCAGACTGTCATCTGATGAAGTTTTTTCTTGGTTAGTGGCTATTTATATCTTTATTTGGTCGAATTGGTGATAGCTACTGATGGAGTGAAAAAATGGTGGAGTAAGAAAAATGGTGTCTTTTGCTAACGTGGTTAGCTAATAGATTTACATATTGTGTCTTCCCTGTAAAACATTTTAAAAATCAGAAATGGTGGCTAGATTCACAAGAAGTGTATCTTTCATCTGGTGTCTTGGACTTGTGATTTAATGATATTTAGATGCTAGTATTTACTTGTGACGCTATGCTAGGCTATGCTAGTCAGCTTTTTTACTGGTGGGGGTGCTCCCGGATCCGGGTTTGGGAGGAACTAGAAGTTAAAGGGCAAATCCACAGATGGACCTAGAGAAATGTAACCACACTCAGATTAATAGATAGAGCTATGGATGCAAGGACTGACCATCTATGATATCAAAAATATTGTTTTAACCATGTTATGAGGCTATATGGTGTTTGTTTACATTTACAATGTTTACAAAACATTGGAGTAAAACAAGCTTATATTTTTGGTTCACATGTAGTGTGACAGTTTAACTAAACTAAAAACAAAAAGCAAAAAAAAAGGACTGACCATCCATGTGATCAAAATGACAGTTTAAGTCTATACAGTGTTGTTTACAAGGAGTAAAACAAGCTTATATATGGGGTTCTATTAGAAAGAAAATGATAATCTCATGATGGATATATAAATTATATTCTTCAAGAATCAATGGGTATTTATCATACATTTAAAAGTGTATTTTTCATATTGACAAGGTAGCGGAATTTAGTGAAATAAGGTACTTTATTCACATCAGGGGAATATTGTTAAACAAGGTAGCTATAATCACATCAGGGAAATTTAGCAAAACAAGGTAGCTTTATTCACATCAGGGGAATTTAGCAAAACAAGGTAGCTTTATTCACGTCAGGGGAATTTATCTGATTACGGTGCAACTCTACACGATTCAAGGTTGCTGTGTTCACATCCTGGTAACATAGCAGGTGTGAAACTTAAGTGCACCTCCCTATAATTCAAGGTTGCTGCATTCACGTCAGGTGAACATAGCAGGGGTGAAACTTTGGTGTAACTCCATACGATATGATATGTGGCTCTGTTCACGCCAGGGGAATGGAGCAGGAGTTAATGACTTTGGTGACACTCCACATGACATGATTATTGCCTTTCCATGTTGGTTTTCGTGTGTGGTGTACTTGCATTCAGTAGCATCTATGAATCACATGATTATGCACAGTATTGACGTAAAACAGAAGAACTAAGGATACCGATGTGAGATTCTCTCTGGTGTTTACAGAACAACTGGTGCTGTGAGATTAGGAAATCAGGATTCAAGGATGCTGGGAGATTAGGATATCAGGACCTGCTTAGACAAAGCAATTGTAATAGTAGAACAAAGGATCGCAATACATAAGAAAATGAATGGCTGCAGTATTGCTGTTATAACGAGAACATGATGTGTGGAATGCTAAACATACATTTAGGAAAGTGTGTATTCCTATTTTAAATGTATGTAGTTCTATCCTTGTGCTGTACTTGTCTATTAAAGGGAAACTTCAGGATTTTGGCAATGAGGCAATACTTCCCCAGAGTATATCAAGTCTCTGCATCCAGTATGAAGTAAGTTAGAGTTAGTTTCGCGAGCCAATGCTAACTAGCGTTAGCACAATGACTGGAAGTCTATGGGTATCTGCTAGCCTTATTAACTGTTATTATCTGTGTTATTAACTGCTATTACATATGTTATTAACGCTAAAGTAAGACTAGCTGTCGTCATTGGATCCTAATGGCTAAAAATCAAATTCAAGGTTACCAACCAGCCACTGACGAAACATACGCCTGCAATTCTTACATCGTAGCGCAGTAGGAGAGAGTGGTTTAATCCCTATTGCATATTCAGAGATCGATTTATAGCCATTAATCTAAAATAATTCATAGGTTTTAAACAAAAAACACTTCTTGTTTGTCATAGATGGACAAGATTAATATGAGATGAAAGGCGAGTTCCCAACGAGTTCAGGAAGCCAAGCTAGAGCTGTCTGACATTCACAGTGGTGGGGGCAGATGTTTTGATCAAGCGAGACCTTTAGAAAATATGCAAATTTTCTTTAACACTAAACATACAACTATGCATTTTACATGTATAAGTGTCACTCACCCAAGAGGGAAAGTCGTGACATAAGGAAGGTGAAATCTTAGTTAGTGGTTTTATAATTTTTTAAATACTATATTTAGAAAGCATAATTGTCATTTCAAGCCTTATTCATAGTTCTGTTGAATAGGAAAAAGTCATAGAAAATATTTCATGTTTTCATATTAATATCATATTTATACTGTTCCTCAAACGTGACTACACCTCGTCAATTTATAACTATTTTTACCAGAAAGGTGATATTTTAACCTTTCTTGTAGTGTGCAGCATTACTTGTTTATGGTCCTCATGATAAATAATTACTTTTGGGGATTACGTGGATTAGATTACATGTAGTTACATTTAAGAGGTTTTAAGGTCAATCCCTGCTACAACTAGGTTCTGAAGTTTTACCTGGTTACCATCAAGGAAAAACTCTGGGCCCAAGGGGAATAAAACTTTGCCCCCACTTCTGGGACCTGTGCTCCACCTCTGCTCAAAAATATAAATACCAAATGATTTACCCTCCAGAATATGTCTCCACACCAAGTTGAGTTGATAACCCATAGCATTCAAAGTTAAGAGTCAAAAGTTTAATATGGCAGCGGCACCCATATCAGTGGCCATCTTAGTTCATTCCAGTATGTCAGATTAACTCAATCGCCAATTTCTCAGCCTCTCAGTATCAGAGAAACGCAAAACTTTGAATGAATAACATACAAAGGTTTATGACAAGTTTTTGTGATTGAAATTGATCCGAATAACTTAAAACATGAAAAGCATACATCACATTTGACTATAAAGGTGTGAAAAGGTTAATAAAATAAAAATGTGTTACTGCTTGACAGTGTCTCTTCGCAATCATTACCAATTTGGAGTTGGCACTTTTAAGTATATAAATATGTTGCCACTTTTAAGGCTCGGACACACCAATAGCTTTTGCCAACCGATAGTACTTAGCACCTCTGAACAGAGTGCCGGATGTAATTTGCAAAGTGAGTGCAAACCGATTCCTCATGTAGAATCGTACAAAAATGTTGTCAGCCAGACATCCATCAGCAGGTGGTCCCTAAAACAAACCACGCCGAACAAGCAGCAGACAAACAGAAGATCGACAATCGGCGTGGTGTGTGTGGTCCTTTAGGGTTAACTGTTATTTCCTATGGAATTAACTTATTTGCTGTGTATTAATGTTATTAACTATTAATACATGTTTTATTAACTGTTACATCTAATTACTTGTGTTATCACCTGTTATCACCTGTCATTACTTGTGTAATTGACCTATTGTATATGTCAATATGTATATAATTGTAACTGCTATTGCCCATGTTACAAACTGTTATTACCTGTGTTATTGACTGTTATTACCATGTTGCTGTTATTACCTGTGTTATTGACTGTTATTACCCATGTTACTGTTATTACCTGTATTCCAGGCGTTTCTGCAGCTGGCCCATGGCAACTCGGCACTGAAGGAGGAGAACAAGTAGAAGAAGGCCCAGGCCTGGATGATGATGTATGACACTGCAGCATACGCAATGACCACCTGGGTGGCATAACCAATCCCTGGGGATGAACAAAACAAATGTAAATCTAAGTGCACTAAAATATACATGTAAATGTACACAGTTTCCTGTTTGCAGGTTTTGTGTTTTCCACCCTGATGAGGTTGGCTTTAAGGGAATTTTGTTACGGCCGTGTATATCCCCCCTCAAGCCGATACCACGACGGCCCACGACGGCCCTCAAGGAACTTCACTGGACTTTATGCAAACTGGAAACAATATATCCTGAAGTTGCATTTATTGTAGCTGGGGATTTTAACAAAGCAAATTTGAGGAAAAGGCTGCCTAAATTCAATCAACATATCGACTGTAGTACTCGCGCTGCTAAATCACTAGACCACTGTTACACCAACTTCCGGGATGCATACAAGGCCCTCTACCGCCCTCCATTCGGCAAATCTGACCCCGACTCCATTTTGCTCCTCCTTTCCTATAGGCAGAAACTCAAACAGGAAGTACACGTGCTAAGGACTATTCAACGCTGGTCTGACCAACCGGAATCCACACTTCAAGATTGTTTTGATCACGAGGACTGGGATATGTTCTGGGTAGCTTCTGAGAATAATATTGACAAATATATTGAAACGGTGACTGAGTTTATCAGGAAGTGTATAGCCTCCCGGGTGGCGCAGTGGTCTAGGGCACTGCATCGCAGTGCTAGCTGCGCCACCAGAGTCTCTGGGTTCGCGCCCAGGCTGGGCTGGGTTCGCGCCCAGGCTCTGTCGCAGCCGGCCGCAACCGGGAGGTCCGTGGGGCGACGCACAATTGGCATAGCGTCGTCCGGGTTAGGGAGGGTTTGGCCGGTAGGGATATCCTTGTCTCAGTATGTAAAATGTAATAAAATGTATGCACTCTACTGTAAGTCGCTCTGGATAAGAGCGTCTGCTAAATGACTAAAATGTAAATGTAAATGTATAGGAGACGTTGTACCCACTGTGACTATTAAAACCTACCCTAACCAGAAACCGTGGATAGATGGCAGCATTTGCGCAAAACTGAAAGTGCGAACCACCACATTTAACCATGGCAAGGTGACTGGGAATATGGCAGAATAGAAACAGAGTAGTTATTCCCTCCGCAAGGCATTCAAACATGCAAAATGTCAGTATAGAGACAAAGTGGAGTCTCAAGTCAACGGCTCAGACACAAGACGTATGTGGCAGGGTCTACAGACAATCACAGACTACAAAAGGAAAACCAGCCACGTCGCGGACACTGACGTCTTGCTTCCGGACAAGCTAAACACCTTCTTTGCCCGCTTTGAGGATAACACAGAGCCACTGACGCGGCCCGCTACCAAGGACTGCGGGCTCTCCTTCTCCGTGGCCGACGTGCGGCCCAGATGGCATCCCTAGCCGCGTCCTCAAAGCATGCGCAAACCAGCTGGCTGGTGTGTTTATAGACATATTCAATCTCTCCCTATCCCAGTCTGCTGTCCCCACATGTTTCAAGATGGCCACCATTGTTCCTGTACCCAAGAAAGCAAAGGTACTAAATGACTACCGACCCGTAGCACTCACTTCTGTCATCATGAAGTGCTTTGAGAGACTAGTCAAGGATCATATCACCTCTACCTTACCTGTCACCCTAGACCAATTTCAATTTGCGTACCGCCCCAATAGGTCCACAGACGATGCAATCGCCATCACACTGCAAGCTGCTCTATCCCATCTGGACAAGAGGAATACCTATGTAAGAATGCTGTTCATTGACTATAGCTCAGCATTCAACACCATAGTACCCTCTAAGCTCATCATTAAGCTCGAGGCTCTGGGTTTGAACCACGCCCTCTGCAATTGGGTCCTGGACTTGCTGACAGGCCACCCCCAGGTGCTGAAGGTAGGGAACAACACCTCCACTTCGCAGATCCTCAACACTGGGGCCCCACAAGGGTGCGTGCTCAGCCCCCTCCTGTACTCCCTGTTCACCCATGACTGCGTGGCCAAGCACGCCTCCAACTCAATCATCAAGTTTGCAGACGACACAACAGTAGTAGGGTTGACTACCAACAACAACGAGACTACCAACAACAACGGAATTGGGGGCTCTGTGGTGCAAGGAAAATAAACTCTCACTATATTATTTTATAATAATACAATTGCAGAGAATCAGATTTTGTTTAACAAGTAATACAATTTATATATATATTTTTTTTTAAATATAGGTTTCAGAATTATTGGAGGTGCCAATAATTTTGGAGGTGACTGTATATATTGTGTGGAATATTTCCCCTTGGCATCACCTGCTATTTACAAAACAAAATCCATCAGCACAGTACAGTACATACTGTACTATGAGGGTCCCTAAAATGAAATGTTCTTGCAGCTATAAATATCCTATCATTATTTCTCTCTCTCTCTCTCTCACACACACACACACACACACACACACACACACACACACACACACACACACACACACACACACACACACACACACACACACACACACACACACACACACACACACACACACACACACACACACACACACACACTTGTTAAACACACACACATTGGGATTCTATATGAAATTCTATTCTTGCAGTAGTAACCTTCAAAGAGAGGACAGAAGTGTCTCCAACAGGTGATGCAGCCCTGCGAGGTATACTGTCCCATGGCTGTCTCCAGGAGGAACATGGGGATCCCACAGGAGAGCAGGAACAGAACATAGGGAATCAGGAATGCACCTATGAGGACGGTTACAAAGTGTTGTTATGCCTAACTTGATTCACATGCCAACCTCATAAAATGTTAATCACATGGTCTAGACCAGCAGTTCCCAAACTGTGGGGCCTAGGGGGCGCAAGTTTTTTGAACTCAGTCTGGCTTTCAACTTACTCCTGAAAGATGTAATAGTAGAATGCACTAGGCGCAATTTAAAAAATTAAGTAGTGCATCATTAGTTTTCCTATTTATAACTTTTTAGAAATCTAGATTAACTAACCCATGTCAGCTAAGGTCTTTTAGCTAGGTTTTTTAGCCCATTGATTTTCTTGTAATGTTTGAGTCACTCAAATATCACATGAACACACATAAGACAATCTAAAATGTGAACAATTGAAGGAAATTTGCTATAATAAACTCTGACCCCCTCTGGTGGCATTTTTTAAATGACACATAATATTGAATACTACCCTCATTAAGTACATTTCGGTTTCCAAACTATAAGTCCTACAAACACACGCTTACTACAGTTAAAAAGGTAAGAACTGTGGGATTCAGATGAAGGTGTCAGAAATAATGTGACCACTACAGAGATCAAGAGTTTTATCGGGGGGGGGGGGGGTTCCCGAAAAAAGATTTGAACGGTTCGTTTTGAGGTAAAATATGTCACCAATTACAGTTCCAAAGGGAATGTATTTTTTTTTGTTGTTGAAAAATAAAATGTCAAATCTTTTACCTAATGGTGGCGCTGTAAACATGGACAAATTCCCGTTGGAACACAGCCATTTTAAAACCAATCCAATCCAATTTTATTGGTCACATACATGTGTTTAGCAGATGTTATTGCGGGTGTAGCGAAATGCTTGTGCTCTAGCTCCGACAGTGCAGTAATATCTAACAAGTAATATCTAACAATTTCACAACATATATCTAATACACACAATAAGTAAAGCAATAGAATTAAGAATATATAAATATATGGACGAGCAATGTCAGAGCGGCATAGACTAAGATACAGTAGAATAGTATAGAATAAAGTATATACATATGAGATGAGTAATGCAAGATATGTAAACATTATTAAAGTGTCATTATTAAAGTGACTAGTGTTCCATTTACTAAAGTGGCCAGTGATTTCAAGTCTGTGTATATAGGCAGCAGCCTCTCTGTGCTAGTGATGGCTGTTAAAAAGTCTGATGGCCTTGAGATAGAAGCTGTTTTTCAGTCTCTCAGTCCCAGCTTTGACGCACCTGTACTGACCTCGCCTTCTGGATGATAACTCAGTGAACAGGCAGTGGCTCGGGTGGTTGTTGTCCTTAATTAACTTTTTGTCCTTCCTGTGACATCGGGTGCTGTAGGTGTCCTGGGCAGTCCTGGGCAGGTAGTTTGCGCCCGTTGATGCGTTGGGCAGACCGTATCACCCTCTGGAGAGCCCTGCGGTTGCGGGCGGTGCAGTTGCCGTATCAGGTGGTGATACAGCCTGACAGGATGCTCTCAATTGTGCATCTGTAAAAGTTTGTGAGGGTTTTAGGTTTTAGGTTGAAGAGGTGCTGTTGCGTAGAGATTGAATATGTCCATAAACACACCAGCCAGCTGGTTTGCGCATGCTCTGAGGACGCGGCTCCGGATGCCATCTGGGCCGCAGCCTTGCGAGGGTTAACACATTTAAATGTCTTACTCACGTTGGCCACGGAGAAGGAGAACACACAGTCCTTGTTAGCAGGCTGCGTCAGTGGCTCTGTGTTATCCTCAAAGCGGGCAAAGAAGGTGTTTAGCTTGTCCGGAAGCAAGACGTCGGTATCTGCGACGTGGCTGGTTTTCCTTTTGTAGTCTGTGATTGTCTGTAGACCCTGTCACATACGTCTCGTGTCTGAGCCGTTGACTTGAGACTCCAATTTGTCTCTATACTGACGTTTTGCATGTTTGATTGCCTTGCGGAGGGAATAACTACTCTGTTTCTATTATGCCATATTCCCAGTCACCTTGCCATGGTTAAATGCGGTGGTTCGCACTTGGATCCTGGAAGTTGGAGTAACATTGGCCGAGTGATTTAGTAGCGTGAGTACTACAACCAATATGTTGATAGAATTTAGGCAGCCTTTTACTCAAATTTGCTTTGATAAAATCCCCAGCTACAATAAATGCAACTTCAGGATATATTGTTTCCAGTTTGCATAAAGTCCAGTGAAGTTCCTTGAGGGCTGTCGTGGTATCGGCTTGAGGGGGGATATACACAGCCGTGACTATAACCGAAGAAAATTATCTTGGGAGATAATACGGTCGGCATTTGATTGTGAGATATTCTAGGTGAACAAAAGGACTTCAGTTCCTGTATGTTATCACAATTACACCATGAGTTGTTAATCACGAAACACCCCTGCCCTTGATCTTCCCGGAGAGATGTTTATTCCTGTCTGCGCGATGAACTGAGAATCCAGATGGCTAGACCGATTCAGACAGTATATCCCGAGAGAGCCATGTTTCCGTGAAACAGAGTACAGTATGTTACAATCCCTGATGTCTCTCTGGAAAGAAACCCTTGCCCTGAGCTCGTCAATTTTATTATCCATGAACATGTTATTTATGAACATTAGCAAGTAATATACTCGGGAGCGGTGGGTGGTGTGCGCGCCTCCTAAATCGGACTAGAAGACCGCTCCGATTACCGGCGTAGTTTTGTGTCGGCTCTGGTATCAGTTCAATTGCCCTGGGTGGTACGAACAAAGGATCCGCTTTGAGAAAGTCGTATTCCTGGTAGCAATGCTGGTAGTGCTGGTGAAATACCGCCACTCTGATATACAATAGGATATTTTAAACATGCAGGGCTTGTGCAATTGTGCCATACCTTCATTTTTTGTCTACATATGAGTAGAAAGCTGAAGTCTCTACCTACCCACTGATGTAAATATATGCTGGGTCAGACGGGAATAATCTGGTGGGAAGTGAGGTGGCAACCAGAGGGTTGCTGGTATCAATTCCTTGATGCCATTGTCTGCCGCTGTGCCCTTGAGCGATGCACCCCCCACAATTTTCAGAGGGGTTGGGTTAAAAGCGGAAGTAAGGTTGGACCTTGTGCGCAATAAAGTGATCTTAATAATTGTTTCCTCTTTTACTGTTCACACCCCACACCTATTTAATGCATTCAATGTAGGTATCGGTATCAAACATTTCCTATCAAGCCATACCAGAGGAGATCAAATGTTGATTCAATTTCACAAGCTATACAAATTTTACAAGCTCAGGTAACACTTTACCACAAGGTACCCTTAATCCTTAACCTACAATTTCCTTGCCCCCATGGAAATCGAATTAACATAATACAAAAATCCCTATCAAAATCTGTCTGTTCAAGCTAGAGATATCTGTTTTTTTGCATGAGATGCGTCTCAATCCATCACATCCGCAGATATCATCTTTCCAGTGAAAAAGTGGCAGAGCTAAAGCAGTGTTTGTCAGACCATGAGACATCCCGAAAATTGGTATTTTCACAAAAACGTTTAAAGATGACACTCTCGTGAACTTGATGGTTTTCTCCATTTTGCTCTCGGACGCCCACAAGCCACAACATTTGTCTGAAGGTCCCTGATAGCAGTTTTAAAAAATGTGTGAAAATATATATGGAGATATTGTAGTTTAGTGCCTAAAATAAGGAGATAAATACATGTAAAAAAACAATTCTAATAGTTTCCTGGTCTTTCTTATATCTCTCAGATATAAGACAGACACTTCAGAACAAACTTCCTTCAGATTTTTTGGGGGGGCTATGTGTTGTTCCATGTAGTGAATCCGTTATTCAATGTGTTTCTATTGGTTAATAGCAGTAATGGCAAATTCAATGTTTCCTCCAATAATTTTTGTATATATTTTTTATACTTTAAAATTTAAAAATTCCAAATCAAATAGCTAAATGATCTTTGGTATGACCATCTTAAAACAATTCCATATGTTAGATTAGAACCCCCTCCCCCGGCTTAGACAGGGCTTAGACTCTATAGGGTTAAAGGGTTTCCAAGACATTTAATCATTAGTTAATTAATATGGAGTTTATAAACAGTTATAACTCCCTTAAAAGGTGCCTTAATGTAAAGTGTCACCCACTTTACACCCACTACGATCATAATGAAACCTGTGGGGAAAGACAGTACAGTACCTTACAACCATATCAAGTCAAATATTATATTAAAATAACATAAATAATAAGAATAGCAAGGTTATTCTTTCCCATGGTGTTGACATTGCAATCAAGTTCACTTAGTCCATGACCCTAGTGTAAATGCAGTAGCAGTGTACAGACAAAGTGTGCAGTTGTCTTCGAGTGTGCGATAGCGTCCCTTACCTCCTCCATTTTTGTAACACAGATATGGGAACCTCCACAAGTTCCCCAGCCCCACCAAGGTGCCTGCCACTGCCAAGAGGAACTCTAGCTTGTTGGCCCACTGGCCACGGTCTAGCAGCAACTGGCTCTTCTTCTGGCCCTTCACCAGACTGATGTCCTGGGCAGGCAGGTTATGACTGTGATCCTTCGGGAAATTTCTAGTCATTGTCACCAGCACACAGCAGTCTTTGGGTTAATAAAATTATACTGAAACCTTGTTTATTTAGGTGTTTGTTAAAAATCATAAAGACAAGCACCAAATTTGATAAATGTTCTCATTGCTGAATTTCCAATTAAATAGCCTATCAGTCACTCACTCTGTACGTTCTGAACCTAGTGAACCACAACACCCCACCTCTTTAAAGTGATTTGGTGCCAATAGGCGTTCCGTCATCTGCAAGGAGTTGGGCATAGATAATGCTGTATCTTCAGGTTGCGCACAGAGATACCTTTGTCCCGTGGTATTCTCACAAGTGTCTGAGGAAGTTCTAATTTTGCATCCATTGTTCTCCCAGTGTGTAACAGCCTAAAACTACTCAGCTGATCCTTACTTGGCACCAGTAGTAAGCTTCATTAATTTGCCCTTGTAGGATTACCAACAGTGGACATTTTTCTCACTTTCAGCCACTCGCTTACAAGTTAAAATGTATGGCTATATAGCACAATTACCTGACAATACTAAACCATTTGGATACCGTAGAGTGAAATATGCAGAACAAACATAATAAAGCACTTACCCCTCCATTACCATTGTCTCCTCCCCCATCCTCGCAGTGGTCTGAGTCTGTGCTGTAACGGCAGACTGATCAGTATTCCCCTCAGACAGCATGCTCCTAAACTGCTGCATACCCAGAACAAAGCAGAGATGTCATGAGTAGCCTAGACCAACAATCACAACAAACTAGTCAAACAATTCATTCTTAGTAACTACCCTTCACAACTTTCATCATAATCTTCATACATTGCCTAGAGAATAGGGTGATGGAGGAGGCTGAAAAAAGAATAGCACAAATAAACTGATAGCCAGTCAGGGCTGTTGTATGAGCTTGTTATTGTGGTAAGAGCTGCTACAGAGGAAAACAACACAGAATAACTTCCTGGGAGTACTTTTCCACTGGGACCGAGCTGCTGGGGTCATTGAGATTGGCAAAGTTGCTAACAACTAAACCAGATAAGCTGAGCTGTCTCTGGTATGTCAGAGCTGGTCATTAGGCTTTGGTCATTTGGTAATCGGGAAATGCTGATCATGGACCACTTATTATGTTGTTATTTAAACATATTTAGTCAACAATCCCTTCTCTCCCTATTATATCTTTGTAAAACAAGAAACTTCTCTGTGTTTTATTAAGATGTACAGTATACAATAAAAAAAATAACACATTTTAATTGAATACATTACTGCAGTATTTGTTCGTGTCAAGGTACAATTTGTTCAAGTAGTGGTTCTAAGTTGCCAAAATTCTTTTGAAATGCCATTCATTCACAGAAAATGAAGGTGCAGGTGTAAATTTTTGACTATGTTACTGAGTTGGCCTGGTTAAGTATCCACCATAGTTGCTGGAACCGGTCTGAACAGAACAATGTGAAAAGAAAATATATGAGCCAGCATAGTACAGTTTGGGTTGGCCCAATAGTGTGAATCAGACATACATGTACTGTATGTTTACCAGCTTGTGTCATTAACATTTAACCCACTGGTTTGGAAACAAACTGGATGGACTTCTCAGATGCTACCTAACCCTGGGATTAACACCATTACATATCATACATAATGTGCACTCTAAAAACAAAAAAGGTTCCTGGAGAATCCTTTCGGGGTTCTTCAAATTGAAACTGTGGGGGAACCCCAATAAGTTCTTAGAATAACCCTTTTTAGGAACTCATTTTAATGGTTCCTTTTGGGGTTCATTTTTGAACTACCCCCTCCCCTAATATTTGTATTATTAATAATATGCATAACATTAACAACAATAACATAATATTATAGTTGTCAGTGTTGATTATGATTTCAGTGGCAAAGCAGAATAAAAATATCTAAATATGAGGTAAACTCCCAGCAGAGCCCCAAGTATAATGGGTATATCCTCTGGCGTGTTGATGTTAATGTGTTGATGTTCTCCATATCATAACCAGAATGATTTATCCTCTGGCGTGTTGATGTTAATGTGTTGATGTTCTCCATATCCATAGCCAGAATGATTTATCCTCTGGCGTGTTGATGTTAATGTGTTGATGTTCTCCATATCATAACCAGAATGATTTATCCTCTGGCGTGTTGATGTTAATGTGTTGATGTTCTCCATATCATAACCAGAATGATTTATCCTCTGGCGTGTTGATGTTAATGTGTTGATGTTCTCCATATCATAACCAGAATGATTTTGCAGTGCATGGTGATTGAACAGGTTTCCTCTTATCTTCATCAGAGGTGTAGGAAGAGTGAAGTCTGTGAATCCCAAAAAAAGTATTATACAGATGATTAACAAAACATGCACACAACAGTATTCATACAGTTGAAGTCGGAAGTTTACATACAGTTAGGTTGGAGTCACTAAAACTAGTTTCTCAACCACTCCACAAATGTCTTGTTAACAAACTATAGTTTTGGCAAGTCGGTTAGGACATCTACTTTGTGCATGACACAAGTCATTTTTCCAACAATTGTTTACTGTCACGTTCGTCGTTTGGATGAAGAGAGGAGGACCAAGGTGCAGCGTGATAAGAATACATTCTTCTATTTATTTAACGAAACGAAGAACACTTAAACAAACTATGCAAAACAACAAACGAACGTGAAGCTATATATTAAACAAGTGCATACACAGGCAACTTACTTATAGACAATAACCCACAAAATACCCAACGGAATATGGCTGCCTA
The DNA here is from genome assembly GCF_016432855.1 of Salvelinus namaycush. NCBI lineage: Eukaryota > Metazoa > Chordata > Actinopteri > Salmoniformes > Salmonidae > Salvelinus > Salvelinus namaycush. The sequence continues at coordinate 36,658,435 of NC_052326.1, forward strand.
AATATGGTTCCCAATCAGAGACAACGATAAACAGCTGCCTCTAATTGAGAACCAATCTAGGCAACCATAGACATACAAACACCTAGACTAGTAAACACCCCATAAACATACAAAAAAACCTAAACAAGCCAAAACACATACATCCCCCATGTCACACCCTGACCTAACCAAAATAATAAAGAAATCAAAGATAACTAAGGTCAAATCAAATCAAATCAAGTTTATTTTATATAGCCCTTCGTACATCAGCTAATATCTCGAAGTGCTGTACATAAACCCAGCCTAAAACCCCAAACAGCAAGCAATGCAGGTGTAGAAGCACGGTGGCTAGGAAAAACTCCCTAGAAAGGCCAAAACCTAGGAAGAAACCTAGAGAGGAACCAGGCTATGAGGGGTGGCCAGTCCTCTTCTGGCTGTGCCGGGTGGAGATTATAACAGAACATGGCCAAGATGTTCAAAATGTTCATAAGTGACAAGCATGGTCAAATAATAATTAGGAATAAATGTCAGTTGGCTTTTCATAGCCGATCATTAAAAGTTGAAAACAGCAGGTCTGGGACAGGTAGAGGTTCCATAACCGCAGGCAGAACAGTTGAAACTGGAATAGCAGCAAGGCCAGGTGGACTGGGGACAGCAAGGAGTCATCATGCCCGGTAGTCCTGACGTATGGTCCTAGGGCTCAGGTCCTCCGAGAGAGAGAAAGAAAGAGAGAAGGAGAGAATTAGAGAGAGCCAAGATTTTCAAAATGTTCATAAATGACAAGCATGGTCAAATAATAATCAGGAATAAATGTCAGTTGGCTTTTCATAGCCGATCATTAAAAGTTGAAAACAGCAGGTCTGGGACAGGTAGGGGTTCCATAACCGCAGGCAGAACAGTTGAAACTGGAATAGCAGCAAGGCCAGGTGGACTGGGGACAGCAAGGAGTCATCATGCCCGGTAGTCCTGACGTATGGTCCTAGGGCTCAGGTCCTCCGAGAGAGAGAAAGAAAGAGAGAAGGAGAGAATTAGAGAGAGCCAAGATTTTCAAAATGTTCATAAATGACAAGCATGGTCAAATAATAATCAGGAATAAATGTCAGTTGGCTTTTCATAGCCGATCATTAAGAGTTGAAAGCAGCAGGTCTGGGACAGGTAAGGGTTCCATAACCGCAGGCAGAACAGTTGAAACTGGAACAGCAGCAAGGCCAGGTGGACTGGGGACAGCAAGGAGTCATCATGCCCGGTAGTCCTGACGTATGGTCCTAGGGCTCAGGTTCTCCGAGAGAGAGAAAGAAAGAGAGAAGGAGAGAATTAGAGAGAGCATACTTAAATTCACACAGGACACTGGATAAGACAGGAGAAGTACTCCAGATATAACCAACTGACCCTAGCCCCCCGACACATAAACTACTGCAGCATAAATACTGGAGGCTGAGACAGGAGGGGTCAGGAGACACTGTGGCCCCATCCGATGATACCCCCGGACAGGGCCAAACAGGAAGGAATGTAACCCCACCCACTTTGCCAAAGCACAGCCCCCGCACCACTAGAGGGATATCTTCAACCACCAACTTACAATCCTGAGACAAGGCCGAGTATAGCCCACAAAGATCTCCACCACAGCACAAACCAAGGGGGGCGCCAACCCAGACAGGAAGATCACGTCAGTAACTCAACCCACTCAAGTGACGCACCCCTCCTAGGGACGGCATGAAAGAGCACCAGTAAGCCAGTGACTCAGCCCCTGTAATAGGGTAAGAGGCAGAGAATCCCAGTGGAGAGAGGGGAACCGGCCAGGCAGAGACAGCAAGGGCGGTTCGTTGTTCCAGAGCCTTTCCGTTCACCTTCACACTCCTGGGCCAGACTACACTCAATCATATGACCTACTGAAGAGATAAGTCTTCAGTAAAGACTTAAAGGTTGAGACCGAGTCTGCGTCTCTCACATGGGTAGGCAGACCGTTCCATAAAAATGGAGATCTATAGGAGAAAGCCCTGCCTCCAGCTGTTTGCTTAGAAATTCTAGGGACAATTAGGAGGCCTGCGTCTTGTGACCGTAGCGTACGTGTAGGTATGTACGGCAGGACCAACTCGGAAAGATAGGTAGGAGCAAGCCCATGTAACGCTTTATAGGTTAACAGTAAAACCTTGAGGGCGTGACATTTACAGACAGATTATTTCACTTATAATTCACTGTATCACAATTCCAGTGGGTCAGAAGTTTACATACACTAAGTTGACTGTGCCTTTAAACAGCTTGAAAAATTCCAGAAAATTATGTCATGGCTTTAGAAGGTTCTGATAGGCTAATTGACATCATTTGAGTCAATTGGAGGTGTACCTGTGGATGTATTTCAAGGCCTACCTTCAAACTCAGTGCCTCTTTGCTTGACATCATTGGAAAATCAAAAGAAATCAGCCAAGACCTCAGAAAAAAAATTGTAGACCTCCACAAGTCTTGTTCATCCTTGGGAGCAATTTCCAAATGCCTGAAGGTACCACATTCCTCTGTACAAACAATAGTACACAAGTTTGAAAACCATGAGACCACGCAGCCGTCATACCGCTCAGGAAGGAGAAGCAGTCTGTCTCCTAGAGATGAAAGTAATTTGGTGCGAAAAGTGCAAATCAATCCCAGAACAACAGCAAAGGACCTTGTGAAGATGCTGGAGGAAACAGGTACAAAAGTATATATATCCACAGTAAAACGAGTCCTATATCAACATAACCTGAAAGGCCGCTCAGCAAGGAAGAAGCCACTGCTCCAAAACCGCCATAAAAAAGCCAGACTACGGTTTGCAACTACACATGGGGACAGAAATTGTACTTTTTGGAGAAATGTCCTCTGGTCTGATGAAACAAAAATAGACTTGTTTAGCCATAATGACCATCATTATGTTTGGAGGGAAAAGGGGATGCTTGCAAGCCGAAGAACACCATCCCAACCGTGAAGCACGGGGGTGGCAGCATCATGTTGTGCGGATGCTTTGCTGCAGGAGGGACTGGTGCACTTAACAAAATAGATGGCATCATGAGGATGGAAAATGATGTGGATATATTGAAGCAACATCTCAAGACATCAGTCAGGAAGTTAAAGCTTGGTCGCAAATGAGTCTTCCAAATGGGCAATGACCCCAAGCATACTTCCAAAGTTGTGGCAAAATGGCTTAAGGACAACAAAGTCAAGCTATTAGAGTGGCCATCACAAAGCCCTGACCTCAATCCTATAGAAAATGTGTGGGCAGAATTGAAAAAGTGTGTGCGAGCAAGGAGGCCTACAAACCTGACTCAGTTACACCAGCTCTGTCAGGAGGAATGGGCCAAAATTCACCCAACTTATCGTGGGAAGCTTGTGGAAGGCTACCCGAAATGTTTGACTCACGTTAAACAATTTAAAGGCAATGCTACCAAATACTAATTGAGTGTATGTAAACTTCTGACCCACTGGGAATGTGATGAAAGAAATAAAAGCTGAAATATATAATTCTTTCTACTATTATTCTGACATTTCATATTCTTAAAATAAAGTGGTGATCCTAATTTACCTAAAACAGGGATTTTTTTACTCGGATTAAATGTCAGGAATTGTGAAAAACTGAGTTTAAATGTATTTGGCTAAGTTTTATGTAAACTTCCGACTTCAACTGTACCTTGGTTTTTGTGGTAAATGTGAGTGAAAAAAAACTGTTTTCACACCCATACCTTGTCCATAATGTAGAGGCCTATGGTATATTTATTGAAGAGGTAAGGGAGGATGGTAAATGTGATCTGCATAACATACCAATACTAATTGACATACCTTTGTATACCTCCTCATCTGTACACCTACAGACCTACACACAAAAGTGAGCAGATCAGTCACCTGCACCCAATACAGCTAGACTTCAAAATATTCTTATAGCCTACATATTCTTAGCTCTTTGTTGATTGATATCCATTGAATTGTGGTGTCCATTTTCTGTTTTAGAATGATTTGCACAAATATGAAAAGATATGGTATCATCATAAAACAATATCCATTTATATAATACAAGGTACAAACCTTACCTTAAATTGAGGAGATCTTAACATTTCCCAATTAAGTGCCTGCACCTGCTGTCCTTTCAAATGAAAATCCAAATGTTTCAGTTAGGCAGTTAGGTTCCTGCAAGAACCCCCAACCTCGATGAACCCCACCTCCTATGGGGTTCTTGGAAGAAACTTTTGGGGGCAATTTTCAGTGCCAAGAACCCTAAGGTTCTTTGAAGAACTTTGAGGCTCTTAGAAGAACACTTGTGGAACCCCTAATTTTTAGAGTGTACAAGCAGGTGGCATCCAAGCCTTACACATAACAGTGGACACTACATCACCGCACTCCCTCTCTTGCTCTTGGTCCTCATCTTTGTAAGTCACATTGATTTAGCGCCTGTGTGTTTTATCAGTTTCTTTATGAAAATATTTAGCGAACTCCATGACAGTAGCTAAAGCAAGGGGCTATTAGCAACACACAAGTAGACTGCAAATTGGGCGGCAGGTAGCCTAGTGGTTAGAGCATTGGACTAGTAACCGAAAGGTTGCAAGATTGAATCCCCAAGCCGACAAGGTAAAAATCTGTCGTTCTGCCCCTGAACAAAGCAGTTAACCCACTATTCCTAGGTCGTCATTGGAAATAAGAATTTGTCCTTAACTGACTTGCCTAGTTAAATAAAGGTAAAATAAAAAATGCTGGGGCAGGCATGCCCTGAGCTCCTGAAGTGAGCGCCATTGGAGCGGGCAAGAAGGCTGACAAACTAGCCTTTGGGAATCTTGCTCCATGTCAAATTGGGCACACTCCGCTCATATACTCTGATCAGGGACTGGTAAGCTACTTCTACAATCTTTCCTCCTTGGGGGGCTGCTTCAAAATAGCACTGTAGAAGTGACAAACTAGTGTCACCTCAGGAACACTGGCCTATAGGATGTCAATGCTCAATAACATTCACAATGTTAGCTTCTGTTACACAGGATGGGTTCTTCTGTTACCACTACAAACATGCATTATGGATTCTAAGATCAGTTGGAACCTTTCCTCTAGCATCTTATATTGCTTACACCAAACGGAGTAAAAACAATAAAAACTCTTCTTTATTTGTGAGATTCCTCTTTATGACACAATGGATCATTAGCCATGAAACAAGACAGACGTATCAACACAACAAGACAACTATATAAAGCATATTTACAGCTGGATCAAAATCTCTAGTACTTACAAGACCATGCTCTCTGTACAAAAAATTATAAAAACGTGTTACACAGGCAGACGCCAAGTGCATGCTCAAAGTAAGGTAGTAAACAATATTTCACCTGCCAAAAGCAGTCTAAAAATGTATGTAATGTTGAATTTCAGGTTTTTTGTAAAACAAGATTATTATGAAGTAATATTCCATTGAAATGTACATACTCCAATCTTACTGTGGGCAATTTTAACAGGTACAGGCAGCTATTGATCATTTCCTCCAATGGAATGATTCAGTGTAAAAAAAAATCTGCTTCGGATTAAAATATTATTTTGATGACTATGTTCTTTACAGTTTAATTTTAATGTTGACATTACATTTAGTCACATACATATTTTTCGTACAAGTCACACTCTTCAATGGTTTATATACCATAACTCTCACCAAATGGCATGTATTCACCATTATGGCATTCATCAAAATAGTTTCATTTACGAAATGGCATGCCTGTTAAGTTTTGTATTGGGACAGGAACAGGAGGGGTACAGATAACATCCTGTAATATATGGGTCATCTTCTCTCAGAGTGATGGTATATGACATTTTTTATTCCCCAAATATAATGAGATGTTATGAGTTTCATCTTTCCACATTTCAACAGATGTAGCAAAAATAGCTTAGTTACAGTAGCTCCAATGAAGACAAGAGAAGACCTTCACTGCATCATACCCATATATATTATGTACATACCGAGAGACACATACTTACAAGAAATGCAAATATATACGAAGAAGAAACTCGCATAGCAAATTTTTAAATTGAGAACTTTTGAACACTCACTTTTCTGTTTTCAGCAAGGATAGAAACATTAAGCATAGTTGCCCTTCAGCTATACAGAGTCTCTCTTTGCTTATTACATTCATACCGCAGGTAAAACCAAGACCAGAGGGTGTCTCTCAAGGAGAATCCTATAGAGTTCCTGGTGAGTCTCAGCAAGTTGTGTCCCTGACCTTTGGTCAAAGTCATCGTACTCAAAGACATTTGGCACTCAGTCAATATTAGTGTACATCACAGTCAATTAGTTTGGCCCACCCCAAATTTCTATCAACCAATCAGCACAAATTCCATCACATACATTTTATTATCACCATTAACATACAGGTTCAACAGGTTTCCATTGATCTGGTCTTATTGGACTAGAAGAGTGTTAGCTTAGCATGTGACTGGATGAAAATAACGGACTCCTGTCAATATCATCGTCACCCAACAGTGGATATCACACATGCATTCAATGGTAAATAAATAAACAAACAAAAAAACATTAAGAAAATACAGTACCAAGTCACTGTAACATTTCGTAGATTTTGAGCTACTTTGTTAGTACCTTGGTAACATTATGGCACTAAGTGCATTCTGGACCTAGAGCGACATTTCGAGGGGCTGTGGAAGGAAAATTACTTATTTTCAAATAATCCCCATCATTGTGGCAAGAAACACCACTTGATGGCGATCTGCCTGTCAGGCAGTTGTAATGAAATTACAGAAAAGAGGGCAAAAACCTGTTGTTTGAATTAAATTATGGTAAAACTTTATTTTAAGATACACATATTAGCCACTAAGTTGTAGTTTATATGTGTGTATATCAGAGGAGGCTGGTGGAAGGAGCTATAGAAGGATGGGCTCATTGCAATGGCTGAAATGGAATCAATGGAACAGAGTCAGTCATGTGGTTTCCATGTTTGATACGCTCCATTAATTCCATTCCAGTCATTACAATGAGCCCGTAATCTTTTAGCTCCTCCCAACAGCCTCCTCTGGTGGATATGCTGTACATAGCTCATAAAGGCCTTTATTATGTCTTATTAGCCATATATTGGGCCTTAATTAAGTGTTTTCTTATTCAAACATAAGTCATGTGTTACTGGCCAGTAGTGCTGAGCGATTAGTGCTTTTTGAGGTCGGTTTGGTTTCGGTTTGAGAAAATAATCACGGTTTTTGATTTTTTTAAAACATTAATGTGGGTTGAATGCTGTAAAAACACAGAAAACAACAATTGATGGTAGTGACTGCCTATTACTATCACTTATTAAGCTGTGATCTGTCATTGTCATTGAAAACAAGTCTAAGAAGCAGTAAATCGGTTTTATGTTAACTATTTTTATTCAAATCATTCTTAAGTTTAGTTTTGCGTCTTTTACTTTCAGTTTTGTACTCCAGCTTCAAACAGCTGAAAATACAATATTTTTGGTTATGGGAAATATATTTCACAGCGATTTATACATAAACTGAAATTAGGCAAACTATTAGAATATTAGCAACCAGGAAATGCCAGTGCGATTTCTGCATAGTGCATCTTTAAATAACATATTTTGGTAGAATATATTCCATATTTGTTTTTAGTACGATGACTTTATTATTTCATTATTAAAACCCAAATGATGGTAGTGACTGCCCATTACTATTTACCACTTTTTAATGCACCATCCGTAATCATGAATCAAATATTTCAGTAGTGTATATTTAAGCAATAAGGCCTGAGTGGGTGTGGTATATGGCCAACATACCACGGCTAAGGGCTGTTCTTAGTGCGACGCAACGTGGAGTGCCTTGACACAGCCATTAGCCGTGGTATATTGGCCATATATCACAAACCCCCAAGGTGCCTTATTGCTATTATAAACTGTTACCAACGGAATTAGAGCAGTAAAAATAAGTGTTTTGTCATACCCGTGGTATACCACGGCTGTCAGCCAATCAGCATTCAGGGCTCAAACCACCCAGTTTATAATTTTTTAGGATTTATCATTTAATCCCAAATCGTCATCACATTAGCAGCCAGCCAGCCAGCCATCTATCCATCTATCTCTGTGCTCCCTAAAGATTCATCCTATTTAGGCTAGCAGCCTAACTAGCTGGCTGCTGTCTGACTAAATCACTGTTTCAGTTGTTCTTCAAAGTAGATAAGGCACACTTTTAAGACTGATGAATAACAACTATCAATCGATTAGATTAATTTTCGGTCGGGTAGATACCTAAATAACTGTTCCCTCGTTCGTGACGCGTTCTATGAACTTCTGTCTTTCTTTCCTTCTCATTCTGCCGGTCCCACAGGCTTGAACCAATGTGAACAGGCCGTTGAAGGCGCAATGGATTCTGGTCATTGTAGTTATTTACCCCCTCCCTGCAACGTCCCACAGCTCATACTTGATCTCTGAAGAGAAACCCGACGTTGAGCCAGAGATCAATACGTAATGAAGTCTCCGCACTAACAATGGGAGTCGTTGTCCAAAAGCCCGTAAGGCAGGCGACAAGCTTAAATTTTAAATAAGGCCATATATAGAAAGGAATTGGGCTTATGTTGGACATATTTTGCGACAGTGAAACCTCTCGCTTTGGCATCTTTCTCTGGTAAGAGCAAGAAATATTTACGAAATGGAATTAAAATAATTGAGTCTATGTCGTTAATTAAAAACTGAACATAAACCGAAATGTCGGCTAATCGCTTAGCACTACTGGCCAATCCTTAATCTTTTCTCTCATTTTGAAGGTACATCAATGTGACAACATTGATATAACAAGATACAGTATGACTTTAGCATAGGGTAGGTACACTTCCACATCTTAAGGTACTATTCCTGTGTACCAAATTGATAACAATGACTGACTAATGAATGGGCCTAGATCAACAGTCAAATACAGTACACAGATATCTTGGCCATACGCCTCCTGATACCTAACCTGGCCCTTTAAAAGGCTTCAACATTCAAGAGCCACCCACACACATCTATCAGAACGCTTGGCAACAGTCCCTTATGGCACAGTTAAGTCATGTGTAAAATAAGCGCACATCTGCTGTATATAAGACAATCAAGAAAACAGAAACATGCATTTTTCCACATTCTAATTTAAGCATGTATACAATAAAGTTGTATTATTATCAACTGACAGACAAAGGTCTTAGTTATTACAATGTCGATTCACATAAAAATAGGGATCAAATACAACAGACCTGCAGATCCATCAACAACACACCTCAAACCTCACACACATTGGACTGAATAAACCTCATCTCAATCAATACAACTCTATTAAACCATTATTGCGAAATGTAAACACCCTTTAAAATGTATCATGAAAAGATGTGTACAAATGGATATATCCCTGTCTGAAAAATGTCCACAGAGAGTAGACCTACATATCTCTTTCCATCAGATGAAATACAGTTATGTGGATTACAGTTGCTAGGCCTGTGCTGCACCTTCAGCCACTTTACTTCAGATTAGACAGCCAGATCGTAATGAAAACAAGGTTTGGTAGGATGATTATCACACCAATGAGGAGAAATAAGAAATAGAAATGAGAAATTACAACTTCCTTGAATTAAAAACAAATTTCTTTCCATACCGGTAGCCCATATGCACTGATCTTGAGTGACCTCTTCTTACGGTCTGAACTTCTGTGACAAATAGCTTACATACTGTCTCAATATGTTTATAGCAGCATAAAACCAGTGGAGTTGTGATGACTGGATAGATCCAACCAATCCTTTGTCTCACTCCAATATGGCTGTCGATGTATAACCTAGCCTATGAGGTGAAATGTGTCTTTCTTGCCCAGTTAAGAATCAGCTAGACAGATTCATGAGGAGGAGTACACAGGGTTAACAATTTAAATCCTGTGGCCATATGTATCAAGAGTCACAGAGTAGGAATGCTGCGTTTTAGATCACAATTAATACGATTACATTGACAGGGGAGACCTGATCCTAGATCAGCACTCCTACTCTTGATACATACACTCAGAGGCCAGTTTATTAGGTACACCACCCCGTTCACGAAAATGGTTCGCTCCTACAGACAGTGAGTCACGTGGCTGTGGCTTGCTATATAACGCAGGCAGACAGGCATCCAGTTACTGTTCGATTGAATGTTAGAATTGGGCAAAACGAGTGACCTAAGCAACTTTCAGCGTGATATGATGGAAACGGCCGGTCCTCCTGGGCTTTTCATGCACGACAGTGTCTAAAGTTTACCGAGAATGGTGCGAAAAACTAAAAACATCTATAGTCAGTGGCAGTCCTGTGGGTGAAAACAGCTCGTTGATGAGAGGTTAAAGGAGAATGGCAAGAATCGTGCAAGCTAACAGGCGGGGCCACAAACAGGCAAATAACAGGGCAGTACAACATTGGTGTTCAGAACGGCATCTCGGAACGCACAACTCATCGGCCCTTGTCACGGATGAGCCATTGCAGCAGACGACCACACCGGGTTCCACCCCTATCAGCTAAAAACAAGCAGAAAAAACAAGAAGAATCGTCCCCAGTTATAAATAAATAAATGTACGCCTGATCCCACGAATCCCGGTTCCTTTTGCGTCATGCAAAATCCCTTGATACCAATTGAGCAACGTTTCCATTCCCAGAAGAATTCTGAAGAGTTCTGGAGGCAAAGGGGGGTCAGGCCCGGTACTAGATAGGTGTACCTAATAAACTGGCCCTTGAACTCCAACTTTTGTTTTGTTTTTGACATGTAGGCTAACTCCTTCTTGCCTCTTAGCCCTCAAGTTTTCTTCTACAAATCCTAATGGAACATTGATTTGATTCATAATGTTCATACAGGTAACTAAAGATTTGGCACTTTAATATGTTAATACAGTCTTCTTCAGAATGTAATGTTATTAATTACAGGCATAACAATGGTATTACAATGGTGTCCCAGACAGTGTGCTGATGACTGGTGATACTTTGGTCTCCAAATCACCAACTGACTGGATTATGAAAAACTGGTCGTCACATTTTTTTGCAAAACAATCACAATATAGACATCTCGATGAATGAATAAATAAAATAATATCCTCAGTCAAATGTTCACTGATAGACTTTCCATAAACAGCTAACATTACACATAGTGATATATTCCCCTCAGACCCTCAGTTATCAATCTGATACTTACTAAAATAGTAAACAAGAAGACCTACTTTTTATGTGAGGTTATTTGTATTATCTTCAAGCCATTATCAAATTCTGCTCCGAAAAATTCCAGTTGCTATTGGTCTCTATAATGTTGCAAAAACAACAACATCCATACATAGTTTGGGCCTGTGTGATGACATCACCATCTCTAAGGAGTTTGTCAGAGCACAACCTTACTGTTACTCCAGAGCAGAGGGATTCTGAACTTTGGGGACATCAGTGGCCAGTGTCTGACCCCGAAGGTAAAAAGTGCAAAGGTAAGCATAGTTTAGGAATTAGATATGGATTCCTTATTCAAGTGGAATGATATGTGGTCAGAGGTCAATTCAATCATCTGTGTGTAGGGGGCAGTAGAGGATGCTGAACGTCTATCAACACACTATCATTATATGAAGGAAAACTATTATTTCCATTTGAAATACAATTTCAACGTGAAAGATTTATATTTAATCTTGAGGAGAGAGAAAATTGATACATAAAAAAAGAAATCTGCTGTGAGGTCTTTTTTAGACTCAAAATATAATACTCGATAGGATGTACGATTTTACAATTCCAAAGGATTATGTGCAAACTGTACTGATCTGTACTAATTCCTGAAGGCAGATAGTTATAAATATATATCATCATCTGTCCTTTCTATCAGTCACAGGGCCAAAATAAGTGCTTGTGAGGTGAAGAATGCACATTATTAGAATACAATTGAGGGAATAATAAACTATTTTTCATATCAGGAAATGTTCTGTCAATTTAACAATGTGGACTAGTAAACCTGTACTCGATAGTAGTTCATGTTCGTAAACAGGGATGTAAAATAAATAAAACAACAACACTGAATGATAATGGAATGAGGACCATAAACAATGGCAGCTAAAGGCTTTAACCATAAACCCAGCCAACCACGACCAAGGTTTCTGCTGCTAACTCAGACAGCATCTCACCACAGTCAGAAAGTGACCCATAATAATATTGCAACTTCAAACCAATCTTGCTCCATCAAGTGGAATATGTACGGATAGGTTTCAATTAGTTTTTTAATTAGGTACCTGTATATGATCCAACTGGTCAGGTCAGGACAGAACAGGACAGAAAAGGACAGGTGGATGGCTGGATGAGAGTGAGGGGTCCAGTGTGCTGCTGAGTTACTTATACCAGTCTATCCAACCAAGCCTGTTTCTCTCTCTCTTCTCCCTCCCTTCATTTTTCTCTGTCTCCTCCTCCTCACTGCGTCTACAGAGGCAGGTCTGTGCTGTTGTGGCGAGTCTTTCTCGACGTCCCATCGTCCCGGGGGAGGGCTTTCTGCAAGTTGGACATGGCTGCTGTCTTCTTCAGGTCGATCACAGCGTAGAACTCACTGCGCCGTGGGGCCTGCTGGGGGCCACATTTGAGGGGTGGCAGGCACTGGTGCTGTGGCTGTAGTGGCTGGTGCTGAGACTGGGCTCCTCCTCCACCCCCACCGAGGGCCTGGCATGGCGGCTCTGCATCGAGGTCCACCTGGATATAGTTGAGTTGCCTCGATGGGGTCATATGACCGTGTTCACAGCCCTCTCCCCGACCAAACCCTCCTCCCGGCCGCCTACGGAAATCAAAGCTGAATATTCGTCCGCCACGGTCCGACTGGGGGTGGCAGGCCTGGAGGTGAGGGGGGCAGGCATGTCGCAGCCGGCTGGGCTGGACCTGCTCTGTGTTGACATAGTTCTGCAGGGCGTCACGGTGGATTCCCCCCCTCCCCAGCCCGTCCTGGTGGTACCCGTTGGGCGTCCCAGGACCCTCTGAAAACTCGTACTCGTCAAAGTCCTCTTCCTCTTCCTCGTACTCCTCCTCATCCTGTTCCTCGTCATCGTCGTCCTGCTCCTCGTCTTTATGCAGGGCGCGGTACTCCCACACCGGCGGCAGCGACGGCAGGTTCTCGTAGTTGAGCAGAGCTGTCCGCCGGTGACCTCCGCCCATCCCTACGCCCCGCTCACAGGGGTACCCCTGAGGGGGCAGAGAGGATGGGCCGTGGGGGTGCGGTTGGAGAGGGTGTGGGTGTGATTGTGCGTGACTGTCTCCGGTGGTGCTGCTGCTGCTGCTGGAGCCCACAGACTGGGACACGCTGCTGGGGCTGAGTCTCATCCGGCGCCCCCCTCTCAGGCCGTTGATGTTCTCATAGGTGAGCTGGCTGCCCTGGCAGCCCTCCTGGTGCTCGTGGCCAGGGTGCCGGTGCATCACATGGTGATAGTGAGGGTGGTGGTAGGAGTGGGAGTTGCACAAGTGCAGAGGAGGCTCGTCCCCCTCTGCCTCTGAGCCTGTGGTGCCCTCTACAGGCAGCATGAGATGGGGATTGTGGCCCCCATGCCTCTCCCTCTCTAGCAGGTGGCGCTGTGCAGGGGTGGGTCCCAGCATGAATTTGACCTCCTGAGAGGAGGGCTGGAGGAATACCTGGGGTTCCTTGCGTTGTTCCTCCAGTGGGCAGCAGTGCATGCTGGCCTTCCCACCTCCTTGGCCCCCAACAGGCATGGCTCCTCGGGTTGACTCGTTGAAGGAGGTGGGCCGCACCTCAGGTAGAGAGTGTACACAGTGTCGACTGGAGAGTTCCCCATCCACAGTAACAGTATTCATATAGGTGTGAGCCTGCAGAGATGGGAAGAGAGAAAGAGAGCAAGAAAGAGAAAGATAAAGAGCGAGAGCAAGATTAGGAAGGACTCAGAGAGGATATTACACACATTGCGAGGTGAGGAGTAACCAGCGGTTACTGTGCAGCTCGGTTCGTCACTATAATGTGAAAACTACAATGGAGCGGTGAGGGGTCAATCTTACCTGGTCATCCAGGCCCATGAGGCTGTGGCCATGTGGGTCGTCAGTTAGAGAGGGCTGGGAGGATTCAGCTCTCATGGGATACCCCGGATATCCATTGGGAAAACCCTGGACAGGGAATGATGGAGCTGGAGACAATACAAACTGTGTTGAATGGGAGTCTGGGTAAATGAGGTTAGATGTTTTAATGTCTGCAAATCTAATGGTGTGTGTGTGTGGTGTATTGCAAAGACTGCTTAGTAATGAAACCTTTGCTGCATCTAGCGACTGGAATGAGCTGCAAAAAACACTCAAACTCCACAGTTTTGGGGCCTCCGGAGTGGCCGAAGGCACTAAATCGCAGTGCTAGAGGCGTCACTACAGATCCGGGTTTGATCCGGGCTGTGTCGCAGCTGGCCACAACCGGGAGACCCATGAGCGGCGCACAATTGGCCAAGCGTCTTCCGGGTTAGGGGAGGGCTTGGCCGGCTGGGATATCCTTGTCCCATCGCACTCTGGCTACTCCTTGTGGGGGCCGGGGGCATGCACGCCAACTTCGCCAGCTGTACGGTGTTTCCGCCGACACATTGGTACGGCTGGCTTCTGGGTTAAGCGAGCAGTGTTTCAAGGAGTGCGGTTTGGCGAGGGCGTGTTTCGGAGGACGCATGGCTCTCGACCTTCGCCTCTCCCAAGTCCGTACGGGAGTTGTAGCGATGGGACAAGACTGTAACTACCAATTGGATATCACAAAACATATAAGGGGTAAAAAGAACCCCCCAGAAAAAAAAAGAAATACTGGACAGTTTTATCTCCATCTCTTCATTCGAAGACTCAATCATGGACACTCTTACTGACAGGTATGGCTGATTCGCGTGATGTAGTGCTGTCTCTACCTTCTTGCCTTTATGCTGTTGTCTAAGCCCAATAACGTTTGCACCATGTTTTGTGCTGCTACCATGTGCTGCTGCCATGTTGTGTTGCTGCCATGCTATGTTGTTGTCTTAGGTCTCTCTTCATGTAGTGTTGTGGTGTCTCTTGTGATGATGTGTGTTATGTCCTATATATTTTTTTTAAATCCCAGCCCCGTCCCTGCAGGAGGCCTTTTGGTAGGCCGTCATCGGAAATAAGAATGAGTTTTTAACTGACTTGCCTAGTTAAATAAAGGTTAAACAATTAAAAAAATTCTACCCACAATATTAGAAGCTGTTACCAAGCGAAGCTTGATTTTGGAAGATGCTAACCCACTTAGCTAACTAGCTACTAAATTAGCAAACCAAATGCACAACTGCAAAGCAAAGCATTTAGGACATTTTAGTCAGTTCACTTAATAGTTATTATAAACACTTAGTTGTGAATTCCATACTACAACTACACTGAGAATACCAAAAGGTTAGGAACACCTTGAATGGCACACATACACAATCCATGTCTCAGGGCTTAAGAAATATTTTTTAACCTATCTCCTCACCTTCATCTACACTAATTGAAGTCGATTTAACAAGTGACATCAATAAGGGATCATAGCTTTCACATGGATTCACGTGGTATGTGGAAAGAGCAGGTGTGCTTAATATATTGTACACTCAGTGTAGATCACCTGACGTGTGCTGCACAACAGCATGTGACTCACAAGGCTCCGGTCTCTCATAATTTTGTGCTTGTAAACAAACACCACGTGACTGGGGACTATTGTTAGCTTCATAAGAAAAAATTATGTGACGTGAAATGAAGAACACGATCTTCTTCATCTCCTAACATATTGCACAAGTTAATTGCAGGTATTTACCTAAAAAGTAGCTTCAAATATTATAATTTATTAAAAAACTTAAAATAAATAGTTTCAATGGTATTGATGCTATTGAAAAACCATCCTGTGGCTATTTCCAAATATCCCGGCATACGGTACATGGTATACCGCCCAGGCCTACTCCCTACCCTTCCATTTCC
The DNA here is from genome assembly GCF_016432855.1 of Salvelinus namaycush. NCBI lineage: Eukaryota > Metazoa > Chordata > Actinopteri > Salmoniformes > Salmonidae > Salvelinus > Salvelinus namaycush. The sequence goes on from NC_052326.1 coordinate 36,674,300, forward strand.
TTTCCACTACCCTCCCTCACTCCCTACCCTCCCACCTGCCTTCCTCCTTACCCTTCCACCTCCCTTCTTCCCTACTCTTCCACCTCCCTCTCTGCCTCCAACAGGTTGGAGCGTTGAAACTGGGTTTGATGAAAGGGTTTACAGTAAGACGTGGTAGGCCTGTAGGCCCGATTGCCGACGGCGATGAGACAACCTACAGGGAGGAGGTCAGAGACTTGACAGTGTGGTGCCATGACAAAAACCTCTCCCTCAACGTCAGGGGAAAACACATCCTCATCCACATCGACGGGGCTGTAGTGGAGCAGATCGAGAGCTTCAAGTTCCTTGGCGTCCGCATCAATAAGGACGTAACATGATTCACACACACAGACACAAAGTCGAGGAAAAGGCATGACACCCCCTCTTCCCCCTCAGGAGGCTGAAAAGATTTGTCATGGGCCCTTGGATCCTCAAAAAGTTATACAGCTGCACCGTCGAGAGCCTCTTGACTGGTATTGCAAATTCACCACCTTTGACCTCCAAGCGCTACAGAGGGCGGAGCGAACAGTATATCACTAGGGCCGACCTCCCTGGCATCCAGGATTTCTATATCAGGCAGTGTTAGAGTAAGGCCCGAAAAATTGCCAAAGACTTCATCAATCTACACACAATACCCCATAATGATAAAGCAAAAACAGGTTTTAAAAATTGTCCTGAGCGCTCTGGAGCAGGTTTTCATCAAGGATCTCTCTGTACGTTGCTCCATTCATCTTTCCCTTGATCCTGACTAGTCTCCCAGTCCCTGCCTCTGAAAAACATCCTCACAGCATGATGCTGGCACCACCATACTTCACCGTAAGGATGGTGCCAGGTTTCCTCCAGACGTGACGCTTGGCATTCAGGCCAAAGAGTTCAATCTTGGTTTCATCAGACCAGAGAATCTTGTTTCTCATGATCTGAGAGTCCTTTACGTGCCTTTTGTCAAACTCCAAGTGGGCTGTCATGTGCCTTTTTACTGAGGAGTGGCTTCCGTCTGGCCACTCTATCATAAAGGCCTGATTGGTGGAGTGCTGCAGAGATGGTTGTCCTTCTGGAAGGTTCTCTCATCTCCAGAGAGGAGCTCTGGAGCTCTGTCAGAGTGACCATCGGGTTCTTGGTCACCTCTGTGACCAAGGCACTTCTCAAACCGATTTCTCAGTTTGGACAGGCGGCAAGCTCTAGGAGTGTTGGTGGTTCCAAACTTCTTCCATTTAAGAATGATGGAGGCCACTGTGTTCTTGGGGACTTACAATGCTGCAGAATTGTTTTGGTACCCTTCCCCAGATCTGTGCCTCGACATCATGTCTCAGAGCTCTACGGACAATTCCATCGACCTCATGGCTTGGGTTTTGCTCTGACATACACTGTCAACTGTGGGACCTTATATAGACAGGTGTGTGCCTTTCCAAATCATGTCCAATCAATTGAATTTACCAAAGGTGGACTCCAGTCAAGTTGTAGAAACAGCTCAAGGATGATCAATGGAAACAGGACGCACCTGAGCTCAATTTCGAGTCTCATACCAAAGGCTGAATACTTACGTAAATAAGGTATTTATGTTATGTTTTTTAAATAAATTTGCACACAAAAAAATTAACCCTGTTTTCGCTTTGTCATTATGAGGTATTGTGTGTAGATTGATGTCGAAAAACATTTATTTAATCAATTTTAGAATAAGGCTGTAACATAGCAAAATGTGGAAAAAGGGAAAGGGTCTGAATAATTTCCGAATGCACTGTACACACACACACACACACACACACACACACACACACACACACACACACACGCACACGCACACGCACACGCACACGCGCACGCGCACACGCATACTGACAGCACAAACCCACATACATACACACATGTATACCGACACAGCATTATTGATCCTTATACAACGGGTGGGTCTAATCCTGAATGCTGATTGGTTAAAACCGTATTCCAGCCGGTGTCTATTTCACAAGTTACCACCAACTAAATCTATGACGCTGAAATGCCTATTTACTCTGTTCCATCTGACTGCGCAATCCACTATCTCATCAACCCTGCCAGAAAATTTATAAACTTGATCTCCACTTTAAAAAGCATCTAGACTGTATCTCCCATTTCTTTTGGACTAACATTTGGTTTTCAACAGCGGAGAATTGTATAAACCTTGCTGTCTGTCTCTCTGACCTTTTCAATATTGAATTACGATCTCCACCGTCCAATATAAAGTGAATGTGTCTGAATGAGACAGACAGCAAATTGAGCTGGTTGTCATAGCCACATACAAAACTTTTTTTATTTGACTGGCTAAATTGATACTTTGTTGTGAAATCAACTGAATTGATGGCTAAGGGCTTGTAAGTAAGCATTTCACCAAGGTCTACACCTGTTGTATTCAGCGCAAGCGACAAATAAAATTAGATTTTGATTTGATTTGAGCTATCTCAGCTGTGGTGGATAACCAGAAGCCATGGATTACAGGCAACATCCGCACTGAGCTAAAGGCTAGAGCTGCCAATTCAAGGAGCGGGACTCTAACCCGGAAGCTTAATAAGAAATCCCGCTATGCCCTCCGGCGAACCATCCAACAGGCAAAGTGTCAATGCAGGACTAAGATCGAATCGTACTACACCGGCTCCGACGCTCGTCGGATGGGGCAGGGCTTGCAAACTATTACAGACTACAAAGGGAAGCACAGCCGAGAGCTGCCCAGTGACACGAGCCCACCAGACGAGCTAAACTACTTATATGCTCGCTTCGAGGCAAATAACACTGAAACATGCATGAGCGCACCAGCTGTTCCAGACGACTGTGTGATCACGCTCTCCACAGCCAATGTGAGTAAGACCTTTAAACAGGTTAACATTCACAAGGCCGTAGGGCCAGACGGATTACCAGGACGTGTACTGCGAGCATGCGCTGACCAACTGGTAAATGTCTTCACTGACATGTTCAACCTCTCCCTGTCCGGGTCTGTAATACCAACAGGTTTTAAGCAGACCACCATAGTCCCTGTTGCCAAGAACACTAAGGTAACCTGCCTAAATGACTACCGACCCGTAGCACTCATGTCTGTAGCCATGAAGTGCTTTGAAAGGCTGGTCATGGCTCACACCAACACCATTATCCCAGAAACCCTAGACCCACTCCAATTTGCACACCGCCCTAACAGATCCACAGATGATGCAATCTCTATTGCACTCCACACTGCCCTTTCCCACCTGGACAAAAGGAACACCTATGTAAGAATACTATTCATTGACTACAGCTCAGAGTTTAACACCATAGTGCCCTCAAAGCTCATTAATAAGCTAAGGACCCTGGGACTAAACACCTCCCTCTGCAACTGGATCCTGGACTTCTTGACGGGCCATCCAAGGTGGTAATGGCCAGGTCAATGAATACGGCTGCACAGTATTGTTTCTTATCGATGGCGGTTAAGATATCGTTTAGGACCTTGAGCGTGGCTGAAGTGCACCCATGACCAGGTCTGAAACTAGATTGCATAGCGGAGAAGGTATGGTGGGATTCGAAATGGTCGGTAATCTGTTTGTTGACTTGGCTTTCGAAAACCTTAGAAAGGCAGGGTAGGATAGATATAGGTCTGTAGCAGTTTGGGTCAAGAGTGTCCCCCCCCTTTGAAGAGGGGGATGATCGCAGCTGCTTTCCAATCTTTGGGAATCTCAGACGACACGAAAGAGAGGTTGAACAGGCTAGTAATATGGGTTGCAACAATTTCGGCAGATCATTTTAGAAAGAAAGGGTCCAGATTGTCTAGCCCGGCTGATTTGTAGGGGTCCAGATTTTGCCGCTCTTTCAGAACATCAGCTGACTGGATTTGGGAGAAGGAGAAATGGGGAAGGCTTGGGCGAGTTGCTGTGGGGGGTGCAGTGCTGTTGACCGGGGTAGGGGTAGCAAGGTGGAAAGCATGGCCAGCCGTAGAAAAATGCTTATTGAAATTCTCAATTATAGTGGATTTATCGGTGGTGAAAGTGTTTCCTATCCTCAGTGCAGTGGGCAGCTGTGAGGAGGTGTTCTTATTCTCCATGGACTTTACAGTCTCCCAGAACTTTTTTGAGTTTGTGTTGCAGGAAGCAAATTTCTGCTTGAAAAAGCTAGCCTTGGCTTTTCTAACTGCCTGTGTATATTGGTTTCTAGCTTCCCTGAAAAGTTGCATATCACGGGGGCTGTTCGATGCTAATGCAGATTGCCATAGGATGTTTATGTGTTGGTTAAGGGCAGTCAGGTCTGGAGAGAACCAAGGGCTATATCTGTTCCTGGTTCTACATTTCTTGAATGGGGCATGCTTAAGATGGTGAGGAAGGAATTTAAAAAAATAACCAGGCATCCTCTACTGACGGGATGAGATCAATATCCTTCCAGGATACCCCGGCCAGGTCGATTAGAAAGGCCTGCTCGCTGAAGTGTTTCAGGGAGCGTTTGACAGTGATGAGTGGAGGTCGTTTGACCGCTGACCCATTACGGATGCAGGCAATGAGGCAGTGATCGCTGAGATCTTGGTTGAAAACAGCAGAGGTGTATTTAGAGGGCAAGTTGGTTAGGATGATATCTATGAGGGTGCCCGTGTTTACGGCTTTGGGGTGGTACCTGGTAGGTTCATTGATAATTTGTGTGAGATTGAGGGCATCAAGCTTAGATTGTAGGATGGCTGGGGTGTTAAGCATGTTCCAGTTTAGGTCGCCTAGCAGCACGAGCTCTGAAGATAGATGGGGGGCAATCAGTTCACATATGGTGTCCAGAGCACAGCTGGGGGCAGAGCGTGGTCTATAGCAGGCGGCAACGGTGAGAGACTTGTTTTTAGAGGTGATTTTTAAAAGTAGAAGTTCAAATTGTTTGGGTACAGACCTGGATAGTAGGACAGAACTCTGCAGGCTATCTTTGCAGTAGATTGCAACACCGCCCCCTTTGGCCGTTCTATCTTGTCTGAAAATGTTGTAGTTAGGGATGGAGATTTCAAAGTTTTTGGTGGTCTTCCTAAGCCAGGATTCAGACACGGCTAGGACATCCGGGTTGGCAGAGTGTGCTAAAGCAGTGAATAAAACAAACTTAGGGAGGAGGCTTCTAATGTTAACATGCATGAAACCAAGGCTATTACGGTTACAGGAGTCATCAAAAGAGAGCGCCTGGGGAATAGGAGTGGAGCTAGGCACTGCAGGGCCTGGATTCACCTCTACATCACCAGAGGAACAGAGGAGGAGTAGGATAAGGGTTTGGCTAAAAACTATGAGAATTGGTCGTCTAAAACGTCCGGAACAGAGAGTAAAAGGAGGTTTCTGGGGGCGATAAAATAGCTTCAAGGTATAATGTACAGACAAAGGTATGGTAGGATGTGAATACAGTGGAGGTAAACCTAGGTATTGAGTGATGATGAGAGAGATATTGTCTCTAGAAACATCATTGAAACCAGGTGATGTCATCGCATGTGTGGGTGGTGGAACTGAAAGGTTGGATAAGGTATTATAATGAGCAGGGCTAGAGGCTCTACAGTGAAATAAGCCAATAAACACTAACCAGAACAGCAATGGACAAGGCATATTGACATTAAGGAGAGGCATGCTTAGTCGAGTGATCATAAGTGTCCAGTGAGTAGTGAGGTTGGTTGGGGTAACGGCGATTCAGACAGCTAGCCGGGCCATCGGTAGCAAGCTAGCAGAGGATGGAGGTCAGTTTTTAGCCACCTCGTGCGTTTCCGTCGGTAGATTAGTGGGGTTCCGTGTGGTAGAGGGGATCAATCCAATTGGCAAAATAGATATAGTTATAGTGACCCAAGAAAAATTGTCTGATAGACCTATTCAGATAGCAGCCGATAAGACAACTAACGATTAGCGGGCCGCAGATGGGCGTTCAGGTAACGTCGCGATGGAGGGGCCAGTTGAATAACTCCCTCGGGCAGATAACGTCGGTAGTCTAGTCGTGAAGGCCCGGTGGGGCTCCGCATCGGCAGTAAAACGTGTCCGGATACTCTTCAGCTGGCTAGCTCCGGAATAATTGTTGTTTGCTCCGGGATCGATGTAAGCCAATAGTCACACGGATAGCAGCTAGCTAGCTGCGAGATCCAGGTGTAAATGTCATGAGCTTGCGGTTGAAATCCGGGGATATGGAGAGAAAATAAGTCCGGTATGCTCTGGTCTGAGTCGCGTTGTACAAAACTGGCGATAGCTTTTCGAGCTAAAGGATAGCTGATGACCACAAACCGTGGTTAGCTGAATACTAACGTTAGCCAGTAAACTGGTTAGCTTCTGGCTAGCTTCTAGTAGGCTCATGGGTAGTTTCTGGTTAGCTTCTGGCTAGCTTCTGGTTAGCTTCTGGCTAGCTTCTGGTTAGCTTCTGGCTAGCTTCTATTGTGGATTTCAGATTTGAGGTAAATAATACTTCTTTTTTTTAATTGGTAAGGCGGCTTGCAGGAGAGTGTTTTGAAGTTGAGTTTTTGGAAAAGAAAATATATAAAAGATATGCGAAGAAAGATGTAAATATATATATACACGGGACACAACAAGACGAGGACAAAGGACGTCCGACTGCTATGCCAACTTGGTAAGAATGGTCCAAGCATGGTCCAAGCACACAAAGACAGTCGTGAAGAGGGCACGACAAAACCTATTCCTCCTCAGGAGACTCAAAAGATTTGGCATGGGTCCTCAGATCTTCAAAAAGTTATACAGCTGCACCATCAAGAGCATCCTGACTGGTTGCATCAGTGCCTGGTATGGCAACTGCTCAGCCTATGACCGCAAGGCACTACAGAGGGTAGTGTGTGCGGCCCAGTACATCACTGGGGCCAAGCTTCCTGCCACCCAGGACCTCTATACCAGGCGGAGTCAGAGGAAGGCCCTAAAAATTGTCAAAGACTCCAGCCACCCTAGTCATAGACTGTACTCTCTGCTACCACACGGCAAGCGGTACCGGAGCGTCCAAGTCTAGGTCCAAGAGGCTTCTTAACAGCTTCTACCCCCAAGTCATAAGACTCCTGAACATCTAATCAAATGGCTACCCAGACTATTTGCATTGCCCACCCCACCCCCTCTTTTACACCGCTGCTACTCTCTGTTATTATCTATGCATAGTCACTTTAATAACTCTACCTACATGTACATATTACCTCAATTACCTTGACTAACCGGTGCCCCCGCACATTGACTACCCTGTATACATTCTCGCTATTGTTATTTTACTTAGGGAGGAGGCTTCTAATGTTAACATGCATGAAACCAAGGCTATTACGGTTACAGGAGTCATCAAAAGAGAGCGCCTGGGGAATAGGAGTGGAGCTAGGCACTGCAGGGCCTGGATTCACCTCTACATCACCAGAGGAACAGAGGAGGAGTAGGATAAGGGTTTGGCTAAAAACTATGAGAATTGGTCGTCTAAAACGTCCGGAACAGAGAGTAAAAGGAGGTTTCTGGGGGCGATAAAATAGCTTCAAGGTATAATGTACAGACAAAGGTATGGTAGGATGTGAATACAGTGGAGGTAAACCTAGGTATTGAGTGATGATGAGAGAGATATTGTCTCTAGAAACATCATTGAAACCAGGTGATGTCATCGCATGTGTGGGTGGTGGAACTGAAAGGTTGGATAAGGTATTATAATGAGCAGGGCTAGAGGCTCTACAGTGAAATAAGCCAATAAACACTAACCAGAACAGCAATGGACAAGGCATATTGACATTAAGGAGAGGCATGCTTAGTCGAGTGATCATAAGTGTCCAGTGAGTAGTGAGGTTGGTTGGGGTAACGGCGATTCAGACAGCTAGCCGGGCCATCGGTAGCAAGCTAGCAGAGGATGGAGGTCAGTTTTTAGCCACCTCGTGCGTTTCCGTCGGTAGATTAGTGGGGTTCCGTGTGGTAGAGGGGATCAATCCAATTGGCAAAATAGATATAGTTATAGTGACCCAAGAAAAATTGTCTGATAGACCTATTCAGATAGCAGCCGATAAGACAACTAACGATTAGCGGGCCGCAGATGGGCGTTCAGGTAACGTCGCGATGGAGGGGCCAGTTGAATAACTCCCTCGGGCAGATAACGTCGGTAGTCTAGTCGTGAAGGCCCGGTGGGGCTCCGCATCGGCAGTAAAACGTGTCCGGATACTCTTCAGCTGGCTAGCTCCGGAATAATTGTTGTTTGCTCCGGGATCGATGTAAGCCAATAGTCACACGGATAGCAGCTAGCTAGCTGCGAGATCCAGGTGTAAATGTCATGAGCTTGCGGTTGAAATCCGGGGATATGGAGAGAAAATAAGTCCGGTATGCTCTGGTCTGAGTCGCGTTGTACAAAACTGGCGATAGCTTTTCGAGCTAAAGGATAGCTGATGACCACAAACCGTGGTTAGCTGAATACTAACGTTAGCCAGTAAACTGGTTAGCTTCTGGCTAGCTTCTAGTAGGCTCATGGGTAGTTTCTGGTTAGCTTCTGGCTAGCTTCTGGTTAGCTTCTGGCTAGCTTCTGGTTAGCTTCTGGCTAGCTTCTATTGTGGATTTCAGATTTGAGGTAAATAATACTTCTTTTTTTTAATTGGTAAGGCGGCTTGCAGGAGAGTGTTTTGAAGTTGAGTTTTTGGAAAAGAAAATATATAAAAGATATGCGAAGAAAGATGTAAATATATATATACACGGGACACAACAAGACGAGGACAAAGGACGTCCGACTGCTATGCCAACTTGGTAAGAATGGTCCAAGCATGGTCCAAGCACACAAAGACAGTCGTGAAGAGGGCACGACAAAACCTATTCCTCCTCAGGAGACTCAAAAGATTTGGCATGGGTCCTCAGATCTTCAAAAAGTTATACAGCTGCACCATCAAGAGCATCCTGACTGGTTGCATCAGTGCCTGGTATGGCAACTGCTCAGCCTATGACCGCAAGGCACTACAGAGGGTAGTGTGTGCGGCCCAGTACATCACTGGGGCCAAGCTTCCTGCCACCCAGGACCTCTATACCAGGCGGAGTCAGAGGAAGGCCCTAAAAATTGTCAAAGACTCCAGCCACCCTAGTCATAGACTGTACTCTCTGCTACCACACGGCAAGCGGTACCGGAGCGTCCAAGTCTAGGTCCAAGAGGCTTCTTAACAGCTTCTACCCCCAAGTCATAAGACTCCTGAACATCTAATCAAATGGCTACCCAGACTATTTGCATTGCCCACCCCACCCCCTCTTTTACACCGCTGCTACTCTCTGTTATTATCTATGCATAGTCACTTTAATAACTCTACCTACATGTACATATTACCTCAATTACCTTGACTAACCGGTGCCCCCGCACATTGACTACCCTGTATACATTCTCGCTATTGTTATTTTACTGCTGCTCTTTAACTACTAGTTACTTTTATTTCTTATTCATATTTTTTAAACTGCATTGTTGGTTAGGGGGTTGTAAGTAAGCATTTGTAAGGTCTACACCTGTTGTATTCGGTGCATGTGACTAATAAAATTTGATTTGATTTTTAACAAAGTGAATATATGGTTTCATTTATTAAAATCAGCTCAAATGAATGTCATGAATTGTCTTTCTTTTGTCTGAACATTGTTCTGACAAGAGAGCACATTTTCTCTGCCAGGCAAAACCGTGCATCATTAGCTCATTGTTATGGATTTATCCAAATAAATCCAACTAGAAAACAGCTACTTCGCTGTTATTCTGGCTGCACTTTTTGACGTGACTGTAAGTTAGCCGTAGTTGGCTAGCTAGCAAGCAAGAGATAAGAACGTTGCCAGCCAGTATTTCAATGGAACATCTAGAACGAGCGACTGGGTCGCGTCCATAGACTCAGAACAAAAAGACTGAACGACTGGGTCGCGTCGATAGATACAGAACAAAAAGACTGAACGACTGGGTCGCGTCTCTAGCAACCCTAGATTTGTGATGGGACTAAATCTTGTGGAAGGATGAAACAGTATGAATAAATTCATCAAAACAACAATTTTAATGAATATGTTGGTAAACCGTTGTATAAAAGTGATAATGCCCTCGAAGCCAATGTTTGGAAAGGGAAAGAGGGATACCTAGTCAGTTGAACAACTGAATGCATTCAACTTCAATGTGTCTTCCGCATTTAACCCAACCCCCTCTGAATCAGAGGATATATTGGCATGGTTTGCCGGCCCTCGACAAACACCTGTGCCAATATCCTCCAAACAGCGGCTTCTCTGGCATTATGACTTAATTATGCCTACACCCTTAAAAAATGACCCACGGGCTTAGTAAATATTGCAAAAGAAAATCAATGATTTTTACTTAAAATAATAGGTTTTACTTACATTTTAGAATATAATACGAATATTTCTAAGTAACAACCAACAACTACTTAATATTTTTGATATTCAAAGTATCATTATTATGTTGGACTGACAAGCTAAATCTAGTTCCGAATGTCAATTGTGCTTGGAACATTTCAACTGACTTTGTCTTGATCTTTCTCCTCTGGAATGGCCATGCGGCAGGAAAGGACCAAATTATAACTTGGAATGTAGTTTGGATCTCTCGACACATACTTTCGACTAAATTTCGAAAATATTTGTGGAAAAGATAAGGTAGAGTTAGATAATATTCTTCAAGTACGAAAAGCATTTAGCTAGCTATATTGCCAGAGCATATTATATTTGCACATTGATAAGCTAGCTAGTTAACGGCCGTGATGTCTGTATAGTTAGCTAGTGGTGGGCATGCTACTAGCTAGTAAGTTAGCAGTCATTTTTGTGTAAGATTATATTAACCGAAATAGCTATGTAACATATTACCTACCTAGCTTTACAAAAAATGCATCATCAGCAAACATGACAGTGGAACTGAACTAGAGTTCGACCGATTAATCGGAATGGCCGATTAATTAGGTTAATACCGATTAATCGGTATTTTTGGGCGCCGATTTGCCGATATTTTTTTTTATACCTTTATTTAACTAGGCAAGTCAGTTAAGAACACATTCTTATTTTCAATGACGGCCTAGGAACGGTGGGTTAACTGCCTTGTTCAGGGGCAGAACGACCGATTTTCACCTTGTCAGCTCGGGGGATCCAATCTTGCAACCTTACAGTTAACTAGTCCAACGCAATAACGACCTGCCTCTCTCTCGTTGCACTCCACAAGGAGACTGCCTGTTACGCGAATGCAGTAAGCCAAGGTAAGTTGCTAGCTAGCATTAAACTTATCTTATAAAAAACAATCAATTGTAACCACTAGTTAACTACACATGGTTGATGATATTACTAGATATTATCTAGCGTGTCCTGCGTTGCATATAATCTGACTGAGCATACAAGCATACAAGTATCTAAGTATCTGACTGAGCGGTGGTAGGCCGAAGCAGGCGCGTAAACATTAATTCAAACAGCACTTTCGTGCGTTTTGCCAGCAGCTCTTCATTGTGCGTCAAGCATTGCGCTGTTTATGACTTCAAGCCTATCAACTCCCGAGATAAGGCTGATGTAACCGAAGTGAAATGGCTAGCTAGTTAGCGCACGCTAATAGCGTTTCAAACATCACTCGCTCTGAGCCTTCTAGTAGTTGTTCCCCTTGCTCTGCATGGGTAACGCTGCTTCGATGGTGGGTGTTGTCGTTGTGTTGCTGGTTCGAGCCCAGGGAGAAGCAAGGAGAGGGACGGAAGCTATACTGTTACACTTGCAATACTATAGTGCCTATAAGAAACATCTAATAGTCAAAGGTTAATGAAATACAAATTGTATAGAGGGAAATAATCCTATAATTCCTATAATAACTACAACCTAAAACTTCTTAACTGGGAATATTGAAGACTCATGTTAAAAGGAACCACCAGCTTTCATATGTTCTCATGTTCTGAGCAAGGAACTGAAACGTTAGCTTTCTTACATAGCACATATTGCACTTTTACTTTCTTCTCCAACAATTTGTTTTTGCATTATTTAAACCAAATTGAACATGTTTCATTATTTACTTGAGGCTAAAATGATTTTATTGATGTATTATATTAAGTTAAAATAAGTGTTCATTCAGTATTGTTGTAATTGTTATTATTACAAATAAATAAATATCGGCCGATTAATCGGTATCGGCTTTTTTGGTCCTCCAATAATCGGTATCGGTATCGGCGTTGAAAAATCATAATCGGTCGACCTCTAAACTGAACACATGGTGCCCCTGCAATTTAAGGTTTGCATGCTAGGCAAGCTAGCCAGACAGAGACAGGAACGAACAATACGTAGCTAGCTATCTAGCTACACCTACTCTATCTAGCTACACCTAGCTATCTAGCTACACCTAGCTATCTAGCTACACCTAGCTATCAGCTACACCTGTCCTTGCAGAAACCTTGTTGTTCACGTATTCACAACATGTTCAAGGCAGCACTGCAAACGTTGACCTTGTGCAGTAGTTATCTAGTCTAATCTAACAGCCAAACTAGCTAAATTAAATAACTGGGCTGGCTAGTAAGATAGATAACAAGCAGCTCTTCCAAGTCAGCTAGGATTGCGATGATTCTGCTAGCTTTCTAAAGCTGAAGTCAAGTTTGATTTTCCTGACATTGTCATAGATTTGAATACAACTCCTCTTCTTTAGGTAATGTTATAGGTATTCAGACGTTCCTGAGTACTGGACAGACCATATTTTCCAGAATACATTGACAAGGTATGTAAATATATTCAAATGTTTGTGTTTTGATTGTAGCTCACATGAGGGCTTGTAGGGCCCTATGATTTCCGCAAAGCGGAAAACTCAGACGGAGCCCAGAAATTTAAACAGAATACACGCCACCCCTCTGTCACACCCTGGCCTCTGTTATATTGATTTTCTTTATTAGTTTAGTTAGGTCAGGGTGTGACATGGGATGTTTGTGTGTTTTTTCTAGTTTAGGGTGTGTGTATTGTTTAGGGGGTTGTGTATGGGGTTGTGTTCAGTAGAGAGGTCTAGGAAAGTCTATGGTTGCCTGGTTTGGTTCTCAATCAGAGACAGCTGTTTATTGTTGTCTCTGATTGGGAGCCATATTTAAGGCAGCCATAGACTTTAGGTGATTGTGGGAAATTGTCTATGTTCTATGTTGCATGTGTGCACTTAGTTCGGTTTAGCTTCACGATCGTTTGTTTTGTTCGTTTATAAGTGTTTGTTTTTTCCTTCATTAAAAGAAGATGTCTTTTTTCCACGCTGCGCCTTGGTCCACTCATTCGTCTCATAACGATCGTGACAGAATTTCCCACCAACCCAGGACCAAGCAGCGTGTGAAACAGCAACAGGACCCACCTACACAGGATTTATGGAAATGGGAGCAGGATCTGGGCTACACTACGTGGGAGGAGATCGACAGGTGGGCGATCGACCCAGGGCGAATGCCGGAGCCCGCCTGGGATTCTCTGGCGCAGTGCGAGGAGGGATACCGGCGAATGGAGGCAGCACGACAACGCGGTAGGAAGCCTGTGAGTCAGCCCAAAAAATTTCTTGTGGGGGGGGCTAAAAGGGAGTGTGGCGAAGTCAGGTAGGAGACCTGCGCCTACTCCCTGTACTTACCGTGGAGAGCGAGAGTACGGGCAGACACCGTGTTACGCAGTAGAGCGCATGGTGTCTCCTGTACGTGTGCATAGCCCGGTGCGGTACATACCAGCTCCTCGTATCGGCCGGGCTAGATTGAGTATTGAGCCAGGTGCCATGAAGCCGGCTCAACGCGTCTGGTCTCCAGTGCGTCTCCTCGGGCCGGCTTACATGGCACCAGCCTTACGCATGGTGTCCCCGGTTCGCCTGCATAGCCCGGTGCGGGTTATTCCACCTCCCCGTACTGGTCGGGCGATGGGGAGCATACAACCAGGTAAGGTTGGGCAGGCTCGGTGCTCAAGGGAGCCAGTACGCCTGCACGGTCCGGTATTTCCGGCGCCACCTCCCCGCCCCAGCCCAGTACCACCAGTGCCAACACCACGCACCAGGCTTCCAGTGTGTCTCCAGAGCCCTGTTCCTCCTCCACGCACTCGCCCTATGGTGCGTGTCTCCAGCCCGGTACCACCAGTTCCGGCACCACGCACCAAGCCTCCTGTGCGTCTCCAGAGTCCTGTGCGTCCTGTTGCTGCTCCCCGCACTAGCCTTGAGGTGCGTGTCCCCAGCCCGGTACCACCAGTTCCGGCACCACGCACTAGGCCTAATGTGCGTCTCCAGGGTCCAGTATGCCCTGTTCCTTCTCCCCGCACTAGCCTTGAGGTGCGTGTCTCCAGTCCGGTACCACCAGTTCCGGCACCACGCACCAGGCCTACTGTGCGCCTCAGCAGGTCAGAGTCGGCCGTCTGCCCAACGCCGCCTGCACTGCTCGTCTGCCCAGCGCCATCTGAGCCATCCGTCTGCCCAGCGCCATCTGAGCCATCCGTCTGCCCAGCGCCATCTGAGCCATCCGTCTGCCCAGCGCCATCTGAGCCATCCGTCTGCCCAGCGCCATCTGAGCCATCCGTCTGCCCAGCGCCATCTGAGCCATCCGTCTGCCCAGCACCATTAGAGCCGTCCGTCTGTCCCGAGCCGTCAGTGCCGTTCGTCAGCCAGGAGCCGCTAGAGCCGCCAGTCAGCCAGGATCTGCCAGAGCCGCCAGTCAGCCAGGATCTGCCAGAGCCGCCAGTCAGCCAGGATCTGCCAGAGCCGCCAGTCAGCCAGGATCTGCCAGAGCCGCCAGTCAGCCAGGATCTGCCAGAGCCGCCAGTCAGCCAGGATCTGCCAGAGCCGCCAGCCAGCCAGGATCTGCCAGAGCCGCCAGTCAGCCAGGATCTTCCAGAGCCGCCAACCAGCCAGGATCTTCCAGAGCCGCCAGCCAGCCATGAGCAGCCAGAGTCGCCAGCCAGCCATGAGCAGCCAGAGTCGCCAGCCAGCCATGAGCAGCCAGAGTCGCCAGCCAGCCATGAGCAGCCAGAGTCGCCAGCCAGCCATGAGCAGCCAGAGTCGCCAGCCAGCCATGAGCAGCCAGAGTCGCCAGCCAGCCATGAGCAGCCAGAGTCGCCAGCCAGCCATGAGCAGCCAGAGTCGCCAGCCAGCCATGAGCAGCCAGAGCCGCCAGCCAGCCAGGATCCGCCAGAGCCGCCAGCCAGCCAGGATCCGCCAGAGCGGGTAGTGACTATGGTGGAGGGGGGTCCACGTCCCGCACCCGAGCCGCCGCCATAGGAAGGCCCACCCGGACCCTCCCCTTCTGTGTCAGGTTTTGCGGCCGGAGTCCGCACCTTTGGGGGGGGGTACTGTCACACCCTGGCCTCTGTTATATTGATTTTCTTTATTAGTTTAGTTAGGTCAGGGTGTGACATGGGATGTTTGTGTGTTTTTTCTAGTTTAGGGTGTGTGTATTGTTTAGGGGGTTGTGTATGGGGTTGTGTTCAGTAGAGAGGTCTAGGAAAGTCTATGGTTGCCTGGTTTGGTTCTAAATCAGAGACAGCTGTTTATTGTTGTCTCTGATTGGGAGCCATATTTAAGGCAGCCATAGACTTTAGGTGATTGTGGGAAATTGTCTATGTTCTATGTTGCATGTGTGCACTTAGTTCGGTTTAGCTTCACGATCGTTTGTTTTGTTCGTTTATAAGTGTTTGTTTTTTCCTTCATTAAAAGAAGATGTCTTTTTTCCACGCTGCGCCTTGGTCCACTCATTCGTCTCATAACGATCGTGACACCCTCGGACAGGATACGCAGGATATTTTTATTACAGTAACCCAACATTAGTGTGAATAATAGGTATTAGATATATACTGTATTTTTTAAATCAACCAAATGGATTGAAAAAGTTAGGCAACAAAAAGACAACGGAATTTCAGAAAATAAAACAGCAAAAGTATTTTATAGGGCCCTATTAGTGTTTTACACAATGCGTTGTCACCCAGGCAGGTATTGACAATGTGTGTCTTCCTTATTTTAGAATGATATAGCATATGGGAAGTGTTAGTAATGTTTTAAGCTTATATATACACACAAAAATAATTGACTTCACCTTAACTTCTCTAGGGTATGTGGGACGGTAGCGTCCCACCTCCTCAACAGCCAGTGAAACTGCAGGGCGCCAAATTTAAAACAACAGAAATCCCATAATTTCAATTCCTCAAACATACAAGTATTTTACAACATTTTAAAGATACACTTGTTGTAAATCCAGCCAAAGTGTCCGATTTCAAAAAGGTTTTACCACGAAAGCACACCAAACGATTATGTTAGGTATGAGCCAAGTCACAGAAAAAGACAGCCATTTTTCCAGTCAAAGAGAGGAATAACAAAAAGCAGAAATAGAGATAAAGTTAATCACTAACCTTTGATGATCTTCATCAGATGACACTCATAGGACTTCATGTTACACAATACATGTATGTTTTGTTCGGTAAAGTTCATATTTATATCCAAAAATCTGAGTTTAGGTGGGACGCTACTGTCTCACTTGGCAAAAAGCCTGAGAAAATGCAGAGCGCCAAATTCAAATGAATTACTATAAGAATTACTATAAAAATCAAACGTTCATTAAATCACACATGAAAGATACCAAATTAAAGCTACACTGGTTGTGAATCCAGCCAACATGTCAGAATTCAAATAGGCTTTTCGGGGAAAGCAAACGATGCTATTATCTGAGGATAGCACCATTGTAAACAAAGACAGAGAAGCATATTTCAACCCTGCAGGCGCGACACAAAACGCAGAAATAAAAATATAATTCATGCCTTACCTTTGACGAGCTTCTGTTGTTGGCACTCCAATATGTCCCATAAACATCACAAATGGTCCTTTTGTTCGATTAATTCCGTCGATATATATCCAAAATGTCCATTTATTTGGCGCGTTTGATCCAGAAAAACACAGGTTCCAACTTGCTCAAACGTGACTACAAAATATCTCAAAGGTTACCTGTAAACTTTTCCAAAAGTTAATAATCAATAGAATTGAAGACGGGATGATCTGTGTTCAATACAGGATTAAAACCAACTATAGCTCGCTTTCTGGTCACGCGCTTCTATCTAACAGGACACCTCGAGTGACTCTCGTTCAAGATGGCCGTACATCTTCATTACACAAAGGAATAACCTCAACCAATTTCTCAAGACTGTTGACATCCAGTGGAAGCAGTAGGAACTGCAAGCAGGTCCCTTAGAAATCTGGTTTCCCAATGAAACCTCATTGAAAAGAGAGTGACCTCAAAAAAAAAGAATCTGAATGGTTTGTCCTCGGGGTTTCGCCTGCTAAATAAGTTCTGTTATACTCACAGACATGATTCAAACAGTTTTAGAAACTTCCGAGTGTTCTCTATCCAAATATACTAATAATATGCATATCTTATCTTCTGGGGATGAGTAGCTGGCAGTTTAATTTGGGCATGCTTTTCATCCAAAATTCCGAATGCTGCCCCCTACCCTAGACAAGTTAATTCCAAAGGGATCAAATGGCACATGCAATGTAAGATCTGCAGTTTTGCTGCATTCAAACAAACATAACTTTTCAAGCACTATAGACTGAGGCATGGACATAATCAACCACTGCCCTGCCTCCACCCAGACTGCATCTGTTCCTTCAAAACATGGGGTTCCCTTAAGGTACATTTGTCGAGGCAACATGCAACTGACAAGTCAGTAAGGCCAGGAGAGCTCTTTTCTTTTAAATGTGAAATTTGCAGAGCTTGCAGTTTCTCAACAGAAAAATATTTTTTTGAACACCGCGGAAACCATCTAAAGAAACATGAAACTGTCCTCTGTGTGTGACAAGTGCGGATTTAGAACAAATGTATATGGTACCTTTGCATCTCATAGGAGTCGAAAACACAATCCGCATTCTCTGGGCGACTTTAGAACTGGAGTCGTACAAAAACATATTGACCATTCAAATAAAGCAGGGACCGAGTGACTGAAAAACAGCTTCTATCTCAAGGCCATCAGACTGTTAAACAGCCACCACTAACATTTAGTGGCTGCTGCCAACATACTGACTCAACTCCAGCCACTTTAATAATGGGAATTATGTAAAAATGTATGTAAAAATGTATCACTAGCCACTTTAAACAATGCCACTTAATATAATGTTTACATACCCTACATTACTCATCTCATATGTATATGTATATACTGTACTCTATATCATCTACTGCATCTTGCCATCTTTATGTAATACATGTATCACTAGCCACTTTAAACTATGCCACTTTATGTTTATATACCCTACATTACTCATCTCATATGTATATACTGTACTCTATACCATCTACTGCATCTTGCCTATGCCGTTCTGTACCATCACTCATTCATATATCTTTATGTACATATTCTTTATCCCTTTACACTTGTGTGTATAAGGTAGTAGTTGTGGAATTGTTAGGTTAGATTACTCGTTGGTTATTACTGCATTGTCGGAACTAGAAGCACAAGCATTTCGCTACACTCGCATTAACATCTGCTAACCATGTGTATGTGATAAATACATTTGATTTGATTTGATTTGAATACACAAGTCCATGAAGAGGAGGAAACTTTAGAAGAACCAGAATTACAAAATGACATTGGGCAAAAAATTGGTCACCTTTTGCTCAAATTGGAAAGTATTTACAACGTGTCAAACAAGTGTATCAATGAGGTAGTAGAGGAACTGCATTTCATATCGTGCTCTGTGTCAGGTCCTGTCATAAAATACATTATTAATTCCTGTTTAAGGAAACATGGCTGTGTTATTGACAATTACAAAATCTCAGATTTGGTTCAAGATGTCTGAAACAAATCCCATGAGCACAGTTTTAGGGCCGGATGGAACCCTCGCCACACCGTACAAGAGGAAGCAGTTTTTTTAAGAAGAAAAATTCTGTGGTGGAGCCGGTAGAATATATACTTCATGCAAAGAAAGGAAGAAGCTTTCAGTATGTTCCTACATTCAGGAGAAAACTTTAAAAAGTAGGCCTACGAGTTTCTCGATACAAGTCTTTTTATGATGGCACACATTTCAAAGAAAATGACTGTATATCAGGAGATTAATTAACCCCATCTTTACTTCTCTATGTTGATGACTTTGAAGTGTGCAATCCCCTTGGAACATCCCGCAAAAAGCACAAAATCACAGGAGTCTATTGGGTGTTGGCAAATGTCCCATTACAGTTTAGGTCTACACTCAAGTCTATTTACTTAGCTGTTGTCTGCAAGGCTGTTGATGTTAAACATATGGATATGGGAAGGTGCTAGACACTTTTAAAAGATCTTGCACAATTGGAGGAGGAAGGACTTTTTATTCCTCTGCTGGGAAAGATACTGAAGGGCACTGTTTGTGTGGCGGCAGATAATCTTGGAGCCTACTCTATTGGTGGAGTTGTAGAAAGTTTTAGTGCAACGCATGTCTGCAGGTTCTGTTTGGATGAGTTATCTGAGATCCAGGTAAAAGAAGTGAGAACTGGGGCATTCCAACCCAGAACAAAGCAGCAACATTCTGAACAAATACAGACAGTTTTAGAAAATCCCACCTTAATACATTGCTATGGTGTGAAAAAGCAGTGTGCTTTGACTGAAAAACTTAAACATTTTGACATGCTGTCTGGCTATCCACCAGATGTGCTGCATGACCTTTTTTTGAGGGAATCCTGCCTCTGGAACTGGCATTGTGCTTAAAGGTTTTAATCAAGAATAAATATTTTATTCTGTTGGAACTCAACAATCTTATTATACAGATCCCCCATAAGTGGAGTGATAACACTGACTGCCCACAATCAATTCCTCTTGACTTGATGAATCCAAGGAAAATAAGTATTGGAGGAAATGCTCATGAAAACTGGTGCCTACTGCTTCTGCTTCCATTCGATATCGGAACTAAAATACCTGTAGGTGAACCATCATGGGAAATATGGACATCAAATATATTGTTGAACTTGTGGTTTCGCCAATTCACACAGAAGAATCAATTTGGTACCTTGACAGCAAGATATCCGAGCACAGGCATAGATTCTTAGAGGTTTTTCTTCAGGATAGTCTTATCCCGAAACATCATTTCATTGAACACTACCTGCAGCTGATAAAGGCATTTGGACCCCTTTTGGCTTTTTGGACTATGCGCTTTAAAGCTAAACACAGCTTTTTTAAGCGGATTGTTCGACAGACCAACAGCTTTCAAAACATGTTGCTGTCTCTTGCAGTGAAGCATCAACTAATTGCTTGCGTACCATCTGCATGGCACCAATCTTGTCAAGCCTGCCTTATCTGCCACAAAGCTGTCCACTGTTGCTTTGGAAGTGTTAAAGGATGACAAAGGAAGCGGTACAATGTTCTTTTCCAGATGAGACTTTTGTTCAGATGGCAAACACACTTTCCTGCAATGGTACCGACTACTCGGTTGGAATGATCCTAACCTACGGATCCACTGGAGGTCTACCAGACTTTGTTGAAATACTTCTAATGATCGTTGTTCATGGTGAACTTGCTTTTATTGCAAAGTGTCAGAATGCTTGGTATAATGAGCACCTTAGGGGGTTTGAGCTGGAATCCACACAGAAGCTTAAGGTCATTGAGCAAAAGGAATTGGCAGACATCTCCCCACTAACAGCATACGCTGTTGGCCAAAAGAGAATGGTAACCCTGAAGCACCACATTTGCCTGTAATATTAGGTAACAATCTTTTAAAATGGAATAGTTTTAAATGTGGTGTATTTATACATGGGTTTAAAAACAATGCATTGCTCATAGAGCTATGCCGGATTTAGTATTTGGTATAGAATAGAAATGCTTGGTTTTACATGTTTATTATTATGAGATCTAGTAAGCAGCACTTGATATCGATTTAATGGGATACCCATGTTTGACATCATACTCATTTGATAACTTTTAGGCATTTTTTCTTGACAGGATCACTTTCGCTACAACAGAACAGAAATGTCTGCCAGGCTACGGGACCTATTTGAGGGCCCTGATATCCGTAAGCTAACATTGCCTTCTGGAATCCCTGCTACTGTGGCTGAGCTTGGCACAATTGTGCAAGAGACATTTCAGCTTCAAAAATAATTTGTTCTACAGTACATGGACAGCGCATTTGGAGATCAGTTATTGTCTTTGCTTGATACTGAAGACCTAAAGGATAAAGACACCATCAAAGTGGTTGACCTTGACGGCCCACCTCTTATTACTTGAAATGTACAAGAACTCAATAACAGCTCCACAGAGACATCGGATGAGAGGGGCTCCCGTGGATCACGTGACACTGTGATATTGTCCTCTCCAGAAAGTACCTCTTCCCAACGCTCCAGTCCGTGGCCATCTGACTTTGAAGTTCCTCGCTTTGTTTATGATACAGAGCTCATTCTTGAGGCAGCTAATGAAGCACACATGAAGGATGGAACAGTACTCAACAATCTGTCTGTGAAATCAGACATCCTGGAAAAACTGTCTGAAAGGATCTTCCAGTTTACAGCCTATCCGTCAAGTCTACAAATTTGGCAGGTTGCAGAAGCTTTGGTAAAAAATTACCCATGTCTTAAAGAGCCTGGGTCCTTCTCAGGCCTGTACGGATGGCAAACCAACCTGAAGTATAAGATGGGCAATTACAGATCGAAACTGAGAGGAATTGTTTGCCCAGAACTGGAAGTGAACTCTGTCAATTGAAAATCCCCAGAGGACATGCCCGTTGCCAAGAACATAAAAAAAACAAAGAAGGCTGAGGTAAATTACCTCCCACCCCACCCTGCTGGAGAAACAGATGAGACTCTGGAGAGGGAGCGAGTGGAGCTACTGGGAGAAGTACAAATACGTGACAACCACATCATTGTGAGGCTTCTCATATCGAAGACAAGATGTCGTTCAGGCCCTTCCTGTGAAGGACTTCAAAGAAAGATGGCCAGCCCTGTTTGAGCCCACTCGGGTACAAAATACAGCTGAATGAAAATAGTCAATGTAGGTAAAAAATGTATATTGATTTAAATATTTTGTGTTGTCTTGACCTAATATTCTAATCTACAATGAAATATGCATTAAAGATTAGTCTGAACATTCTCAATCTGCACATGCTTTGGGAGGGGTTTCCCAATAGCATTCTGGCTCTCAGATCATCTTTTGTCCTTATCTGTTCAGAATTCTCTCTCTCTCTCTCACTCAGATTAAGGAAGAGTTCAGAAGAATTACAACTGTTGCTCTTGAGTCCACCTTTATGCAGAAGCTGGACGAATTTACACCAAAACTATTGGACTTGTTTAAGTCAAAAGGAGGTGAGGCCATGCAGAAAATCCTTGAAGTTCTGTACAGGGTATGCACAGTAACACCTTCACAATAGTATATATACTGTGTATTTATTTGCCGGTATTAAATGCAATTTGTATAACATCATATTACAGTGCAACACCATCCAGGAAAGAAGAGACAGTGTGATCCAGTGTGGGTGTGGGTTGAAGACCTTATCACAGAATACATGGTAAAGGATTTTATTTTTGTATCCTTATTTATCTCTAAATGAGGTATCTTCCTTTCTTTCCCTCTCTCCCCTCTCAAGTTGCACAGTTAATCTAGAAGCCTAGTCTGTTATTTCTTATTTTTTTCACTCAGGATGCTGACGACACCATGATTCGAGAGGACCTCGTTCAGCATGTGATGAAAGTGTTTACTGTGAAGGATCTGCACCAGAATATAGAACATGGGATCTGCATCGAAGGAGCAGAGGTCCTGGCTGGTATTCCGTGGGGCGACGCACAATTGGCATAGCGTCGTCCGGGTTAGGGAGGGTTTGGCCGGTAGGGATATCCTTGTCTCTGTATGTAAATGTAATAAAATGTATGCACTCTACTGTAAGTCGCTCTGGATAAGAGCGTCTGCTAAATGACTAAATGTAAAATGTATTCCCGGTGTTACACAGTCATGTACGTTGCTTATGGGCCTCATCTATGGCTTAAATCTAAGGTACCCCAAAGAACTGAAATATACCTTTGAGGTGTTCCAAAAAGTATTCTTGGAACTTGATGATCTCAGGACCTCCCCACGGGTCCAAGCTCTAAAGATGAAGTTACTTGTTTTCAGAGATGTCTAAAGATATCTATGAGAACTCTCAAAAGGCAAATCACAAACTGTGGTCTAAACCCTACTCAGTAAACTGAAAAGCTAGTTGCTAGGTGGTATAGGAGCTACAGTTTACATTATGCTCTTTGTCGGGTGAAGTCATAAGAGACATTGTCAATTCCTGTTTAAAAAAACAGCGTTGTTTTAAAACATACTACATATGCACTATAGTTTTGGCATGTCGGTTAGGGCATCTACTTTGTGCATGACAAGTCATTTTTACCCAAAAAATTACAGACAGATTATTTCATTTATAATTCACTGTATCACAATTCCAGTGGGTCAGAAGTCTACATACACTAAGTTGACTGTGCATTTAAACAGCTTGGAAAATTCCAGAAAATTATGTCATGGCTTTAGAAGGTTCTGATAGGCTAATTGACATCATTTGAGTCAATTGGAGGTGTACCTGTGGATGTATTTCAAGACCTACCTTCAAACTCAGTGCCTCTTTGCTTGACATCATGGGAAAATCAAAAGAAATCAGCCAAGACCTCCACAAAAATTGTAGACCTCCACAAGTCTGGTTCATCCTTGGGAGCAATTTCCAAATGCCTGAAGGTACCACGTTCATCTGTACAAACAATAGTACACAAGTATAAACACCATGGGACCACGCAGCCGTCATACCGCTCAGGAAGGAGACGCGTTCTGTCTCCTAGAGATGAACGTACTTTGGTGCGAAAAGTGCAAATCAATCCCAGAACAACAGCAAAGGACCTTGTGAAGATGCTGGAGGTAACAGGTACAAAAGTATATATATCCACAGTAAAACTAATCCTATGTCGATATAACCTGAAAGGCCGCTCAGCAAGGAAGAAGCCACTGCTCCAAAACCGCCATAAAAAAGCCAAAACTACGGTTTGCCACTGCATATGGGGACAAAGATCGTACTTTTTGGAGAAATGTCCTGTGGTCTGATGAAACAGAAATCTAACTGTTTGGCCATAATGACCATCGTTATGTTTGGAGGAAAGAGGGGGAGGCTTGCAAGCCGAAGAACACCATCCAAACCGTGAAGCACAGGAGTGGCAGCATCATGTTGTGGGGGTGCTTTGCTGCAGGAGGGACTGGTTCACTTCACAAAATAGATGGCATCATGAGGATGCAAAATTATGTGGATATATTGAAGCAACATCTCAAGACATCAGTCAGGAAGATAAAGCTTGGTCACAAATGGGTCTTCCAAATGGGCAATGACCCCAAGCATACTTCCAAAGTTGTGGAAAAATGGCTTAAGGACAACAAAGTCAAGGTATTGCAGTGGCCATCACAAAGCCCTGACCTCAATCCTATAGAAAATTTGTGTGCAGAACTGAAAAAGCGTGTGCGAGCAAGGAGGCCTACAAACCTGACTCAGTTACACCAGCTCTGTCAGGAGGAATGGGCCAAAATTCACCCAACTTATTGTTGGAAGCTTGTGGAAGGCTACCCAAAACGTTTGACCCAAGTTAAACAATTTAAAGGCAATGCTACCAAATACTAAATTGAGTGTATGTAAACTTCTGACCCACTGGGAATGAGATGAAAGAAATAAAAGCTTAAATAAATCATTCTCTCTACTATTATTCTGACATTTCACATTCTTAAAATAAAGTGGTGATCCTAACTGGCCTAAGACAGGGAATTTTTACTAGGATTAAATGTCAGGAATTGTGAAAACCTGAGTTTAAATGTACTTGGCTAAGGTGTATGTAAACTTCCGACTTCAATAGTATATATTTTTACCTCTATTTAACTAGTTAAGTCAGTTAAGAACAAATTCTTATTTACAATCACGGCCTACTTGTAAAGCCCCCCCCCCGGCCAAACCAGGGTCTATAGTGACGCCTCTAGCACTGCGATGCAGTGCCTTAGACCGTTGTGCCACTTCAATGCTGCAGAAATGTTTTGGTACCCTTCCCCAGATCTGTGCTTCGACATAATCCTGTCTTGGAGCTCTACACACAATTCCTTAGACCTCATGGCTTGGTTTTTGCTCTAACATGCACTGTCAAATCAAATCAAATTGTTTTTGTCACATGTTTCGAATACAACAGGTTCCGAATACAACCTTACCGTGAAATGCTTACTTACAAAGAAAGAGTTAAGAAAATATTTACTAAATAAACTAAAGTAAAAATAGTCAAATAAAAATAAATAACACAAAACTAACAGGGCTACATAAAGGGGGTACCAGTCCCGAGTCAATGTGTGGGGGTACAGGTTAGTCAAGTTATTTTGTACATGCAGGCAGGGGTAAAGTGACTATGCATAGATAATAAACAGCGAGTAGCAGCAGTGTAAAAACAAAGGGAGGGGGGTGTCTCAATGTAAATATTCCGGGTGGCCATTTGATTAATTGTTCAGCAGGCTTATGGCTTGTGGGTAGAAGCTGTTAACTTCCTATGGCTGTAGGGGCAGTATTGAGTAGCTTGGATGAAAGTTGCCCAGAGGTGCCCATCGTAAACTGCCTGCTTCTCAGTCCCAGTTGCTAATATATGCATATTATTATTCGTATTGGATAGAAAACACTCTGAAGTTTCTAAAACTGTTTGAATGATGTCTGTGAGTATAACAGAACTCATATGGCAGGCAAAAACCTGAGAAAAAATCCAAACAGTAAGTGGGAATTCTGAGGTTGGTCGATTTTCAACCAAGCCCCTATTGAATACACTGTGGGATATGGATGAGTTTGCACTTCCTACGGCTTCCACTAGATGTCAACAGTCTCTAGAACCTTGTCTGATGCCTCTACTGTGACGTGGGGCCGAAGGCGACAGGAATTAGTCAGGTCTATCATGACCTGACCATGCGCGTTCACATGAGAGGGAGCTCTGTTCCATCGCACATCTGAAGTCAATGTAATTCTCCGGTTGGAACGTTACTGAAGATTTATGTTAAAAACATTCTAAAGATTGATTCAACACATCGTTTGACATGTTTCTACTGACTGTTACGGAACTTTTTGACATTTTGTCTGCTTTTAGTGTACGCACTTCCTGACTTTGGATTTGTTTACCAAACACGCTAATAAAAATAGCTATTTGGACATAAATTATGGACATTACCGAACAAAACGAACATTTCTTGTGGAAGTGGGAGTCCTGGGAGTGCATTCCGACGAAGATCAGCAAAGGTAAGTGAAGATTTATAATGCTTTTTATGAGTTTTGTTGACTGCACAATTTGGCGGGTAACTGTATGGCTTCCTTTTGTGGCTGAACGCTGTTCTCAGATTATTGAATATTGTGGTTTTGCTGTAAAGCTTTTTGTAATCTGACACAGCGGTTGCATTAAGAACAAGTGTATCTTTAATTCTATGTAAAACATCTATCTTTCATCAAAGTTTATGATGAATATTTATGTTATTTGACATGGCTCTCTGCAATTTCTCCGGATATTTTGGAGGCATTTCTGAACATGGCGCCAATGTAAACTGAGTTTTTTGGATATAAATATGAACTTTATCGAACAAAACATATATGTATTGTGTAACATGAAGTCCTATGAGTGTCATCTGATGAAGATCATCAAAGGTTAGTGATTAATTTTATCTCTATTTCTGCTTTTTGTGAATCCTGTCTTTGGCTGGGAAAATGACTGTGTTTTTCTGTGATTTTGCGGTGACCTAACATAATCGTTTGTGGTGCTTTCGTGGTAAAGCCTATTTGAAATTGGACACTTTGGTGGGATTAACAACAAGATTACCTTTAAAATGCTATAAAATACATGTATGTTTGAGGAATTTTAATTATGAGATTTCTGTTTGAATTTGGCGCCCTGCACTTTCACTGGCTGTTGTCATATCATCCCGTTAACGGGATTGTAGCCATAAGAAGCTAGCCACTTTAAACTATGCCACTTTATGTTTACATACCCTACTTTACTCATCTCATATGTATATACTGTACTCTATACCATCTACTGTATCTTGCTTATGCCGTTCTGTACCATCACTCATTCATATATCTTTATGTACATATTCTTTATCCCTTTACACTTGTGTGTATAAGGTAGTAGTTGTGGAATTGTTAGGTTAGATTACTTGTTGGTTATTACTGCATTGTCGGAACTAGAAGCACAAGCATTTCGCTACACTCGCATTAACATCTGCTAACCATGTGTATGTGACAAATAAAATTTGATTTGATTTGATTTGCATTCGGAATGGATTCAGACACCTTCACTTTTTCCACATTTTGTTACGTTACTGCTTTATTCTAAAATGTATTAAATTAACTTTTTTGCTCACCAATTTACACACAATACCCCATGATGACAAAACAAAAACTGTTTTCAATATTTTTTCAAATTTATAAAAAATAAAAAACAGAAATACCTTATTTAGATAAGTATTCAGACCCTTTAATATGAGACTCAAAATTGATCATCCTTGAGCTGTTTCTACAACTTGATTGGAGTCCACCTGTGGTAAATTCAATTGATTGGACATGATTTGGAAAGGTCCCACAGTTGTCAGACTCCAGTCACCCAAGTCATAGACTGTTCTCTCTGCTACCGCACTGCAAGCAGTACTGGAGCGCCAAGTCTAGGAACAAAAGGCTCCCTAGTGATACATGTATTACATAAAGATGGCAAGATGGAGTAGATGATATAGAGTACAGTATATACATATACATATGAGATGAGTAATGTAGGGTATGTAAACATTATATTATGTGGCATTGTTTAAAGTGGCTAGTGGTACATTTTTACATAATTTCCATCAATTCCCATTATTAAAGTGGCTGGAGTTGAGTCAGTATGTTGGCAGCGGCCGCTAAATGTTAGTGGTGGCTGTTTAACAGTCTGATGGCCTTGAGATAGAAGCTGTTTTTCAGTCACTCGGTCCCTGCTTTATTTGAATGGTCAATATGTTTTTGTACGACTCCAGTTCTAAAGTCGCCCAGAGAATGCGGATTGTGTTTTCGACTCCTATGAGATGCAAAGGTACCATATACATTTGTTCTAAATCCGCACACTCACTCTCCTAAAGGTCCTGATCTAAACAATACAAATACTTTCCATTGTGTAACAGAGACTGTGTGACACTGTTTGGTCTGAGTGGGTTAGGAAAGTATATATCATCCACCACAGGCCTTTTTCTTGGGAGAGCGTTGTGGGCAAGTTCTTCCAAAACACACACTACTTCCTGTGTGTAGCATTAAGGAGACGTAGCAGCACTGGTTCTGGGAAAGTCTTGATGTGGAAATAGTTTGGACCAGAACACACTGAAATGAGAGTGAGAAAGGTCCAGCACAAAAGATGGACCTTTGAAGTTGTGCTTTAACCAGGACTTTGGTCATGTAGGACACAGTATTTCATCGAAATTGATGACTTTCTGTCACCGAACATAGTGGAAACAAAGGCATATGATGATCATGCTCTTGGTCTCAGTTGGTTAAATGATTCTGTATATACATCTGATCAAACTCTTTTTAATAAAGAATGGTAATATTTGATTTGTGTAGGTTTAAAAATCAGACCGTTTTTTTTACTAGTACTTTGTTAAGTATGACATTTGTGATAATATCCATAGTTGACGAAGGGATTGTGCATGTGTGTGTATATACACTGTGGCCAGTTTATTGGGTGCACCCATCTAGTACTGGGTTGGACCCCCCTTTGCCTCCAGAACAGCCTGAATTCTTCGGGACATGGAAAAGTTTGTCAATTTCTCAAGGGACCTAACATTCACCTGGTAAACATTCCCCACATCATTACGCCACCAGCCAGTACTGTTGACACCAGGTAGGATGGGACCATGCTTATTCCCCATTCTGACTCTGTCATCAGCATGACGCAGAAACCAGGATTTTCAAAACCAGGATTTGACGGACCAGACAATGTTTTTCCACTCCTCAATTGTCCAGTATTGGTGTTTGAGTGCCCACTGGAGCCGCTTCTTGTTTTTAGCTGACAGGAGGGGAACCCTGTGTGGTCGTCTGCTGCAATCCATGCATCCATGACAAGGACCGATGATTTGTATATTCTGAGATGCCATTCTGCAAACCACTGTTGTACTGCGCCGTTATTTGCCTGTTTGTGGCCCACCTGTTAGCTTGCACAATTCCTGCCATTCTCCTTCGACATCTCTCATCGAGCTGTTTTGCCCGCAGGACTGCCACTGACTGGATGTGTTTTTTGTCGCACCATTCTCTGTAAACCCTATACACAGTCGTGCGTGAAACCCAAGAGGGCAGACCTTTCTGAGGTACTGGAACCAACGCGCCTGGCCCCGACGATCATACCACACTCAAAGTCGCTTAGGTCCCTCGTTTTGCCCATTCTAACGTTTGATCGAACAGTAACTGAATGCCTCATGCATGTCTGCCTGTTTTATATAGCAGCCCACGTGACCCACTGTCTGTAAGAGCTAACCAATTAACGTGAACGGGGTGGTGAACCAAATCAAATTTTATTGGTCGCATACACATGGTTAGCGGATGTTATTGCGAGTGTAGTGAAATGCTTGTGCTTCTAGTTCCGTCAGTGCAGCAATATCTAACAATTCCACAACAACTACCTAATACACACATCTAAGTAAGGAATGGAATAAGAATATATAAATATATGGATGAGCAATGACAGAGGCATAGGCAAGATGTAATAGGTGGTATAAAATACAGTATATACATATGAGATGAGTAATGCAAGATATGTTAACATTATTAAAGTGCCATTATTAAAGTGACTAGTGATCCATTTATTGAAGTGGCCAATGATTTCAAGTCTGTATGTTGGCAGCAGCCTCTCTGTGTTAGTGATGGCTGTTTAACAGTCTGATGGCCTTGAGACGGAAGCTGTTTTTCAGTCTCTCTGTCCCAGCTTTGATGCACCTGTACTGACCTCGCCTTCTGGATGGTAGCGGGGTGAACAGGCAGTGGCTTGGGTGGTTGTTGTCCTTGATGATCTTTATGGCCTTCCTGTGACATCGGGTGGTGTAGGTGTCCTGGAGGGCAGGTAGTTTGCCCCCGGTGATGCGTTGTGCAGACCTCACTACCCTCTGGAGAGCCTTACGGTTGTGGGCGGAGCAGTTGCCGTACCAGGCGGTGATACAGCCCGACAGGATGCTCTCGATTGTGCATCTGTAGAAGTTTGTGAGTGCTTTTGGTGACAAGCCGAATTTCTTCAGCCTCCTGAGGTTGAAGAGGCGCTGCTGCGCCTTCTTCACAACGCTGTCTGTGTGGGTGGACCAATTCAGTTTGTCCGTGATGTGTACACCGAGGAACTTAAAACTTTCCACCTTCTCCACTACTGACCCTTCGATGTGGATAGGGGGGTGCTCCCTTTGCTGTTTCCTGAAGTCCACAATCATCTCCTTTGTTTTGTTGACGTTGAGTGTGAGGTTATTTTCCTGACACCACACTCCGAGGGCCCTCACCTCCTCCCTGTAGGCCGTCTCGTCGTTGTTGGTAATCAAGCCTACCACTGTAGTGTCATCCGCAAACTTGATGATTGAGTTGGAGGCGTGCATGGCCACGCAGTCGTGGGTGAACAGGGAGTACAGGAGAGGGCTCAGAACGCACCCTTGTGGGGCCCCAGTGTTGAGGATCAGCGGGGTGGAGATGTTGTTACCTACCCTCACCACCTGGGGGCGGCCCGTCAGGAAGTCCAGGACCCAGTTGCACAGGGCGGGGTCGAGACCCAGGGTCTCGAGCTTGATGACGAGTTTGGAGGGTACTATGGTGTTAAATGCTGAGCTGTAGTCGATGAACAGCATTCTCACATAAGTATTCCTCTTGTCCAGATGGGTTAGGGCAGTGTGCAGTGTGGTTGCGATTGCGTCGTCTGTGGACCTATTGGGTCGGTAAGCAAATTGGAGTGGGTCTAGGGTGTCCGGTAGGGTGGAGGTGATATGGTCCTTGACTAGTCTCTCAAAGCACTTCATGATGACGGAAGTGAGTGCTACGGGGCAGTAGTCGTTTAGCTCAGTTACCTTAGCTTTCTTGGGAACAGGAACAATGGTGGCCCTCTTGAAGCATGTGGGAACAGCAGACTGGGATAAGGATTGATTGAATATGTCCGTAAACACACCAGCCAGCTGGTCTGCGCATGCTCTGAGGACGCGGCTGGGAATGCCGTCTGGGCCTGCAGCCTTGCGAGGGTTAACACGTTTAAATGTTTTACTCACCTCGGCTGCAGTGAAGGAGAGCCCGCAGGTTTTGGTAGCGGGCCGTGTCAGTGGCACTGTATTGTCCTCAAAGCGAGCAAAAAAGTTATTAAACCTGTCTGGGAGCAAGACATCCTGGTCCGCGACGGGGCTGGTTTTCTTTTTGTAATCCGTGATTGACTGTAGACCCTGCCACATACCTCTTGTGTCTGAGCTGTTGAATTGCGACTCTATTTTGTCTCTGTACTGGGACTTAGCTTGTTTGATTGCCTTGCGGAGAGAATAGCTACACTGTTTGTATTCGGTCATGTTTCCGGTCACCTTGCCCTGGTTAAAAGCAGTGGTTCGCGCTTTCAGTTTCACGCGAATGCTGCCGTCAATCCGCGGTTTCTGGTTTGGGAATGTTTTAATCGTTGCTGTGGGTACGACATCGTCAATGCACTTTCTAATGAACTCGCTCACCGAATCAGCATATTCGTCAATGTTGTTGTTGGACGCAATGCGGAACATATTCCAATCCGCGTGATCGAAGCAGTCTTGAAGCGTGGAATCAGATTGGTCGGACCAGCGTTGAACAGACCTGAGCGAGGGAGCTTGTTGTTTTAGTTTCTGTTTGTAGGCTGGAAGCAACAAAATGGAGTCGTTGTCAGCTTTTCCGAAAGGAGGGCGGGGGAGGGCCTTATATGCGTCGCGGAAGTTAGTATAACAATGATACAAGGTTTTACCAGCCCTGGTAGCACAATCGATATGCTGATAGAATTTAGGGAGTTTTGTTTTCAGATTAGCCTTGTTAAAATCCCCAGCTACGATGAATGCAGCCTCAGGGTGTGTGGTTTCCAGTTTACAAAGAGTCAGATAAAGTTCGTTCAGGGCCATCGATGTGTCTGCTTGGGGGGGAATATATACGGCTGTGATTATAATCGAGAGAATTCCCTTGGTAGATAATGCGGTCGACATTTGATTGTGAGGAGTTCTAGATCAGGTGAACAGAATGACTTGAGTTCCTGTATGTTGTTATGATCACACCACGTCTCGTTAATCATAAGGCATATACCCCCGCCCCTCTTCTTACCAGAAAGATGTATGTTTCTGTCGGCGCGATGCGTGAAGAAACCAGCTGGCTGCACCGACTCGGTTAGCGTCTCTTGAGTTAGCCATGTTTCCGTGAAGCAGAGAACGTTACAATCTCTGATGTCTCTCTGGAATGTTACCCGTGCTCGGATTTCATCAACCTTATTGTCAAGAGACTGGACATTGGCGAGTAGTATGCTAGGGAGTGGAGCGCGATGTGCCCGTCTCCGAAGCCTGACCAGGAGACCGCTACGTTTGCCCCTTTTACGGCGTCGCATAGGGTCGCCGGCTGGGATCAGATCCATTGTATTGGGTGGAAGGCAAAACACTGGATCCGTTTCGGGAAAGTCATATTCCTGGTTGGAACGATGGTGAGTTGACGTTGCTCTTATATTCAGTAGTTCCTCCCGAATGTATGTAATGAAACCTAAGATTACCTGGGGTACCAATGTAAGGAATAACACATAAAAAAACAAAATACTGCATATTTTCCAAGGAACGCGAAGCGAGGCGGCCATCTTGGTCGGCGCCGGAAGTTGAATGCACCGTACATATCTACCACAAATACCTCGTACCCCTGCACACTGATCTAATACTGGTACTCCTTGTATATAGTTCCATTCTTGTATATTTTATTCGTTGTGTTACTATAATTTTTCAACTCTGGATTGTTAGGAAGGGCTCGTAAGCATTTCACGTTAAAGTCTACACCTGTTGTATTTGCTGCATGTGACAAATATAATTCGATTTTGGATTTAAGCAGCAAAAAAAGTAACGGTTAAGGCTTTGTATTTGGGACATGTGACAAATTAAATGTTATTTGATTTTCTTTCGACACCAGATCCCTGATATCTGGAATTATTACTGTTTTTCGCCCGACTCTTTTCCAACACATATTCTCAGCTATTGCTCCACATCTGTCCTGTATTACTGTGAAATTACATTTTAAATTCTGTGTTTGTGTGTGTTTGTATCTGTGTTTGTGCTTACTGTTGGGTGTCTGTGGTGTTCGAGGAATGTCTATCTCTCGTGCGTGTCCGCTGCCGGTCATGATCATAGGCTCCTCCACCACATTGATACTGTTGCACTGCATCAGCTCCTGGAGGAGGTTGAAAATCTCCTCCGCACGAGAACATTTAAACGCAAAGATCCCTGCATGACCACAGAGAAAACAAACATAAAGTTGAAGTCAGAAGTTTACATACACCTTAGCCAAATACATTTAAACTCAGGTTTTCACAATTCCTGACATTTAATCCTAATAAAAATTCCCTGTCTTAGGTCAGTTAGGATCACCACTTAATTTTAAGAATGTGAAATGTCAGAATAATAGTAGAGAGAATGATTTATTTCAGCTTTTATTTCTTTCATCACATTCCCAGTGGGTCAGAAGTTTACATACACTCAATTAGTATTTGGTAGCATTGCCTTTAAATTGTTTAACTTGGGTCAAACATTTCAGGTAGTCTTCCACAAGCTTCCCACAATAAGTTGGGTGAATTTTGGCCCATTCCTCCTGACAGAGCTGGTGTAACTGAGTCAGGTTTATGGGCCTCCTTGCTCGCACACGCTTTTTCAGTTCTGCCCACAAATTTTCTATAGGATTGAGGTCAGGGCTTTGTGATGGCCACTGCAATACCTTGACTTTGTTGTCCTTAAGCCATTTTGCCACAACTTTGGAAGAATGCTTGGGGTCATTGTCCATTTGGAAGACCCATTTGCGACC
This sequence comes from Salvelinus namaycush, assembly GCF_016432855.1. NCBI lineage: Eukaryota > Metazoa > Chordata > Actinopteri > Salmoniformes > Salmonidae > Salvelinus > Salvelinus namaycush. The sequence goes on from NC_052326.1 coordinate 36,708,176, forward strand.
AAGCTTTAACTTCCTGACTGATGTCTTGAGATGTTGCTTCACATATCCACATAATTTTCCATCCTCATGATGCCATCTATTATGTGAAGTACACCAGTCCCGCCTGCAGCAAAGCGCCACCACAACATGATACTGCCACCCCCGTTCTTCACGGTTTCGATGGTGTTCTTCGGCTTGCAAGCCTCCCCCTTTTTCCTCCAAACAAAATGATGGTCATTATGGCCAAACAGTTAGATTTTTGTTTCATCAGACCAGATGACATTTCTCCAAAAAAGTACGATCTTTGTCCCCATGTGCAGTTGCAAACCGTAGTCTGGCTTTTTTATGGCGGTTTTGGAGCAGTGGCTTCTTCCTTGCTGAGCGGCCTTTCAGGTTATGTCGACACAGGACTCGTTTTACTGTGGATATATATACTTTTGTACCTGTTTCCTCCAGCATCTTCACAAGGTCCTTTGCTGTTGTTCTGGGATTGATTTGCACTTTTCGCACCAAAGTACGTTAATTTCTAGGAGACAGAACGCGTCTCCTTCCTGAGCGGTATGACGGCTGCGTGGACCCGTGGTGCTTATACTTGCGTACTATTGTTTGTACAGATGAACGTGGTACCTTCAGGCGTTTGGAAATTGCTCCCTAGGATGAACCAGACTTGTGGAGGTCTACAATTTTTTTCTGAGGTCTTGGCTGATTTCTTTTGATTTTCCCATGATGTCAAGCAAAGAGGCACTGAGTTTGAAGGTAGGCCTTGAAATACATCCACAGGTACACCTCCAATTGACTCAAATGATGACAATTAGCCTATCAGAAGCTTCTAAAGCCATGACAGAATTTTCCAAGCTGTTTAAATGCACAGTCAACTTAGTGTATGTAAACTTCTGACCCACTGGAATTGTCATACAGTGAATTATAAGTGAAATAATCTGTCCGTAAACAATTGTTGGAAAAATTACTTGTGTCATGCACAAATTAGATATCCTAACCGTCTTGCCAAAACTATAGTTTGTTAACAAGGAATTTGTGGAGTGGTTGAAAAACGAGTTTTAATGACTCCAACCTAAGTGTATGTAAACTTCCGACTTCAACTGTACATACAGTGGGGAGAACAAGTATTTGATACACTGCCGATTTTGCAGGTTTTCCTACTTACAAAGCATGTAGAGGTCTGTAATTTTTATCATAGGTACACTTCAACTGTGAGAGACGGAATCTAAAACAAAAATCCAGAAAATCACATTGTATGATTTTTAAGTAATTAATCAGCATTTTATTGCATGACATAAGTATTTGATACATCATAAAAGCAGAACTTAATATTTGGTACAGAAACCTTTGTTTGCAATTACAGAGATCATACGTTTCCTGTAGTTCTTGACCAGGTTTGCACAAACTGCAGGAGGGATTTAGGCCCACTCCTCCATACAGACCTTCTCCAGATCCTTCAGGTTTCGGGGCTGTCGCTGGGCAATACGGACTTTCAGCTCCCTCCAAAGATTTTCTATTGGATTCAGGTCTGGAGACTGGCTAGGCCCCTCCAGGACCTTGAGATGCTTCTTACGGAGCCACTCCTTAGTTGCCCTGGCTGTGTGTTTCGGGTCATTGTCATGCTGGAAGACCCAGCCACGACCCATCTTCAATGCTCTTACTGAGGGAAGGAGGTTGTTGGCCAAGATCTCGCGATACATGGCCCCATCCATCCTCCCCTCAATACGGTGCAGAAGTCCTGTCCCCTTTGCAGAAAAGCATCCCCAAAGAATGATGTTTCCACCTCCATGCTTCATGGTTGGGATGGTGTTCTTGGGGTTGTACTCATCCTTCTTCTTCCTCCAAACACGGCGAGTGGAGTTTAGACCAAAAAGCTTTATTTTTGTCTCATCAGACCACATGACCTTCTCCCATTCCTCCTCTGGATCATCCAGATGGTCATTGGCAAACTTCAGACGGGCCTGGACATGCGCTGGCTTGAGCAGGGGGACCTTGCGTGCGCTGCAGGATTTTAATCCATGACGGCGTAGTGTGTTACTAATGGTTTTCTTTGAGACTGTGCTCCCAGCTCTCTTCAGGTCATTGACCAGGTCCTGCCATGTAGTTCTGGGCTGATCCCTCACCTTCCTTATGATCATTGATGCCCCACGAGGTGAGATCTTGCATGGAGCCCCAGACCGAGGGTGATTGACCGTCATCTTGAACTTCTTCCATTTTCTAATAATTGCGCCAACAGTTGTTGCCTTCTCACCAAGTTGCTTGCCTATTGTCCTGTAGCCCATCCCAGCCTTGTGCAGGTCTACAATTTTATCCCTGATGTCCTTACACAGCTTTCTGGTCTTGGCCATTGTGGAGAGGTTGGAGTCTGTTTGATTGAGTGTGTGGACAGGTGTCTTTTATACAGGTAACGAGTTCAAACAGGTGCAGTTAATACAGGTAATGAGTGGAGAACAGGAGGGCTTCTTAAAGAAAAACTAACAGGTCTGTGAGAGCCGGAAGTTTTACTGGTTGGTAGGTGATCAAATACTTATGTCATGCAATAAAATGCTAAATAATTACTTAAAAATCATACAATGTGATTTTCTGGATTTTTGTTTTAGATTCCGTCTCTCACAGTTGAAGTGTACCTATGATAAAAAATGACAGACCTCTACATGCTTTGTAAGTAGGAAAACATGCAAAATCGGCAGTGTATCAAATACTTGTTCTCCCCACTGTATATATAAGTTATCTTAAACTAATCTAAAACTGTTGTTGTTTGAAAGCAAAGATTCCTGACCAAAAATAAATGATCCCATTCCAATTGTGGTTCATTTTCATACAAAAGTAGAACAGAAACGTTGCCCTTATTCAGCACTGTATGTACACACATCTCATAGGGCAACATTTTGTAATACCTATGTACTAATAACTAGGCCAGTTGGTTCAGACTCACCCTGTCCAGTCTGACAGCGCCGGCCACTCTCGAATGAGAAGAGGTTGGAGTCGTAGCCATAGCGCCGCAGACATAGGTAGGGCCACCGGATGGCGTCCCTCTTGCGTGTGTGCAGGATGAGCTCGGTCTGGGTGAGCTCCATGGTCCCAGAACCCAACTCATTCCCCTCATCATCCACATTGGTCACCTGCCATGGGAAAATACCAATAAGTAAGGTACCCGTTTGTGGTCCCACTTTAAACAAGTTACAATTTATAAAGGATTTATATAGCATACATATAGTCTCCATAAGCACGACATAGATCAGTGGTCACCAACCGGTCGATCTTCAAGGCATTCCTAGTCGATCACCAAACATTTCTGTAGAAAAGCCAACGAGAATGCATAAAGGTTTGCTCTCCTTTTTTTGGTGTTGCACTGTTGGCGGTACAGTGTCTTGCAAAAGTCACCCTTGGCATTTTTCCTATTTTGTTGCATTACAACCTGTAATTTAAATTGATTTCTATTTCATGTAATGGACATACACAAAATAGTCCAAATTGATGAAGTGAAATGGGGAAGAAAAATTGAAAAAAATTCTACAAACTAAAGAACTGAAAAGTGGTGCATGCATACAGTGGGGCAAAAAAGTATTTAGTCAGCCACCAATTGTGCAAGTTCTCCCACTTAAAAAGATGAGAGAGGCCTGTAATTTTCATCATAGGTACACTTCAACTATGACAGACAAAATGAGAAAAAAAAATCCAGAAAATCACATTGTAGGATTTTTAATGAATTTATTTGCAAATTATGGTGGAAAATAAGTATTTGGTCACCTACAAACAAGCAAGATTTCTGGCTCTCACAGACCTGTAACTTCTTCTTTAAGAGGCTCCTCTGTCCTCCACTCATTACCTGTATTAATGGCACCTGTTTGAACTTGTTATCAGTATAAAAGACACCTGTCCACAACCTCAAACAGTCACACTCCAAACTCCACTATGGCCAAGACCAAAGAGCTGTCAAAGGACACCAGAAACAAAAGTGTAGACCTGCACCAGGCTGGGAAGACTGAATCTGCAATAGGTAAGCAGCTTGGTTTGAAGAAATCAACTGTGGGAGCAATTATTAGGAAATGGAAGACATACAAGACCACTGATAATCTTCCTCGATCTGGGGCTCCACGCAAGATCTCACCCCGTGGGGTCAAAATGATCACAAGAACGGTGAGCAAAAATCCCAGAACCACACGTGCGGACCTAGTGAATGACCTGCAGAGAGCTGGGACCAAAGTAACAAAGCCTACCATCAGTAACACACTACGCCGCCAGGGACTCAAATCCTGCAGTGCTAGACGTGTCCCCCTGCTTAAGCCAGTACATGTCCAGGCCCGTCTGAAGTTTGCTAGAGAGCATTTGGATGATCCAGAAGAAGATTGGGAGAATGTCATATGGTCAGATGAAACCAAAATAGAACTTTTTGGTAAAAACTCAACTCGTCGTGTTTGGAGGACAAAGAATGCTGAGTTGCATCCAAAGAACACCATACCTACTGTGAAGCATGGGGGTGGAAACATCATGCTTTGGGGCTGTTTTTCTGCAAAGGGACCAGAACGACTGATCCGTGTAAAGGAAAGAATGAATGGGGCCATGTATCGTGAGATTTTGAGTGAAAACCTCCTTCCATCAGCAAGGGCATTGAAGATGAAACGTGGCTGGGTCTTTCAGCATGACAATGATCCCAAACACACCGCCCGGGCAACGAAGGAGTGGCTTCGTAAGAAGCATTTCAAGGTCCTGGAGTGGCCTAGCCAGTCTCCAGATCTCAACCCCATAGAAAAACTTTGGAGGGAGTTGAAAGTCCGTGTTTCCCAGCAACAGCCCCAAAACATCACTGCTCTAGAGGAGATCTGCATGGAGGAATGGGCCAAAATACCAGCAACAGTGTGTGAAAACCTTGTGAAGACTTACAGAAAACATTTGACCTCTGTCATTGCCAACAAAGGGTATATAACAAAGTATTGAGATAAACGTTTGTTATTGACCAAATACTTATTTTCCACCATAATTTGCAAATAAATTCATTAAAAATCCTACAATGTGATTTTCTGGATTTTTTTTCTCATTTTGTCTGTCATAGTTGAAGTGTACCTATGATGAAAAGTACAGGCCTCTCTCATCTTTTTAAGTGGGAGAACTTGCACAATTGGTGGCTGACTAAATACTTTTTTGCCCCACTGTATATATTCACCCCCTTTGCAATGAAGCCCCTAAATAAGATCTGGTGCAACCAATTACCTTCAGAAGTCACATAGTTAGTTAAATAAAGTCCAACTGTGTGCAATCTAAGTGTCACATGATCTGTCAAATTATCTCAGTATATATACACACCTGTTCTGAAAAGTCCCAGAGTCTGCAACACCACTAAGCAAGGGGCACCACCAAGCAAGCGGCACCATGAAGACCAAGGAGCTCTCCAAACAGGTCAGGGACAAAGTTGTGGAGAAAAAATCCAGAAAACACACTACGCCGCCAGGGACTCAAATCCTGCAGTGCTCGATCAGGGTTGGGTTATAAAAAAATATCAGAAACTTTGAATATCCCACGGAGCACCATTAAATCCATTATTAAAAAATGGAAAGAATATGGCACCACAATAAACCTGCCAAGACAGGGCTGCCCACCAAAACTCACGGACCAGGCAAGGATGGCATACATCAGAGAGGCAACAAAGAGACCAAAGATAACCCTGAAAGAGCTGCAAAGCTCCACAGCGGAGATTGCAGTATCTGTCCATAGGACCACTTTAAGCCGTAAACTCCACAGAGCTGGGCTTTACGGAAGAGTGGCTTGAGAAAAAGCCATTGCTTAAAGAACAAAATAAGCAAACACGTTTGGTGTTCGCCAAAAGGTATGTGGGAGACTCCCCAAACATATGGAAGAAGCTACTCTGGTCAGATGAGACTAAAATTGAGCTTTTTGGCCATCAAGGAAAACGCTATGTCTGGCGCAAACCCAACACCTCTCATCACCCCGAGAGCACCATCCCCACAGTGAAGCATGGTGGTGGCAGCATCATGCTGTGGGGATGTTTTTCATTGGCAGGGACTGGGAAACTGGTCAGAATTGAAGGACTGATGGATGGCACTAAATACAGGGAAATTCTTTGGGAAACCTGTTTCAGTCTCCCAGAGATTTGAGACTGGGACGGAGGTTCACCTTCCAGAAGGACAATGACCCTAAGCATCCTGCTAAAGCAACACGCAAGTGGATTAAGGGGAAACATTTAAATGTCTTTGAATGGCCTAGTCAAAGCCCAGACCTCAATCCAATTGAGAATCTGTGGTATGACTTAAAGATTGCTGTACACCTATGGAACCCATCCAACTTGAAGGAGCTGGAACAATTTTGCCTTGAAGAATGGGCATCAATCCCAGTGGCTAGATGTGCCAAGCTTATAGAGACATACCCCAAGAGACTTGCAGCTGTAATAGTGGTGAATAGTTATGCACGCTCAAGTTTTGTTTTTTTGTCTAATTTCTTGTTTGTTTCACAATAAAAAATATTTTGTATCTTCAAAGTGGTAGGCATGTTGTGTAAATCAAATGATACAAACCCCCCAAAAATCTATACATTTAAATTCCAGTTGTAAGGCAACAAAATAGGAAAAATGCCAAGGGGGTGAATACTTTCGCAAGCCCCTGTAGGTGCGCTTGATTCAGAAGCCCTGCGCACCAGGAAGGCAAAGTGTTCCCCTTTTGAACCAATTCATTTGTGTGAAAAGACAGCAAAGTTTGGTAATAGCCTACGTGACATTTCATTACTTTTAAAACTATGACCAGAGAGAGACTGTCAAAGAATACAGCAAAGAGCTACTGTTTTAATGAGTGAGTTCATGTCTAAGTTTTTATTCAGCACTGTCAACACTGTTTTTATTCAACACTATAACAAAACATAAAACGCAGTTCTCTCTACTTCCACTTGCACTGCAATAAATGATAAGCCAAGTCTATCGATAGCCTTGTGTTTTTATTATTATTAGCAGTCATTGCTTCTATTTTAATATGAAGGAATATTTCACTTTCTCTGGTCATAGGAATAACATGAATTTGTGCCTGAGGCAGATGCGGTGCGACTCGAGTTTTGCCATCAGGTGGAAGATGGTGTCCGCTCTCTCTGGTCAGTATCACCGGAGGAATTACTTTTTTATTTTTTATTTAACTAGGCAATTCAGTTAAGAACAAATTCTTATTTACAATGACGGCCCACCAGGGAACAGTGGCCGTCATTGTAAATAAGAATTTGTTCATAACTGACTTGCCTAGTTAAATAAAATTTAAAAAATGTCATTCCTCCGGAAGGGGCAGCACAACAGATTTTTACCTTTTCAGCTCGGGGATTCAATCCAGCAACCTTTCGGTTACTGGCCCAACGCTCTAGCCACTAGGCTACCTGCCGCCACAGGAAAGGAAGGAAAGAGCATGGACAGTGAAAGGCAGACCCTCTGCTGCTCTCTCCCTCCCTTCTTCCGCTGAGGCTAAAGCCGTGTTCAAAATAACTGGGAACTCGGAAATCTCTGACTTCCGACTTCAGTGCATTCAAGACAACTGGGAACTTGGGAAAAAACGAGATCCGACTGTGAAAAAAAGTTTTGAACAGTCATCCAACTGCGAATTAAAAGTCGGAAACTGGCATCTTTCTAGAGCTCCAACTTTCCGACTTGAAGATCACTGACGTCATGATTTGACCTCATTTTTCACCCCAGAGTTCCCAGTTGTCTTGAAAGCACCATGTCCATCAGATGCAGGTACCATCAGTCCAGTCAAATAAAAAAGCTAACTTTTTGCAAATTATTTCAATTTATGGTCAGCTGTGCCTCGCAAGTGCTACACCAACTGATCTATTTTGTTATAAAGCTCAAGTTTTCAAATGTAATATGGTCTGAGAAAAACAATATTGGCAGGGCAGACATATACAGTATATAGTGAATATGCTGTGATAATGTATGCGGCCTAGTGCACAAACGTCATTCCTACAGAACTGTTTTTATTAGGTTAATGTTACATTTTTTAAGTAATCTTTTTTTATTTTTTTTATCTGAGCGTTAGATCTCGGCTTGCTTTTTGACTGCGAAAGTGATCTCGACTCAGAAAAGGTTGGTGACCACTGACATAGATGCAGAGCATAAATCTGTGTCTAAATTAAGACAGATTATTGTATTTGGAAGTACATAATGCAGTCACTATATGTAAACAAAAGGTAAACAGGGCATAGTACAGTACATTTCACTGCACCTATCCAGTATTTGACAAGATATATATATATATATATATATATATATTTTTTTTTTTACAGATATTAGGCATCAATAGATAGCTGGATAGCTGACTATCCACTGTTATAACCGAGCCATAATAGCCAGGTGTATAGGACAAAAGCACAACAGCAAAGAAAAGCTCATCATAACATAAAACACCATAGACTAGGTATCTGATCAAATCAAATACACCACACACTAGGGCAGCCAATATATGAGGGTTTAGAAAGGAACCTTGAATTTAGTGAGATGGTTGTCTTGGATGGGGTCTCTGTATAGACAGCTCCAACAGCGCCCCATAGCTCAGCAGGACAGCTGAAACCTACAGTACAGAGAAAAAGATAAGATAGATATTATCCCATGAACACACACACACACTGTAGGGGAGTGGGACCAAAGACCTATGAACGATTTCATTAGAACATTTTGATACAAGGAAAATCAAATCAAAGTTTATTTGTCACATGCGCCGTAGACCTTACAGTGAAATGCTTACTTACAGGCTCTAACCAATAGTGCAAAAAAGGTATTAGGTGAAAAATAGGTAAGTAAAGAAATAAAAAACACAGTGAAAAATAACAGTAGCGAGGCTATATACAGTAGCGAGGCTATAAAAGTAGCGAGGCTACATACAGACACCGGTTAGTCAAGCTGATTTGAGGTAGTATGTACAGTGGGGCAAAAAAGTATTTAGTCAGCCACCAATTGTGCAAGTTCTCCCACTTAAAAAGATGAGAGAGGCCTGTAATTTTCATCATAGGTACACTTCAACTATGACAGACAAAATGAGAAAAAAAAATCCAGAAAATCACATTGTAGGATTTTTAATGAATTTATTTGCAAATTATGGTGGAAAATAAGTATTTGGTCAATAACAAACGTTTATCTCAATACTTTGTTATATACCCTTTGTTGGCAATGACAGAGGTCAAACGTTTTCTGTAAGTCTTCACAAGGTTTTCACACACTGTTGCTGGTATTTTGGCCCATTCCTCCATGCAGATCTCCTCTAGAGCAGTGATGTTTTGGGGCTGTTGCTGGGAAACACGGACTTTCAACTCCCTCCAAAGTTTTTCTATGGGGTTGAGATCTGGAGACTGGCTAGGCCACTCCAGGACCTTGAAATGCTTCTTACGAAGCCACTCCTTCGTTGCCCGGGCGGTGTGTTTGGGATCATTGTCATGCTGAAAGACCCAGCCACGTTTCATCTTCAATGCCCTTGCTGATGGAAGGAGGTTTTCACTCAAAATCTCACGATACATGGCCCCATTCATTCTTTCCTTTACACGGATCAGTCGTTCTGGTCCCTTTGCAGAAAAACAGCCCCAAAGCATGATGTTTCCACCCCCATGCTTCACAGTAGGTATGGTGTTCTTTGGATGCAACTCAGCATTCTTTGTCCTCCAAACACGACGAGTTGAGTTTTTACCAAAAAGTTCTATTTTGGTTTCATCTGACCATATGACATTCTCCCAATCTTCTTCTGGATCATCCAAATGCTCTCTAGCAAACTTCAGACGGGCCTGGACATGTACTGGCTTAAGCAGGGGGACACGTCTGGCACTGCAGGATTTGAGTCCCTGGCGGCGTAGTGTGTTACTGATGGTAGGCTTTGTTACTTTGGTCCCAGCTCTCTGCAGGTCATTCACTAGGTCCCCACGTGTGGTTCTGGGATTTTTGCTCACCGTTCTTGTGATCATTTTGACCCCACAGGGTGAGATCTTGCGTGGAGCCCCAGATCGAGGGAGATTATCAGTGGTCTTGTATGTCTTCCATTTCCTAATAATTATTCCCACAGTTGATTTCTTCAAACCAAGCTGCTTACCTATTGCAGATTCAGTCTTCCCAGCCTGGTGCAGGTCTACAATTTTATTTCTGGTGTCCTTTGACAGCTCTTTGGTCTTGGCCATAGTGGAGTTTGGAGTGTGACTGTTTGAGGTTGTGGAGAGGTGTCTTTTATACTGATAACAAGTTCAAACAGGTGCCATTAATACAGGTAATGAGTGGAGGACAGAGGAGCCTCTTAAAGAAGAAGTTACAGGTCTGTGAGAGCCAGAAATCTTGCTTGTGTAGGTGACCAAATACTTATTTTCCACCATAATTTGCAAATAAATTCATTAAAAATCCTACAATGTGATTTTCTGGATTTTTTTTCTCATTTTGTCTGTCATAGTTGAAGTGTACCTATGATGAAAATTACAGGCCTCTCTCATCTTTTTAAGTGGGAGAACTTGCACAATTGGTGGCTGACTAAATACTTTTTTGCCCCACTGTACATGTAGATATGGTTAAAGTGACTATGCATATATGATGAACAGAGAGTAGCAGATCAGCACTCCTGTAGGAGATCCAGCACTAGCAGATCCAGCACACTAGATCAGCACTCCTACTTTATAAATACGGACCCAGGTTGACATTTTATTGTTTTTACCTCCAGTGTTTTTTTGTTGAGTAAAACAACTAAATTATCAACCAAACTGAGTATGAAGTAGACTAGGCCTAACTCATCACTCGTATAACAGGGATAAATGAAAACAAAAAAAATCCAAGATACAACCTTAGAAGTGTGGGTGATGAATCCAAGGTGTTTAGTGTAGTCTGGTGCCACCCTTGGGCCCAGACATAAATAACAGCATGTCAGCTGGCCCAGATATGAGTATTTCCACTACTATGATACATTATTTATTTGAATTGATGGTCAACATGCATTTGTGTTGCATTTGCTGCATTACCATGTGTATTAGGCCTACTATGTTATAATTTCAATAACGGACTACTGAGACAAACAGACTAACATGTTTGTGTGCAATCCCCCTAATCAAACTGCACTGTCAATAGACACACCAGCTGTCAGTATGTCTTACATGCCCATAATAAGAGACAAATAGCCTATAATAATGCTTTGATCATTCATACACGGGATTTTTGTTAGGGTTAGCCTACACAAAATGAATACACAATATTACTACTGTAATCCTTTGTGGTGTTTCTAATCTCATATAGCTAAGTAGCCTATATCACCATACTGACTATGTGATCCCGATGTGATATCCTGAGTTATTAAACGGGATGAAAATGTAATTATTTTTCAAAAGAGATACTATAGCTAGCGATAGGTCCCTTATTACGGATTTCCTTTCGCCAGCTAAACACTAAGACAACGCAACACATGGGGAACTGTAAAAAATAAAATAAAAAACAATGAATCGACGTCGCCATACAAACGCACAATGACAGCGAAAGCGTTTATAAATGTGCAGCGCAGCAGCCGAGCAGGTATAACTGTAGAGGAACACAGACAGCTGTTTTGTATGAAACACTGCACACCGACATTGTTTAGCCTATCTGTGAAAATGGGAGGGGACACATGGGAGAAAGCCATATCGCAGATATAACAGGTTTACTAAAGGAAACATACAGCAGCGGTTGCTACTCACATGTTTGGCAAGGATTGTTATGCGAGACGAGAATGATCAAGACTGCAAATTGTTGTCAACGGTGATTGCGAGAGGAGCTGGTCATATACGCGTCGGTTTATGATGCTAGTATTGTATATGACACTTGTTAAATAAGAAAGGAAAATAAATTATCTGAAAATAAAGCAATAAACTGTTGTTTTTATTTTATTTACGCCCCCCCTGCTGCAGCACGGGCCTCTCTTTGACATTTCCCGACCACGGGGTTGAGAGTTCACAATCAGACAACGAGGTTTTGTGGAGCGACAAGAAGGTATAGAAAGCTGGAGGACTGAATGTGACGCTAAGGTGTGACTATGGTTTGCTATAGGACGATGTGGTAGATGCGGGGCCCGTCCTGGCGGGTCTGCCGCCCGAGGTGAGACCAAAAATGTGCAGCCCCTACAAGAATAGTCACAGTAAGCAAATTCACGTTTAAAAGACGTTAAAATACGGATTTTATCCAGACGTTGAAGTTAGTTTCAATTTAGGTTCTGAATGAAAGGTGAAAATACGTATTTTCAAGACTTTGAAATCAGGTTCATTTTCAGTTCTGAATGAGAGTTGAAATACGTAATTTATAGACATCTATGTTTGGGCCAAATCAAGGCTGGTTCAGACCGGATAAAATCTGAACAAAACATAGACATCTATGATTGGTTCAGATTTGGACCGGACTGGACCAAAAACCAACGTCCATGGACGTGGAAGTCAAGGCCGGAGTTATAGCCTAAAGCAGGGATGGGCAACTCCAATACACAGGTCCGGAAAAGTGTCACACTTTTTCCCCATCCCAAGTCAACACAATGAATTAAGCTAATTCTAAACTGAAGATTATGATTAGTTGATTATTGGAGTCACATGTGTTAGCTGGAGCTGGGGTAAAAGTGTCACACCATCCAGGCCCCAGAGAACTGGAGTTGCCCATCCCTGGCCTACAGTGTTGCCTGACATTTTATTTTAGGAATGCCGAATCTACACTACCGGTCAAAAGTTTTAGAACACCTACACATTCAAGGGTTTTTCTTTATTTTTATACATTTCTACATTGTAGAATAATAGTGAAGACATCAAAACTATGAAATAACACATCATGTAGTAATCGTGTACCATGTAGTAATCATGTAGTAATCAAAAATAAGAATTTGTTCTTAACTGACTTGCCTAGTTAAATAAAGGTACAAATATATATATATATATATATATATATATATATATATAAATGTGTTAAACAAATCTAAATATATTGTATATTTGAGATTCTAGAAATAGCCACCCTTTGCCTTGATGACAGTTTTGCACACCCTTGGCATTCTCTCCTCCAGCTTCACATGGAATGCTTTTCCAACAGTCTTGAAGGAGTTCCCACATATGCTGAGCACTTGTTGGCTACTTTTCCTTCACTCTGCGGTCCGACTCATCCCATCCTATCTCAATTTGGTTGAGGTCGGGGGATTGCGGAGGAAAGGTCATCTGATGCAGAACTCCATCACTCTCCTTCTTGGTAAAATAGCCCTTACACAGCCTGGAGGTGTGTTGGTCATTGTCCTGTTGAAAAATAAATTATAGTCCCATTTAGAGCAAAACCAGATGAGATGGCTTATCGCTGCAGAATGCTGTGGTATCCATGCTGGTTAAGTGTGCCTTGAATTCTAAATAAATCACAGACAGTGTCACCAGCAAAGCACCCCCACACCCTAACACCTCCTCCTCCTTACTTTACGGTGGGAAATACATATGCAGAGATCATCCGTTCACCCACACCACGTCTCACAAAGACACAGCGGTTGGAACCAAAAATCTCCAATTTGGACTCCAGACCAAGGGACACATTTCCACCGGTCTAATTTGTTTCTTGGCCCAAGCAAGTCTCTTCTTCTTAATGGTGTCCTTTAGTAGTGGTTTCTTTGCAACAATTTGACCATGAAGAACTGATTCACACAGTCTCCTCTGAACAGTTGATGTTGAGATGTGTGTGTTACTTGAACTCTGTGAAGCATTTATTTGGGCTGACATTTCTGAAGCTGGTAATTCTAATGAACTTATCCTCTGCAGCAGAGGTAACTATGGGTCTTCCATTCCTGTGGCGGTCGTCATGAGAGCCAGTTTCATCATAGCGCTTGATGGTTTTTGGGACTGCACATTTTCTGTACTGACTGACCTTCATGTCTTAAAGAAATGATGCACTGGCTTTATTAGTCCTGATTCCTGTGACTAATCAATTTAAGGGTATGGGTATGATAGGCATTTTAGAAAAAAAACTACTAAAACACCTGGCCCAAGTCATAGGTCTACATTAACAAGTTTCCAGGAAAGTTTGTAGTTTATAAATTATACATACAGGCCTATAGGCTACAAGCAATTATTTCATATTGTTAATTTATAATACCATTGTAACGATCGTTGTTGGAAGGATGGTCGGACCAAGATGCAGCGTGGGGTAGGTTAATCATTTTTATTTATGATAACCGGCACAAAACAAGAAAGAGTAACAAACGAAACGTACAGCTTTGTAGGGCTAGAAAGCAACAATACAAAATCAAGATCCCACACACAACAGGTGGAAAAAGGCTGCCTAAATATGATCCCCAATCAGAGACATACCAGGCCAACGTAGAAATACCCACCCTAGTCAAACCCTGACCTAACCAAAATAGAGAATAAAAAGGCTCTCTAAGGTCAGGGCGTGACAGTACCCCCCCCCCCCCCAAAGGTGCGGACTCCGGCCGCAAAACCTGACTCTATGGGGGAGGGTCCGGGTGGGCATCTAGCCTCGGTGGCGGCTCCAGTTCGGGACGTAGACCCCGCTCCGCTCGCGAATCCCTCCGCTTCCGTGGAAACGGACCGTGGATCGTCGCCGGAGGCTCTGGACCGTGGATCGTCGCCGGAGGAACCGGACCGTAGATCGTCGCCGGAGGCTCCGGACCGTGGATCGTTGCCGGGGACTCCGGACCGTAGGTTCCAGACCGTGGATCGTCGCCGGGGGCTCCGGACCGTAGATCGTCACCGGAGCTCCGGACTGGGAACCCTCGCCTAGGGCTCCGGACTGGGGACCCTCGCAGGAGGCTCCGGACTGGGAACCCTCGCAGGAGGCTCCGGACTGGGAACCCTCGCAGGAGGCTCCGGACCATGGATCATCACTGGAGGCTCCGGGCCATGGATCCATTGCTGGAGGCTCCGGGCCATGGATCCGTCGCTGGAGGCTCCGGGCCATGGATCCGTCGCTGGAGGCTCCGGACTGGGATCAGTCGCTGGAGGCTCCGGACTGGGAACCGTCGCTGGAGGCTCCGGACCGCAGACCGTCGCTGGAGGCTCCGGACCGCAGACCGTCGCTGGAGGCCCTGGACTGCCGACCGTCGCTGAAGGCTCTGAACTACAGACCGTCGCTGGAGGCCTGGTGCGTGGAGCTGGCACAGGACGTACCGGGCTGGGGAGACACACAGGAGGCCTGGTGCGTGGAGCTGGCACAGGGCGTACCGGGCTGGGGAGACGCACTGGAGGCCGGGTGCGTGGAGCCGGCACAGGATGTACCGGGCTGGGGAGACGCACAGGAGGCCTGCAGCGTGGAGCCGGCACAGGACGTACCGGGCTGGGGAGACGCACAGGAGGCCTGGTGCGTGGAGCTGGCACATGACGTACCGGGCTGGGGAGACGCACAGGAGGCCTGGAGCGTGGAGCCGGCACAGGACGTACCGGGCTGTGGAGGCGCACTGGAGGTCTGGAGCGTAGAGCTGGCACAACGTGTCTTGGACAGATGACAACCTTCGCACGGCAAGTGCGGGGAGCTGGCACAGGACGTACCGGGCTGTGGAGGCGCACTGGAGACACGGTGCGTAGAACCGGCACACATTGTACCGGAACGATAACACGCTCCTCAAAGCGAGTGCGGAGAGCTGGCACAGGACGTGCAGGGCTGGGGAGGCATACTGGAGACCTGGTGTGTGGGGCCGGCACAGTCTTCACCAGACGGCTAGCACGCTCCTCAGGACGAGTACGGAGAGCTGACTCAGGTGGCATTAAACTGAGGACACGCTCCTTAGGGCGAATGGCGTGCCTCATGCACCAACACAACAGCTCTCTCATAACTCTCTCCTCCAATTTCCCCATCAACTCACTGACTGTCTCTGATTCACTCCCTTCACTCCCCTCCAAGTTCACCTTCCTCTCCCAGACTGGCTCCCTCGGCTCCACCCCGTGTGGACTGGCTCTGGTTCACACCTCGGCTCCGCCGACCTCCCCGTGTGCCCCCCCCATTTTATTTTTTGAGGCTGCCTCTCGGGCTTCCGTTGTGGCCGCGAACCCCGGTGTCGTCGTTGTTGCTCCTTCGCTGCCTCCGCCTGCTTCCATGGCAGGCTTCTGTCTCCTGCCATGATTTCGTCCCACGTCCAAGTTGTCCTCCACTCCTGACTTTCCTCCCAGGATCCCTGCTCCTCCTGGGCACGCTGCTTGGTCCTGGGGTGGTGGGATCTTCTGTAACGATCGTTGTTGGAAGGATGGTCGGACCAAGATGCAGCGTGGGGTAGGTTAATAATTTTTATTTATGATAACCAGCACAAAACAAGAAAGAGTAACAAACGAAACGTACAGCTTTGTAGGGCTAGAAAGCAACAATACAAAATCAAGATCCCACACACAACAGGTGGTAAAAGGCTGCCTAAATATGATCCCCAATCAAAGACAACGATAGACAGCCGCCTCTGATTGGGAACCATACCAGGCCAACATAGAAATACACAAACTAGAGTACCCACCCTAGTCACACCCTGACCTAACCAAAATAGAGAATAAAAAGGCTCTCTAAGGTCAGGGCGTGACAACCATTTAAAGTTCAGCTGTTTGGTAGGTTAGTAGTATTGTAGGCTAATTCTGAATGGGAAATTTCAAAAAATTTCAATTTCACATTCATGATCTTCAGCACTACCCCAACATCAACATACACTAAAAGTATGTGGACAACCCTTCAAATTAGATTCGGCATTTTCAACAACACCAGTTGCTGACAAGTGTACAAAATCGAGCACACAGCCATGCAATCTCCATAGACAAACATTGGCAGTAGAATGGCCCGTACTGAAGAGCTCCGTGACTTTCAACGTGGCACCGTTATAGGATGCCACCTTTCCAACAAGTCAGTTTGTCAAATGTGTGCCCTGCTTGAGCTGCCCCCGTCAACTGTAAGTGCTGTTGTATTAAAATGGAAACGTTCATGGTTTCCATGGCCAAGCAGCCACACACAAGCCTAAGAACACCATGGGCAATGTCAAGCGTTGGCTGGAGTGGTGTTAACCTTGCCGCCATTGAACTCTGAAAACGCGTTCTCTAGAATGATGAATCACGCTTCACCATCTGGCAGTTCGACGGACGAATCTGGGTTTGGTGGATGCCAAGAGAACGCTACCTGCCTGCCCAAAGGCATCGTGCCAAATGTAAAGTTTGGTGGAGGAGGAATAATGGTCTGGGGCTGTTTTTCATGGTTCGGGTTAGGCCCCTTAGTTCCAGTGAAGGGAAATCTTAATGCTACAGCATACAACGACATTCTAGGTGATTCTGTGCTTTCAACTTTGTGGCAACAGTTTGGGGAAGGCCTTTTCCTGTTTCAGCATGACAATGCCCCCGTACACAAAGCAAGATCCATACAGAAATGGTTTGTCGAGATCGGTGTGGAAGAATTTGACTGGCCTGCACAGAGCCCTGACCTCAACCCCATCAAACACCTTTGGGATGAATTAGAACGCCGACTGCAAGCCAGGCCTAATCGCCCAACATCAGTGCCCGACCTCACTCATTTTCAAAACAAATAAATTTAAACTAGGCAAGTCAGTTAAGAACAAATTCTTATTTACAATAACGGCCCACCAAAAGGCCTCCTGTGGGGACGGGGGCTGGGATTAAAAATAATAAAATAAAAATATAGGACAAAACACACATCATGACAAGAGAGACATCACAACACTACATAAAGATAGGCCTAAGACAATAGCAAGGCAGCAACACATGACAACAACATGGTAGCAACACAACATGGTAGCATTACAAAACATGGTACAAACATTATTGGGCACAGACAACAGCACAAAGGGCAAGAAGGTAGACAACAATACATCACGCAAAGCAGTCACAACTGTCAGTAAGAGTGTCCATGATTGAGTCTTTGAATGAAGAAATTGAGATAAAACTGTCCAGTTTGTTTGTTGCAGCTCGTTCCAGTCGCTAGCTGCAGCGAACTGAAAAGACGAGCGACCCAGGGATGTGTGTCCTTTGGGGACCTTTAACAGAATGTGACTGGCAGAACGGGTGTTGTATGTGGAGAATGAGGGTTGCAGTAGATATCTCAGATGGGGGGAGTGATCCCTAAGAGGGTTTTATAAATAAGCATCAACCAGTGGGTCTTGCGACGGGTATACAGAAACTACCAGTTTACAGAGGAGTAAGCAAGTCCCCACAGCAATGTTCCAACATCTAGTGGAAAGCCTTCCGAGAAGAGTATAGGCTGTTATAGCAACAAAGGGGGGACCAACTCCATACTAATGCCCATGATTTTGGAATAAGATGTTAGACGAGCAGGTGTCCACATACTTTTCACCATGTAGAGTATGTGAAATGGCATTAAACCAATTATGAAGTTTAACAATATTGAAGTTTCCCTTGAAGTTGCAATAATAGACATCAAATTATAGCCTACTTTTGCAAGTGTAATACATTTTACAAAATAATAATTAACAGGTTTAACCAGTATATAATTAAGCAATAAGGCCCGGGGGGGTGTGGCTGTTTATAAGCATGACGCAACGCAACCTGGATAGAGCCCTTAGCCGTAATATATTGGCCATACACCACAAACCCCTGAGGTGCCTTATTGCTATTATAAACTGGTTACCAATGTAATTACAGAAGTAAAAATATATTTTGTCATACCCGCGGTGTACGGTCTGATATACCATGGCTGTCAGCCAATCAAAATTCAGGGCTCGAACCACCCAGTTTATAATGAACTAATCATTAACAGCTCCCTCGCTTCTCCAGACATGTCGTGGCTGCCTATGCTTTGCCTGACTGCCCTGCCTCATCTAGGAGGTCTCTATGGAGGTTACATCACACGCAAGCAGGTGAAGACTTGGTACCCCACTCTCAACAAGCCGCCATGGCGTCCACACAATTCTGCTTTCCCTATAGTGTGGACTACCATCTACACAGGCATGGAGTGAGTGTCAGACAACATACTCTGCTAGGTTGAAAACAATCACCTAAGCCCCTTCTGTGTTATCACATTGTAATTACTGTAAGTCAACCAATATGGTTCAGTAAATCTACACTGATCGATACTGAACAAAAATATAAACGCAACAATTTCAACGACTTTACTGAGTTACAGTTCATATCAGGAAATCAGTAAATTGAAATAAATTAATTAGGCTCTAATCTATGGATTTCACATGATTGGGCAGGGGCACACCCACTTGGGAGCCAGGCCCACCCACTGGGGAGCCAGGTTCAACCAATCAGAATGAGTTTTTCCCCACAAAAGGGCTTTATTACAGACAGAAATACTCCTGAGTTTCATCAGCTGTCCGGGTGCCTGGTCTCAGACGATCCCGCAGGGAAAGAAGCCGGATGTGGAGGTCCTAGGCTGGCGTGGTAACATGTGGTCTGCGGTTGTGAGGCTGGTTGGACGTACTGCCAAATTCTCTAAAACGATATGGTAGAGAAATTAACATTCAATTCTCTGGCAACAGCTCTGGTGGACATTCCTGCAGTCAGCATGCCAATTGCACACTCCCTCAAAACTTGAGACATCTGTGGCATTGTGTTTTGACAAAACTGCACATTTTAGAGTGGCCTTTTATTGTCCCCAGTACAAGTTGCACCTGTGTAATGACCATGCTGTTTAATCAGCTTCTTGATATGCCACACTTCTCAGGTGGATGGCTTATCTTGACAAAGGAGAAATGCTCACTAATAGGGATGTAAACAAATTTGTGCACAAAATGAGAAACAAGATTTTTGTGCGTACGGAACATTTCTGGGATATTTTATTTCAGCTCATGAAACATGGGACCAATCTTTACTTGTTGCGTTTATTTTTGTTCAGGATAGATTCTAGAAAATGTATTTTGTTTCCCAACTGAATCTGTTGGAAATCTGCTCCACGCACTTCATTCAGAAAAACATGTTCCCACTTGTTTTATTAAACGGATCATGAAATATGGAACTGACTTGCATCTTATTTTTGATGATCACCATGATAGGTATGGATCCTACCTGGTGTGGAAGGAGTGTGGGGGGTTCACTGAGGATGCTGTGGCACCTTTGGGACTCTACGCGTTGCAGCTGGCTCTCAACTGGGCCTGGACTCCCATCTTCTTTGGTGCACACAAGTTGAAAATGGTGAGCTCTCAGATAATGCAAAGGTTGTGGGCTCATGGCTTCAGGTTTTGGGATAATGGGGAGTTGATGAATAAAAACAAAAAAAGAGCAGTACACTCAATGAGAATTTTCTATGAATATAATTTTTCCAATAGGTGATCCATAGACACAGTCCATTGTAAAAACCACCTCCATTCTGCTACAGTGAGTGTAACATGACATATGAGCCATTTTGTGTTGTCTCTACCCCAGGCCCTCATCAAGATAGTGATGCTGACTGGTGCTGTTGGAGCCACCATGGCATCCTGGTATCCGGTCAATCGCACTGCCAGCCTGCTCCTGACACACTACCTGGCATGGCTGTGCTTGGCCACCTCCCTCAACTACTGCATCTGGAGAGAGAACCCGGATGAGGATGGAAAGGAGGAGTAGGCAACACTGTATGTGCCGTACTTGGTTTCTCCCAGGTTCTGAAAGATCTCTATTCCTGTTGAAATAACTATGTCAGTTGATATTGGCACCAAAATGTGGTCTTACTGGTTGCATTTATATTAAGATTTTTTGCACTAAAAAAAATGGCTATACTATGTAGTTGTGCCTACAATAGTATGAGGCAACAATGCTCAACATCAGTAATATGATCTTAATTCATTACATTGCAAAATGTTATTGATAATAAAACAATTGTTCAGAAATTGCCATAATACCCCATAAACATCTACCATCATTCCTATACGGTTATCAAAAACTCTTTATATTGCATAGCCTTTGTATTGACAGCTCCAAGGTCTAAACAATTAAGCCATTCGTATGCTACTGCGTTTTGTTTTTTTACATAAAGGTTTATCCCATAAACGAATCTCCATTGAAGAAATTGGTGCTTGGTTTTTGCAAGATTTCAGAAACCATCTTCATTCTTAAATGTATTCCAATATTTCTGTCGAAGCTTACCATGGCTTTGCAGAGAACTGATTTATTGTGCCAACTCTTATTACAAGGAAAGTACATGCCAGCAAAGCCTTAAGTACATCAGATTTGAATTACAATTGCCTGTTGTTAAAAATATATGTTTTATTTGTCCTGAAGATGGATTCTTGAATTTATGAGAAGTCCGCTACACCGCAAACACTGATTTCTATGATTGAACGTATGCTCTCTCTTTGCACTGGTTTGTTTACTTTGCTTTGTTCCAATAAACATATTTACATAAACCTATGTCTGATTTTATAATATGCACTACTTGTAACTCATATCACCTTAAACTCAACCTAGACGTTAATCTACCCAATGCTAGGGCATTTGAGCAACGTCTGCTCCATGTAAAAGGCTGTGTTTGAATAGTATTTAAAAGGCCCAGAGCAGTCAGTGACTTTCCTGTGTATATTTATACATATTCTCAGAGAGGTTGGAATAATACTGTGGATTTGTTAAAATGATAAGGCCAATAAGAAAAGAGTTCCAAACCACTCTGCCAAGAACAGTTTTCCTTTTCCCCCCTCCCCACTCAGACCACTCGGACAGTCCTAGCAAAATTATTGCTTGAGAAATTGCTCTTTGACCATTTTAATTGAAAACCATCACAGTAAGATACCTTACTGTAACCCAGAAATGATTTGATATTGAAATAAAAACTGCTGCATTGAACCTTTTAAAAGGAGCAAACTGAAAAGATTTGGCATGGGTCCTGAGATCCTCAAAAGGTTCTACAGCTGCAACATCGAGAGCATCCTGACTGGTTGCATCACTGCCTGGTACGGCAATTGCTCGGCCTCTGACCACAAAGCACTACAGAGGGTAGTGCGTATAGCCCAGTACATCACTGGGGCTAAGCTGCCTGCCATCCAGGACCTCTACACCAGGCGGTGTCAGAGGAAGGCCCTAAAAATTGTCAAAGACCCCAGCCACAGACTGTTCTCTCTACTACCGCAAGGCAAGCAGTACCGGAGTGCGAAGTCTAGGACAAAAAGGTCAGGTAATCAAATGGCTACCCGGACTATTTGCATTGTGTGCCCCCCCCCACCCCTCTTTTTACGCTGCTGCTACTCTCTTTTTATCATATATGCATAGTCACTTTAACTATACATTCGTGTACATACTACCTCAATTGGGCCGACCAACCAGTGCTCCCGCATATTGGCTAACCGGGCTATCTGCATTGTGTCCCACCCACCACCCGCCAACCCCTCTTTTACGCTACTGCTACTCTCTGTTCATCATATATGCATAGTCACTTTAACCATATTTACAAATACATACTACCTCAATCAGCCTGACTAACCGGTGTCTGTATGTAGCCTCGCTACTTTTATAGCCCCGCTACTGTATATAGCCTGTCTTTTTACTGTTGTTTTATTTCTTTACCTACCTATTGTTCACCTAATACCTTTTTTGCACTATTGGTTAAAGCCTGTAAGTAAGCACTTCACTGTAAGGTCTACTACACCTGTTGTATTCAGTGCACGTGACAAATAAACTTTGATTTGATCAGTTAGTACATCCATTTTTGGACTTATAAATTGATATTGATTCTTGAAGAATATAACTTCTAAATGCCTCATGAGCTTGGTTCAACTGTTGTACCCCATCAGAACCTAAAATATAAGCTTGTCTTACTCAATTTTTGTAAACAAACACTATATAGCCTCAAAACAAGGTTAACTATAAGTTTGATATCATGAATGGTCAGTCCTTGCATCCATAGCTCTGTCTATGAATTTGAGTATAGTTACAGTTCTCCAGCCCCATCCCTCAGCTTTTTACCGGAACAGGGGAGTCCGCTTAATTTTTTCTACCGCTGATTGCCACTTTAAACATTTCAGTCAGACTTTCTGTGTTCAGTAATTTATTCTGTATGTTACAATGGCCCTGCTAAAATGACAAGATAAAACATTATTCTTATTTATTTGGTTATTTCTAAAGTGGCTGAAGGGGAAAGAAAACATACAGAAGTGCTACTTGTTCTCAGGAGCCTTCTCAGGGGTGACATCTTGTTTGGTGGAGAATCGCTCCGTGAGAGTTTTCCACAAGCCCTTCTTCTCCTCATCCATCTTCTGCATGTTACCTGAGGTGGAAGAGTTGAGGGGTTAGAGAGACATCAGAACCAACCATGCATGTTCAGAACAACACCCTGTGGAGTTCCTTTAGCCTGGGTGCCAGCCTCCTGCTGAAAGAGTGCAAAGGGGCCTCTTGTAGAAAAAAAGCTTCTCTGAACATGTTGGTATCCTCAAAGTCCACTAGATGGTGGTATGAGTCAGATTAACACTTCAGGTGTCTAAAACTGACAGAAGCAGACATGAAACATTTTAATACACTATATACACACAAAAGTATGTGGACACCCCTTCAAATTAGTGGATTCAGCTATTTGAGACACATCCGTTGCTGACAGGTGTTTAAAATTGAGCACACAGCTATACAATCTCCATAGACAAACATTAGCAGTAGAATGGCCTTACTGAAGAGCTCAGTGACATTCAACGTGGCACCATCATAGGATGCCACCTTTCAAACAAGTCAGTAGGTAAAATTTCTGCCCTGCTAGACCTGCCCTGGTCAACTGTAAGTGCGGTTATTGTGAAGTGGAAACGTCTAGGAGCAACAACGGCTCAGCCACAAAGTGGTAGGCCACACAAGCTCACCAATCAGGATCGCCGAGTGCTGAAGCATGTAGTGAAGAGTGTAGTCCTTGGTTGCAACACTCACTACCGAGTTGCAAACTGCCCCTGCAAGCAACATCAGCACAAGAACTGTTAATCTGGAGCTTCATGAAATGGGTTTCCATGGCCGAACTGCAGCACACAAGCCTAAGATCACCATGCGCAAGCGTGGACTGGAGTGGTATAAAGCTCACCGCCATTGGACTCTGGAGCAGTGGAAACGTGTTCTCTGGAGTGATGAATCACGCTTCACCATCTGGCAGTCCGACAGACTAATCTGGGTTTGGCGGATGCCAGGAGACCACTACTTGCCCCAATGCATAGTGCCAACTGTAAAGTTTGGTGGAGGAGGAATAATGGTCTGGGGCTGTATTTCATGTTTCGTGCTAGGCCCCTTAGTTCCAGTGAAGGGAAATCTTAATGCTACAGCATACAATCACATTCTAGACAACTCTGTGCTTCCAACTTTGTGGCAACAGTTTGGGGAATGCCCTTTCCTGTTTCAGCATGACAATGCCCCCATGCACAAAGCGAGGTTCATAAACAAATGGTTTATCAAATCAAATTTTATTGGTCACATACACATTTAGCAGATGTTAATGCAAGTGTAGCGAAATGCTTGTGCTTCTAGTTCCGACAGTGCAGTAATATTTATCCAGTAATCTAACAATTCCCCAACAAGTACCTAATACACACAAATCTAAAGGGGTGAATGAGAACATGTACATATAAGTATATGGATGAGCGATGGCCGAGCGGCATAGGCAAGGTGCAGTAGATTGTATAACATACATGTGATATGAGTAATGTAAGATATGTAAACATTATTAAAGTGCCATTGTTTCTACTGTGTAGTGATCCATTTATTAAAGTGTCTAGTGATTGGGTCTCAATGTAGGCAGCAGCCTCTCTATGTTAGTGATGGCTGTTTAGCAGTCTGATAGCCTTGAGATTGAAAAACAACTTCTGTCTCTCTGTCTCAGCTTTGA
The DNA here is from genome assembly GCF_016432855.1 of Salvelinus namaycush. Classification (NCBI taxonomy): domain Eukaryota; kingdom Metazoa; phylum Chordata; class Actinopteri; order Salmoniformes; family Salmonidae; genus Salvelinus; species Salvelinus namaycush. The sequence continues at coordinate 36,732,849 of NC_052326.1, forward strand.
TGCACCTGTACTGACCTCGCCTTCTGTATGATAGCGGCTGTGTGAACAGGCAATGGCTCGGGTGGTTATTGTCCTTGATGATCTTTTTGGCCTTCCTGTGACATCAGGTGCTGTAGGTCATGGAGGGCAGGTAGTTTGCCCCCGGTGACGCGTAATGCAGACCACACCACCCTCTGGAGAGCCTTGTGGTTGTGCAGTGTGACGGCAGTACCAGGCTGTGATACAGCCCAAAAGGATGCTCTCGATTGTGCATCTGTAAAAGTTTGTCAGGGTTTTGGGTGACAAGCCAAATTTCTTCAGCCTCCTGAAGTTGAAGAGGTGCTGTTGCTGTTCACACAGCCGCTAGGTGCTGTTGCACCTTCTTCAACACACTGTCTGTGTGGGTGGACCATTTCAGTTTGTCTGTGATGTGTATGCCCTGGAACTTAAAACTTTCCACATTCTCCACTGCTGTCCCTTCGAGATCGGTGTGGAAGAATTTGACTGGCCTGACCTCAACCCTTATCGGACACCTTTGGGATGAATTGGAACACCGACTGTGAGCCAGGCCTAATCGCCCAACATCAGCGCCCGACCTCACTAATGCTTTTCTGGCTGAATGGAAGCAATTCCCAGCAGCGATGTTCCAACATTTAGTGGAAAGCTTTCCCAGAAAAGTGGAGGCTGTTATAGCAGCAAAGGGGGACCAACTCCATATTAATGCCCATGATTTCTGAATGAGATGTTCGACAACCATGTGTCCACATACTTTTGGTCATGTAGTAGAAGATCTGGTATTATTGAAGAGAAATAGGGAAGTGTGTATGTCCTGAAATGTAATAGCATTTTGATTTGGGTTGGTTAATTTATTGCAATAAAACTAGACCTATTATGTTATATTCATTTAGCTCAGAGATGGGCAGTGATGGGGGCCACAAAATCTGAACTCATCATGAGAGGCCGCAGTGGCTTGCGGGTCTAATTATCCATACCCACATGCAGTCACAGCTGGCCCTAGCATTTGGGGGCCCGAAGTAAAATTTTGTTGGGGGTCTCCAACACCCCTCTTCACAGTGTGGGGATAATTTTTTTAAATAGTTAATTTCCTGCAGTTCTACTACTTTTGCCATAGGGTGGAGAATTTGTCTGCAGTTTTGAACATGATATCTGAGTGAGAGTGACTAACAAAATCAACGCCCTGGTCTGTAATTTGACCATGACTACTACAACTTTAGATTGCTGGCTAGACTAACTTACCAATCTTAAAAATGTTAGCTAATTGAGTGAGTCAGAAACCACGATTCCATCCACAGTTTTTATGCAAGTAAAGTCATACCATATAAAATCAAATAACGACAGAAGGGATGGAAACAGGAAGTTTTGGTACAATTTCATAAATGCCGATAGATAATTTGTTCGTTCAACATGGCGGGATCTTTTTGTGTTGGTAAAATTAATTATGTGAGAAATGGCAATGGAAACGGCTTCATGCGCAAATATTTATATACAGTGGCTTGCGAAAGTATTCACCCCTTGGCATTTTTCCTATTTAGTTGCCTTACAACCTGGAATTAAAATTGATTTTTGGGGGGTTTGTATCATTTGATTTACACAACATACCTACCACTTTGAAGATGCTAAATCTTTTTTATTGTGAAACAAACAAGAAATAAGACAACAAAAAATTGAAAACTTGAGCATGCATAAATATTCACCCCCCCAAAGTCAATACTTTGTAGAGCCACTTTTTGCAGCAATTACAGTTGCAAGTCTCTTGGGGTATGTCTCTATAAGCTTGGCACATCTAGCCAATGGATTGTTGCCCATTCTTCAAGGCAAAACTGCTCCATCTCCTTCTAGTCGGATGGGTTCTGCTGGTGTACAGCAATTTTTAAGTCATACCACAGATTCTCAATTGGATTGAGGTCTGGGCTTTGACTAGGCCATTCCAAGACATTTAAATGTTTCCCCTTCAACCACTCGAGTGTTGCTTTAGCAGTATGCTTAGGGTCATTGTCCTGCTGGAAGGTGAACCTCCGTCCCAGTCTCAAATCTCTGGAAGACAAAAACAGGTTTCCCAAAGAATTTCCCTGTATTTAGCGCCATCCATCATTCCTTCAATTCTGACCAGTTTCCCAGTCCCTGCCAATGAAAAACATCCCCACAGCATGATACTGCCACCACCATGCTTCATTGTGGGAATGGTGTTCTCTGGCTGATGAGAGGTGTTGGGTTTGCACCAAACATAGCATTTTTCTTGATGGCCCAAAAGCTCAATTTTAGTCTCATCTGACCAGAGTTGCTTCTTCCATATTTTTGGGGAGTCTCCCACATGGCTTTTTGCGAACACCAAACATGTTCGCTTATTTTTCTCTTCAAGCAATGGCTTTTTTTCTGGCCACTCTTCCATAAAGCCTAGCTCTGTGGAGTGTACGGCTTAAAGTGGTCCTATGGACAGATACTCCAATCTCCACTGTGGAGCTTTGCAGCTCCTTCAGGGTTATCTTTGGTCTCTTTCATACCTCTCTGATTAATACCATCCTTGCCTGGTCCGTGAGTTTTGGTGGGTGGCCCTCTCTTGACAGGTTTGTTGTGATGCCATATTCTTTCCATTTTTTAATAATGGATTTAATGGTGCTCCATGGTATGTTCAAAGTTTCTGGTATTTTTTTATAACCCAAACCTGATCTGTACTTCTCCACAACTTTGTCCCTGACCTGTTTGGAGAGCTCCTTGGTCTTCATGGTGCCACTTGCTTGGTGGTGCCCCTTGCTTAGTGGTGTTGCAGACTGAGGCCTTTCAGAATAGGTATATATATATATATACAGTATACACATACATACATACTGAGATGACGTGACAGATCATGTGACACTTAAATAAAGTCCACCTGTGTGAAATCTAACTAATTATGTGACTACTGAAGGTAATTGGTTGCACCAGATCTTATTTAGAGGCTTCATAGCAAAGGGGGTGCATACATATGCATGCACCACTTTTCAATTTTTTTTAATTTTTGAAACAAGTAAATGTTTCCATTTCACTCCACCAACTTAAACTATTTTGTGAATGTCCATTACATTAAATCTAAATAAAAATCTATTTAAATTACAGGTTGTAATGCAACAAAATAGGAAAAACACCAAGGCGATTAATACTTTTGCAAGGCACTGTAATAACCATCATATAGAAGTAAACATGTTGCCCATCCCACTACGACTCGGGAAACCTTGTAGTTTATTAGGCTACAGATTAAATAACTTATGAACTTCACTGGGTGGTGATCAGTGCACGGTGATCTTGATGCTTTTTTCAACAAATATTGAGGGTCTGATTCTGGTGACAATTGATGCTTGATTACCGTTTGAAAAAATATATATATTCTTGCTCATTCATAATAACCTCATTATGTAGACTACCCTACACGCACTGTATCTGCGAGCTGATGGCTAGAGCACATGTGCTATGACCAGAGTAGGCACATTTGCTACTACCGACAGTGTGACAGAACTGTCGGTAGAGTTGAAAATATGATGGAAACACATTGAACATTAGATTTTTATTCAGTACATGAAAACTTAAGAGAAAAAGTAGTTTGTGTGCATAACATCATCAGGGACTGATTTGGACGTGCAAGAGGTCGGTTTGGTGGAAAGACCACTGGCGGAAAAATGCGCATATTTTCTTTATTCAGATTTGAGAATATTCGCATGAAAATCTGTCGCCAATTGGATGGAATCCTAGCAAGTGACTGACATAAGAGAAACTGCTTGTGAATTGATCTGCGGAACTACAAAAGCGCAGGCCACCAGTTGCCCATCCCTAATGTATCTGCATGCATAAATAATGAATGTGATGTACTTGGGACTATGTGTCCATACCTGTTGCTAATAGCATTCTACATTCTTCCACTGTGACACCTGTAAAACTGGTATCTCTTGTGCGGGGGAACTGTGAACAGATATTACAGGAGTTAGAGGCAACGATAACCCTCATTGACACACAACTTCATCAATTGGCTTTCTCCAAGATCTTTCATAGCTGCTGCAACTAGCAAATGCACGTGTAATGAACAGACATCGCTCTGTGTATGGTCATTGCTGTGGACTATAGCTCTTGAAAACCTTTCAGCCATTACATTCCCCCACATTTGGCTCTGTTAAACTACAATTCCGACGTTCTGTTTAACGTTTAGAAACGTCAATAATCATCGCTTTCTAAATGGTTTTCAAAAAGTGCTGATTTGCCTCTTATCGTACATGTCAGCGAGAAAGAATCTTTCAGATAAAAAAAATATATATATTTACTCTAGCTGTTTTGCAAAGATCCATACACGTTGTGCCTCCAGTTGATGAACTACACTTCCTATCCAGTTAGCTTACACACAGGTGTTCGGAGCACACTAGATAGCTAATTAGCACAGGTGGCAGCCTATGTCTTTACTCTGTCTATATGAAAGATACGTTCCCATAGTAAGGTGCTGCAGCACCCCCTGAAAAATCTGAATTTAAAAAATATATTTATAAAATTACTGCACTGGGCCTTTACTAGTATTAGCGAACCGATATAAACGTCTGTAGCACAGGCCCCCAAAAAAATTCCGCATCTCCACTTTGGCAAAAAAGGCAGTTGTATATAACAGTATCTTGCAGGAATAAATAGTTGGAATTGTAAGTGTTGTTGCCCTGACACTTTCTCTGCGATTCTGGATACCATTAGAATGACAAAGCACAAACCCCTGTCCTCAAACATTTATATCAAAAGGTGTTATGGGCAAAGACACAAATCACCCCATCAAATTAAATATTTGTCTTGATCAAATAACAAGGAAAACAACCACTTTTTATGCAGTATTAATTTACCATCCTTACAAACCACAATGTAAATGTACATTACTGTATTGTACATAGGTTGGTCATCTAGGTTTGTACCTATAGACTTGCCATCACCATGAAGAAAAACAATGCACAATACAGTAATTCAGTACATTGAGATGTCAAGTGGTCTGTGATGTGGCTCAGTTGGTAGAGCATGGCGCTTGCAATGCTAGGATTGTGGGTTCGATTCCCAGTATGAAAAAGTATGAAATTGTATGCACTCACTACTGTAAATTGCTCTGGAAAAGAGTGTCTACTAAAATGGAAGAAATTAATAGACCATTTCAGTTCATATAGAAATAACTTGCATTTGCTAAGTATTTCAAGAAACTGTAAAACATATCAAGCAAGTACTTTTATATTCCACAAGTACTTTGAGTTTAACGGTTTTGTAAAGAATTATCAGACTGAAGTTACACATGCTGATAAACACTCAAATACATTTAGTTAAAAATAAATTGCACTGGGCCTTTACTAGTCCTGTATTAGCAGACCGATATACACTTCTTCAGCTGAGCAAATGTTTATTTTAATTTGGGGGGGGGATGCAGTATAAGTGAATACTTACTCTTTCTCGGTATACATTAGTGTTGATTCGGGCCAAGCTTTCATATATTTGATCACACTTCTCTGGATCAGAGAGCTGTCAAGAAAGATCAGATCAGTTCATAGGGGGTCCATACAATATAATCTAGAAACTATCCAAATACAGATACTGTTATATGGGATTGTTTTTAAGATTTAGAGGCTCAATCTGTAAAATGACCTGCAATTTCAAAATAAGTGTTTTTGCAAAGGAATAATGCCTTGTTTCAAAATACGTCTAAACCCATCATGTTGATCATAGGTTAGGCTGCATTTCCTCCTCAGTCTCATTCGTCAATTTACCAAACAGTAGCGGGGGTATGATTTTCAAATTAGTTCTGTTTTTGTAAGTGAACCACCCCTCTGTGCTGCTGGCCTCACTGCATGATTGTCGTGTCTCACCACAACTCAATTACATCTCTTGACTATAGCTCTATACTTTGATTTACATTGCTAAACATGTTTGTTTTGCATGCAACTGCAAGGTCGATATGGACGGGTGCCCCATCATCCTAGCTAAAGATAGCTAGCCACATTGGTTGACGTTCTCGTGCGACATTGTAAGTGGATTAGCTCTACCTGTGTGTTTTCACCTTCACGAAAGGCATGGGTTACTCTCTGCCGTAGAAACGTTCCTAAATCACGGCCTTTCTTTGATTCGTCCCGTGGCCATTCTTCGCAGAGTTTCAAGAACCGACGGTACCGTGCTGCAGACATGTTCTGTTATGCAACGCTAAAAACAACACGAATAGATAAAGATATGAATGAGCAACCTGAGTATGGCCTTTATCGGCGACCGTCGTTTTTTTATGCCTGTTGTTAATGCTATCTCACATCCTTGGGACGTTCTTAACCCCTACCCTAAGCATAATTTATCCTTCCCTAACCTTTGCCCTTAACCATTTGAAATGTCGACTTCAATGGGGGGTAGGGACGTCCCAACGATCCCAGATAGCATGGAACCTGGTGTCTTTCGGTGATGGTGTTACATGTCAATTCTTCCCCAAATTGGAAAAACTATAATTTAGCATGAAGGCAAGCGCTCACATTAAACATTTAAGATGAGCGCAGCTGGGAGAAAGGCTATCGGGGCACCGGTTTATGGTGTCGTGGAATGGATCAGTACCGCATGTCGATTTGCTACAGATAGAAATGATTTCAGAAGGTATGGGCCATATGGCTAAACATTCCTATTTCAAATGCAACGTGTTTCACGTATCATGCAGTTGGAGTTTGGGTTGCCAGGAATCTCTCAGATTTTGACCTGATGTCCCCTCAACCAATCACCTAGTGCAAGAACAGGATGGATATCGTGAGAGGTACAGGGCAGGCCATTAACCTCACACCAGAATTCATGTTTGATTACTATTGGTATTACTGTGTAAATGACTTGTATTCTTTCTGTAAAATGTGTAATATTGGTTGTTGCCAGTTGAATGTGGAATTAACAGAAGAATCAATTTATCTCATATTTTATTTTCAGGTGTCTCGGACCAAAATGTCAGTCATAAGGGACAAGATATTGGGCTTGTTTGACATTGCAGGTGACTGCCGACTGACTGATCTGCAAAAGACTTTGCATCATAAATAACATCATGTTATTTTATTTGTAGGTCAGTCAGGTCAATTTACCTATGATACATTAGGGTTTTGGTCCTCTCGAACGTGGCCATTTACTTTATATTTACTGTGTTGGCACAAAATCATTTTTGGTGATAGTCTGGAAACTGGTGTGCCTGCGTATTACATTATTAAAACTGTATGACATTGCTTTCAGTATCTCAACATTGTATGTACTTGTTAACGTAACGCAATAAATAACCATGTAAATAAGTGCTTTGACATTATTTGTATCTTAAAAGTACTAGAGAGAACTTAAACTGAGCTAGGTATGAATTTTTAAAATCATATTGCAATTCTTCTGAATGAATCAGTCAGGACACGCCCACTCAACCATGGTCAAGCAAAGGGTGTGCGCCATGCTCCAGCTGCTGGTATCAACCAATGATGTATATAAACCCTGGATTGCTGATGCTCTGTATTGGCCAATGAGAGCCTTCAAAGCCACCGGTTGGTCATATGGCACTCCCAGAAGGAGCAGTCCTCCAAAGGAATTAATGGAATTCTACAGTATTTCAATTAAATGTTTCATGGACAAAATTACATGAATTTTAAGTATTTTGTTGTTGTGGTATGGAGGTAAGATAATGACATATTTTACATGCTTGTACACTTACACTACCGTTCAAAAGTTTGGGGTCACTTAGAAATGTACTTGTTTTTGAAAGAAAAGCACATGTCTTGTCCATTAAAATAACATCAAATTGATCAGAAATACAGTGTAGACATTAATGTTGTAAATGACTATAGTAGCTGGAAACGGCTGATTTTTTTATCGAATATTACAGAAGCCCATAATCAGCAACCATCACTCCTGTGTTCCAATGGCACGTTATGTTAGCTAATCCAAGTTTATCATTTTAAAAGGCTAATTGATCATTAGAAAACCCTTTGGCAATTATGTTAGCACAGCTGAAAACTGTTGTTCTGATTAAGCAATAGAACTGGCCTTCTTTAGACTAGTTGAGTATCTGGAGCATCAGCATTTGTGGGTTTGTTTACAAGCTCAAAATGGCCAGAAACAAAAAAACTTTCTTCTGAAACTCGTCAGTCTATTCTTGTTCTGAGAAATGAAGGCTATTTCATGCGAGAAATTGCCAAGAAACTTTAGATCTCGTACAACGCTGTGTACTTCTCCCTTCACAGAACAGCGCAAACTGTCTCTAACCAGAATATAAAGAGTGGGAGGCCCCGGTGCACAACTGAGCAAGAGGATAGATACATTAGAGTGTCTAGTTTGAGAAACAGACGCCTCACAAGTCCTCAACTGGCAGCTTCATTAAATAGTATCCGTAAAACACCAGTCTCAACATCAACAGTGAAGAGGTGACTCCGGGATGCTGGCCTTCTAGGCAGCGTTCCTCTGTCCAGTGTCTTCTTTTGCCCATCTTAATCTTTTCTTTTTATTGGCCAGTCTGAGATATGGCTATTTCTTTGAAACTCTGCCTAGAAGGCCAGCATCCCGGAGTCTCCTCGTCACTGTTGAAGGGAGTGGTACACAGCGTTGTACGAGATCTTCAGTTTCTTGGCAATTTCTCGCATGGGATAACCTTCATTTCTCAGAACAAGAATAGACTGACTATTTCAGAAGACAGTCCTTTGTTTCTGGCCATTTTGAGCCTGTAATTGAACCCACAAATGCTGATGCTCCAGATACTCAACTAGTCTAAAGAAAGCCAGTTCTATTGCTTAATCAGAACAACAGTTTTCAGCTGTGCTAACATAATTGCTAAGGGTTGTCTAATGATCAATTAGCCTTTTAAAATGATAAACTAGGGTTAGCTAACACAACGTGCCATTGGAACACAGGATGGCGCCGGAGAAGAAGGCTGACGTTTTACGTGTCCCCAAACGATTGTGTTTTTTTGTTTGTTTATTTGCGTTGTTTGTAACTTATTCTTTTACTTATTTTGTACATAATGTTGCCACTACCGTCTCTTATGACCGAAAATAACTTCTGGACATCAGGACTGCGATTACTCACCACGGACTGGCAGAATACTTTTTTTCATTTAACGAGTCTGACGAGCATGACGCAAATTATATACTGCTTTCTCGGGAACAGGCCCAGATCCCCGTGATTTGCGTGAAGAGGAGGCAGAGAAAAAGGGGCCAGAGGGCGGGCTGCCTAATGAGAATTCGTAGGGGAATAAACCTCCACTTCCTTCCATTCTGCTAGCAAACGTGCAATCTTTAGAGAATAAAATAGATAACATACGCGGAAGATTAAACTACAAACGGGACATTCAAAACTGTAATATTTTATGCTTCACTGAGTCGTGGCTGAACGATGACACTATCAACATACAGCTGGCTGGTTATACGCTGTAAAGGCAGGATAGAACAGCGGCGTCTGGTAAGACAAGGGGCGGCGGACTATGTATTTTTGTAAATAACAGCTGGTGCACGATATCTAAGGAAGTATCACCTGAGGCAAAGTATCTCATGATAAGCTGTAGACCACACTATCTACCTAGAGAGTTTATCTGTATTTTTTGTAGCTGTTTACATACCACCACAGACTGAGGCTGGCACTAAGACAGCATTGAATGAGCAGTTTTCCGCCATAAGCAAACAAGAAAACGCTCACCCAGAGGCGGCGCTCCTAGTAGCCGGGGACTTTAATGCAGGGAAACTTAAATCCATTTCACCAAATTTCTATCAGCATGTTATATGTGCAACCAGACGGGAAAAAAACTCTGTACCGCCTTTACTCCACACACAGAGACGCATACAAAGCTCTCCCTTGACCTCCATTTGCCAAATCTGACCATAATTCTATCCTCCTGATTCCTGCTTACAAGCAAAAATTGAAGCAGGAAACACCAGTGACAAGATCAATAAAAAAGCTACAGGACTGTTTTGCTAGCACAGACTGGAATATGTTCCGAGATTCCTCCGATGGCATTGAGGAGTACACCACATCAGTCATTGGCTTCATCAATAAGTGCATCGATGACGTCGTCCCCACAGTGACAGTATGTAAACTCAGCGAAAAAGAAACTTCCCTTTATCAGGACCCTGTCTTTCAAAGATAATTCGTAAAAATCCAAATAACTTCACAGATCTTCATTGTAAAGGGTTTAAACACTGTTTCCCATGCTTGTTCAATGAACCATAAACAATTAATGAACACGCACCTGTGGAACGGCCGTTAAGACACTAACAGCTTACAGACGGTAGGCAATTAAGGTCACAGTTATGAAAATGTAGGACACTAAAGAGGCCTCTCTACTAACTGAAAAACACCAAAAGAAAGATGCCCAGGGTCCCTGCTCATCTGCATGAACGTGCCTTAAGCATGCTGCAAGGAGGCATGAGGACTGCAGATGTGGCCAAGGCAATAAATTGCAATGTCCGTACTGTGAGACGCCTAAGGCAGAGCTACAGGGAGACAGGACGGACAGCTGATCATCCTCACAGTGGCAGACCACGTGTAACAACACCTGCACAGGATTGGTACATCCGAACAGGTACAGGGTCGCAACAACAACTGCCCGAGTTACACCAGGAACGCACAATCCCTCCATCAGTGCTCAGACTGTCCGCAATAGGCGGAGAGAGGCTGGACTGAGGGCTTGTAGGCCTGTTGTAAGGCAGGTCCTCACCAGACATTACCGGCAACAACATCGTCTATGGGCACAAATCCACCGTCGCTGGACCAGACAGGACTGGAAAAAAGTGCTCTTCACTTACGAGTTGCGATTTTGTCTCACCAGGGGTGGTGGGTCGGATTCTCGGTTATCGTGGAAAGAATGAGCGTTACACCGAGGCCTGTACTATGGAGCGGGATCGATTTTGGAGGTGGAGGGTCCGTCATGGTCTGGGGCGGTGTGTCACAGCATCATCGTACTGAGCTTGTTGTCATTGCAGGCAATCTCAACGCTGTGTGTTACAGGGAAGACATCCTCCTCCCTCATGTGGTACCCTTCCTGCAGACTCATCCTGACATGACCCTCCAGCATGACAATGCCACCAGCCATACTGCTCATTCTGTGCATGATTTCCTCCAAGACAGGAATGTCAGTGTTCTGTCATGGCCAGCGAAGAGCCCGGATCTCAATCCCATTGAGCATGTCTGGGACCTGTTGGATCGGAGGGTGAGGGCTAGGGCCATTCCCCCCAGAAATGTCCGGGAACTTGCAGGTGCCTTGGTGGAAGAGTGGGGTAACATCTCACAGCAAGAACTGTCAAATCTGGTGCAGTCCACGAGGAGGAGATAAAATGTCGTACTTAATGCAGCTGGTGGCCACATCTGATACTGACTGTTACTTTTGATTTTGACCCCCCCCCTTTGTTCAGGGACACATTATTCAATTTCTGCTAGTCACATGTCTGTGGAACTTGTTCAGTTTGTCTCAGTTGTTGAATCTTGTTATGTTCATACAAATATTTGCACTGAAAATAAACGAAGTTGACAGTGAGAGGACTTTTCTTTTTTTGCTGAGTACCTAATACCCTAACCAGAAACCATGGATTACCGGCAACACCTGCACTGAGCTAAAGGCTAGAGCTTACGCTTTCAAGGAACGGGACTCTAACCCTGAAGCTTATATGTGCCCTCCGACGAACCATCAAACAGGCAAAGCGTCAATACAGGACTAAGATCGAATTGTACCACACCGGCTCTAACACTTGTTGGATGTGACAGGGCTTGCAAACCATTACAGAATACAAAGGGAAGCACAGCCGAGAGCTGCCCAGTGACACAAGCCTACCAGATGAGCTAAACTACTTCTATGCTCACTTCGAGGCAAATAACACTGAAACGTGCATGAGAGCACCAGTTGTTCTGGAAGACTGTGTGATCACGCTCTCCGCAATCGATATGAGTACGACCTTTAAACAGGTTTACATTCACAAGGCCGCAGAGCCATACGGATTACCAGGACGTGTACTGCGAGCATGCGCTGACCAACTGGCAAGTGACTTCACTGACATTTTCAACCTCTCCCTGTCTGAGTCTGTAATACCAACATGTTTTAATCAGACCACCATTGTGCCTGTGTCCATGAACACTAAGGTAACCTGCCTGAATAACTACCGACCCGTAGCACTACCGAGCCGTCTGTAGCCATGTAGTGCTTTGAAAGGCTGGTCATGGCTCACATCAACACCATTATCCCAGAAATCCTAGACCCACTCCAATTTGCATACCGCCCCAACAGATCCACAGATGATGCAATCTCTATTGCACTCCACACGGCACAGTACATCACTGGGGCCAAGCTTCCTGCCATCCAGGACCTCTATACCAGGCAGTGTCAGAGGAAGGCACTAAAAATTGTCAAAGACTCCAGCCACCCTACCCTATTCATAGACTGTACTCTGTGCTACCGCACGGCAAGCGGTACCGGAGCGCCAAGTCTAAGTCCAAGAGGCTTCTAAACAGCTTCTACCCCCAAGCCATAAGACTCCTGAACATCTAATCAAATGGCTACCCAGACTATTTGCATTGCCCCCCCTCTCCCCCTCTTTTACACCGCCGGTACTCTCTGTTGTTATCATCTATTTATAGTCACTTTAATAACTCTACCTACATGTACATATTACCTCAACTAACCGGTGCCCACCACATTGACTCTGTACTGGTACCCCACTTATAGTCTCGCTATTGTTATTTTACTGCTACTCTTTAATTACTTGTTACTTTTATTTCTTATTCTTATCCATATTTTTTAAACTGTGTTGTTGGTTACGGGCTCGTAAGTAAGCATTTCACTGTAAGGTCTACACCTTTTGTATTCTGCGCATGTGACTAATTACATTTGATTTGATTTGATCTGATGGTTGCTGATAATGGGCCTCTGATCGCCTATGTAGATATTCCATTAAAAATCAGCCGTTTCCAGCTACAATAGTCATTTACAACATTAACAATGTCTACACTGTATTTCTGACCAATTTGATGTTATGTTAATCGACAAAAAATGTGCTTTTCTTTCAAAAACAAGGACATTTCTAAGTGACCCCAAACTTTTGAACGGTAGTGTATGTCATTATTTTACCTCCATATAGTGGCGACAGTAACATTAGTACTTACAAAAAAAATAAGTTTAAGGAAAATGTCTTTATATATTTTTTTAGCTCACATATCATTAAAAAAGAATGCATTAATGTGTCCGCAATATAATACATGTGGGAAAAAAACAATTTTGACATTAATGAATCCATTTCTATAGCTTCCAAAATATTTTTTACAACAGTGGGGGAGTGCCAAGATGCAGGCACGGTGGCTTCAATACAGTCATCTAGTGTATATATAAATCATTGGTGTCAACAATGCAAGAATAGTGTGAAGACAGATAGGGGAGACTTGTTTGTGGAGATGATTGTGCTGTTAATGGGATTGGAGAGGATGGGAGTGGTGGTAAGCTTTTGCTGGGTTCCCGCCCATGAGGGTGTGGAAGGTAATGAGAAGGCTGATGTGGGCAAAAGGGCTTGATATTTGGCAGAGGTCAATTTATTTGGTTATTCCAAAATTCATAACTTGTTAAAATTTCAAATCATATTTAGCTAAACTTCAAAATAATAAACAATTGAAACAATAAATAATCAATCCAACTTAAGTTAATCAAATCAAAAGAAAAACAAACAATTACCAAAAAATAAACTAAAAAACAAATGCATTCAATCAAATAACTTTTAACAATTATCAGTCCGTCAATTTGTTAGTCAGTCAGTGAGTCATGGTTGGTCAACGTTGTGTTTGTGTCTTTGCGTTGGGGGAAGGGTGGATCTGGCAGTTGCTGGATGAAGGTGGCAGTTGTGGTTGGCCGATGCTGGGTCCAGGGTTGGTCCTGGTGTTGGGGCTAGGACCGGGAAAACCTGGGTTGGTGTTGGGACCGGGTTGGAAATCATGCTGGTGCCAGAGCTGGAAAACCAGGGGTTGGTGTTGGGACAGTGGGCCTGGGAGAAATAGGAACCAGGAACCGGGAAACTGGGGACGGTTCTGGGTCGGGATCTGTAGAGGGGAGGAAAGACATACTGAGGAGCAAGCAGACACACAAGGGAGCCCTAGGACAATGGTGGTACTTCCCTGTGGCCTGCTCGCTCTGGGTGAAGGTGTAATCTTTGGTTCCTTCTCTGAGCCTCGTCTGGTGCTGGGGATGGTGCTGGTTACTGGGATCTGGATTCATGCTGGGGCTGGTGCTGGATCTGCAGAGGGGAGGAAGGACAACCTGTGGAGCAAGCAGACACACAAGGGAGCTCTAAACCGGGAGGTAAATTGTGGCACTCCCCTGTGGTCCGCTCGCTCCAGGGGAAGGTCTGGTGTTTAGTCCCTCCTCCGCACCTTGTCTGATGGTCTGGTACTGGGACTGGCCAATGGGATCTGGATTGGTGCTGGGACTGGTGCTGGATTTGCAGAGGGGAGGAAGGACAACCTGAGGAGCAAGCAGGCACACAAGGGTGCCCTGATGGCACTCCCTGTGTTCTGCTCGCTCTGGGTGAAAGTCTGATGTTTGGTCCCCCCTTCGCCCTCTTGTGTTGGTGGATGGTTCATGATTCTGGGCTGGTGCCGGTTCTGTGAGAGTGATAGTGGGAGGTAGGGATAGGGAGAAATGTTGAGAGAGAAGGGGGGTAGAGAATGTGTCCATCGGCCTTGGCTGGTTCGGGGGGAGTGGTTGGTGGCATGGGGCGTGGAAGAGGAGTGATGCGGCAGTGAGGCTGGACGCTGAAGACTGGAGGACGGGTCTGGGATTTGTCTTGGTCTAGGCGGCTCGGGGGATGGTTTAGATGTGGATGTCCTTCCATCTTGCCAACCCCATACCACCTTCGCCTGGTCCGGGTCTTTGTGGATATCTGTGATGGCGTGATCCCTGAGAAGGATGATGATCCTCCTCCTCAGGGTCGTTCGTTCCACGGTTTGTTGTTGGTAGACCCAGTATGTTCCTTGTCTCCCACAGAAACTGCTTAACGGTGCCGATGAACCTCCACTGCTGGCGGAGCTGGGTGGTGGTGCATTCGCAGGGAGAACCGTTCAGGATGTTCTCTGCTATCAGGAAAGGTAGGGTCAGCAACCTGTTGGGGGAGACAGAGGGAATAAACAGGGCCTAGACCCACCTGGCCACGGTGCACTAAACAAAGAGGTGGTATATGTTTTCAGTGTCAGTGCATCCGTGGGGGCAGCGCTCTGTACGAACTATGTGCCGTCTATACATTCATTTCCTAGTGGGGAGGTACCTACACACTGAAGAAGGATGTAAAGCTGAAATGTCTGTGTACGCTATCCTTGATGCAGTAAAAATGAAAAACATTGAATAATGAAGTAAGCTTTATGCGACATACTGTATTTTGGAGTAGGAACCCATTACACCTCTTTGTTTGTCTGAATTTGCGGGGTTTACGCATCAGCCAAGCTTCTGGGAGAGCGCGATGGTTCTCTTTTGGCTAGTGGGGAGGCAACCATGAACAGCCATCCATGATGCTGTGGTGACTGACATTTAACCATACCTGTTGCGGGTCCACGACTTAGTTGGCTCTCAGGCGCGCGATGGTGTCCTTGGAGCGGGTGTAGGCCATTATGTCCTTGTACTTCCACGATGCTAGCCCAGCCATGGGCAGACCTAACCTGAAGGCAAAATATCTCCGCGTCTTGAACACTGGTGGGGGGTTCCAGCAATTGTGCACAGTGTGGTCGATTTTGCTGAGTCTGAGGGTTCTGAGAATGGGGGTGGCAAAATACTGTTCAAAGTAGCTGGCTTTCCTGTCTTGTGGATGATGGTGACCAAGTTGGATAGTCCCTGTGCCCTAATGATGTTAATAAGATGATGATCTTTGGCAAAGGGAGTGGGATGCTAGTAGTAAGGGGAGGCAATTTTTATTGCATGCACCAGTCAGTAAGGGAAGAGGTGGGGAGTATGGGATGTAGGTTAGAGGAAGTTGTGTGGAGTAGACTACGGTTTAGGCACACAGGTTTGAATGTCACGTTGTGGATGATAGGTCTGTGTGATGAGTGTTTAGTGGAGGAAACGGTGGAGTGTGTGGATATTTTGTGAACAGTATGATGCAGATAGGGAAAGATTGTGTCAAAGGGTTAGAGAGGCTGGTTGGTGTTTGGGTGGTGTAGTGGGGGGAGGGAAGTGGTGTCTAGGGCTCTATTTCAATTTCTTACAGGAACATGAATAATTCAAATAATTTAATGTCGGTAAACCATGACTGGCCTCACACTCCAGTACAGTAGGTGGCGGGGTATGCACCTTAAAAGTTGGATGCGATCCGCCAACCCAATCCCGAAGCAGAAAAAGAAGAACGACCAGAAGTAAGTAACGTTATGCTTTAAAGTTGTCGGTAGATCGATGAATAGATTAACTTTAGGATCAATGAGCTGTAGCCTACTAATGAATTTGTCAAAGTAAATTATATGTGGGAAGTAACTGGAAGGCATGAGCGTGGTTCCAGTTCAGCCATGTATTTCTAGGCTAACTATCATGCTAGCTGGCTACTGTGGTTCCTCCGGCATGCTCGTTTTAGGTGCAAAACTCGTACTAACGCACACTATTCTGATAATATTTTGGTCAGCATGGAGTTTGATTCATCAACATGTAATGTTGCCACATGTTCAAATTTCCCTAGGAGCAGTCCATGGCTTCTTCAGACGTCTTTGTTGCTGCTGCTCGCAAATGTCTACGAGTTGGAAAGAAACGCTTCTCTGCCACTGTGAGTCTGAACCTGGCTACTCAGGTCCTGGCTGTGGACTTGGGCCTGAAGCCCGCTCTGCTATATGACAGTAATACAGCATCTGCAGAGCAGGTCCAACAGTATTTAAACTCACTGCAGGCTGCACAACTTGTGTCTAAATCTCTCCAGACAGTGGTCATCAGTGAGAATTCCTTGATTGTGAACCCATCCCTAACTATAGCAAACCTGGAGGCACTTCTCTTGAGGAGGACTGTGACTGTGGTGGATGTATGTCACTCACTGGAGCAGCCTGCCATCACTGAGCTACAGTGGGGAGCTATCAGGGACATGATTCATGCTTTACTTGCTCATATTAGACAGTTTGGGCAACATTCTGCGATGAGAAATGTCCCTCACCGAATTGAAAAGAGTCATTGTGAGGCATGGAATCTGTGTACTCTATTCGGGATTCTATTGGGCTACCCCTCCACATACTGGTTTGACCAGAGCAGGAGCTTTGAGAACTGCCTAGCTATGTCTCCGCTGGTGGTGACCAAGGCTGTGGCATCCTGGCAGGGTGGTGGTTCTGGAGTTAAGGGTCACAGGTGTTGCCTGTATTCCTTCAGCACCCCAGAGATGTTGCAGGCAGAGACTCTGTCAGTGATGGCTAGCTGGACTACACAGCTTCAGGAACGATTTCAGCAGCAGACAGTCTTCTCTGGACTCAGTGTAACCAGATCAACTGTCACCTTACCTTCTGTGGCTCTATGATTATAATAGGACTTTGTGGATGGATATTGTATGGAAAATGTGACGGTATTTGTATTTTGAATATTGTCTGTAAAACAATTGATAAGCAAACATTGAAGAAGCACTTGTTCATGTTTCCAAACTGATTTACATAATCAGTTTGTAAACATAATTTATTTAAAATATAAATGCATTTGTGAGGGAAGTTTACACCAATGACTACATCAAGCTTGTGGCTACAAACTTGTTGGATGCATTGCATTTTGTTTTGGTTGTGTTTCAGATTGTTTTGCCCATTTTGGGGTTACTTATTGTAAATAAGAAACTATGTTTCAGAACACTCCTACATGAATGTGTATGCTGCCATGATTAGGAGTAATCATGAATAAATTGTAAATGATGAGAGAAATTAAGAGGCACAAAGATCATGATCTTTATTCCTGATTTTGGGGGTATTTAATTTTTTATTTAACTAGGCAAGTCAGTTAAGAACAAATTCTTATTTACAATGATGGCCTAAACCCTAACCCGGACTACACTGGGCAAATTGTGCACCGCCCTATGGGACTCCCAATCACGGCCGGTTGTGATACAGCCTGGAATCGAACCAGGCTCTGTAGTGACACCTCTAGCACTGAGATGCAGTGCCTTGGACCGCTGTGCCACTCGGGAGCCCAAAATAGTATAATATGATCATCATTATTCATGATTATCTGTAATCATGGTAGAATCCACATTAGTGTTCAGAAACATATTATTTTTTACCGTAAGTGACTCCAAAATGACTATACATTATTCGCCATTCACTTCCTATTGGGCAAAACAATCTGACACACAACCAAAACAAACTGCATATGCATCCAACAAGTTTGTAGAGTCACAAGCTTGATGTAGTCATTGTGTGCTAGGAATATGGGACCAAGTACTTATTACTTTTTCAAATGGGTGGACTAGATGCATAGAAGGCCTTCATTTCTAAACAATAAAACATGTATGAAAATACCCTCAAATTAAAGGTGACATTGTATACTGTCGGCTCATATGAAACATTTGATCTCAAATCCAAAATGCTGGAGAAAAGAGCCAAATAGAGAGAGGAGTGTTTATACTATTTAGCTAAAATGATGTACAGGCTAAAGGCGTCCCGTATGCTTCTCAGCCTAAACAGTTCGGTAGAGTTCGTGTCTAGATTGACATTTTGTGACAGTGTTTGTTTGTTTTGGACTTCGGTGAGTTTTTTTGTTTGGGCACACAATTATTTTCTGGAAGCAAGCCGAATTTCTGTGCTGAAGTCTACGCCCCTTCGTCGGTGATTGGTCAACAGTAAGGATTCTTCAAAGTCTTTGTTGTCATTCAAAACGATGCAACTCGTTTTCATGCACATTTTTTCATTGAATAATACTGCACCTGACTTGTAATTAGTTAGATGTAAAATTGTGTGACTAATCTCTTTGGCAAAAACGTAAAAATTTAAGATTTCTTGACTTATAGATTAATTCTGACTATTTTGAGGAAGTGTATACTGGCTACGTCTCAAAATGTACAATGAGTACTTTTGACGCTTTTATTTCTCTTTTCAAGCAGTCTTAAGGAAGTATGTGAGCGCACTCGTTCGAGTAGCCAAGTTCGGCTAGGCGCCAGCCGAACTGAAGTATGCTGACAATTTAAGTGGAAAGTAGAATAATAACCATTAATTTCTATGGATGATTGTTACTTCCATCAATATGGTGGGTGCTAACTTCAGAATAGTGCCCTGTCAGCCATAAAGCATATCCTCCGTTACTTGTGGGGTTTCCCATAATGTCATAGAAACAAGTTTCCATCTCTCCAGCCCAACGTCCTGAGGCTGATTGCATTGCTGCCTGGATGACCAAGAGGTAGAGCCCATTGAGTAGTTCAGTTGTCAGTGTCTATGGATCAGTGACTGGAGTCCTAGTAAGGCCATCGTCTGTCTCTGGTCAGTCGGGCTGAATGACTGACAGTACCTCCCCACAACGAGCCCGGACTCTGAACTCTGCCAGGTGGTCGGCCCTGGTAGGCCTGTTGTTCAAGATGGCCACTGGGATCTTCTAGTCAGCTGCTGCCAGTAGGAATCTGTACCCAGAATACACTTTGAAAAAAACAAGGATATAACAGTGAAACTACACAGATGTCTTAGAGAACTTGAAGATGTATCTACAAGACAAAAATAGTCAAACTGCAACAAACGGTTGACTACTGAAGAGGTATGGTCTCTGGACTCTAGCAATATATAATAACACCTTATTTATGCCCACCTGCAAAGAAGATCCCGCAATTATGGCTGCATCAGACCCCACCAGTCTGTCATGTACAAACTACTGTATCTCGGTTCACTGTCCCCCCCCCGCCCCCCCAAATAATGTCACGTCTTGCTTCAATATGCCCCCACAGTCCTTACAGGGAGGCACTCTGAAGTGGAGGACCTGTTCGTCCTCAATGAAGTATCCCTGTCTGGAGCTACACCACCAGCCTGTGCTACCCACCCAGGGTTCAGTGCTGCGAAACACTTCTAGAGCTCTTCTCTAGCAGACATTGCACCACAGCTCAGACATAACACCCTGAGAGGGACACAGACAGATGGACAGACACACACAGGTAAATCACTGTGTTGCTCTTCAATTTGATGAGAATTTTTTGACAAGGTTAATTGGAGGAAAACCGATAAGAAGCATACAACCGCAACAGGCATAAAGTACACATTGAAAGGAGCTAATACAATTCAGTGTCATGTAACGTACCTTATAATGACACGAGGTACAGCAGAGCTTTCGTTTCAGCACCATGGAGTGAATCCTTACCACCGCTACACCTGGCTGTCAGCGAAGCCTTGAATAGCAGCAAAACAGTTAATTCGGCCACATTTACTGCCTTTAAAAAAGATATGGCTGACTTGCTTAATTTCCACTAACAATTGAGATGTTGTCCCCTTATGCCATAGTTTGTACGAGCGGATAAGAGGCAATCCGTCATTTCGATTAAGACAATGAGTGAGCTAGGACAGACGTAATCAATATAACTATTTGTTCTGCACTTTGGAAATGTACAGCGACAGAATTCAGAACATGGGCCGTTCTTACAGTGTACTCCCTGTACACCAAGTAAGAACCATAGGATAAATAAAGGGGGCATATAAGCAGACAATGAAATCTCTTACAATATTAGATGATTACATTTCTCTAAAACAGGCTATTGGTTACATGTGCACCACCAAGTCAGGACAGTAGGCTAAGTTATGAGGGGAAAGGGACCAAATTATTAGGGTGAGGCACATGGGCTACTAACAGCTTACTACACAACATACACTTAGTATTATTTTCTTAGCTACAGTATACATATCTCCCTGGCATATTGTCATTTATGCAGCAGCATACAAGACATTTTTGGACTCACCTTGTTGTGCTGTGCTCACTTGAACAGGCGGATGGTGTGGCGGTCCTTCTTGTGGACAAATTCTGTCATCAAAGTTTGGCATTCTTTGGATTTATGGTGGTTTCAAGACAACTGGGAAATCAGGAAAAAATCAAGGTTGAATCATGACATCAGTTATCTTCAGGTCGGAGCACTAGAAAGAGGCCGAGTTCCCGACTTGAAATTCCGATTTGGATGACCGTTCAAAACTTATTTTCCCAGACGGAGCAAATTTTTTCCCAGAGTTCCCAGTTGTCTTGAAGTCTGAGATTTCCCAGTTCTGAGTTTCCAGTTGTTTTGAAGGTGGCAGAAGTCATGCTGGATTGACAGCATGGCCAATGTATTCAACCTTTTCTGGCCCATGCTGTGCTGCGAGTGAATGTTTTTCCTTTTAAGCTTGGAAGAGACCGTTAAACCTAGACTTGAACCAAACACACTCTCCACTGAATAGCAGGCTGGTGATTGCTTTGCAAAGCTTGCAGTTAGACACGGATTCCTTCCAAACCACTCATTGTTGAATTTGCGATTTCCAACTTATGTAATGTTTATGGCCGATGAGCACCGATGTGTTTTATCTATAATTTCTCTTCATATGACAAGGATTGAAAAGGATTTGCCAGTAGATTGTCGACTTGATCCAAGATGACTGCTTTCTAGCTTGCTAGCTAAGATTTTGAAGGTATGATGTTGTCATGATCAGTCCAATCAAAGCTATGATAGATATAACGTGATTTGACGTAATTTTATCTGTGGCCAATGCCCTCGAGCCTTCTTGGATGGGCACCTCTAATGTAAATCTATGGCAGCACTCAAGGGGCTTGAATTTTCGAGCTCTCCCCGTAGATTTTGCGGTGACATAGTTTCCCCATGAGTGACAGAACACCTAGCCAATCACAGCGCATCTGGAGAACATTACCAACCCCTACACTCCGTATTTTCCGCTGGCTGCCCTAACACCACAGAAAGCACTGAGCTAGGCTGAAACACCTGCATTTTGGAGCTGCTTTACTCAAGAAGGCAAATAAGAGACCATGTTTGTATGCGGCTTTATTAACTAAATTTATATATATTTTTTTTTACATTGTTTGAAAACAGATGTGACACATATTAATACCAAAATAACATGCAAAACAGGCACACACAAAAAAAACTTTTATAGGGTTAGTGTTCCCACATGGCCATATCTCCATGTTATAGCGCTTGTTTACAGAAGACAGATGGAAGACAGAGGTGCTAATTACAGGGGTTAAAGCAACAACAACAAAAAATATCCCATGAAAAACTTAAGTAGATCTCAGATTGATTGTCTGGGGCCAAGTTAACCTCCCCTTTCATTTCAGAAAGTCATGACCATCATGCTTTTAGGGAAAGATTATCATTTTAAACTGTGAGTTTGACCAATTCCAGTCCAGACATTGGTAAAATGATTTTAACATATTGTTAATGCATATAGACTATGCATGGTCTATATTATCAGATGTGCTATTAGCAATAAGCATTATCACCTGTAACCCAACTGATGAAGATAGTGGCTATAAAATGTACTTGTGATGGGTAGGTTTACTCATAACCTGCAGTCCCAGCAGTTATATACATGGGGCAGGCAGGTTAGGGTCATGAAATATTGTGTGGATGAAGGGCAGGTTGAATAAAAAGAAAACAATACCTTAAAAGGTCCATAAATGTATCATTCTTGTGCAATGTATATCTATAGGCTACATGGAGTTTTTTTCTTTCATTATTTTATCCTATCTGGCATTAGTGTGTAAGCCTAATAGCTTTAGGGCCTAACTATACGCGCGCCAAATAGCCTACATGCCAAATGCTTTTGGGAACGGGCAGAAAATGTTAATGTTGATCCATGGAGGCAAAAAGGACAATGTCGGAGTTTAATTCAATAAGAGAAAAGCTGTGAAATGGAGAGTTGAAAATAAAGAGAAGGGAGGGCCAGAAAAGCAATGTTTGGGAAAGATTTGGTGAAGTGGTAAAAGAAGATGATAGCAGTGCCGAAAAGCTTCCCCCTGCCAGAATTCTCCCCCCTAGTGATGGGTCGTTCGCGAACGAGTTGGCTCAAAAATTAAGATATAGAATTAACTAATTAAAAGAACGAAAAAAGAAATAAAATAATATTGGCCTAAATGCTCAAGCGCACACATTCGTTCTGACTGTCTGCTCAGACTAACAGCCTCACCTGCTGTTCCTGTCAATCAGACACACAGTGCCAACCAATGAACCAAAGATGCATGAGGGAGGGCCGAGCCAACTCACTCAGTCACACACTTACTCACTTAGCAGCCGAGGAAGGACAGCTGTGAAAACAACAGCTGGAAAATGAGTCGGAAGCACAGTAGCATTTGGATGCATTTTAATAATGTAGACAATGTTAGAGCACAGTGTAGAATTTGCCAAAACAAAATCTCATATAAAGCCGGTTCTATGCATAACCTACACCGGCATATGTGAACTGTGCACCCAACTGTGAAGCTAGCTGTAGCGGAGCTACGAGAAACTAGCGGGCCTGCTAGTGATAGTGGTGGAGACAGCATCTCCACACGTGGATGTATCCACTCAGTCAAGTAGGCCTACTCCGCGACCCACAGCAACGCAGTGTTCTATGGACCAGTTTATGCCAAACAAGGCCAAATTGATATTGCATTGGCTAAAATGATTGCCACTGATTTCCAGCCATTTTCGATTGTGGAGGACAGAGGTTTTAGAAATTATAGTAATAGTCTTAATACAATGTACACAATTCCAAGCAGGAACAACCTTTCACAATCATTTATTCCACAACCGTACGAGAGCACACAGGCTTCAGTGCGGAAAGAGTCCAAAAAGCTACTGCAGTTTGCCTTATCACTGACTGCTGGACATCAAGGGTAACCACTTCTTACATGTCGGTTACATGTCACTTCATTGAAGATTTTTCGTCTAGCTGTTTTGAGTTCAGCGACAGACACACCTCAGAGAACTTGGCAGAGGAACTGTTGAGAGTGGCCAGAGAATGGCAAGTAGATGGAAAAGTGGTCTTAGCTCCACAATGAAATAGGGTGCAGGCCAGGCAGCAAGCTGTTAGCCAGCCTGCCAGCTTAGTGGAGTCTGCCACTAGCACAGTCAGTGTAGTCAGCTCAGCTATCCCCATTGAGACCGTGTCTGTGCCTCGACCTAGGTTGGGCAAAACTAAACATGGCGGTGTTCGCCTTAGCAATCTCACTAGGATAAAGACCTCCTCCATTCCTGCCATTATTGAAAGAGATCGTGATACCTCACATCTCAAAATAGGGCTACTTAATGTTAGATCCCTCACTTCAAAGGCAGTTATAGTCAATGAACTAATCACTGATCATAATCTTATTATGTATAAGTATTTGACCCCTCTGCAAAACATGACTTAGTACTTGGTGGCAAAACCCTTGTTGGCAATTACAGAGGTCAGACGTTTCTTGTAGTTGGCCACAAGGTTTGCACACATCTTAGGAGGGATTTTGTCCCACTCCTCTTTGCCGATCTTCTCCAAGTCATTAAGGTTTCGAGGCTGACGTTTGGCAACTCGAACCTTCAGCTCCCTCCACAGATTTTCTATGGGATTAAGGTCTGGAGAATGGCTAGGCCACTCCAGGACCTTAATGTGCTTCTTCTTGAGCCACTCCTTTTTTGCCTTGGCCGTGTGTTTTGGGTCATTGTCATGCTGGAATACCCATCCACGACCCATTTTCAATGCCCTGGCTGAGGGAAGGAGGTTCTCACCCAAGATTTGATGGTACATGGCCCTGTCCATCGTCCCTTTGATGCGGTGAAGTTGTCCTGTCCCCTTAGCAGAAAAACACCCCCAAAGCATAATGTTTCCACCTCCATGTTTGAGAGTGGGGATGGTGATCTTGGGGTCATAGGCAGCATTCCTCCTCCTCCAAATACAGCGAGTTGAGTTGATGCCAAAGAGCTCCATTTTGGTCTCATCTGACCACAACACTTTCACCCAGTTGTCCTCTGAATCATTCAGATGTTCATTGGCAAACTTCAGACGGGCATGTATATGTGCTTTCTTGAGCAGGGGGACCTTGCGGGCGCTGCAGGATTTCAGTCCTTCACGGCATAGTGTGTTACCAATTGTTTTCTTGGTGACTATGGTCCCAGCTGCCTTGAGATCATTGACAAGATCCTCCCGTGTAGTTCTGGGCTGATTCCTCACCGTTCTCATGATCATTGCAACTCCACGAGGTGAGATCTTGCATGGAGCCCCAGGCCGAGGGAGATTGACAGTTATTTTGTGTTTCTTCCATTTGCGAATAATCGCACCAACTGTTGTCACCTTCTCACCAAGCTGCTTGGCGATGGTCTTGTAGCCCATTCCAGCCTTGTGTAGGTCTACAATCTTGTCCCTGACATCCTTGGAGAGCTCTTTGGTCTTGGCCATGGTGGAGAGTTTGGAATCTGATTGATTGATTGCTTCTGTGGACAGGTGTCTTTTATACAGGTAACAAACTGAGATTAGGAGCACTCCCTTTTAAGAGTGTGCTCCTAATCTCAGCTCGTTACCTGTATAAAAGACACCTGGGAGACAGAAATCTTTCTGATTGAGAGGTGGTCAAATACTTATTTCCCTCATTAAAATGCAAATCAATTTATAACATTTTTGACATGTGTTTTTCTGGATTTTTTTGTTGTTATTCTGTCTCTCACTGTTCAAATAAACCTACCATTAAAATTATAGACTGATAATTTCTTTGTCAGTGAGCAAACGTACAAAATCAGCAGGGGATCAAATACTTTTTTCCCTCACTGTATATATATCTTGGTATATATATATTTTTATTGTAATTTCTATTATTATTATCATTATTGTGTTTTGTGGTTGAGGGGTGGGGGTGGGGGTGGGGGGAGGTTGAGGTATAATTTTGAGGGCAAAGGGACCTATTGGGGAGGGGATTCTTGATGGTGTCATAGTTTTGTTTATTATATTATTATACATTTATTTTTTTCTTATTTTTTTTCTATTATAACAGTTTTCTGTGATTATGGATATGCACTCATGTTATATATAAACTTTCTTTTTCGCACAGAGTACACTTTTTTTGTTTTTATTATTGTTATTATTATTTTATTATTACTACTGTACCTACATTCTTAAAAACTAAAACAGAAAAAGTGTTAAAAAAAATGTAGGATGTGTTTTAAATGTCACTGGAAATAATTGCATCTGCAATCTAGATGAAAGAATAGTAAATTCTCAGCAACTTCTCAGTCATGAAATCACTTTTGATGGCATCCAGCACTTCGGACTTGGAAGGAATGTTATATACCAAACTTTCATAGCACAATGGCACAAACCAAAATGATCATCGAAATCCAGTCTGAAATCTCAAATTAATGGTGGAGATCTTATAATAACTCTATGCCTTCTCTTACCCAGCCACGTTTCATCTTCAATGCCCTTGCTGATGGAAGGAGGTTTTCACTCAAAATCTCACGATACATTCATTCTTTCCTTTACACGGATCAGTCGTCCTGGTCCCTTTGCAGAAAAACAGCCCCAAAGCATGATGTTTCCACCCCCATGCTTCACAGTAGGTATGGTGTTCTTTGGATGCAACTCAGCATTGTTTGTCCTCCAAACACGACGAGTTGAGTTTTTACCAAAAAGTTATATTTTGGTTTCATCTGACCATATGACATTCTCCCAATCTTCTTCTGGATCCGCCAAATGCTCTCTAGCAAACTTCAGACGGGCCTGGACATGTACTGGCTTAAGCAGGGGGACACGTCTGGCACTGCAGGATTTGAGTCCCTGGCGGCGTAGTGTGTTACTGATGGTAGGCTTTGTTACTTTGGTCCCAGCTCTCTGCAGGTCATTCACTAGGTCCCCCCGTGTGGTTCTGGGATTTTTGCTCACCGTTCTCGTGATCATTTTGACCCCACGGGGTGAGATCTTGCGTGGAGCCCCAGATCGAGGGAGATTATCAGTGGTCTTGTATGTCTTCCATTTCCTAATAATTGCTCCCACAGTTGATTTCTTCAAACCAAGCTGCTTACCTATTGCAGATTCAGTCTTCCCAGCCTGGTGCAGGTCTACAATTTTGTTTCTGGTGTCCTTTGACAGCTTTTTGGTCTTGGCCATAGTGGAGTTTGGAGTGTGACTGTTTGAGGTTGTGGACAGGTGTCTTTTATACTGATAACAAGTTCAAACAGGTGCCATTAATACAGGTAATGAGTGGAGGACAGAGGAGCCTCTTAAAGAAGAAGTTACAGGTCTGTGAGAGCCAGAAATCTTGCTTGTTTGTAGGTGACCAAATACTTATTTTCCACCATAATTTGCAAATAAATTCATTAAAAATCCTACAATGTGATTTTCTGGATTTTTTTTCCTCATTTTGTCTGTCATAGTTGAAGTGTACCTATGATGAAAATTACAGGCCTCTCTCATCTTTTTAAGTGGGAGAACTTGCACAATTGGTGGCTGACTAAATACTTTTTTGCCCCACTGTATATGCCTTGTTAGGGAGATTATGTCATCAAAAAAGTGTGTTATTGCTGACAATACTGTGTTTATATGATGAAACATCTTCACTATTTACTTAAAATGACAGAATAAGGGCCATAAATATTCAAGTGTACGTCATCAGAAACATTCAACTCCAATTCCAGTTAACTACATAATGATATTACATGTCATTAGACTTGGTTAGGTGCACATCTAATGTTCTTCTATGTTCATCCTTCATACTGTATGAATTTTTTTTCCCACGATATGTTTAGAATTGTGATTGAAAAAATGCTTATTGTCATGTTATGACTAGTATTTATTACCTCACCCACAAGCATTTGTGGGGCTGCAGAGTTTTAAACTCTGAATGATGGAGAAGGAAAGAGGACTTTTTGTCTGTAGACCTCGCAACAGCAACCGCCACCACACAATTGTTTCTTCGCCACAGAGCTGTGACCTGCAATATGCAAATGAAACACATTTAGAAGAGTCATTGTCCGCTTAAACACGAACTGAAAACAAACTATCACAATCCTTTAACATTTGAAAAAAAAAACATACCTGGCCTGCAGCCTCATTGTCTTGGAGTGATGTTGCCTCATCCCTGCTTTCATATTTCTTGTGGTGTGCCTTCCCTGCTTTTTACCCTTCTTCTTTGGCTCAGGTAATTGTCTGGGAGGCTGGAAATACTTTGACCTGGCCTTGTGAGGTGAGTCTTTTCTTTGTCTCTTGGCCCACTGCTCCTCTTCCTGGTCCAACGACTTGTTGCGGTAGGGGGATTTAGTGAACAGTGATTCTGGCAGGTTATGTTTTATTATGTGCTCCCTATACCTTCCTTGGAGGGTGGCATGCATTTTCAAAATGAATTCAGCTGGATGGAGGAATTTCTTCTTTTGCAAAATGGAATGCTTCAGGATCCAGAACCACTGTTCCACATAGCAGTTGGTGTCCTGTGATTTCACTGATTGCAATGTTGTTGGTCACATTACAATATCTTGTATGGTCACCCAGCAGTATCCCACTCCATAGGGGGGAAATGGCCATGTAAGTGTCCATTAGAACATCGATTATCCCAGGGCAGAAAAACCTATTTTCAGGCCCTGTCTGTTTCTCCTCCAGAAGACTCTGCGAATGTTTAAGAACTGACATGAATTCACGTGTGAAGGGAGATTGTCCACATATTGTTTTGTTTTTTGCTGACATTGCACTTTCTTCATAGCCGTCATCTCTCATCACGTCCTCCACTTTCACCTTCTCTGACTTCATAATATTCTCATCTAAATGCTTTTGTGATTCATCTACAAGATGACTTTTATGTTGTGATTTGAAAAGCACACACGTGTCTAAAGACATTGAGTGCCTTGAAGAAAGAGGTGCTGTTGAGCAACAAGGCAAAGCAAAAAGTTGCATACTCTTTGAGCCCTTTGTCATTTATTTTCTTCCCAAATCCCTGGGCGACAAACTAAAGGGTGTGCAATGTGTAGGCCCACTGAGTGTACATTCTGCACCTTGTTTGAAGTCAGTAGGTCACATGACCAAGGAGCTATTGAAATTGGAAAGTTTTAAAAATTTATGTAAATACGTGTGAGATGGAAATGGACAAACTTAAAGGGTGTGCAATATAGAAGGATAGTCAGTGGACATTCTGAACCTTGTTTGAAGTCAGTAGGTCACATGACCAAGGAGCTATTGAAATGTTTAATTTGGAAAAATTCATGTAAAATCGAGTGAGATGAAAATGGACAAACTAAAGGGTGTGCAATGTGTAGGCTTACTGAGTGGACATTCTGCACCTTGTTTGAAGTCAGTAGGTCACATGACCAAGGACCTATTGAAATTCGAATGTAAAAAAAAGTTTGTACTTTGTTTACACTCCCTAACTAATTCAACTAGGAATACAAAATCACATTTCCACATGTTTATTAGCTTTGGAAAGCAAATTAATGTCCAAATCGTGAAAATAAGACCCGTGCAATGTTGTGCGCAAGTTTTCTAACATAATGACACGTATTTGGAGTCTGTGGCTCAAGTGGTTTGAAAGCTATTGAGGTTTGAAAGCGCGAATATCCAACTTGAAACTGTCTTTACCTCGGTTATCCACCAATGCCCTGGACCTCACTTTATCACGAACCACATCAAACGGCCTATGCACCCATGCTCCTCTTGCGAACGTTGGATAAAGAGTAACAGCAAAGAAGCTTTGGATGTTTGGAATGCGCGCAGTGGATTCATCTAAAATGCAGCGATCCTAGCTTTGGACATGGGGTCAATGAAGTTTACCATTGTTGTGTGTGAGCATTGAAGGTGGAGTGGGACCAGAGGATTTATTGAGGGTGGAGAGTGCACTGGAGGAAGGGGGGTCCACAGCGGAGCGGAGGCCACCAGAGGCGAGTGACGGGAGACACGGTGGTGAGGACGATGGAGTAGCACCTGGGGACGGGTGCTCCATGGCGACAGAGAGGCCACCGGAGGCAGTGCAGTGAGAGGCGAATTACAAGTGGATCGGGAATTCAATGAGGCCTTTGGGAAGAAGGGCTTACCTTTTGTGCACTTAAATGTTCGAAGCCTACTACCGAAGATCGATGAGATACGCCTGTTGGTTTGCAAATCAGAGGTGGGTGTCTTATGTTTTACTGAGACATGGTTGGATTAATCTGTTTGTGACTCAGAAATTGAGATAGGTAATTACTCTGTTGTCAGGAAGGATCGGGATCGGAACGGTGGGGGGATATGTGCGTTTGTAAAATTAGACATTGCTTTTAACAGAGAGAGTTGTACATGAGCAAATGTATGAATATGTTAACAAACAAGGTCTAATTTATGATTTTCAGTCGGGTTTTAGAAAAACATACTCCACTGATTCATGTCTACTTTACTTGACTGACTTCATCAGGAAAGAGATTGATGAGGGAAATCTCTGTGGAATGGTACTGCTTGACCTACAGAAGGCCTTTGATATAGTTAACCACTGTCTCCTAATCTCCAAACTGGAGGCTCTGGGGTTAAGCAGTATCCCTCTAGGCTGGGTAAAGTCCTGTTTATCAGGAAGGGAGCAAGTAGTAGAGGTTAATGGTTCACTGTCTCAGGCAAAACCAATGAGTTGTGGCGTTCCGCAGGGGAGCGTCCTTGGGCCTCTGCTGTTTTTATTGTATATTAACGATATGAAATATGCTTGTTCTTGCCGTCTTTTTCTTTATGCGGATGACACTACACTTCTGGTGTCTCACAAAAGTAAAACTATGTTGAAGAGCATACTTAGCACAGAGCTTACTAACATTAGCAAATGGCTTGGAGATAATAAGCTATCTCTGCACTTAGGGAAAACTGAGGCAATCATTTTGGGATCCAGACCTAAATTGAGTAGGTCCTCTGAAATCAGAGTGGAATTAGGGGGCGAGGTGCTGACTACTAAAACCTCTGTTAGCTACCTGAGATGTATCCTTGATGGAAGCTTGGGAGATGTGAGCATGGCCAATAAAGTGCTAGGGAAGGTTAATGCCAGGACTACGTTTTTGGCTAGAAAGTCCAAGCTGCTTGATTAGGACTCCATGAAAGTGCTAGCTACTGCCCTCATTCAATGCCATTTTGACTACGCTAGTACTTCCTGGTTTGGGGGCTTATCTAAACGTATGAAGGGGAAGCTCCAGATAGCCCAGAATAAGCTGATCAGGGTAGTATTGAAGGTGAGTCCACATACACACATAGGCAGGAGCTGCTTTCAGGAACTAAACTGGCTGCCTGTTGAGGCTAGGGTGTCCCAGATTAGACTAGGTTTGGTTTACATGAGTATTTAT
The DNA here is from genome assembly GCF_016432855.1 of Salvelinus namaycush. NCBI lineage: Eukaryota > Metazoa > Chordata > Actinopteri > Salmoniformes > Salmonidae > Salvelinus > Salvelinus namaycush. The sequence goes on from NC_052326.1 coordinate 36,763,985, forward strand.
GGTCCTGCGCCCACATATCTAAGTGATTACTTACCCCGTGTTAGGGATGCACACAATCACAGCAGCAGATCAGGTGTTGCTGATGTGTGCTTATACAGGTTCAGGAATAATGCTGGGAATGGTACTTTCTTGTATACTGGAGCCAAAGAATGGAATGAGTTGCTTCTGCCCATAAAAACAACATCCTCTCTGGGCAGCTTTAAAAATAAAGTTTTTTTTATTTATGTCTTCTGTGCCCATATGAATAACCCCTATGATGTAACTGCAAAGATGAGATAGATGTTCTTCTTCTCTGTTTTTGTTTTATTATTTCACTGCCATACTGTGTTTAACTGTGTTCGATCTTGCCTAGCCATCTTGTCTCAAGAGGACCACAATGGAAGTAAGTCCCAGACTTTATTGTGTGTTATCCTCAATGATTTAATCATGCATGTATGGCTTTTTCAAGTTTTATGTGTGCTTGTTTTTTTAAATGGTCGAATTGATAAACTAAACTAAAAGGAAAAGCAGGATGGGATGGGGGATTGAGGGATGGGTAGAGAGAACAGTAGAGGGCTCTGAACACTATTATTGCTGAAATAACCACTTCCTTTTGTGACTAGAGTCTAATACTTCCTGTGGCACACATCAGAGGGCATGATAGGTCACCAAATATTATTCTGAAGTGTGCCAGGCCTTGCAGTCCCAAGATAGAAAGGGGGGAGAATTTCGGCAGGCAAGAAAATGGCCTTGACGTGCCCCCCCCCCCCCCCCCCCCCTCTCTAATTTCCTTAATTTTGTGGCTAGAGTCAAATACTTTCTGTGGAACACAATACTGGTCAACATGAGCTACCCAAATTATTCTGAAGTGTGCCAGGCCTTGCAATCCCAAGATAGGAGGGGGGGGGGGGGGGTTAGGTAGGCAAGAGAATAGCCCTACTGAAATCCCCGACACCCCCTTCTAATTTCTGTAATTTTGTGGCTAAAGTCAAGTACTTTCTGTGGCACACACTACGGGTCAAGATGAGCTACCAAAATTATTGTAGCTAATTATTATAGTGTGCCAGGCCTTGCAGTCCTGAACCCCCCCCCCCCCCCCCCCCTTCTAATTTCCTTAATTTTGGGACTAGAGTCAAATACATTCTATAGAACAAATTTCACGTCAGGATAGGCAACCAAAATTAATAACTAATGTATGTGTGTGTGTGTGTGTGTGTGTTATATTAAACATAGGGGGAGTAAAATGTAGGCAAGCAATAAACATTTCAGAACAACTACTAGTCGAATAAGACATGGGAGAGATGACGAATTTTGGCAAAGAGATTTATTTATAGACTAATACACTTCAAACAAATAGCCAAACCGAAAACTGCAGACATTACTAGTGCCTCACCCGCGATCAAAATTACATAAAAAACTAAATGAAACGCGATCAGAAATCTCAACTAGTAAGCAAGTCGCAGCAATGAAGAATTGAGTGTGTGCGCGTTCACGCAAGGGGGGGGGGGTTCTGGCAGGGGGGACCTTTTCAGCACAACACTGGTTCCAATCCCTGAGCAGACAAGGTGAAAAATCTGTCGATGTATCCTTGAGCAAGGCAGTTAACCCTAATTGCTCCTGTAAATCGCTCTGGATAAGAGTGTCTGCTAAATTAAGTAAATGTAAATCAAACTATTGCACGAGCGGTAGAACTTTCTAAGTTTGAGATCTGTAAAACAGTTTCCAATATCTCACACCTCCAGTTTTTGGATGGTGTAATAAAAAAAATCTAGTGTAATAAATTGGTGAAAATCACTGCACTGTTGAATTCATAGAATGCTGAAAAATAAAGTAAACTCAGCAAAAAAAGAAACGTCCTCTCACTGGCAACTGCGTTTATTTTCAGTAAACTTAACGTGTACATATTTGTATGAACATAACAAGATTCAACAACTGAGACATGAACTGAACAAGTTCCACAGACATGTGACTAACAGAAATTGAATAATGTGTCCCTCAAAATCAAAAGTAACAGTCAGTATCTGGTGTGGCCACCAGCTGAATTAAGTACTGCAGTGCATCTCCTCCTCGTGGACTGCACCAGATTTGCCAGTTCTTGCTGTGAGATGTTACCCCACACATCCACCAAGGCACCTGCAAGTTCCTGGACATTTCTGGGGTGAATGGCCCTAGCCCTCACCCTCCGATCCAACAGGTCCCAGACGTGCTCAATGGGATTGAGATCCGGGCTCTTCACTGGCCATGGCAGAACACTGACATTCCTGTCTTGCAGGAAATCACGCACAGAACGAGCAGTATGGCTGGTGGCATTGTCATGCTGGAGGGTCATGTCAGGAAGGGTACCACATGAGGGAGGAGGATGTCTTCCCTGTAACGCACAGCGTTGAGATTGCCTGCAATGACAACAAGCTCAGTCCGATGATGCTGTGACACACCGCCCCAGACCATGACGGACCCTCCACCTCCAAATCGATTCCACTCCAGAGTACAGGTCTCGGTGTAACGCTCATTCCTTCGGCGATAAACGTGAATCCAACCATCACCCCTGGTGAGACAAAACCGCGACTCGTCAGTGAAGAGCACTTTTTGCCAGTCCTGTCTGGTCCAGCAACGGTGGGTTTGTGCCCATAGGTGACGTTGTTGCCGGTAATGTCTGGTGAGGACCTGCCTTACAACAGGCCTACAAGCCCTCAGTCCAGCCTCTTTCAGCCTATTGCGGACAGTCTGAGCATTGATGGAGGGATTGTGCGTTCCTGGTGTAACTCGGGCAGTTGTTGTTGCCATCCTGTACCTGTCCCGCAGGTGTGATGTTCGGATGTACCGTTCCTGTGCAGGTGTTGTTACACGTGGTCTGCCACTGCGAGGACGATCAGCTATCCGTCCGATCTCCCTGTAGCGCTGTCTAAGGCGTCTCACAGTACGGACATTGCAATTTATTGCCCTGGCCACATCTGCAGTCCTCATGCCTCCTTGCAGCATGCCTAAGGCACGTTCACACAGATGAGCAGGGATTTGGGCATTTGTTTTTTGGTGTTTTTCACAGTCAGTAGAAAGGCCTCTTTTTTTTAGTGTCCTAAGTTTTCATAACTGTGACATTAATTGCCTATCGTCTGTAAGCTGTTAGTGTCTTAACGACCGTTCCACAGGTGCATGTTCATTAATTGTTTATGGTTCATTGAACAAGCATGGGAAACAGTGTTTAAACCCTTTACAATGAAGATCTGTGAAGTTATTTGAATTTTTACGAATTATCTTTGGAAGACAGGGTCCTGAAAAAGGGACATTTATTTTTTTGCTGAGTTTATATACAGTGCATTCATAAAGTATTCAAAGAGATTTTTGGTCACTGGCCTACACACAACACCCCATAATGTCAAAGTGGAATGATGTTTTATTTTGTTTTATTTTTTTAACAAATTAACAAGAAATGAAAAGCTGAAATGTCTTGAGTCAATAAGTATTCAACCCCTTTGTTATGATATGCCTAAATAAGTTCAGGTGTAAGAATTTGCTTAACAAGTCACATGGACTAACTCTGTGTGGAATAATAGTGTTTAACATACCTCGCAAAGAAGGGTGTCTATTGGTAGATGAGTAAAAAAATAAAGCAGACATCCGTTTGAGCATAGTGAAGTTATTAATTACACTTTGGATGGTGTATCAATACACCCAGTCACTACAAAGATACAGGTGCCCTTCCTAACTCAGTTGCCGGAGAGGAAGAAAACTGCTCAGGGAATTCACCATGAGGCCAATGTTGACTTTAAAATAATTCCCGAGTTTAATGGTTGTGATAGGGGAAAACTGAGGATGGATCAACATTGTAGTTACTCCGCAATACTAACATAATTGATAGAGTGAAAAGAAGGAAGCTTCAACAGAATAAAAATATTCCAAAACATGCATCCGGTTTGCATCAAGGCACTAAAGTAATACTACAAAAAATGTGAAAAAGCAATTCACTTTTTGTCCTGAATACAAAGTGTTATGTTTAAGTCTATGCTAGGTAAAGTTCCGCCTTATCTCAGCTCACTGGTCACAATAACACCCACCCGTAGCACGTGCTCCAGCAGGTATATCGCACTGGTCACCCCCAAAGCCAACACCTCCTTTGGCCCCCTTTCCTTCCAGTTCTCTGCTGCCAATGACTGGAACGAATTGCAAAAATCGCTGAAGCTGGAGACTTATATTTCCCTCACTAACTTTAAACATCAGCTATCTGATCGCTGCAGCTGTACGTAGCCCATCTGTAAATAGCCCACCCAATCTACCTACCTCATCCCCATACTGTTTTTATTTACTTTTCTGCTCTTTTGCACACCAGTATTTCTACTTACACATCATCATCTGCTCATCTATCACTCCAGTGTTAATTTGCTAAATTATAATTACTTTGCTACTATGGCCTATTTATTGCCTTACCTCCTCACGCCATTTGCACACACTGTATATAGACTTTCTTTTGTTTCTATTGTGTTATTGACTGTACGCTTGTTGATTCCATGTGTAACTCTGTGTTGTTGTGTTGCACTGCTTTGCTTTATCTTGGCCAGGTCGCAGTTGTAAATGAGAACTTGTTCTCAACTAGCTTACCTGGTTAAGGTGAAATTTAAAAAAAATCAATTATGGTAAAATGTTGCACAATCCAGGTGTGGAAAGCTCTTAGAGACGTACCCAGAAAGACTCACAGCTGTAATCGCTGCCAAAGGTGATTCTAACATACTGACTCAGGGGGTTGAACACTTATTTAATCAAGATACTGTATATTAGTTTATTTTTCATACCTTTTTACAAATGTTAAATTGTGTAGATCGTTGACAAAAAAAACATCAATTTTAATCCCACTTTAACGCAACAAAATGTGGAAAAAGTCAAGGGGTGTGAATACTTTCTGAAGGCAGTATTTTATTAAATCATTTAAAAACACAACATATGATGTAATTCACAGTATACAGTAAAATAAAGGCCATTACAACTTAGTCAAATCAAACATAAATCTTACACAGCTGTCTTGCCATGCCATTCTTTCTTAGTCAAACCGATTTTCACCAAGATTAGGATAATAAATTCAAAAGCTACAATTGAAGAATTTCCATGAATAATTCTGTTCTTATGGTTTTATACTATAAAAACAACCAGTAGAGAATGACATGTCAAAAATATGGACAGGTGTAGTCTCATCAGAAGTCCTTGTGCTCCTTTATATAGGTCTATAGTGCTCCTCCTCCTCCTCCTGACTCATGGCACTGGGACGGCCCTGGTCATGTCACCTAGTGTGGAGTGATGAGCAGTAGCTCTGGAGGCCTACTGAGAATGGCCTGTCCCAGACCCTGTCCTGTGGCCGTGCTGCTTTGGAGGAGAACACTCTCTATCCTGTGGATCCTGGCAGCGTGGAGGATCATCACAGGCTTCTGCTCTGCCAGCTCAGATGACAGCCTGCCAATACGCTCCTCTAGCTGTAAATGACGACAACACAAAGAGCATGAAATTAATCTGGAATGACCACAAAATAACAGGAAAAATTGTTGCATGATATGGCATGGTTATTATGTGCTTGACCTGTTGTAACTTTTGAATGTTCTTGTTTTCATAGCTGAAGATTTATGGCTCAAATGAAATGATACCTCCAGAGGAATGCGTGCTAAATCAAAGCCATCCATTTAGTTAAGTGGATAGGAAACACATGAAAAAAATATTGCTTCTTGTTTTCTTCAAGGACTGGTGAACAGCCGGTAAAACGACAATTGTTTTTGTTTATAAATCGTTATTTGCGCTGCCATTGTGGCCTGGTCGTCACTAGTTACCACAGCCACAAAGTCATGAACCCAGCATACTTCTAAAATGTCTCTTCTTAAAATGTGATTTTAAACCTAACCTTAACACCATTGCTAACCATATGACTAACCTTAAATTTGCTTTTTGGTCTTAATTTTTGTTTTTATGAATTTATACAATATAGCCAATTGTGGCTGTGGTAACTAGTGGAAACCTTGTGGCCCTTGCATATACTGTATCAATGACCACAGCGTCTTACCTGCTCCAACTCTTTGCGGATAGTGTAACTCTCCTCAGTTTCTCCCTCACTTCCACTCGTCTGCAGCCAGCTTCTCAACACTTCTTCAAGTCTTCGCCACGACCTACACACACACACACACACACACACACACACACTTAAATCCACCAGAATGTATAAATGAGATCTATCAGAAATGTTCATCACAGAGCTGTGAGTCCTTACTGAAGTAGCTTGCGGTCCTGTTGGAAGCGCAGCATGTCCAGACGGATGTTGAGCAGCTCTCTGGTCCAGGCTAAAGTGGGATCCACATTCTCCTCCTCAGTTAACACATCTTCTCCATCAGACTCTGGCTGTTGATGTAAGGTGGAGAACTCATTGGGGGGCAGTAGTGAGGAGTCACTTTCCCATGAGCCACTAGGCTGCCTCACCTAAAAAACAGATATTCTATAAAGAAATCTAATTGAAAACACAGTAAAATGACTTTACATGTGTTTTTGGAATATAGTAACTTACCTTAGTTTGAGTGTGGGTGGCCATGAATGAGGAAGGGGGCAGGAGTAAGTCCTGGCCTAGTGATTCATGATGTGGGGCCGTTGGGAAACTGAGATGGGGAGCTGGGTGTGCCCGTATGGGAGAGATGGGGATGGAGGCTGCAGCAGGGTAAAGGTTCGCTGTCACTGGGACCTTGGTTTGATGTGGAAGAGGACTGGGTCTTTGATGTAGAGGAGCTGTAGGTGGGAGCAGCTCTTTGACCGGGGAGTCAAGCAGATCTCTAGGCCGCCGTGGCTGCAGTCTAGAAGCACGCACCGCCACCCTGCACACAGTTATAGAGCTGCTGTAAGACTGAGCATAAGAATTAGAGACATAGTTTCCCAGGCACACATTAAGCCTTGTTCTGGACAAAAAAAGTGATTTGTATGGGGATTCTCCATTGAGCATTCTTTTTAGTCCAGGACTCTTAATTGGTATCTGGAAAACCCTCCCATAATGTTTAGGGCCTGATGTTTGCATAGTAACTGTGCCCACTTACAGGTGGTTGAGGATGCCGTCTCCTGCTCTCTGCCCCACTATGCCACTCTGGGTATGTGTACGGCTGTGGGTGCGGCACTCTGGGTCAGGGCTGGGTAAACAGAAGGTCACACTCTTCTTGGGGGGCACTGCTGTCGCTCTAGGCGGTCTCGCCCTGTGTGGTCCACTCAGGGCCCGCTGTTTCCACTGCATGGCACAACGCAGCACCACCCTTTGGAGACGCCGCAAGCTCTGTAGATCACAGACAAGACGGACTTGATCCAGTTCCACACAGAGACACACAGACATTCAGGCAGGCAGGCAGACATACTATCAGATAATCAAACACAGCAAGTGCTCACACACACACCTGCTCCTGGCTGTGCAGTGCTATGTTGGTGCTGAAGCTGCCCATATGAGCGGCGTGTGTGAGGACGTGGGCCACTCCTTCCCTCAGCAGCTGATCTCTATAGAACTGGGCAGCCTGGGCCAGCCTTTCCTGCTTTCTGTCCTGCTCTGTGACCCACAGCCTCCAGGCCTCCAGCACCTGGATCAGAACACACCAAGGGATCAGACGTCTCATTCAGTATGTCTGATGAGTCTTCACTCTTCTATATGTTTCCACTATTCACCGGGGGGCGTCTCATTCATTATGTCTATAGAGTCTACTGTATGTTTTCACTTCCATTTCCTTTATTCTAGCTGTGGCCTGGATATCATCAATGAGAACTTTACACGCGCCAGCCTGGTCACAGATCTGATTGTGCAGTCTTGCGAACTCCAATGGTCATTGGCAAGACAGCACAAAAAGATCGGGACCCAGGCTATACTTCCACAGGGTCAACAGTAGTCATGCAGGAGACATAATTCCTCCACTACAGACAAACAGAGAGAGGGGGATAATATCTCCTGTGTTTTAAGTTGGGCTGAAAGCCAGCTGCCAGTGAAGTATGTGTGTCCAGGTATTACCTTGGCCTGGAGACTGAGGGACCAATGCCAGAGGGCCAGTTCTGTCTGCTCAGCCTCTCTCCTTCTGTGCTGCAGCTGTGCAGGCCAGGACCAGAGGAGAACAGCACACTTAGATAACAGCCAGGAGTTCACCAAGACAATCAGAGGGTTACAGACTTACCATTGAAAGTTTATATAATAATCTGGCCTTTCTTTAAGACAGTAAACATCAGAAAATATTTTTTTCCAATTCCATCAATGTATTTAAAAGTGACTTGAACAAAAGTTCACGCAAATCTTGTCAAGGAGGCCTTTAATATTTGAAATAAGCATGTTAAAACAGCAATAAGTTCACCACAATTTTCCAGTGTGCAAAGAAGAGCTGGCATGTCTTCTGTCTCAGCAGCAAGTGGCCTCTCCCTTTCATCACCTAGAGAAGGACCACATAAACAACACAATACTAACACAAACCTACCTAGGATCAGAAAGTATCAAATAGCACACTGCAGACTCACAGGACCAAATGCAGTATCCATCTACCTTGTAGCTCTGCTGATGCTGCTGGTACATAGTCCATGATCTGAATGTTCTGCAGAGAAGAGAGTGGTGGTGGAGCCTTATGGCTTTCTCCATGCCTATACTGTCCTCCACAACCTCTCTGCTTCGCTCCCTCCATCTCCTGAAAGTCGCCTCCTGCCGCACTGAGACATAAGAAATGATGGCAATAGACTTGACATGTCAATGGAGGCTTTATTCAATGTGCCGGGAGAATGATCTAACAGAAAATAGCATTGAATAATAAACAATTTGTCTCCAGCTGCTTCACTAAGAATTGGAGCCATGGTAAAGTATTTCTCTACCTTTATCCATGTGAGTCTGAGCCTTGCTCACTGCCTCTCTCTGCTGGTGACAGTTTGACACTGCACAAGATGTGGCTTTCCTCCATCCCAACAGCACCTACAGGAAAATAAATTAGGCACATTTGTGGGTGAGCAGTAGTTATAGCTACGGAATCAGTCTTGGTAACATATGAAGCAGTAGATAGGTCTTACAGCAGCTCCAATACCTTAACCTGAACGCAGTGCTGGTAGTGGTTCTCTGCTGTCTTCTCTCTGCTGCTGGCTACTGCCAACAGGGCTACATTCTCCTTCCACACACGCAGAATCCTCCTGGGAACACATAATACAAGTGTCAGTTAGAAATATTGCAAAATCAATATTACAAGTAAGAGATTGTGGATAAAGAGGTATATATAGAGACTGTGACTCTATTTAGGTTGATACCTGAGGAAGTGTTTCTGATGTTGACTGTAGCGCTCCTCTACATGCTCATAGACCTGCTGTCTTTGGAGGTGATGCTCCTACGGGTGATAGGCAAAGAGATTACAGCACGTACCACAGGATACACACAAACCAACAAAGCGGAGCCCATTCCGTGTGCACCAAGCAGGTCAGAAGATGCATGATGACCAAATTAAATGTTGCTGTGCCAGTTTACAAAGCACACCAATATAAGTGTAGACTTGTGTCATTTATTACAGTTAATGTTAGGTCTGCTGTACCTTCCAGGCCTGTAAAGTGTGTTTGAGAAGTCTGTGTTCATAGTAACTGTCCATCTGATCCAGCCTGCTGTTCTTCTCTGTTCTGTGCTGGACATACTGACACATCAGACAGACAGACAGAGACAGACAGACACAATGTGGGATAATTACTCTGGACAAACCAAACATTACAGCATGGCTAATGGTAGATTATGTATGGCAAGATGCTGTACCTCACTCCAGCCACTCAGGGCGTGTCTCACACAACGCACATCACCATGTCGACCTGCCTGCTCCTCTCGTTTTCGCCTTATGAGATACATACGAAAAAACACAAATATACAAACCAAACACACATATACATGAAGGACTAAGGCAAAATCTCAAAGGGTCTTCAACTGTCAATCAAATCCAGTTAAGAATAATCTCCTGTTAAGAAAGCTCAATCTGTAATAGTTAGGACTGAAAACATCCTATATCATGTATACCGTATATGTCGGAGTACCTTTTAATGTGTATATCAAACAATATTTCTGTCATGTAATACTGTGTATAAAAGTACCATGCATGTAAAATATATGAATAATGTATATGTAAAAAAATAGCTGTAAAAAAAAAGTTTTAAAAAAGGACCTTTGTCCTCCAGAGGGGGGTGGGGGATGGGCCCGCAAAAAAAATGAAGAATAACCTCACACTTGCCTACTTCTTTCTGAACAGGTTGGTCCCAAACAGTCAGCGTCAGGTCATTCAAGTAAAATACAATCAAAGTTGTAAGATATCATCGTGATCCTCGCTGATATTTCAGTGAACTGCCGGTGGTATAGTACCTGTCCCGGATCACAGTGACATTGTCCTTCCACTGGCTGAGTGTGTTGTGGACTAGAGTACGGCGGTACAGTGTGTCAGAGGCTCTCTGCTTCTCCCTCTCCTCCTGTTGTTGCCTCGCCCTCCGCTGCCAGTGGTCCCAGGCTCTCATCAAACACGACCTCTCCTCATGCAGCAAGGCCTAAAGGGCAAGACAGGTGGGCCCTCTTCGGCTATTTGTCTGTACCATGACGGTGTGTTGTATGTATATCTTTGAGTGGTATGTTTGTGTGCGTGTATTGTGACTGTGTATTTTACCATCCTCTCAGCCAGTCTCTGCTCCTTCCTCTCCTCTGAACGTCCCCACCAGGTATAGAAGGCCCAAGTGTACTGATGCTGCCTACAGAGGGTTAGAGTGGGTCACACACTAACACAAACGTCATGCTCACAAATCTAACTGTATGTTGTTCATAATTATAAACTGGGTGGTTCGAGCCCTGAATGCTGATTGGGTGACAGCCATGGTATATCAGACCGTATACCACGGGTATGACAAAACATTTATTTTTACTGCTCTAATTACACTGGAAACCAGTTTATAATAGCAATAAGGCACCTTGGGGGTGTGGTACTCCAGGCACTCCGCTTTGCATCGTGCATTAGGACAGCCCTTACCCGTGGTATATTGGCCATATACCCCCTCGGGCCTTATTGCTTAAATGTAGCCCAGGGGCCTTAGTCACATTGGGGGGAATTCAGACCTGAGTTACACTTAATTCTCTCTACAGGTATTCTGACCTTAGAAAGCGCTGTCCATTTAGTTGTGTTAGGCTTTGAAACAACATCCACAACAACCACGTTTTACAGTGTTTCAACCTGCTGTTGAACTTCTTTCTTCAATTTGATCATCACAGTGAGGTGAGTTTTAAAAGTACTATAGGCCTACTGTTCTGATGTGTTTGATGTGATTTCCAAAGGCATTTGCATTGATTTCAGAGTGGTTAGAGGGACAATAGAGCCCTGAGTACCAGTCCATTAGGACCTGATGGAGGGACAATAGAGCCCAAGGTCCCAGGCCATTAGGACCTGATGGAGGGACAATAAAGCCCTGAGTACCAGGCCATTAGGACCTGATGGAGGGACAATAGAGCCCTTAGTACCAGGCCATTAGGACCTGATGACGGGACAATAAAGCCCTGAGTACCAGGCCATTAGGACCTGATGGAGGGACAATAGAGCCCTTAGTACCAGGCCATTAGGACCTGATGACGGGACAATAGAGCCCTGAGTACCAGGCCATTAGGACCTGATGGAGGGACAATAAAGCCCTGAGTACCAGGCCATTAGGACCTGATGGAGGGACAATAGAGCCCTGAGTACCAGGCCATTAGGACCCCGTGGTAGTTAGCAAGTATGCTACCAAAGCATGTCCAGAGTGCATTAAAGGAGATTACCGTGACACAGCGGTCACATGGAATTTTACTGTGGCCGTGACTCATGACTGCCTATGTGGTGGTAATATGGTCACCGCAACAGCCCTAGGTCTAGCGAACCTGTCGGTTCCAAGTGGAAAAACATCTAGGCCTACATTCCTTTTTCAGATAGAAATAACAGCATTCTCCATGCACTGTAATTTATTAATTAATAAGAGCTATTGATACTTAGGTGCCCATAGAATATGTATGCCTATTTTCACAATTCTATATGTATTGTGATTTGATACTGCGATTTTATTGCGAGTTGATGCTCCAAACATATTGCTCTGTATGTTTGCTGCAGAGGCACAAGAGAGAGCATAAAAAATAGTTTTTATCAGTCATGGGAATAAAGGTGCTGAAAACATGTTGGCTCAATATTTAAAAAGAAAATGGAGAACAAGCTATAGGATGGAAAATACCAGAGTTTTGGAGCTGGTACAGCTGATTAGCGCTAGCTACAGCAACCACCAACAAAAAAATTAATATATATCAAGATATGTAACTGTTTAAATGTTTTCCCCCATCACTATTGATAAGAGCTAGGTAAATGAGTAATATGTTTGGGAAGGGGATTGTACATACAAATAGCAATTGTTTGAGGATTTTTCCTTCTGATTGCTGGAGACTAATGTGAAACCAGTCATGGAAGCAAACTGAAAAGCATAATAACATGACAGGCATTTCCGCCCCTTTCCCACAGTGAAGTATAAAATGCTGTGACTTTATGCATAATTTCAATAGTATGACCTAAGCATTGCACAATGACAGTCGCACTCTCTAATGTTTTAATTATATGCCTCAACTTTCTGTTTCCTACTATTCTATCATGTTAAATATTAGCCACTATCAGTATTGACCGTCAGTTTGCCACACATATTCAAATGCCGATTTACTGTTCCCTTCAGTTGGTACAGTTCGTATCATTCCATTTCAGTACATTGTTTAATTTACCTTATTTGCTTCCTCTGTAAACACTGCCACGTCCGTGTGGTTGTTGCTGAAGAACACTAATAATATTTGATCATATTTAAAGTAAAAAAAATGTTGGCTAATTAAATCATTATGGAGCACAGCCCAAGCCATAACAGTTTGAACCTGACGCATGGTGCAATGCTTGGCCGTGTCATCACACAGTTCCATGGTCAGCGCGGGCAACAGGCCAGGGTATACTACTACTGTACACTGTTCTCCCTATTATAATTCTATGTATATTCATCTTCCAACATTACCATGGGTTGAAGAACTGAATGTGGCGTTTTTATATTTTGTGCCTGAAGGCTCTCCAAACCCTATTTTTCCATTAAGTAGCCTAGGGTCCATAAAAACTTCCTTAATCATAGATATTGTGTTCTAAAACTGAGATAAATATGCATATGTTCTAATAACTATCTTTCATCTCCATTCTGAACGCATTCTAATGTTGTGCCAATCAAATTCAAATGAAAGTTACCAGTATAAAAAGGGATTGCTTTAGAGAAATTAACAGAAAAACCAATTGAAGAAACACTCCTGATCAAATTGGTATGCCACCCAGTGTGAGTTTTCTAGGGTTGATTTAAATGTATTCAATGCGTGCAAGAGAGCAACACCAAAACGCGTAAAAACGGCATACATTTCCTAAGTCTAAATCGGCCACAAAGCATCTTATAGTAGTAGTGCTGATCTAGGATCAGACAAGTGACACCTGATCCTAGATCATCACTAGGTCAGAAACAGGATGGAACTCACTGATTATGGAGTTGTGCCAGCTCTGTCCTCTCCCTATGCTGTCTCCTCTGGCAGGTAAACTCAACCCATGAGTCAAGACACTGTGGAAAGATGTGGTCAGCAAACCAGGCCTCAGCACGACGCTCCAGCCCCTAAAACCACACACAGTCCACACAATGCCAATGAGTGGAATGTAAGAGGGTGTGTGTGTGTGTGCACATGTGTACGGGTGGGTGTACCTGCATGTGTCTGTGTTCAACAAGCTGCTCTCTCCAGTGGCGCAAGCAATTGCTCTGCAGTGAAGTGCTGTCAAAAGATGGCATTAATGAGATCAGAAAAACATGTATCATAGAAATAGCATTACTAATATGAGAAAGTGTATCATCAATTCATAACTGTGTGTGTGAGTGTGTGTGTGTGTGTGTGTGTGTGTGTGTGTGTGTGTGTGTGTGTGTGATGTATGTGTATGTATGTATATGTGTGTGTACCTGTAGTGGGTCAGTGCCATCTGCATCTGCATCTGAAGTCCCTGATCTTCAGCTTCCTCAAGACGTTGCTGCCAGAGTCTCCAATATCTGCATGTTACCTACAGAAAACACACACAGAAATGTTGTTTGAAAAACATGAATTGGGTGTCATACTTACTCTGTACTGTTAGAACAATTGTAATGATACTAATGCTGGGTGACTTCATGGATATTAGCTACAGTATAATAACACTTACAGTGTGATGATGATGCTGGACAGCGATGTTCTTGTTGAGACGATAAGTTTTGCTCCGAGTGACATTGAGGGTCAGACTTCTCAATCCAGTGTGCTGTAGTAGACAGACCAAGTTGGAGTGAGAGAATTAAGGAATACTCTATGGCAGTGGTTCCCAACTCCAGTTCCTAAGTACCCCCAACAGTACATATTTTTATTGTAGCCCCGGACATGCACATCTGATTCAACTTGTCAATTAATCATCAAGCCCTCAATGAGTTGAATGAGGTGTGTTTGTTCAGGGCTACAATGAAACGGTGTACTGTTGGGAGTACTGGAGGACCAGGGTTGGGAAACACTGCTCTAGGGTACAGTAACCAGTCTCTATGGATGTCCATAAACATTCATCAGATCAGTGCTCCTCCATCTTACCAGTAGATGGCGGTGTTGGTGTTGACTTGCAGCCTGGTCTCTTTCAGACTCCTGCATGCACATCCTCCTGTCTGCACAGGAGCTCAGGAAATGTTCAAATAAATTCAGAGAAGTATGATGTTGCAGTAGATGAGAAAAGTCGAGAATTGCCTTATGCTGTTCTTGCAGTAGTGTGTGACTCCACACCAGGCCCTGGTGTTTTACAATGAGTGTGTGTGTAGTAGGATACAGTGTCTCCAGCGCTCCAGTGCCCTGCGCTGTGTGCTGCGTTGTGCCAGTCTATAAGAAGCCTGCCCTCTCTCCACCTCTCTCTGTCTGCTCTGTAGTCCACTTTTCCACACAAACCAATACCTCCTGACCAACTGGAGTTGCCAGGCTCGCACCGCAACATCTGAAACACAGGAGGTAAACAATTATATAAGAATAATGACAACAGAAGTAGTGTTTTTCACTGGAAGTTCTCGAGGATTTGAGAGTTTGGTGTTTGTTTTTGAGACCATTTAAAATGATCAAAATTTGTCAATATACGGTATGTTTCTGAAAAAGTGTGAGTTTAATCCTAGACCATGAATGTCCAATGATTGTGACAGAAGACCAACAGTACATATGATAAAGAGATTAATAGAAGATGGGACCTTGTGGTTTCCTCTTAGTTTGGCGGAGGTGAACATAGCTGATCCAGCCACAAAGCGCCTTTCTTTGCATCCCATGAATGTAGTGCAGTGAAGACTTGGACTCCCTCTCTCTCCAACTACAGGCGAGCATGTACACTTCTCTCCACTGAAGCCATGCCTAAGACACAACAAACATACATGCTCAAATCCTTAAGAGTCTGTTGACGCACCCATGCGGCAATCTAAGTAATTTAATTGAAAAAATCCCCATCAAAATCCGTCAGTTTAAACTAGAGATGTACGTTTTTTTGCATGGGCTGCATCTCAATCCACTGCATCCGCCTCTGTCGGCCTTCCGCATCTGTGTTGGAAGGTGGCCGAGCTACAGCGGTGATTGTCAGACCATGAGACATCCTGAAAATCGGTCTTCTCACAAAAATAGTTTGGCCTAGAAACTATTTGGACCACTCTATGGAAAGCGGAGACTAACAATGGCGTTCTCCATTTTGCTCTACGAACTCCACGTGACTTGTCTGAAGGTAAGCCATACAAATTAATGGAAGTATGGAGATTTGAGTTTGTGCCAACAAAAATAAAGGGTTAAATATGTGCCAAAAAAACGAATATTGCCTTAGCTTTCTTATATGGCCTAGATATAGGACGGACACTTCAAAACCTTGTTTCTTATTATTTATTTTTTTACTGTCTTTGCCATTTTTGAATGTGTTATTCAATGCGTTTCTATGGGTTATAGTTATAAAGGCCAAATTTGATATTTTATCAAATAATTTAACATATTCTTTTAATACCTAAAGGGGTCCTAAAATTCAAAATGAAATAGCTAAATGATCCATGGTATGACCATCTTAAAACAATTCCCCCCCACCCCCGGCTTAGATGTTAGTCCAATAAAATGTAACATTTTAATTCACCAACACCTGGGGAATGGTACAGATATGTGTGGGATGTATAAGATGTGCTCTACTCACTCTGCCCTGTAGCATCAGAGCCCAGTGCTGCAGTGCTTGGTCCTCCATAACACAGGCATCATATCTCCTCTGCAGCCCAGTCTGCCACACAGTCCACATCCAACTGTATTGGGGAGAACACACATAAGCATTAACACAGGCTGCCCCCTCCCCTTTCACTTACATTTAATCAAATGGTCAATCATATATAAATCCGTCACGCAATGACTGTGTATGCCGGAAGTTCACTAACCTCCGAGTGACTTAGTCAGTGTATTGTTCCTGATTCAAAGTAATCCAAAAATAAATAAACAAAATAGCATTTATCAGTCATAATGCCTCACCGTAGAGCTGTGAGTTTCCGGAACTGAAGAGCAGATTCTTGCATCCTGTGTTTCATCCTCCTCATCTCGATGTATACTTCCCAGCTGTCCCAGGCCACACGCTGACACCACCTCTCAGCTGGCATACAGGAGAAACTCTAATTACTGCTGTGACTCATAACATGCCCTGCCAGCCACTACTGCTGGGGTCCATCATTTTCCAGAGGGAGACATTCACCTAGATTAATACCAAAACCACACAAGCCAGTCCATACCAAAACATGTTGCTTTTTGGAATATCCTCCTCTCCTCCTTCTGTAAAGACACACACCTCTGCCAGCCATGGAACACCTGGTTATACAGATAATACCTACAACACAGGAAAGACAGCATCATCAGTTTCCACATTGGCCAAACTATTGTTGGCTGCCATACAGCGCCTTCGGAAAGTATTCATACCCCTTGACTAGGGAGGTTGCAGTGCCACACAGGCAGTCATGACCTCAGTAAAATTCCATGTAACTATTGAGTCAAGGTAAGCTCCTTTTATGTACTCTGGACTTGCTTTGGTACTACCCAACTTGCTAACGACCATCAGGTCCTATTGGCCTGGTACTCAG
This sequence comes from Salvelinus namaycush, assembly GCF_016432855.1. Taxonomy (NCBI): domain Eukaryota; kingdom Metazoa; phylum Chordata; class Actinopteri; order Salmoniformes; family Salmonidae; genus Salvelinus; species Salvelinus namaycush. Next base: position 36,781,124 of record NC_052326.1, read on the forward strand.
GGCTCTAACATTGATGCAAAAATCACATCAAACACTTCTCATCAAAACAGTAGACCTATCATACTTTTAAAACTCACCTCACTATGATGATCAATTTGAAGAAAGAAGTTCAACAGCAGGTTGAAACGGTGTATAACATGGTTGCTGTGGATGTTGTTTCAAAGCCTAATACAACCAAATGGACAGCGCTTTCTAACGTGATGATTCAGGCAAAACACCCATAGGTATATTAGAGCTTTTGCATATGCATAGGCTTATGAGCCCAAGGACCCCCCCCCCCCCCCCCCCCCAAAACGGAAATAAAAATTATGATTGTTCCATTATACAATACATAGCCTACCACATATTACATATGGCAGAAAAACATAAAACAAAACTGATTTAAGATGTCTTTGGTACATAATTGGTCTAGCCTTTGAGTGTGGACTGTATTATTATGCATACTGGATGGACTGGTTACCTTATGCTACGCTCCAACATTTTTATCCATGAGTCTGGGAGAGAACGTATAGCCCTAGGCGGTGCTGTTGGTTCATTGATTGTGCAGGGCGACTTACAGTTAGTCTACAATTAGTGAATTTGTATTTTGAATAGCCTAGTAATAGGGATTTTATTATATTTTCATAATTAATTGGGTGACACATTACCTTTAGCTATACAGAATATAGAATCCTCTCTCCTTCATTCCTTTCTCGAGCGTACAGACGGGCTGTCAACAGTTTAGTGAAATATGTTTTGTTGCAAAAACATGTTACTAACGATGTTCCCAAACAGATTTCACTTGGTTTCCCAAATTAAGCACTGGGTAGCTGTAGGAACAAGGTTGAAGAGGCCATGGCAAACAGAGTTTGGGCAGAGTATCACCTGTCAGGCAGCGAGAGCATGCTCCTCGAACAGTGGTTGATACATGGAGTGAAATAAGTGTTGTTATATTTCTCAGCTGCTCATATTAAGCACATGCTCCCGCTATAAAACCCAAGTAGCCTACAAAACGGACAGGTGGGAAAGCGCGCGGCTTCCATTTGCTATTTGAGTGCATTCAAATTACATTACATTTTTTCCCCTGCCCCTTTGATAATGGGCTATTCTAAATCAGAACAAATTTCATGACTGCCACAGCCCTACACTTTTCCACATTGTGTTGTGTTACAGCCTGAATTCAAATGGATTTTAAAAAACTCACCCATACACACACAATTCCCCATAATGACAAAGTGAAAACATGTTACATGTTTATAGAAATGTTTGCTAATTTGTTGAAAATGAAATACAGAAATGTCTCATTTACATAAGTATTCACACTCCTTTTCTATGACATGCCAAATTGAGCTCAGTGCATCCAATTTCCTTTGATCATCCTTGAGATATACGGGTGAAGGAGTCAACCTGTGGCCAATTCAATTGTTTGGACATGATTTAGAAAGAAACACACATGTCTATATAAGGTACCACAGTTGTCAGAACAGAAACTATACCATGAAGTCCAAGGAACTGTCCATAGATCTCCGAGATAGAATTGTGATGAGGCATATCTGGGGAAGGGTATAAAACATTTTGAGTGTTGAAAGTTTACAATCGCACAGTGGTTTCCATTGTTAGGGAATTAAAAAAAGATGGAACTACCTAGACTCTGCCTAGAGCTGGCTGTAAAACCAAACTGAGCAACCGGGCAAGAAGGACCTTGGTCAGGGAGGTGACCAAGAACCCAATGACGGAACTTCAGAGTTCCTTGGCTGAGATGGGAGAACCTGCTAGAAGGACAACAGTCTCTACAGCACTTCACCAATCTGGGCTTTATGGGAGCATGGCCAGACGGGAGCCACTCCTGAGGAAAAGGGAAGGGCTTGCACACCTGTAGTTTGCAAAAAGGCTCATGAAAGACTCAGATCATAAGGCAAAATATTCTGTGGTTTGATGAGACAAAAATGTTACTATTTGGCCTGAATGCAAAGTGCTATGTCTGGAGAAAACCAGGCACAGCCCATCACCGTCTAACATCATTCCTACCGTTAAGCATGGTGGTGGCAGCATCATGCTATGGGGATACTTTTCAGTGGCAGGGACTGTGAGACTAAAGATAGAGGGAACAATGAATTCCAAATACAGGCACATCCTTGATGAGAAACTGCTAAAGAGTACAAATGACCTTAGACTGGGGCAAAGATTTACATTTCAACAAGACAATGACCCCAAGCATGCAGCCAAAGCAATGCTGGAATGGCTTCACAACAAGAATGTTAAAGTCCTTGAGTGGCCCAGAATTGAATTGCATTGAAAATCTGTGGAAAGACATGACGATTGCTGTTCACCACCGCTCTCCATCTACCTTAACAGAGCTTGAGAATCTGCAAGGAAGACTGGGATACAATCCCCAAATCCAGATGTGCAAAGCTGACAGACATAACAAAGACGACTCAAAGCTGTAATCACTGCCAAAGGTGCTTCTACAAAGTATTGACTCGTGGTGTGAATATTTATGTAAATGAGTTCAGTATTTAATTTTCAATAAATTTGCAAAAAATTCTAAAAGCATATTTTTAAGGTTGTCATTATGGGGTATTGTGTGTAGATGTGTGAGAATAATTTTTAAAATCCATTTTGAATTCAGTCTAGCACAACAAAATGTGGAATAAGTCAAGGGGTATGAATACGTTCTGAACACACTGTACATCACAGCAGGCAAAGCTGGTTGCAATGACGTCATTACAACCAGATTTTAAGGTTGTAATAACGTAATTTCAACCAACAGACTTTGTCCGTAAGTACTGATGGGCATGTATTGTCACCCCACAACTGAGCAGCAGCGGTTAGAGACAGACACTGACCTGTAATGGCAATCTGCCCTCACTGTGAGGCTCCACTCCCTCCTGGCTGTCCACCACTCATCCTTCCAGCCCCCCTGAGCCCGCTGTAGCACCACTCTGCGATGGTGAGACCTAGAGATTGGAGAAGGTAATAATCTTCCAGTTAGAGAATTCAGGCTACACACAGTAGATATATTCACAGCATCAGTGCCTGACTTGGGCAGGAGCTCACCAGAGCGGAGTACCAGCACATTAAATGTTCTACAGCTTAAGCTCCTGTTCCTCTTATAGAATATTAGCTAAAAAGTATTTTGGCGCTCCTGCACCTAATTGTAAACAGTACATCCACCCAAAATGAGTACCCACAACTATTTCAGTCCAAGTCAAGTACTGCATAGCATCAAGAGCTTTACTAATGTTATTTTCCCACTATTTGACATTGTAATCCATTAAATTCAAGCAGTGATGTAATCTGGCTATTCCTCCACAGGACTGAGAAAGTGCACCTGGCTTTGTAAGGATGAACACGTCCAAAGGTCTTCTGCATCCATAGTTTGAGAAACTTCCGTGCAAGGTGCCTAGAAGACAGAGTTTGATCTCAGGGATGGACAACTCGAGTCATGGAAGGGCGTTGTGTGTGCAGGCTTTTATTCCAGCCCAGCACTAAACATACCTTAAATATACAGTGGGGAGAACAAGTATTTGATACACTGCCGATTTTGCAGGTTTTCCTACTTACAAAGCATGTAGAGGTCTGTAATTTTTATCATAGGTACACTTCAACTGTGAGAGACGGAATCTAAAACAAAAATCCAGAAAATCACATTGTATGATTTTTAAGTAATTAATCAGCATTTTATTGCATGACATAAGTATTTGATACATCATAAAAGCAGAACTTAATATTTGGTACAGAAACCTTTGTTTGCAATTACAGAGATCATATGTTTCCTGTAGTTCTTGACCAGGTTTGCACACACTGCAGCAGGGGTTTTGGCCCACTCCTCCATACAGACCTTCTCCAGATCCTTCAGGTTTCGGGGCTGTCGCTGGGCAATAAAAATTACAGACCTCTACATGCTTTGTAAGTAGGAAAACCTGCAAAATCGGCAGTGTATCAAATACTTGTTCTCCCCACTGTACTTTACAAAAATATAAACTTAAGGTGCAACAATTTCAACGATTTTAGTGAGTTACAGTTCATATAAGAAAATCAGTCAATTTAAATTAATTAATTAGGCCCCAATTTATGGATTTCACATTTACGGGCAGGGGCGCAACCATTGGTGGGCATAGGTCCACCCACTTGGGCGCCAGGCCCATCCACTGGGAAACCAGGCCCAGTCAAGACAGAAATACTCCTCAGTTTTAGCAGCTGCCCAGGTGACTGGTCTCAGACAATCCCGCAGGTGAAGACACTGGATGTGGAGGTCCTGGGCTGGTGTAGTTACACTTGGTCTGCAATTGTGAGGCCGGTTGTTCCTGCAGTCAGCATGCCAATTGCACGCTCCCTCAAAACATCTGTGGCATTGTGTTGTGACACAAAACTGCACATTTTAGAGTGGCCTTTTATTATTTCCAACACAAGGTGCACCTGTGTAATGATCATGCTATTTTAACAGCTTCCTGTCAGGTGGATGGATTATCTTGGCAAAGGAAAAATATTCACTAACAGGGATGTAAACAAACTTGTGCACAACATTTTTGAGAAATAAGCTTTTTGTGTGTATGAAAAATTTCAAGAAACTTTTATTTCAGCTCATGAAACATGGGACCAACACTTTACATTTTGTGTTTATATTTTTGCTCAGTATAATCAGATGTGTTAGTGCTGGGATTAAACAAAAGTCAACACAGACTAACGTTATAGCCTTCCAGTTCTAGTCATGGTCGATTGAATAATTACATCTGGCCAATTGGTTTATTTGAGGGGCTACTTCTCACCTTATTCTCAACTCCTTGAGTCTTCCACCTCGGTTCCAGGTGTATCCGACTTTATAACAAGATATAACATTGCGTGAAGTTATTTTTGCACCAGTTATATTTGACTTTTGGGTTCCTCTACCTCTGGAAGTCATTGCCACAACAGTTGTCGAGTTAACCACCTGAGAAAGCTAGCTACTACCACTGACCGTCAATCAGAAGATTGGAAACTTCTTCAACTTCGTTAGCTGAACACACTGGCATTCTCTTCATATGAATAACGTACCATGCATGATATTTTCTTCATTCCCTAACCAGTCTCAAGTCGACAACGCAAATTGAACCGTTACAACCGCCATAGAAAACGCAAACAGTGTTTTGTTCAGTGAGGTATACGAACGGTTTTGTTTGTTAAATCCAACTGTCGCGCATACATTTTTCCACTGTGAATAGGAGGAAATAACTAAGTACTTCCGGGTAACGGATCTGTGGGAATGCAAAATAGCAGTCCCGTCCTCTATACGTAGTAAATTAATAATTAGGTCGAAAATTATTGAACATTTGCAAAATTATAGTTATCATACAAAGAATAATGAAAAGTATTTCTATAAGATATTATGTTGTTTTTTAATAGTAAACTCTGTTTATTGTCTGTGTAGTCCTATCATTTATTGTACCGTACACAATTTCTGTATGTTATTTATTTTATTTTATTGTGTGTGTAGTCCTATCATTTATTGCACCGTACACAATTTCTGTATGTTATTTATTTTTTATTAACAACAAATCAATACAGGAAGTACATGTGGGAACACAAGTATATATAAATAATATACAATGGACAATTGGTCTAGGGTGTACAATATCACATTACACAAGGATCTTAAGGGACATACATACACTCATTATTCTAACAGATTTTTTGTTAGTAGAGTATTTAATTGTCTTAAAATTCAGTTCAACTTCTTTTTGTAAGGTAAGAAAATTTGTTTTTTGTTTGTAAATTTACATTTGTGAATATGAAATTTGGCCAAAATTTACTCAGGAGCACTTGTAGCTTCCAAATCCACATATTTACACCCAGAGGAGCGTCACTGCGCATGTTGCACCCCTTAGAAGTTAGTTTCTCACCTAATCACCTGCTAACAGTAGAAATTTGGCATCCCATTATAAGGCAAGCCAAGAGTGCAAGTCTGGTATGGAATGGTGTTTTATTTTACACTGGAAATTAACAGAGTAAGCTAAAATAGTTCATTTATTCCTTTGTAATTAAGATGTAGTCCTGAATTAGTCAGTCAGCAGAAATTAAAGTTACAATACAAAAGTTCAGACTGGACTCTGGTTTTATGGACACAATCAATATTTTTTCCTGCACAGTGCTATATTGTACCATATAGTCTCCAGGGATATAGGATCCAGGGTCACCATGCAAACTTTTTGTATTTGTGTTTTTATAAGTTTTTGCAAATGTATTAAAAATAAAAAACAGATATACCTTATTTACATAAGTATTCAGACCCTTCGCTACGAGACTCGAAATTGAGCTCAGGTGCATCTTGTTTCCATTGATCGTCCTTGAGATGTTTCTACCACTTGATTAAAGTCCACCTGTGGTAAATTAAATTAATTGGACATGATTTTGAAACGCACACACCTGTCTATATAAGGTCCTACAGTTGACAGTGCATGTCAGAGCAAAAACCATGTCATGAGGTCGAAGGAATTGTCCTTAGAGCTCCGAGACAGGATTGTGTCGAGGCACATATCTGGGAAAGGGTACCAAAAATTGTCTGCAGCATTGAAGGTCCCCAAGAACACAGTGGCTTCCATCATTCTTAAATTGATGAAGTTTGGAACCACCAAGTTTGGAACCAAGAACTCGAGGGAGAAGGGCCTCGGTCAGGGAGAGGACCAAGAACCCGATGGTGAATCATGGTGGGAGCATCATGCTGTGGGGATGTTTTCTCAGGGACTGAGAGACTAGTTAGGATTGAGGGAAAGATGAATGGAGCAAAGTACAGAGAGATCCTTGATGAAGACCTGCGCCAGAGCACTCAGGACTTCAGACTGGGGTGAAGGTTCACCTTCCAACAGGACAATGACCCTAAGCACACAGCCAAGACAACGCAGGAGTGGCCTCGGGACAAGTCTCTGAATGTCCCGGAGTGGCCCGGACTTGAACCCGATCGAACATCTCTGGAAAGACCTGAAAAAATGTGCAGCGACGCTCCCCATCCAACCTGACAGAGTTTGAGAGGATCTGCAGAGAAGAATGGGAGAAACTCATGCGTGCCAAGCTTGTAGCGTCATACCCAAGAAGACTAGAGGCTGTAATCACTGTCAAAGGTGCTTCAACAAAGTACTGAGTAAAGGGTCGGCATACTTATGTAAATGTGATATTTCAGTTTTAAATGTTTTATGCATTTGCAAAAAAAAAAAAAAAAAAAAAAACAGTTTTTGCTTTGTCATTATGGGGTATTGTGTGTAGATTGATGGGGGGGAAACAATTTAATTTAATCCATAGAGTAAGGCTGTAACGTAACAAAATGTGGAAAAAGTGAAGAGCTCTGAATGCACTGTATAACCAATATGAAAAACACTATAGAATTAAGCTGATTGGCCACTCTTTAAGTGCCGCAAAATGAGAAGCGACACTCATTGGGGTGTAAACTGTGGATTTGGAAACTCGAAATGCTCCTGAGTAGAATGGACGCCCCGCCCCCTTTACTGCGACACAACGTTCAGGCAATTATGTATGTCCAATATGAAGAACATACTGCATTCAAGCTCATTTCACTTTTTTTATATTGTTAAACAAAATTCTAAGTCTGCTAACATTTCCTAATAACATTTGACCATTTCTATAAAAAAAATTACCATATTCATTGCGGGACTTTTGTTTTGAAGGGAAATCGCCGAGGTCACGGCCTTTGTTCATGCTTATTCTTGCGGTTTTCTCAGCTGTGTATATTTTGCAGTTGCACCACGCACACCCTTTCATCAGTTGAGGCTCATTGTCCGTCCAATCATGAAGTTTCTTCTTCCGTAGAGGTGAAGTTGAAACCAGTGGGATGAGCGAGTTTTACAGACATCATGTTGAAGTAGGCCAGCTTTGTGGGATCAAGTTCATTAATTTTTAACAAAACGTTTGGTGCTTCTGTCATACCCTTTAAAATAAATAAAGATGCTGATCTTTATGGTGGCACCCTTGTTATTAAGTGACGGCGTGCTGTCTTACAAACTTACTCTGTGCAAACCAACAATGACCATATAAACAAAACACGTACGTTCAGTTCAGGGTACTGTAAAGCACAGATAATCTTGCCTTAACATGACAGGGTACTGGTATAATTTACTAAGAAATAAAAATGTGGATGTGTTGAGTACCCTTTGGTTGGCCAGGCCTACATGTCAAATTAGCAATCAAGGAAAGGGCTAGTTGTTTTAAAAAAAAGCATTGAAAGTGTGAAAATGATCAGCTTTCATCGCTCTGCTTTGGAATGATAACAATTAGCTGACCATACAGAATGCCTGATATGAAATGACTCACTCATAAAAGACAAGCAGCCGTTTATATTTTATCTAAATACATATACATTCTTTTCATAGCCAAAATAGACATAGTCAAAGACAGTAATGGTTTTAAGAAATTATTTATTATATTTCGAAATAGTTGAGCAAGGCATTAGTGATGGGCACTATATAATCAAGCCTACGAAGAACTCGTTCCGAACTAAGCGGTGATGAACGTAAATTCGCTGCTACGACGAAACATATACCGAAGACAAGTTTACTTCGACAATATAAGACGCCAGTAAACTTTTGGATTTGTGTTCGTAGAAATATCACGGGCGTTGGCTCTTTGCTGACAAAACTACCCTAGTTAATTGTAAGAAAAAGTGCACTTATTGGAAGGCTTTATCCCTAGCTGGCTAACTAGCCGTAGAGCTAGGTTAGCTAGCTAACATCTTTTGGCTTCATACGTTTTCTGAACAGAATTGTAAGTGAATGGGTACCTTTACATATAAGTATCTGCAACTTTATTAAGAGTGAATTATGTTGGTGGGTTTGTTAACGTTACTTGACTGTGCTCGGCATTTATCAATTGAATTTGAGACTAACGCTTTAGTTGGGTAACTTGGCTATCAAATTATCCCACAACAAGTCGGCGTTCAGGCTAGCTTGGTCAACTAAACAAAGTTTTGGGCTCTAAGTATGCTAACTAGTTGGCCAACTACATAACGTTAGTTAGCTACCAAGTAAACCAAACACGACGCCAACGGTCGTGTAACTTTAAACTAGATAGGTAGCTAGTTAACGTTTAGCCAATTGTTAGCCATTCATCGAATATTTGACGCCGGTTGTCTGAGTATCAGCGTATTCATATCATCTGCCAGTGCACCTTTCAATTAGCTAGCTAACGGTAGTTACACATTTTAGTGAGTCAGCTTACATTTGCCTGACTCTTAGTAATTTAGATGGATAACGTTACTTCCAGTTGATTGACTGCGTGTTAACTTTCAATTATTTAGCTTGCTAGCTAATGATCGCCAATTTCCTAGTATGCGAACGTTAGTTGGCTACCTAATTGCCATCATTAGCTAACTTGGTAACGTTAATCGTCACTTCGCTATGCCGCTCAGGTATGGATGGATGACTTGTTGCCAGACCAGTTTAGTTTTGCAATTTCGTCTTGTCTGCGTTTAACTCCAAGAAAGACGATGTATTTCTCGAATGTAGCTAGTAGTGAAATAGGCTTGTTCTTTGCATGTTGATATTTACTATTTTCTTGTAATTACTACGCAACCTACATTTAAAATAATGCCAGAATGGTGTTTGAATATTCCGATTTTTATCTTTTGGTAGATATAGTAGGCCTGTATGGGTTATTTCATAACAAAATGTTATTCTTTAACAGGTATACTACTAAGATCTTAAAACAGAAGTTATATATTGGTTTGGCTCCCCGACGGAGTCATGGAAAGGGGTGCTTGTGTAGAGGTGCAGGAGAACGGTGACACCGAGGTGGTCAAGGAATCAACTGGCCCATCCCCTTACAGATATACCAAGGTATTTTGGCGATGCATGGCTAATATAAATGGATAGCTGCGCACCTAGCAGCACAACTTTGTGAGTAAACATAATTTGTCTTCTTACAGGAGGAGCTTTTGGAGATAAAATATTTCCCAATCTCTAATGAAAGGCCAGACTGTCTTTTGGAAAAATTTGACAGGTGAGTGTTTCTTAGATTGTCACACTTTGGAATAATTTGACACACAACACTTGTCGTTCTATGCCAACTGTTGAGTTGTTCCCTCTGGTTTAACTGTTGTTTTTTTGTGGTGGGGGGTGTCCAGTGATGGTGTGTGGGACCCTGAGAAGTGGCATGCTTCGCTGTACCCCACCTCGGAGTGCAACTCTCCTGTGGATGGATATAAGGACTTTGTGGATGATAGGATCCCTCTGAAACGTAGAATTGCAGGTAAATGAGTAATGTAGTATATCATTTTCATAGCTGATATTCAAATGACTGTGACATACACATATTTAAAACATACTCCATAAGGGTTTGAGGGAATTTGAGCTCAAATTTGTACAGCTGTCCTTAGACATGCCACCTTGCTTACTCTTACTATTCTTTGTAGAATAAGCCATGAAGCATTAGTGTTAATGTTGAATGCTAACTGTTTTTTTTGTAACACTGTTCTCAGATCCCCGTGAGCGACTAAAGGAGGATGACCTGGATGTGGTGCTCAGCCCACAGCGTCGTAGCTTCGGAGGGGGGTGCGTTGGCAACGCTTTGCCTGCACCCACCCGCCGCCCTGTTAGCCCCCTGGAGAATAAGGAGAATGATAGTCTCCGGCTGGGTGTGGCGCGGCGCATCGGCAGTGGGCGCATCATGGCGGCCCGAGGGTTCGAAAGGGAGAGGGAACCCCGCGTGGAGAAGGAGCGAGACTTCAAGGATAAGAGGTTCAGGGTTAGTGTCTGCTGCTTCCTGATCTGCATTCAATTCAAACAGAATGACCCTAAAGGGACAAATAGTTATCTGTATGTACCGATACACAAAATGGTTATTTCTTGTGCCTCAATGGGAGGCTTACTTCCTGCAGTAATAAATCTAAATGACAATCGTCAGGAGCTGTGTACACATTCCACTCTTTGCTCTCTTTAAAGATTTCCCATGGTATTTAGCAGCTTGTTAGATTTGGCGTATACCAGTTCTTCCCTTTCCTGCAGCGTGACTTTGGGGACAAGCGTGTGTTCAGTGAGAGGAGAAGGAATGACCTGGAGGAGGAGCCGGAGTGGTTCTCAGGGGGCCCAACCAGCCAATCAGAGACCATTGAGCTCATTGGCTTTGATGACAAGATCCTGGAGGAGGACAAGCGCAGACCCAAACGCTCCAGGAAGAGGACAGACGCCGTGAGAGAAGGCAAGTCGTGCTGCATCATATCACCATTGGAGATCATGGGAGTTGGTGTTCCCCAAAAAGGTTGTCTGTTTACAGCAAGGGTGTCAAACATATCTGGCGTGCGGGTGGTTTGAGTAAAACATTTTTTTTTAAAGAACTGTTTACTTTAAAAAGCATGTGTAGTGGGTGATATCTGATGCAACTTTCTTTTTTTTTTTAATTTTCGGTTGTACGTCAGGTTTAATATTGTAGTTTTCATCAATGTAATTGTCTAACTTCAGTAGCCATTCAGCTATCAGATTATCTTAAACCAGCAAGCTACCCTTATGGTCTGTTTGCTATGTGTTTATTCATTGTCGTGTTTGCATTAATGTGTTCAACAGTGGAATGTAACGGTGGGCTAGCAGAGGAGCAAGTCGTGAGAGATTCTCACTCTACAGCAGACCAGGAGGTCCCTCACCCAGAGGTCCTACCAGAGCAGACATCAGGAGACTTTGACTTCAATGAGTTCTTCAACCTGGAGAAGACCATGCCAGGACTGGCCTCTGTAAGTCCTGGGCAGCACTGCATGTTTAAGGTGTGTGTTTGGGGGCTATAAGGTGTGCACTGTGTGTTATACATCAACTCTAAATGTACCATGCATTGGTCTGTAGTTGGCTACACATGGTCTTCTCATACACTGGAGGTTAGTAGTTTCATGGCTTTATCACTTGGGACTTTCCTTTGTCTGTTTGGATGGATGATGGTGGCATTGTCATCCTGTCAAGGACATTGTACTTTCTAACATATTTTTTTGCAGTGAAAGGTTGTTGTGAGGGACCCAACCGGTTTTTCCTCCAGTGTGGTGGTTTTGTTAGGGTTCAGTCTAATGCAAATGTATGCCCATGTGTTCCAGTTTATTACGTCACTTATTAGAATACCTTGCAAATTATTAGCAAAGGAAGCTCATTTCCCTATTTTATAGATATAGGATAGGGAAATAAAGCACAGATTCAATGAATGAAGGGTATACTACTGACAAAAAGTTCAAGTGGGGACATGGACAGAGCCCTAAATGTAAGTGTCACACCCACCCACCCTTTAGCAGTCTGTCACTCTGGACTACCAGCTTGCCTCTGACCGGCCTCTGTCCCTATGTTGCAGATGATAGAGGATGTTCTGGGTGAGGGCCCTGTGTCGGCCAGCCGTTTCAGCCGGTGGTTCTCCAGTAACCTGAGTCCTTCAGGCAGCCGCTCCTCCAGCCTGCGCTCCACCCCCCACGAGGAGCTGGAGAGACTGGCCGGTAAGGAAGGGTCACACGTCTAACCTGGTCCCAGATCTGTTTGCTGTATTGCCGACTCCTGTGGTCATTGGCATGACAATGACATAGGAGTTGGCAAGACTGCACAAACTGATCTGGGACCAGGCAAGAACATCTAGAATTCATCCCCGGGGAGGGGGGGAAACTTCATGGTTCTCTTAGTTATGCCTTCTGTTCAATTTTTATTATAGAAACATAATTGAATAACAATATGAAATGTATTACTTTTTTTACATATTGAGGACTAACACACATTTGTTCTGGCCACAGATTAAGCCTAGCCCTGAAATAAACACAAATAAATGTAATTTGTCCAGGAAACTGCACCCTGTTGTCAAAATTTGGGAAATTATTGGTTTACCCCTCCCTCAGGGCTGGACCCCCGCTGTACGTCCCCTAGCCAGGGGGGCCCTGTCCCCTACTTCACCCCCATCCAGTCAGTGGAGCGTAGGGACAAGGTGGACATCCTGGAGCTGTTACACAAGGCCAAGATAGACTTGAAACCCCTCCTCTCCAGCCTCAATGTTAACAAGCAACGGCTACAGCAGAGCAGTGAGTCATCCTTTACATAACCACTACCTAAATTCCACCATGTCAACTACATCAGCTGCAAGTCTACTACAAAATTTGTCTTGTAAAAAATGGTTAGGTCATGTGGCTAGTTCAGCATTTATGACGAGAGTAATGGTTTGTAGGTTTTGGTGCATTGGTATGATGTGCATGTTTACATTGCCCTTCTGCCTTGTCCCCCAGCTCACTCGGGCGTAGTTCTCTCTTTGGAGGAGGTAGAGGGGGGCCTGAAGGGGCTGAAAGTGGGCTCTGAGCTGCACCACCAGATGCCTCGAAAGGCCCACCAGCAACAGGGAGGCAGCACCAGCAGTGGCACACCCTTCATGGCTGAGCACCTGGAGCAGGCTCTAACAGGCGGTGTAGGCCCCAGTGCAGGGCCCCCGTGTTCACGGGCCAGAGACCCTGACATGGCCGCCTTCAACAAGTTGGTCAGCAGCATGAAGGCAAGTGGAACACTGCCCAGCCACCCCAAAGAAAACCAGGTGAACAGCAACGTAAGTGTGCTACTCTCGGCTAATCTTTAAAAAGCACTGACTGTCCTGTTGGCATGCTGCCTCTCAGGTCAAGCTGGATGTTTAAGCCTTGACTGCTTTGAGCTGCTTCAGGTAACCTAGAGTATGGTAAACTGACCCACGTATGTTTTGCTGTGTGTGGCCTTTTACAGCCCATGTAAGTGCTACATGTAGGTTTTCAAAAGCAAGTGATGCATGAAAGCTAACATCCTAACCATTAAATCAAACCACCAAAGTCGGTATGTCTGGAACAGTGATGGGTATAAATTTGTATAGGGAAGTTCGAAGACTTCCTCTTTCGAGGGGCGTTCTGGATTCACCTGAACCTCTATGCACTAACATGACAATCAAAGGATTGCATACATATTTTCTTTACATTAACCCTTAACATTATCCTTCATATCAAATTTGACTGGATTATCATTGTCCTGTTACGTGTGTGTGGTTTTGTGCCCTGGTGAATGTCTGTTACTTTAATCTATGGACATGGAGGTATATCTACATTCAGGACTTTCATTGCCTCTGGCTGAGCCATATTTTGCTCTTCTCCATCCCAATGGGAAAATGTTCAGATCGGACTATCAATTGTTGCTTTTTGTAGCAAATAGGTTAATCTGCCGTGACTAATGTTAGAATTGTCATGTCAAAAAGATGTTATAGGGTGGGTTGCACCAACATGGAATAACTATTAAACTGGGTTAAAACAAGTTTTAGCTATTAATCTTGTTGCACCACAATTAAATCCTTCCTCTAATCTAAGTTAAATTTTCACTTTAAACCTAGATACATTTTTAGCCTGTTGGTCAATGAAAAAAAAAAAAAAAAATAGAAACTTAGATTGGAGATTATTTCTGAACTGCCACTTGAGATGGTTTAACTGATAAAATTGCAGCATATCAACTGTGTAGAGACTAAAAAGAGTTCCTCAGAGAATAGAGACCAGTTGAATCCCGTTGCATTTTAGGATAATTGACTCGTTATTCTGTGGGCTATTTATGTGCCCATTTTGTACAACAGTTGAATTGGGTTTTATGATATGCCCAGCCTTGGTACGAATGATGTTATGCAACATGCTGTAACGGGCCTGATAACGGTAACATATTAGTGAAGTAGCATTAATGTTAGTTTTAACGTGCATTGATATTTACCAGTTATTTATGCTTACTAAATATTGGTGGGTCAAATTGTCCATCATAGGGGTTATGGAGAGGGGAAAACTGCTGGGGAATCATCTCGCATATCTTCTGGGTGATAGGATCAATTCCCTTGGACGGAGGCCCCCCTCTGGCTTCGGTCAGAAATAGCCCCCGCCTTTGCCACATCCTTTTTGGCTTTTGCTTTTTTTCCACCACAATTTGATTTGGTTCCCTCTTCCCTTTAGTCCGTGTCAATCCATTTACATTTGTCGCAATAAATGTCCCAGGTGTCTTACTACTTTTTGCCAGTCGTGTTGTCTGTCTTTTTATCCTCCAGTACGTTACTAAATTCCTCCAGCTCCGGTGATATTTTAATTTTTTTCATAAGTGGAGAAATTTGAACTGACTTGCCATGATCAGGTGGCTAGCGGACAAATAAATAGCTAAATAGCGTTAAGTAATGACAATAAATATTGTACGCTAGCTTGGTTTATAAACCCGCTAGCTACAGTAGCTAACAAATTACTTTTCTTTCTAGTACTGGCAAATAACAGATTTTATTTCATATCAGCCAACCCATGAGAACCTTTTACAATAGTTGCAGTAGTTCTGACGTTACATTGTGATTATTTTATCAAGGAACAGGAACTTTGTGGCCTCATTTTGCAAGTTGGCTAGCTACTCCGTTTAAACTCACGAAATACCTCATATTGGTGTAACATGTCACTAATCATAGTTTAAAACCGTTAGTCATAGATTTACTGATCCAGATTTAAATTGAGGTGGTGCAACACATCTCTAATTATAAACCTAGATTAGCTCAAATCCTAGATTAATTTTAACCATGTTGGTGCAACCCACCCATAATGTCTTGTACATAACAATCTATGTTTTCCATTGGATGACCTCAGTAATTTCTAGTATTTTGACGTTGTAAAAAAGGGATGTGTAACACGTTTGTTAACCAAAGCATATGTTGGCTTCTCAAATGACTGCCTCGCCTGGTTCACCAACTACTTCTCAGAGTTCAGTGTGTCAAATCGGAGGGCCTGTTGTCCGGGCCTCTGGCAGTCTCTATGGGGGTGCCACAGTGTTCAATTCTCGGGTCGACTTCTCTGTATATATCAACGATGTCTCTTGCTGCTGGTGATTCTCTGATCCACCTCTATGCAGACGACACCATTCTGTATACGTCTGGCCCCTCTTTGGACACTAACAAACCTCCAAACGAGCTTCAATGCCATAACACTCCTTCTGTCGCCTCCAACTGCTCTTAAATGCTAGTCAAGTTAAATGCGTGCTCTTCACCCTCCCTCCCGACTAGCATCACTACTCTGGATGGTTCTGACTTAGAATATGTGGACAACTACAAATACCTAGGTGTCTGGATAGACTGTAAACTCTCCTTCCAGACTCACATTAAGCATCTCCAATCCAAAATTAAATCTAGAATCGGCTTTCTATTTCGCAACAAATCCTCCTTCACTCATGCTGCCAAACAAACCCTCGTAAAACATACCATCCTACCGATCCTTGACTTCGGCGATGTCATTTACAAAATAGCCTCCAACACTCTACTCAGCAAATTGGATGTAGTCTATCACAGTGCCATCTGTTTTGCCACCTAAGACCAATATACTACCCACCACTGCGACCTGTATGCTCTCGTTGGCTGGCCCTCACTACATATCCGTCACCAAACCCACTGGCTCCAGGTCATCTATAAGTGTTTGCCTTATCTCAGCTCACTGTCACCATAGCAACACCCACCTGTAGCACGTGCTCCAGCAGGTATATTGCACGGGTCATCCCCAAAGCCAACACTTCCTTTGGCCGCCTTTCCTTCCAGTTCTCTGTTGCCAAATGACTGGAACGAATTGTAAAAATCACTGAAGCTGGAGACTCATATCTCCCTCTAACTTTAAGCATCAGCTGTCAGAGCAGCTTACTGATCACTACCTGTACACAGCCAATCTGTAAATTGCACACCTGACTACCTCATCCCCATATTATTACTTACTTTGTTCTTTTTTGCACCCCAGTATCTACTTGCACATCTATCACTCCAATATTAATGCTAAATTGTAGTTATTTGCCTACCTCCCTACTCTTCTACATTTGCACACACTGTACATAGAATAATCTGTTTATTTTCATTTGTGTTATTGACTGTATGTTTGTAACTCTGTTGTTTTTGTCGCACTGCTTTGCTTTAGCTTGGCCAGGTCAGTTGTAAATGACAACTTGTTCTCAACTGGCCTACCTGGTTAAATAAAGGTGAAATAAATAAAATAAAAATGTATGCATCAGAAAATGCCCAGTAGGATGGGTTAATTGTGTCCACTACCAAGACGGCTGTCTGATTACACAACCTTCCACCCCATTTACAGCTCAATCAGCCCTCAAACCCTGCTGTAGTGCCCCTGCCTGAAGCCAAAGTGCCTGCCCAACAGCACAAGAACATATTCCAGGTGTGTGGTTTGGGACTAGCTTGCATGTGGGATTTTGATAGTAAGCTGTAGCATGAAAGGATGGCATTATTTTGTTTGGCTGGTTTGTTTAGGAATGGAGGACTCCCTGATTAGCGCTTGTGTTATGATTGTGTTGATCCTGTCTGAGCAGTGTGTAAAACTGTTACAGGAGCTTCTGGGTGCACAGGGACCTCCCTGTAGAGGCTCCCCTTCCCTCCTCCACAGCCTGCTGGGCAGCCCCAACGCCCCTCCACACCCTGGTCCTCAACACAGCCTGCTACAGCATAGGGGGCCCTCGCCTCCACTCTACCCACAGAGGGCTCCCTCTCCTGACTACTTCCATGGACGCATGCATCCTCCCGCCGGTAGACATTACTCTGTGGAAGCTAAGACTAGGTTGTGTTCATTAGGGCACAAATGTTCAGATAGTCTCTACCCCCACTGCTGTTTCAGGGCACTTTTCTTCCATTTGGTGCCTAATAACTACAGTGTGTGTGTGATTGAGTGACTGTTTTGTCTTGTGATGTTTTCAGGTTACCCTGTTGGTCCACAGCCCATGATGGGGGAGCAGTTCCCAGAGATCCATAGATCCTTCAGCCCTGGTCCTGGACATGGACCCACCCTACAACAGCAGCAACAGGTCAGAGATGCTCTTGTCTATCAAATTGCCCAATGATGGGTCGGGCCAGGACGATACCAGTATCTTGAAACTCTGTTTGATACTAATGAGTGAACTTCTTTAGGTTAACAATCCTAATATTTGAAACAAACATTATCATCCATTTTATTTTCAAAGCTATAGGACACTATTTTACATACAACAGGTTTTATAGGACCTAAAGTCTGCTTTGTTTTCCTTTTTGTCATGGAAAAATGATTTGATACTGGTTTCGTGCCGGGCCTAATTTTGGGACAGTAACACTTCTGAAGTAGGGCTGGGCGACTTATTAAATTTGTTTTAGTGCAAAATTCCAAATGCCTGTATTACAAGGTTATGAACGTTTATTTCCACTTCTCATGTCTTGTCTCCTTGTGTACTGTGTCCCTTTCCACACATACACTAAGCCCCTCTGCCACTCACAACAACAAATATTAAAGATTACTACTTTTACTACCTATCTGACAAGTAGTTTCAACTTGCAATTTGAGGTTTGGTCGAACAGAATTATTCATAGACACCGAAACGACATTGAGCCATTTATATTTTACTGTAATATTTTTTTATGTCTCAACTGAGAGCATACCCTACTTAACCTTTTCGTTAATACTCCAGTTTTTCTAGAAAACGAATGCTTTGTTTCTAGGGCTGTAACTATTCACCTCTACGCATCGGTTCCAGATTCCAATGTTTAAGATTGGACTGCATCGGTGCACGTACTCCAAACTGATCTAAATGTAGCATGCATCGATCAGAAAATCCATTCAAACATTGGGAATTGCCAATTCACTACAATTTTATTTTTATGTTGCTCATATTACTTTCTATCTGAAAATACCTCATCTGAAAGTGATAGTGTGGTGGCTAGATTAGGGGCCTACAGTACAGACAGCTCCTCCAGCTCATGAGCTCCAGCAGCAGATTTTTATTTAGAATAGAAAATGAATGTGTTTATGCAACATCTTAGTATATTGAAACTAATCACATTGATTTGTTCTCAAATCGCACTGAATCCTTTCAGACTAAAATGTACCGTTCCTGTATCGGAGCCCTTGTATCTAGGTCAGCGGAGGCTGGTGGGTGGAGTTGTAGGAGGATGAGCTCTTTGTAATGAATGGAATAAATGGAGTCAAACGTGGCTTCTGTATGTTTGACACAGTTCCATTAGAATGAGCCTGTCCTCCTATAGCTCCTCCCACCAGCCTTTCCTGCTCTAGATGCATATCGAATAGTCTTAAAATGGAAAGATTCACATCCCTGTCAGTTTGACTCGAGCAGCATTTTCCACATACTGTTACGTGCTAGCTGTATTCTGTTTTTATAAATGTGCAATGAGTAGGGCTGGTGACGGTGTTATCGGCCGTCATGAGTCAGGACCGCAGGAATTCTACGTGACCATTGAGTCACAGTAATCTCTTATGCACTCTGGACATACGTTGGTAGTTCCCAACTCGCTAATGGCCTGCTACTCGGGGCTGTATAGTCCATCTGACATATATACAATTGAAAATCGCATGAAACCCTTATCAAAGCAATATGTGCTTTTAGAACTCCCCTCATTGTGATCAATTTGAACGAAGAAGTTTAACAGTAGTTTGAAACAGTGGAAAACATGGTCGTTGGGGATGTTTCGAAGCCTAACATAACGAAATGGACCGTGTGTTCTATGATTCATTCTAAACAACCATAAGTATACTAGTTTATGCACATGCATAGGCCTGTGAGCCCCCCAAAAAGACTGAATTAAAAGGATTGTGCCATTATACATAGCCTACCGCATATTACACATGGCAGAAAAACATAAAATAAACTGATTTTAAGATTTCTTTGTTACATTGGTCTAGCATATATCCTAATTTGTTCAATATGAGTATTCACCTTTGCGTGTAGACTGCATTATGCGTACTGGATGGACTGCTTACCTAATGCTATGCTCAACTTTCTATCCATGAGTCTAGAAGATAACTTCTAGGCCTAGGCGACGCTGTTGGTTCATTGCTTGTGCAGGGCAGCTAAGCCTACAATTAGAGTGAATTTGTACTCTTATTTAATAGGCTGACTAACTTTTGCTACAGAATATTTAACCACCGTGCGTTTTAGGGATGCATGATGTATCGGAATTGGACGATATTGGCTAAAAATGCCGACCTCGGCCCAATGTCTAGTTTAACGACGCAGTGCAGAACTGATGTCAAAGCTGCCGTGTGTACCTACAGTTGAAGTCGGAAGTTTACATAGACCTTAGCCAAATAAATTTAAACTCAGTTTTTCACAATTCCTGACATTTAATCCTGGTAAAAATTCCCTGTCTTTGGTCAGTTAGGTTCAACACTTATTTTAAGAATGTGAAATGTCAGAATAATAGGAGAGAATTACTTATTTCTTTCTTCACATTCCCAGTGGGTAAGAAGTTTACATGCACTCAATTAGTACTTGGTAGCATTGCCTTTTTAAATTTTTTCATTTGGGTCAAATGTTTTGGGTAGCCTTCCACAAGCTTCCCACTAAGTTGGGTGAATTTTGGCCCATTCCTCCTGACAGAGCTGGTGTAACTGAGTCAGGTTTGTAGGCCTCCTTGATCGCTCAAGCTTTTTCAGTTCTGCCCACATTTTCTATGGGATTGAGGTCAGGGCTTTGTGATGGCACAACTTTTGAAGTATGCTTACGGTCATTGTCCAATAGGAAGACCCGCTTCCTGACTGATGTCTTGATGTTTAAATATATCCACAATTTTCCATCCTCATGATGCCACCTATTTTGTGAAGTGTACCAGTCTCTCCTGCAGCAAAGTACCCCCACAACATGATGCTGCCACCACCGTGCTTCACGTTTGGGATGGTGTTCTTCAGCTTGCAAACGTACCTTTTTCCTTCAAACATAATGATGGTCATTATGGTCAAACAGTTCTATTTTTGTTTCATCAGAGGACATTTCTCCAAAAAGTACTATCTTTGTCCCCATGTGCAGTTGCAAACCGTAGTGGCTTTTCTATGACGGTTTTGGAGCAATGGCTTCTTCCTTGCTGAGTGGTTTTTCAGGTTGTCGCTATAGGACTTGTTTTACTGTGGATATAGATACTTTTGTAACTATTTCCTCCAGCATCTTCACAAGGTCCTTTTTTGTTGTTCTGGGTTGATTTGCACTTTGCACCAAAGTACGTTCATCTCTAGGAGACAGAATGCGTCTCCTTCCTGAGTGGTATGACAGCTTCGTGGTCCCATGGTGTTTATACATGCGTACTATTGTTTGTACAGATGAACATGGTACCTTCAGGCGTTTGGAAATTGCTCCCAAGGATGAACCACACTTCTGGAGCGCTGCAATTTATTTTCTGAGGTCTTGGCTGATTTCTTTTGATTTTCCCGTGATGTCAAGCAAAGAGCCACGTAGTTTGAAGGTAGGCCTTGAAATACATCCACAGGTACACCCCCAAGTGACTCAAATGATGTCAATTAGCCTATCAGAAGCTTCTTAAGCCGTAACATAATTTTCTGGAATTTTCCAAGCTATTTAAGGGCACAGTCAACTTGGTGTATGTAAACTTCTGACCCACTGGAATTGATACAGTGAAATAATCTGTCTGTAAACAATTGTTGGAAAAATTACTCGTCGTGCACCAAGTAGATGACCTAACCGACTGGCCAAAACTATAGTTAACAAAAAATGTGTGGAGTTGTTGAAAAAACAGTTTCAATGACTCAACCGAAGTGTATGTGAACTGCCGACTTCAACTGTATATAACGTAGGTATATGACAATGACGTATCGCTATATTTTTGTGCCATGTGCAACACAGCATTCCTAACCTAGCCCACAATGTCTGCTGTGTGGATCGAGTGGTCATTTGAAGAAGTAAGAATTTCAGCGAGAAGGCGAAATCCATTAAAACAGAATGGAATTCATTGCCCTTGACAATCAACCGCCTGTCGGGGTTGACGTTAGCTTTTGCTGACTGGTCACGCACGGGTACACACTACCAAGTAGGTGCTATTTTTCAAACGTTGCCCTACCAGAGATGCGTAGTATTGTTGAAACGCACATCCATGAGCTACTTGCTATGGGCGTCACTGCGATTAGCTTCACGACTGACATTTGGACAAGCGACGTCTGCCCCATGAGCATGCCGAGTCCGACAGCACAGTGGGTCAACAAGGATTTGGTAGTGAGGAAAGCTGTATTGCATTCTCAAGAATGTGCTGGGTCTCTTACCGCTGCTGAGGATATGTTTGAAACATGAACACGCTCCATTCAAACAATTGACTCGCAAAATAAACTCAACTGCGTCTGCAGCAGACGTGATACTCTGTCATGGCATTAATGCTGGCTCAACAAAACCTGACGGTCTGTTGGCATAACTTGGAAAGGTACTCTAGAGTTCTCTCTGAGCCTCTACTGTGTCACCACCATCCTCGACGCTAGGTACAAGAACCACTACTTCGATGCAGACAAACAGGGTTTACATGAGAAATTAGATGCAGATGGAAAGAAGAGGCCACGGACAGACAGAGCTGAAACTTCACTGCTTGACATGTATGATGAAATCCTGGTTGAGACTGAACAAATGAACAACGAAACAGCACAGCAAGTAAGTGAAAAACAAACATGTTTTACTGGTAAAGGGGACATGCTTAAATGCTTACAAAATAGCTCTTTGGTGTGTTTTTCAACTATTTACCTGTACTAGAATGCCTAAAAGGCTGCTAAACTTTTTACTATCATTATCGCTGTTTTTTGGCAAGGAAAATATTGCTTACGTCCCAATTTCATATCGGTGCATCTCTTTCCTTCCTCCAGCACGCAGAACTGCCTGTCAACAGTTTAATGAAATGTTTTGTTGTGAAAACCATGTTACTATCAATGTTCGCAAACAGATTTCACAAGTTTCCCAAATTAAGCACTGGGTAAATGCAGGAACCGGGTTGGAGAGCCAATGGCATGCAGAATATCACCTGTAATGGTTGATGCTGTGGAGTGAAATAACCGGAGTAGCCTGAAACTAACCCGCAGGAAAGCGGCTTCCATTCATTATTGGAGTGCATGTGTTTTTTTGTGATCGCCCCCCCCCCCCCTCACTGGTCCTTCCCATTTTATAATGGGCCATTCTAAATCTAAACTTATTTGACATTTTATTAAATACAAGATTACCATTTAGAATGGTGAAAATGTTTACTTGATAAACTGTGCAGCCTGAGGCAAAGAACAGTGCAAGCTTTTTTTGCTACTCAAATCATCTATAGGCTATCATGCAGCCTAAAGATTGTATATTTTAATTTCTAAGGATTGTATCGTTCACAACTAAAGTAGCCAAATAACTCTATCTAGCATATAGGCTCTGTTTCAAATTATCACTTTTACACTTAACCTAGCCACTTCATATGCACACTCGCTCCGGAATGGGGGGAAAAGTATCCTTCAAATTTTATTCAGGTAAGTTGAATTATATTTTTCTTTGTATTAAATAATGGCATGAGACTTATGTATATCTTGTCTGCTAAATTAACAAGCCTATGGCATATAACATTCTGTTCTTCTGAAATTAATGTTCTTGTTTCTTTAGACATGCCTAAAATAAATAACGGCTTTATTTTGAAGGTGTATATTGAATTGATTTATTCAACAACAAAAAATATTCCGACGGTGCGCGTCATGGTTTCTATGCATGGCGGCCTGGAGATGCTAACAGTGTTTGTTAATTAATGGTAAATTTCGGTGAGACTGGCAGTCTTTTGCATGACAATAGCCAGCTGACAATTTCATGACCGCCCTAGCAATGAGCATACCAAAATGAGCATAACTCATTTTGAGAAACAAGCATCTTTTCCAGGTAGGTTACTTGATTTCAATATCTAGAAGTGGACAGGCTAGCATGCTGTTCAGTTGGAGACGTACAGGCCACTTTAAACTGTACTACCTAGGGATGTTAACTGTTAGTCGCTGAAAATTGTGCATTTAGTGTTCAGAGCCCTTGATTTTCCCACATTTTGTTACATCTTATTCTAAAATTGATTAAATTATTTGATCAGTCTACACACAAAACCCCATAATAACAAAGCAGAAACATTTATTTTAATTTGTTTGCATATTTATTAAACTTGAAATTGCGCTCCGGTGCATCCTGTTTCCATTGAACATCCTTGATGTTGCTACAACTTTATTGGAGTCCACCTGTGGTAAATTCAATTGATTGTACATGATTTGGAAAGGCACATGTCTATATAAGGTCCCACAGTTGACAGTGCATGTCAGAGCAAAAGCCAAGTCATGAAGTTGATGGAATTGTCTGTAGCTCTGACAGGATTATGTAGAGGCCCAGATCTGGGGAATGGTACCAAAACATTTCTGCAGCATTGAACGTCCCCAAGAACACAGTGGCCTCCATAATTCTTAAATAGAAGTTTAGATACTCCAGAGCTGGCTGCCTGGCCAAACTGAGCAATCGGGGGAGAAGGGCCTTGGTCAGGGAGGTGGCCAAGAACCTGATGGTCAAACTGACAGAGCTCCAGAGTTCCTCTGTGGCGATGGGAGAACCTTCCAAAAGGACAACCATCTCTGCAGCACTCCACCAATCAGGCCTTTATGGTGGAGTGGCCAGACGGCGGCCAGTACTCAGAAGGCACTTGACAGCCTGCATAAAGACTCTCAGACCATAAACAAGATTCTCAGGTCTGATGAAACCAAGATTGAACTCTTTTGCCTGAATGCCAAGTGTCCTGTCTAGAGGAAACCTGGCACCATCCTTATGGTGAAGCGTGGTGGCAGCATCATGCTGTGGGGATGTTTTTCAGTGGCAGGGACTGGGAGACTAGTCAGGATTGAGGGAAAGATGAACAGAGCAAAGTACAGATCCTTGATGACAACCTGCTCCAGAGCACTCAGAACCTCCAGACTGGGGTGACGGTTCACCTTCCAACGGGACAACCACCCTAAGCACACAGCTGAGCCAACGCAGGAGTGGCTTCGGGACAAGTTTCTCAATGTCCTTGAGTGGCCCAGCCAGAGCCCAGATTTGAACCCGACCATCTCTGGAGAGAAGAAAATGGCTGCTGCTCCCAATCCAACCAGACCGAGCATGAGCGGATCTGCGGAGAAGAATGAGGAACTCCCCAAATACAGGTGTGCCAAGCTTGTAGCGTCATACTCGAGGCTGTAATCATTGGCTAAGTTGTTTCAACGAAGTACTGAACAATGGGTATAAATATTTATGTTATTGTGACATTTTAGTTTTCCATATTTAATAAATGTGCAAAAATGTCAACCTGTTTTTCCTTTGTCGTTTATGGGGTATTGTGTGTGTGTAGGGTGAGAAACCATTTAATCCATTTTAGAATATGGCTGTAACATAAGATGTGGAAAAAGTCAAGGGGTCTAAATACTTAAAGAATGCACTGTACGTTAGTGTAATTTGCATACTTTTTAATGGAATTTAAATTGCCTTATGTTTTATAGTCGTCATGCATCTTATTTATTGCACAGCATACAGAGCCTAGTTTGAGGAATGGAATATCCTACCACCTGTCAGTGCGAGAGTAGCTTCTCAGTCTGTAGGCTACTGGAGTGAAACCTGCTTTGTAAGCCCAGTCATTCCTCAACAAATAACATGCGATTTGAATATAGAATTAACTTTGGTGGCCACGATTTTAAAACGAGCCATTTTTATTTCTCAAGCTCAACTCGTAATTAAAGTGCGCCTCCCATTCGTCATTCTGGTCTATAGGGTATAGCCTGCCTCCCATTGACTATCAGCACGTCACCCACCACTTTAATGAGTTTGAGGCAGTATAATTTTTTGAAACCTGAATGTTTTCCTTCAAATTGAGATTTTTCCTTACTTCAAAGTATCCTTGTGGAAGTCCATCCATAGAAACATGTAGGCAATTATGCCATTAACCAGCATTTCTCTCCTGTTCTGTTTTTTTTATGTAAACTTTCTTTCATTGTCCAGAAGCCGAAGGCACAATCCTAGTCATATTAGCAACCCATCATAGTTGATGCTATTAGATTCCCCCTCTTTTTTTTCTTTAAAAAAAAAGTTTCGAACATTTTAATCTCACAACTGCTCGCATTATGTTTAGAGCAGTGTTTTTCATAAATTACATTTTGGCCAATGTTTTTGAAAATGACTAGCTGCTTTGTTACAGGAGTTGCATGTTCAATAATACGCTGTAGCCTTTATTTTTTATTTTAGCCAGGACAACACCCCTACTCTTACGATAAGTGCCATGGGCTCTTTAATGACCTCAGTCAGGACACCCGTTTAACGTCCCATCCGAAAGACTGCACCCTACACAGGGCAGTGTCACCAATCACTGCCCTGGGGAATTGGGATTTTTTTTAGACCAGAGGAAAGAGTGCCTCCTACTGGCCCTCCAATATCACTTCCACAATGCCTTTGAACTGTAATGCTGTTGCATGTTTCCATTAGCTCTTAATGAAAAATGTCCAGTCCTTGTATGCGTGTACAGTACCAGAGGAAGAGGCAAAGCGTGATGAATCCCTCGGCCTATTTTGGGCCTAAGGTTGTCGCTTGTCTTCCCGCCTTGGGCTGGCTAGTTAGTGCTTTGCAGGCCAGTCAAGTTATACTACACCGATCTCGACGAACCATTTCTGTATGAACCAGTCTTTGTGCACTGTGGCATTGTCATGTGGAAACATGAAAGGGCCTTCCCCAAACTGTTGCCACAAAGTTGGAAGCACAGAATCAACTAGAATGTCATGCTGTAGCGTTTAAATTTCCCTTCACTGGAACTAAGGGACCTAGCCCGAACCATGGAAAAAACGGCCCCAGACCTTTATTCTTGCTCCACCAAACTTTACAGTTGGCACGATGCATTGGGGCCGGTAGCAAAACCCAGATTTGACCGTCGGACTGCAAAATGGTGAAGTGTGATTCATCACTCCCAGAGAACACGTTTCCACATCCCCAGTGTCCAATGGCGGTGAGCTTTACACCACTCCAGCCGACACCATGCGCCAAGCGAGCTTAGACTTGTGTGTGTGTGTGTGGCTGCTTGGCCATAGAAACCCACTTCATGACACTCCAGACTAACAGTTCTTGTGCTGAAGTTGCTTCGGGGCAGTTTGGAACTCTTTAGTGAGCGTTGCAGCTGAGGACAGACAACTTTTACGCACTTCAGCACTCGGTGGTCCTGTTCTGTGAGCCGTTATTGCTCCTAGATATTTCTACTTCACAATACCAGCACTTACAGTTGACCGGGGTAGTTCGAGCAGGCCAGAAATTTGACGAACTGACTAGTTGGAAAGGTGGTATCCTATGACTGCCACTTTGCAGTCACTAGGCTCTTCCGTAAGGCTGTTCTACTGCCAGTGTTTGTCTATGGAGATTGCATGGCGGTGTGCTCGATTTTATACACCCAACAGCAAGTGTGGCTGAAATGGCTGAATCCACTAATTTGAAGGGGTGTTTACTTATGTACGTATTTGGATTTACATGTGTGGTTCTCCCACTACGACTTGGGAAAACATGCAGTTTATTAGGCTACAGATTTAAATATGTTATGATGCACTTTCACCAACTTGTGAGGTTCACAGTGAGTGATCCTTCCCGATAAGTATTGAGGGTCTTATTCTGGTGACATGATTGATCCTTGGCTGCCGTTTAGACAAATGATTGCGCCTATCCATAAACTCATGTAGGCTAGTCTACCTGCACTAGATCTGCGAGCTGTTGGGTGGCGTGCACATGCCAAGACCAGAGTGGGCCTTTGCTATTTAACTCAACATTTTTGTGCCCACTATCGGGAGTTGAAAATGCAATGGAAACATTTCGAACTTTTGAACTTACATGAAGTGGTAAGTACCTTTATGGGCACTCATCGCTTTTTATCCACAAGTCAGTCTGGTGGGGAAATGTATTTATTTTTAATTTAAATGTATTACATTTACAGATTTCAGAATTTTCATATGTCGCAAATTGTATGGAAACCTAGCTATTGTCAATGAAGGTATGCCAACTGCAACCTTTTGAGATGAGTGTGTAAAAACGGGTGGTAGATGAATGCTTTCTTCTCTGGCTCCAGATGAGGGCACTGTCCATGGCTGTTGACCAGGCTGACCGGCAGGCTCTGATCATCCAGCAAGACCTGGCTCTCCATGCCCACCACGCCTTCCAGACAGGTTACAACAAACCGCCTCCGAACAAGGCCTACCAACACAACCGGTGACTTTCACTTGTAGCTTTTAAGCAGGGATTGAATTATGCAATGACTTGGGGTGCCCAACATTCATCTTTAGTAATTATGGGGGGCCCTTGATTTTGTTATAGGGGTTTCGATCCCTCCTGTAATTTCAACCTTTGTTTCAAGTATCAATTGTGTACTGTGTGTGTTCTCCAGACAAACCAGGATGAACCGATCCCCTGGTCCAGGACCTCATCCTGCAGGCAGAAACTCTCCTGGCAACATTGTCACCAGCATGGTATGTTGAAAGGTTGTCTGGGTCGTATTCATTAGGCACAAAACAGACAGGTAGGGGACTTACCTGTGTGCTAATGAATGTGACCCTGTTCAATCACTCCGCTGAATCAAACCACATAGTGGTTTCAGGAAAGTGCTATTTTGAGCTGTCCAACTCTTCCCCTCCTATGCACAATATATAATTTGAAGTATTGTAACTACAACTCTGAATTTGACCAACTGTGGTTTGTTGCATGTTACCTTTTTTAATGCCCTCATATAACTCAAAGTAATGTAACTACTGGTTATTGTCTGTTGTACAGCTGTCGCCATCTTTCGTGCCCACGTCTGTGATCCGTAAGATGTACGAGACGAAAGAGAAGAGTCGAGATGAGCCAGGTAGTCGTCCAGACAGCAAGGAGGGTCACTCCCAAGGCCACTCTCAAGAGGGTATGTTCACATACTGCTTTTTCATGTATGTATTTAAAATGTTTTGTCAATTTAGGTTTGCATGTCCGTAATGACATTGTTTGGGGAAGGCATTCTCGGTTAAAACTAGTCTGGTGTATTTTGGGCTTGTAATTTATGCACATGAAATAAAATTAATAAACACATGGTAGTGAACTAGTACTCAAGTCAGGTGGATGAATGCCCTCGTCGCTGCACTTGTCTGTTCCTGTCTTGTCAAATGTAGTGTTTGTGCTCCTGTGTTACAGACAGTAGCTCTCCCAGCTCCTTCCTGGATGGGATGGATGGTAGTGGTTCTCAGTCTGGAGGGGTAAAGGCCTGCTCCACCCCCCTGTCCTCCCACTCCCAGGCTCGCCAGTACGCCAAGGACCACCAGGAGCGTCCTAGGCCAGGCTCCGCTGGGCACCACACACCCATCCTGGTGTCCCCCAGGTCTGTCTCTCCCTTCCCCCGTCCAATCTACCCAGTACCGCTGCTATCCCATGGACATGTGCCCATGGTGCGCCCTGCTCTGCCCCAGCTCCACCCCAGCGTGCTGCAGAGGATGCTGGCCCAGGGCATCCAGCCACAGCAGCTTGGCCCGGCTCTGATGCAGGCAGGTTAGTACTAGTCCACTCTTGATTACATTTGTATTTGTTTCGAACTGATCTACAAATCACAGTTCACAAAATAACTAGTTATTTTGTGATCAAGATTAGTAATTCTGTGCCTCGTTTGCGCAAACACGCTAATTGCCTATGCTAAGCCAGGGGTTCTCAGTGTGGTCCTACCGGGGTTCTGTGGACAGATCTCCAAAATATAATTTAAAGTATTTTGTTACATTTTTATGGATAAATTATTGAACAAATTGGATAAGGGATCTGAGAAATAAATTGAGTGGGTAATACAATTTCAGATTAATCTATTTTATGTTCTTAACCCTAGGCAACATGGGTCTGGGAAGCTCACATGGATATTGGTATCCACAGTACTCAAGCAATTATACATTTTTCAACCTAATACTACTTGTACTCTGAAGTGGATGGAAATTACTGATTGCTGAGGTGCTCATTGAAATCTTTCTTCGTCCTAGGCATATTTCCACAACATGTTGACCTCTCGCAGCTTCAGGGGTTGCCCTCTACCCTACTCGGACAACCCCTCTACCCCCTAGGAGCAACGGGACATCCTCTCTTACTTCCCAGAGCCAGCAATCCCATGCAACTAGCGCTCATGCAGCAACAACCGAGACCAAGTGAGTGACATTTTCAGTTCAGTCTGTCATTGTTATTATTCAACAAGTTCAACAACCCCATCTTTAACCTATTTTGCATATGTTGTACTAATGTTCATGCACAGTCTAAAAGATGCAGGGAGATGAGGGCACTTAATGTATCTAGCTTTATGACATGGGTTTGCCAATGTTCCTCATGGCATTCACTGACAAATTTCATTTTCTCTCAGTGCATCCAACAGTCCCAGGCCACCAGTTACAGAACCACGGCCCTCATCGGACAAACCACTCCCAGCAACGTGTGGGTAGCCCTCCTGGCGTGGGGGGAGCTGGCCTGGCCAAGTGGTTTGGCTCAGATGTGCTGCAACAGCCCCTTCCTTCCATGCCTTCTAAAGTCATAACTGTAGACGAACTCGAGTTTGGGCCCTCAGGAGTTTCATACAACCAGAATTCTGGATAAAGCAAGACTTAAATTTCCCCATCCCTTCACCTCCCTGTTAATGAAAATGTGGTCTTTAATTTCTAAGACTAACAGATCCTGGAGAACGAACAGTACGTGTCCATGTTTTGTCTTAAACCTTGAAGTCACTGGTAGAGTATTGAGGCCTAAACTCAAAGGGAAGGATGAGTTGTGGAAGATTTCTTTTCTGCAGCTTATTTGTTTTGGGGTATTTTTTTGCAATAAAGATGAAGTAACTTAAGCCCAAAACTGTACAGACTGGGATTAGATATTCTTCTTCCTGTACATATTTATTTTTTTCTTGTTAAGGGGAAGGTTGTATCCTGCTATTTTTAAGTGAAAACTGCCACAGTCAGATGGAGTAGCTACCAAGCGAAGCAAGGATTGTCATGTCCTGGTAGTTTTATCTCCCACCTTCCCCATGGATTTGAACTGCGCCGAGAAAGGGGCTAATGCAAGTTCAATACCCATGTTTGATTGTGGAGTTGATCTTGAGTGTTCGTTTCAAAAGATGTCCTCCCTATGGCTGGGTCAGTCGGTGTCCCTGCCTGCCCTCTGTCTGGAGAGGTGGCTGGTGCTTACAGGAAGCCCCCAGGGGGAGCAGGAAGTGCTGGTTGTGCCTTTTGCTCTCTGACTCTCAGTTCTTCTTTCTGTGATTCCTTGCATCCTATCCAGTTGCTCGTCTAAGATCCCTTCCCTCGGACATTCTTCTCCAATGTGCTTTGAAAAGGTAGAGGATCTAACGAAAGATGTCTCAAAAGAGCCCACAGTGTTTTTTTGTTTATTTTACTGCATCCCTCTTGACACCCCCCCCCTTCAGTCACTGGAAAAGAAGCACTGCTCTGAATCATGTTATATATATATATATATTTTTTTTTTTGTGGGGTTGGTAAGGATTCAGTTTATGCTAATGTGCTATTAAGTTAAAAGCACAAATAGAATGAATAAATAATGTTCAATAAAGAATTCACAACTTGATTTGTTATTTTTGTAAGAATTGTAACTAAGATTGAATACTTAAAACATGTGCCTTTTGAAACTGCAAGACATTGTGCTGTGTATTTGGAATAATGAGTTGCAAAGACTGGGTATCTTGGCGGGTGCCTGAAGACTGCTATTTTCCCCAGTCTTAATGAATGTCCTTCATGGTTTGTTTACATTTTTGCTTTTGGGCTGACAATGAACATGGATTTTTCGATCTTATCAAATTGGGTTTCGGTTCTCACTTTCTTTCCCTTACTCAGAACATAACACGGCTATTATTTGCATATGCAGATGGTTGTGCAATTCTCCAAAGGCATCTGAACTTTGAACAGTAGGCTTTCATTTCTATATTTTGGTCCACTAAAATGGAATGGGTTATAAAAACAATTTGCACCAACTATGGTTGGGTTCAACCTCTTTCTAAAGCATGTTTTGCCATTTATTCTAACGTATGTACCTTCTCTTGTTCTGCACGCAGGACAGTCGGTAGCCTTTGGTCCCAGACATTGCATGCCTCACCTAATGGTTGCGTGTAAGGTCATTGACTTACTAAAACACTGGTCAGCAACAGGTGCTGGCTCAAGGTTTTTTTTTTTATATATTTTTTACGGTTTTGGTCAAACCTTTAAGGGGTTCGGTAGAAATCTGTTAATAAGTATTCCCACCACCAAGTCATGATCGCGTCTCAATATAATCAAGGTATGAAATTATGTATCTTCAAATACAATCTATTGTGCTTGCGGTCAATTTGCAGCGAAAAAATATAATCGGACGCGCGGCTGAATCTGCCACTACCCAGGCGTTGAAAGAGCTGTCATGCGTAGCAACGCCTGGGCAGAGGAACGAACCCAATCTCAACCTTGCCTGTGGCTGGGGGAGGGGGCTTGTGTGGGAGAAACCAGGAAGAGAAATGGTATGAATGTATTTGACAACTTCAACCTCATGTAGCCTGAATAGCTAGTGTCTATTTGACGAATACATTTTACTCGACACAACGGAGACCCACTTGCTTTATGTCAAAACGAAATAAAAATTTAGAACGGTAACCCCCGCTTTGAAACGAAGGTTAAAGTTCACAGGAAGCTGGGGGGGCTACCATTTTTCACTGCTGCTTACATTTTAGATGCTAGAGAGGGAGGGGTGGTCGTCGTGGTTTTATTTAATTTCTCCAGACTATTGAGCTGTACACGTTTTGTTTGTTTCGCCACCCCTACTCACTAACAAAAATTGATGTTGAATGAATTCGGCATGGAGAGAATAGCGGAGCAGTCGTGGAATTCTTCATACACCTATCAGGTGATCAAGCATAGCGCGGAGATGCTACACAATCTCAACATTCAGAGGAAAGATGGAGGCAAGTTTTGCGATGTGATCTTGCGCGTCGGCGAAGAGAGCTTCCCTGCCCACAAGGCGGTACTGGCGGCGTGCAGCGAGTATTTCGAGTCCGTTTTTGGGTGTCAAACGGAGGGCGACGGGGAGGCAAAAGAGCTCGAGATGCATACGATAAGTCCCAAAGTTTTTAAAGACATTTTGGACTTTGCCTACACCTCTAGGATTGTGGTACGATTGGAATGTTTCCCCGAGTTGATGACCGCTGCTAAATTTCTGCTAATGCGTTCTGTCATCGAGATATGCCAAGAAGTAATCAAACAGTCCAATGTACAAATTCTTGTTCCACCCTCAAGAAGAGGCGACGTTAGTTTATTCCGTGCCACGGGGGGCTCTGAATTTAGTTTCACATTGGCTGTAGACAACATGTCAAATGGGAATGGCTTGTTTACCAACAATGGGCAGACGCATAATGTGGATGGAAATCGGGCCAATGATACAGTCATGTCGGATGGCAGCCCCCAGTCCTGTATGCCAGTCCTGCAGCCCGTGTCTCCATCAGAGAGGACGGGCAACCCGTTCCAAGAAGAGGGCTCTTCGGGTTCCAAGAGAGGCAGGGGGCGACCAAAGAAGGGGACAGTCATGGAGCCTATTCATTACAACATCAGCACCTCTGACGTTAAAGAAGACATTGAGCAGATATTTCCTTGTGGAATATGTGGCAAGGCATTTACAGAGGCTGTGCGGTTGAGAAACCACGAAGCGCAGCATGGAGCGTCCAGCCATGGCGCGAGTAGCGGCGACGGCTTGTCTGGCGAGGGAGGCCCTACCTCGATATCGCACTCTGGTCAGCCCGGTCTGTTGGAGAATGGCATGCCATTGCATGGAGGAGTAGGCCTAGAAAACAGCCGTAAGCGCGAGAGGACGAGACGTCATGTTGGCTGTGACATTTGTGGGAAGGTGTTCCGGGATGTGTACCACCTGAACCGACACAAGTTGTCTCATTCCGGGGAAAAGCCATATGCTTGCCATGTCTGTGGCCTGCGGTTCAAGCGCAAGGACAGGATGTCATACCATGTCCGGTCACATGATGGATCTGTGGGTAAACCCTACCTCTGTCAAAGCTGTGGAAAGGGGTTTTCCAGGTGAGCTATGGGCAATTATTGTATACTTAAACCACATGTTCCAGGTGCATTCCCTATTCTATTCTGAAGCATTCTGTGATCTGGAGGGAAAATGAATACACATGGTGGTCTTATTCATAATCAGTAGTCTACTGCCTCCATCTGTCTCAACATGCCTATGTTTGATTTATTCAGGCCAGACCATCTGAATGGACACATCAAGCAGGTTCACACAACAGAGAGACCCCATAAGTGCCAGGTGAGACAACAGCAACAACTGGATCCTCTTAGAAGAGTGGATGTGGATTCTATATTTGTCACAATGAATGAACATCACACTTCAAATCTGTCAGTGTGGTATTTGCTTGTTTTAAAGATTTAGTTGTCATTCTTGTTGATTAGAATATGGTTGAAAGGTTGATGGTAAATTAATATTGTTTCTGTATGTAACATGTATGAGGGCATATTATTTTACCTGTATTTTCCACCTGTTCTTCAGATTTGTAATGCTTCCTTTGCTACAAGAGATCGCCTGCGGTCCCACCTAGCTTGTCATGAGGACAAGATCCCCTGCCAGATGTGTGGGAAGTACCTCCGAGCTGCGTACATGACCGACCACCTCAAGAAACACAGTGAAGGACCTCACAACTACTGTGGTATATGCAACAAAGGTAACCTTAGGCCTAGGGTGTAGCATCATCGCCACATACCTGTCAGGAGAATCAGGGCGGGAGCTTCCAATCTATGACTGGGCTATCTTCTTATGTCTTAGATTTTTGTGTTTTTCTTGTTAACCTGCCTCTCTTCCAGCATGGTATTGTCATCTTGCAACAAGGATGATCTACCAAAATGTTTACTATTCAATTCTAATACTGTAGTAACCATCAACTACCTCAGCTGGTGCAAAGCATTTGGGTTGCTTTCTACAGAAGAGCTTGTGAACTGCAATCATGGGCTATTTGCAGATCATAGTTGTAGTGTTTGCATGGGTTGTCC
This sequence comes from Salvelinus namaycush, assembly GCF_016432855.1. Classification (NCBI taxonomy): domain Eukaryota; kingdom Metazoa; phylum Chordata; class Actinopteri; order Salmoniformes; family Salmonidae; genus Salvelinus; species Salvelinus namaycush. The sequence continues at coordinate 36,815,892 of NC_052326.1, forward strand.
AGTTTTTTTCCCATTTCTTATTTTTTGTTGGCCTCTGAACATTCTTCTGCTGCCATTCTAATTGACTCTCTTGTACGCTAATGCGTGTAGTCTCATTAATGTCAAATGTTTTTATCTGGTTAATGAATTATCCAAAATAGAGCTGTCAGCTGCACCTATCAGATACTTACTAGCAGACAGTAGCTAGGTTTCCATCCAATTGGTGACAGATTTCATGCGAATAGTCCAGAATCTGCATAAATATAAAATGCACATTTTCCCACCAGTGGTGTGTTTCCACCAAACAGACTTGTTGTGTATAAAAATCAGTGGGTGATGACATAGTGCACAGAAAATGTAATTTTAAAGCTAAAGTTTTCATGTACCGAATAAAAATCTAAAGTTCAATGTGTTTCCATATCATTTTCAACTCTACCGATAGTTTTGTCATAAAAATTGTTGCGTTAAATAGCAAATGTGCCTAATGTTGCTCTGGTCTTGGCACATGCTCTCTAGCCAACAGCGCGGGTAGGCTGCATGATGAGATTATTATGGATAAGTAAGTAGCAGCTTGTGCAAGCCAGAACGGCTCATAGGACAGGAGCCTATCTCCTGCTTCTGTAGAGTGAGGCAGCTTGATGTACAAGTACACACCCTGAACAGGATACTTGTCTATCGCAGGACCTCACCCCCAATCTAGCTCCTTAATGCTGAGTGCCAAGCAGTGATGCATCAGATCCCATTTTTACGGCCTTTGGTGTGATTTGGCCGGGGATTGAACTCACAGCCTTCCAATCTCAGGGTGGACACTAACCACAAGGCCACTGATGGATAAGAGCGAGAATATTTTATTAGTTAAACGGCAGTCATCCATCGATCATCATGTCACCAGAATAAAACCCTCAATATTTATTGGAAAGGAGCATCAAGGTCACCGTTCACTTTCACCACCATGTGTTCATCATAACTCATTTAATCTGTAGCCTAATAAACTGCATGGTTTCCTAAGTTGTAGTGGGATGACCACACCATGTTATCGTGTGACTCCAAGTTTACTTCGATATGATAGTTATTATATCAAAATTTGCACATAAAGGCGTTTCCACCACCATTTCTCGCATAATTAATTTTACAGACACAAAAAGATCCCACCATGTCGAACGAACATATTAACTGTCGGCATTTATACAATTTAACCAAACTTCCTGTTTCCATCACAGCTGTCATTACTTTTTCTTTTTATACGGTATGACTTGCATAAAAACTTTGGATGGAAACATGATTAGTGCTGATGTTTTATTTTTTAGAAAGGCTTGAATTTGTATGTGAAGGTTTAATACTTGTGTCTTACCTTAACGTGTGTACTACTGTAGATTATTTCAAGCCCCATATGCAGTTTGTCTCTTGGTCCGAAATTTTGCCCCAAGTCAAGATAATGTATTGGGTTGACTTGCTTATTTTGCCCTGATTTACCTGTCTGGACATGGTGTCATTCTTGTGGTAGGCCAAGATAATGGAGAACAGTGGTTGCGTGTTGTTCACTCTTGCTTGTGGTTAGCCTGCCTCTTGTTGGTTCATATTCTTCTTTGCCTTTGAAGTTAGATGTGCTTCAGTTTTGCTTTTGAGGGTTGTTACAACATCCAACAGCTCAGTTCAACAAAATCATATTATTATCCTTTGTTACCATCTCCTATATATCATTGTCTGCATGAAGATATAAAACAGAATTACACAGCGAAAGGCAGATTTGAGAAAGAGGTGTTTTTTGTCCCACTGTCATCTTTGGGTACATAACAACAGAGCGCATCCTTTCTCTCCCTGCTGGGTGTGTAGTGCCACTGCCCTTTGTTGTGTTCTTCTCTGGGTCTCCAGGTTTCTCCACTGCGTCCTACCTTAAGGTGCACGTAAAATCGCACCATGGCTCGCCATTGCTCCCCCATACTGCCCAAGCACACGGTGCCTTCCCTGCGCTGCACGGGGAGCCGCAGATGCACAGCGGCGCCCCCTACCACACGGGACGCCAGTGCACAGTGGAAGGCAAGCAGCCGCCCACCCCATTCCTCTCCAACCTGCCTCCAAGCATAGGCTATGTCTCTTCTTGCTTTGTGTTGATCATCATCTGCTCTGCTGCTTGTGGGGAAAACCTGCTGCATCTGTTTTTAAAGCCTGGCAAAAAGACAAACATACACAAACATACACACATGCACACAAAGCGTATAGGCATTCCTGCCTGTGCCTGCGCAGTGATGCTGACGCTAAAGGACCCATCTCCTCTTTGCCTCCATCAGCTAACAGTAGGGACACTGTCTTCAGAAGCACCATATGAACAGCAGGCTGATATGGTTGTCCTGGCTGATATTGTGTATATAAAGAGATTTTTAGCCCCATGGCAGCAGACTTCTTTCTAAATCAGCATGTATGTGTAATTGTCTGCTCTTCTGCTTGTTTTATATAGTGAAGAGAGAGGAAGTTGATTAGGGAACTTCACTTTTTGTGTTTTACTAGGCAGAGATCATGTGAATTTAGCTATCAATAAGGATAACTTTTACTCAATGGGTTAGAATATGTATAGGCCTATTTCTTGAAATAAAAAAACATTTGCAATTACAGAATTTGGCATCTTCTCTAATGGGGCACTGCTCCCCAGTGGTCAGTTTTGGGTTACTGCAGGTTGTCAGGGACTCAGTCAGCTCATAAAAAGCTACAACAAAGAAGTGCATGTATGCCTCCCCATGTTCCAAATGGCCTTGTTGCTCTTCAGTCAGGGCTCAGACATACACAGAGACTGTGTTTAGCCTTAATAGCCTTAGTGCCATGCTATTCTGTCTGTTCAGCATGGCAATGTGAACGCTTTCTGAAAACGCTGTTTGTTGCTTGCTGTCATCTCCATCAACTTGTGGCCATTGGCCAAATGATGCACTATAATGTTGCATGTCTATTGAATCATACAGTACTGTGCAGTGTTCCTCTAGAATCAATGGAGCTTTTTTCAACTATTATTGCCATGGCAACTAGCAGCAGCCTATGGATTCGGCTGTACAGTACTTCACTCTGGCAGAGAGCGAGAAGGAGTCAAAGCAGTGTGGAGAGTAGGCTTGGGCGTTATACCGTATACCGGGGTATTTAGGCATACCAACAGTACTTGGATTCATTTTTTTAGTTGGAGGGGGGGCCCCCACCTCGGCCACCCCGCCTCGAGCTCCAGTTATGCATTTGGTTTGTTAACTTGCTAGCTAAGTGGCTAGATGGCAAGATCAAGCTTCTTGGTTACAGCAGAGACAATCAATCCCCTCTTGGATCAAGATCCATGTTCCCCAAATTGGTTTGTGCGACCCTTATGTGCCCTTCCGGTAATGACGTATACCCTGGTATGATACAGAAATGGTATAAATGTATGAAAATCTGAATATCGCCAAAAACCTAGTGGAGAGAGGTTTAGATTCTAGGTTAAAACCTTGAACTCAATTTAGTTTTTTAGCTGTAGAAATTGACTTCCTAGTGATTACCTATCTCAGATCTAAAATCGTTGCAATGTGGTGGAATTCTAAATCTATTGGTGGCATGCCAGAATTCTAAATCTATTGGTGGCATGCCAGAATTCTAAATCTATTGGCAAACTGCTTTTATTTAGAATAAATCAAGTTGGCTGGCTTGGCAGGTAATACAGGAAAAAGTTTCATTCACTGTTTACAGTTTTGTCTATTGTAATCACTGGACAAAGTAAAGCTACTAAATTAGACTTAGTAAGGTCTGGGTAATATCCTGACTACATTGACGTATGTATGGTTTCCGCTGGCCTTGTCTGTTGTTTCTGCTGCCCCCTCTCTACTCTCTGTCTGTCTTTGGTGTAGACCTGTGCACCAGTCGACGGCTGCTGGTCACCTTCCCAGAGGCAGATGGTCACTGCTTTCTCCCCCAGGCCGGCCCTCCCTCCCTGGGTCTGCAGCCTGAGCTGCTCCTGGGGAAACCAGGGCCTGGGGGGGCTCCATATTTCTGGGAGTGCCACTCTGCCGGGCCGCCTGGGTTTCACCCCCTCCACGGGCCTCTGCCAGGTCAGTATGGGCCAGCAGTAGGGTTGGGGCTTAGGGCGCTAACAAGGCCTGCTGATTAGACGATTAACAAGAGTTCCACTGTAAAGAGTTGGTTAGACGAGAAGATAACAACCTCTAGGGGATGCATGTGCATAAAGAGTCAAGGAAATTTGGTTGACGGGATGCATGAGCAAAAGGTTTCCTGGAAATAAGCCGCTTAGTTTATGTCGACACGTTTGTAGTTCTGATGTGGTTTTGGTATCATGATTAAAACATGACACCGGTTGTTTTTATTTTTTTATTATGATTTTTTTGTAAAAATTTGGATGATACAATAGCCTTTTTCATATCAGATATTATGGGCCGATATTGTACATTGTTCAATCTGAGCTAAAATAATCTGCCGCATAGTGCTACCAATAAACACTTATGTCCAGGTTGAACATTTTTAAGTATAAAGAAATTATGACAAAGTGGTCCTGTGGAATTGTCTTTTTTGCCCCAAACTCACGAGGAAGAAAGACCTTGCTTTCAATGAAGTGTATTATCTATTGGGTATTATATAATTTGAACAAATGTGCCCTCTGTTCCTATAATATAAATGAACACAATGTATTTTAAGAATTGCAGAACAATTCTACTTAACAGCACTATACTCCTCTTTTTTGTTCTTAACCAATGGGTTTCATGGGAGCAGGTGCTTAGTACACACAGCAGTAAACTGTCCTCTGTTCATGTTGCAGGTGGTGGCGGCGGCTAACCGGAGAGCAGTGCTGCCTGCTGGTCTAAATAGACACATTTTGTGTTGCGTGTGCATGGCCTAATTTGAGGTTTTCTTTCCCCTTAAAATTCCCCTGCTTTCTGACTCTCCCTGTGTCCTTTCCCTTTACCCAACCCCCACCCTATCAACTCTCCCTCTCCTCCCTCCTGTCCTCCACCCCTCCATATCCTCCCCCACCCCCTCTGTATTTACCTCAGACGGGCAGGAGAATGCTGGAAAATGCCCCCATCAAAGAGAATCTGAGGGAGACGAGCCGTTGTTCGGGGATCTGTCCAACGGCGACGAAATTAAGTCTCCGCACAAGTCTGAGGAAGAGGAGCTTGGGACGCCGTTCGACTGCAACGGAGCCTCTACCGATACCGGGGCCGTGGGAGGGTCGCCACCAGGTGACGTTAAAGCCAAGACCAGCCAGGACTCTCCAGTGAAGAAGTTCCCTTGCAGCGAGTGCACCCAGACCTTCCGCACCAAGTCTTACCTCAATAAGCACGTCAACAGAGTGCACCATCATGGGGTCCAGAAGAGTCTAGTGGTGGGTGTAGGGTCGGGGTCAGGTCTGGGGGAGCTGGGTCCTTCCCTGGGCTCTCCCTTCTCCCCTCAACAGAACATGTCTCTGCTGGAGTCATTTGGCTTCCAGATCGTCCAGTCTGCCTTTGCCTCGTCGCTGGTGGACTCTGAGGCAGGACATAGTGGGATGGAGCTGGGGGGGAAGTGACCTGTAGCTCAGTGGGGTGGAAGTGACCAATAGGTCAATGTGGGGGGACGTGAACCTAGATTTGTGTGGGAAATTTGCCCTAGTTAGGTCTGTTCAGCCTATCAGATGTAAGGGAATGGCGTCGTCTATAGACTGCTCTTGACGTTGTCTATAGACTGCTCTTGACGTTGTCTATAGACTGCTCTTGACGTTGTCTATAGACTGCTCTTGACGTTGTCTATAGACTGCTCTTGACGTTGTCTATAGACTGCTCTTGACGTTGTCTATAGACTAGTCTTGACGTTGTCTATAGACTGCTCTTGACGTTGTCTATAGACTGCTCTTGACGTTGTCTATAGACTGCTCTTGACGTTGTCTATAGACTACTTTGCTGTTCATGGCATCATCGCTCACTGTTGTTTTATTACATTCTGTGTCATGGAGCTCGCTATTACTATCTATATACAGCATTTCTTTATGAAGACCATTTCAGAGCAGAATATAAAATGTACATTAACATGAATTATTTTAACGTTAAGCAACTTAGACAGCGGATTTTAGAAAGCTGTTCCTTTTGGATTGTATTTGTATGGTTGTTTATGACATAACGATGCCCTTAAGATCCGTTACCATACACATGCACATATAAGAAAAATATATTAGTAAATGCTGTTATTATCATGTCAGGTAATGGAAATACAGAGTGTGGTTGGTAACCAATGGGTTAGTACATGCATTCACTGGGTCATTTTGAATTGCTTTGTTATTATCAATATGCTGTTCACAGCTGCGGTGAAACCGTCAAACCCAAGCTTCCCCTTACTTCAGACAGAGCTCCTGAAGGGGAGCGGCTGCAAATGGAACTCTGGTCTAACTCTGAATAGAATCCTAGTCAATTCTATCAGTTTCTGCAGGGCAAGGATAAAACCCTATGGCTGTTCCATTTGAGAATGTTCTATTCTCTTATTACAGAATTTTAGAGAACAGATGTATTTGTTAGTCACGTGAAATCAATTCTAGGTATTCAACAGGGACCAAGTTCAGGTTTGACTATTAGAAATCGTGAGACATGTAGAATATATTTTATTAATTTATTGATTGCCCTGTATGCTTTGTGGACAAAGTTTTTTTTATGAGTTGATGTTTGAGATGTCGATGTGTTGTACTGATTTTAGTCTATAAGTTATGCTAGATACAGAAGGCCAACTAGGGAGCGACAGTGAGTATGTATGCTGAAATATCTGGATGTGTTTGGTGCTCTCTGATATGTGCTTTTGTCCTCCGAATCTAATCAACAAGAAGGCTTTTAGTCTAATTGTTTGTCAGATAGTTTTGCTTTATTACTTTCAGTACATTCCTGCTTTTATTTATCGTTATATTGTGATTGTAACGAGTGTATATAACATTCATTCATATACAGTGGATTCAGAAAGTATTCAGACCGCCTGCATTTTTCCACATTCTGTTAGGTGTCAGCCTTATTCTGAAATTGATTTAATTGTTTTTTTCCCTCATCAATCTACACACAATACCCCATAATGAAAATATCACATTTACATAAGTATTCAGACCCTTTACTCAGTACTTTGTTGAAGCACCTTTGGCAGCGATTACAGCCTTGAGTCTTCTTGGGTATGACGCTACAAGCATGGCACACCTGTATTTGGGGAGTTTCTCTCATTCTCTCTGTGGATCCTCAAGCTCTGTCAGGTTGGATGGGGAGCGTTGCTGCACAGGTATTTTCAGGTCTCTCCAGAGATGTTCGATCGGGTTCAAATCTGGGCTCTGGATGGACCACTCAAGAACATTCAGAGACTTGTCCCGAAGCCACTCCTGCGTTGTCTCAGCTGTGTGCTTAGGGTGGATGTCCTGTTGGAAGATGAACCTTCGCCCCAGTCTGAGGTTCTGAGTGCTCTGGAGCAGGTTTTCATCAAAGATCTCTCTACTTTGCTCTGTTCATTTTTCTCTCCATCCTGACTAGTCTCCCAGTAACTGCCGCTGAAAACAATTCCCACAGCATGATGCTGCTACCACCATGCTTCACCGTGGGGATGGTGCCAGTTTTCCTCCAGACATGACGCTTGGCATTCAGGCCAAAGAGTTCAATATTGGTTTCATCAGACCAGAGAATCTTGTTTCTCATGGTCTGAGAGTCTTTACGTGCCTTTTGGCAAACTCCAAGCGGGCTGTTGTCTTTTACTGAGGAGTGGCTTCTGTCTGGCCACTCTACTATAAAGGCTTGATTGGTGGAATGCTGCAGAGATGGTTGTCCTTCTGGAAGGTTCTCCCATCTCCACAGAGGAACTCTGGAGCTCTGTCAGAGTAACCATCGGGTTCTTGGTCACCTCCCTGACCAAGGCCCTTCTCCCTCGATTGCTCAGTTTGGCCGGGCGGCCAGCTCTAGGGAAGAGTCTTGGTGGTTCCCAACTTCTTCCATTTAAGAATGATAGAAGCCACTGTGTTCTTGGGGACGTTCAATGCTGCAGACATTTTTTGGTACCCTTCCCCAGATTTGTGCCTCAACACGATCCTGTCTCTGAGCTCTATGGACAATTCCTTTGACCTCATGGCTTGGTTTTTGCTCTGACATGCACTGTCAACTGTGGGACCTTATATTGACAGTTGTGTGCCTTTCCAAATCATGTCCAATCAATTAAATTTACCACAGGTGGACTCCCAAGTTGTAGAAACATCTCAAGGATGATCAATGGTAACAGGATGCACCTGAGTTCAGTTACGAGTCTCATAAGCAAAAGGTCTGAAAACTTATGTAAATAAGGTATTTTTAAATAATTTTTAATACATTTGCAAAAATTTCTAAACCTGTTTTCGCTTTGTCATTATGGGGTATTGTGTGTAGATTGATGAGGAACATTTTGTATTTAATTAATTTTAAAATAAGGCTGTAACGTAACAAAATTGGGCAAAAGTCAAGGGTCTGAATACTTTCCGAATGCATGCATGCATGGAATATATATATATATCTAATGATTGATTTCATCTTTTGTCGATGAATGGGGATTTTATATATATATATAACCTTTTTTTCCTTCCTTGCCAAGTTTTGGTGGTGGTTGTTCGGTTTTCCTCACTGTGAGTGCCCATGATCTGCTGTGTACTGTTCTGGACATAAATGTTTGTTGGGGTGAGGTTGTTCACTGGATGGTGACAGAAGTATCCCTGTTCACTGTAGACCTGGGTTCAAAAAGTCTCTTGAAAGCATTTGCTCTAGTCTGGCTGGAGTGACAGATGGGTGGGTTTTGCACTTGTGGGACTCTTCTATTGTGCCAGGTAAGCTAAATCAAATACTATTTGAATCCAGGTCTGGTTCAGTGTGCTGTTACCTTGTTCTGGTAGTGTGTACTCTACCAGTTTAGTTCTACCACCCATGGCTTTGATCAATCAGTCTGTTTAGGCCATATTAATCAAATATTTTTTTTTTTTTACATCCCCACTGAATAGTGATGCTTTTCACACAGTGGATGGAGTAAAAATCAATTTAAAAAGGCCTGTTTCTTTGTGTTATTTATTGGATAAGTAAGAGACAATGCTGTTTTTAGAAATATGCTCATATGATATGCAACACTGGTGATCGCCCATACATGCTATTCAATTCATCTGGTGGTATTGGTTGTTTATCTCACCTGTTTTGGTAGTTCAATTTACAGGATGTTTTTATTGATTGATTGCTTAAATAGTTACCTGTGTTGTTTTCTTGTATTGTTATGTTGATCTGTTGCAAAGTGCCTTCCCAATACTGATTGTGCACAGCAGTAGATTTGAAATGCGAGATGAAAAAGGTCCTATTTCTCTAAATGGTCAATCATGCGCAGAGTGAATTGCAATGACACTTTTGTACACAACATGCACACAAAGATGTACATTTGTATATGTATGTTGGTATTTTATCATTGTACTCGTCAAGATTCTTCAACTTTAAACATTTTTAAGTTACATGTTTTGTTATAAAACCTTTGGACATATTTCAATATAAGCATACTTTTCTATAGACGTCTGTTTTTGTACACTGTTTTTGAGTCTGTCATCTCTGTCTGATTGATACAGAGTTGCAGATGAAATAAATATGTATTTGAAACTGTTCCTGAGTGTGTTATTGTGCCATAGTTTTGGATGAGTTGACTTTGATTTACTTTTCATGACACATCATGGTTCACTTTTTTAGCCATGTCACTATGACTGGATTCAAGCTCTTCATGTGGCCATAAGTAGAAAATAAACACGATGTTACTGTGCACAATAGATTAGTGCAGAATAAAACATTGTAGCGTAAAGGCTACATTATTGATGAAGCACAATTTAGTGTACTATACATCTTTATTTTTAGTCCCTTCCAGACAGTCAAACTGCACAGACATCAGCTACATACTGGTGGTAACATTCAGGTGTTGGAAAGGACAGAGACAGACATGTAATTCTTTCCCAGGAACATTGTTTTGTTTTCAGTGTCATGTCATTGGGATTGATGTCATTGCAGGTTTCAATAAGTTAAATACCACACTGACATCAGAAATGGTATTGATCTAATAGGTTTACAGTCAAATGAAATAGGAGGGCCCTAATCTAGTGTCTTGTTGTATAATCAATGATAATATACCATATTGAATCGACATGTTATATCAAGTAGTCCTTACCTAAACATATTTTTCACTTGCATTTCCGGACACAGATTAAGCAGAGCATGCATGCTTTTTAGTCCAGGACTAGGCTTCATCTGTTTCCAGGAAACTGGTCCATTGTTTAACAGCTTTGGGCTTTTAGAAAGAACTGTATAGTACATTTAAAAAATATATACTAACGTTCAAAAGTTTGGGGTCACTTAGAAATTTCACAGAACAGCGCAAACTGGCCCTAACGAGAATAGAAAGAGGAGTGGGAGGCCCCGGTGCACAACTGAGCAAGAGGACAAGTACATTAGAGTGTCTAGTTCGAGAAACAGACGCCTCACAAGTCCTCAACTGGCAGCTTCATTAAATAGCATCCGCAAAACACCAGTCTCAATGTCAACAGTGAAGAGGCAACTCCGGGATGCTGGCCTTCTTCTGTTATTTTGCCCATCTTCAACTTTTCTTTTAATTGTCCAGTCTGAGATATGGCTTTTTCTTTGCAAATCTGCCTAGAAGGCCAGCATCCCGGAGTCCTCTGCCTAGAAGGCCAGCCTCCCACTCCTTTTTCTAATATGGTTACGCTGTTTGCGCTGTTCTATGAAGGGAGTACACAGCGTTGTACCAGATTTTCAGTTTCTTGTCAATTTCTCGCATGGAATAGCCTTAATTTCTGAGAACAACAATAGACTGATGAGTTTCAGAAGAAAGTTCTTTGTTTCTGGCCATTTTGAGCCTGTAATCGAACCCACAAATGATGCTCCAGATACTCAACTATTCTAAAGAAGGCCAGTTTTATTGCTTCTTTAATCAGAACAACAGTTTTCAGCTGTGCTAACATAATTGCCAAAGGGTTTTCTAATGATCAATTAGCCTTTTAAAATGATAAACTTGGATTAGCTAACACAACGTGCCAATGGAACACAGGAGTGATGGTTGCTGATAATGGGCTTCTTTACGCCTATGTAGATATTCCATTAAGAATCTGCCATTTCCAGCTACAATAGTAATTTACAACATTAACCATGTCTACATTGTATTTCTAATCAATTTGATGTTATTTTTAATGGACGATAAAAATGTTTTTCTTTCAAAAACAAGGACATTTCTAAGTGACCCCAAACTTTTGAACGGTAGTGTATACTGTATATACAAATGTTCTCAAAATGTTGTTTCCAAAACAAAGTCAGCCTTTTCGGTGTCTGTCCCCCTGTTCTTGTAGTTGAGTTTGTTAAAGTCCTCCATGATCTCCACCATGCTCTTGCCTTTGGTCTCTGGGATGAAGTAGAGCATGAATGCTGAGCTGAACATGCAGTATGCCACAAAGACCAGGAAGCAGAACTGACCTAGAGCATCCTACATGGGCACATGAATAATGTTAAAGGTCAACAGATAACTCACTGACCAGACAGACAGTAGGATCTCAGAGATATAAAACCGTCAGGGAATGGTAGTCGTTTGGATCACTGATATTAAGTGTGTGTATGTTGCCTTGGAGCAGTATCTTACCACTATGTAGGGGAAGAACATCCCGATGAGGAACAGGCCTAGCCAGTTGACGGAGCCGCTGATGACGTAAGCGGACGGTCTCCAGGCCTGCAGGAAGAGATCTGCAGGGAGGGCCATGGACACCCCGGCTAGAAAGATAAGAGTACTGTGACAACCAGCTCAGCCTGGCATTAGCTCACTCAATTCCAAATACTCTGAACTGGAATCGTACACACCAAAATGTGACATAATACACAAGACATTTATAAGCATAGAGTACTTACAAGGTCCTAGTCCATAAACACAGATTACAGAGAAGATGAGGGCGATGTTAACATATGGGAACCATGAAAACAGGTCCTGTTGAGAGAGAAAGGACTGTGTTAGTTCTCATGTCAGCTGACACAGAAATCCTAAATGTTGGACCTTTGATTACCTTGATGGACAGCATAACAACAAGGATGGACATGATGACTCCCATCAACAGGTAGCCATAGCCCATCAGCATCTTCCTGCCCGCACGGTCTATCAACATAGACTGGGACACAACAAGGACAGGAGGTCAATATGGCCACTAAAACAAATGTTATTGTATTGTTCAGTCACAGACAGTGATGTTATTCTCCACTATGACCTACAGTATGTTATGGTACTCACACAGAGACTGATGGAGATGAGTTCTGTTGCTCCGATGCCAATGGACAGGTAGTGCATCTTGTCCTCTGCTACTCCAGATTCACGGAAAATGTCAAAAGCGTAGAAATAAATCTATAGAACAAATTTTGGGTCAATGTGGAGAAGATGAGATGAAAGGAGAATGACAAGATAATATAGAGAATGAGAGGGCTCCCACTTGCAACAGTTACAAGAATTTCTTCTGAAAAGGGAAGGGAATGGATCACCTCTTCACTTCTACGTAGAATGCAGAATAACCTCATCAGGGAAATACAACCTACTGACATTGAACTCGTGACTAAAGGTAGATTCAGTAATGTTGCAGTAAAGGTAGATAGAGTAAAAACAGACTCACTGCGTTAATACCACAAAACTGAACACAGGCACAGGGGATGACCAGAGCCAGCACTTGCCACCTGACACAGCGAGAAGTCAGCACGTCCCACACTGTCTTAGACTTCTGGCCCTGCATGCTCTCCCTCTCCTTCTCCATGTCATCCATCTCCATTTTCAGGTCATCCTCCTGCCACAGCCACTGCAGGGCTATGACAACAAAATACACACAAATCACGTTATACAACAGCAACATCATATACACACCTCTTCTCGCCATCTCTGATGATATGATGTGTACTGATGTGTTATATTATATGTGTACTGTTATGTTGTACATTATGAAATGTATTCTGTGTTTGATTATTGTATGGTCTAGATTTGATCCAGGGACATTCTTCCCCCAAAGCCAGCATAACAGATCAAATAAAAATGTCTCACATTACGATATAGCCCTGGCCTAACTGCATACCTTTTTTTGAGCCCTCTGTGTCGCCTTTGTCGATGTACAGGTAGCGAGGTGCTTCTGGGAAAAAGAGCAGGGTCACAAACTGGATGATGGCAGGGAGGCCACTAAGGGCCATCAGCCAGGGCCACATGTCATCTGTACCCATCACCTCCCTACAGAGAGATAGGGAGAGAAAGGGAGAGAGCGAGCGAGAGAGCGAGAGAGACAGAGACAGAGACGGAGGGGCAGAAAGACAGAGGGAGAGACTTGGTAAGAAATTACTAATTTCAACCATACTGTGTCTTTCTTCCATACTCATTCCATCTTTGATACTTGAACATCAATATTGCTCAAATTTCCCAATTAGAATACATTATTTGTGTTTCACATTTTTTTATCCAGCTTCTGTCAAAATGTCGTTTTTTTTGTCAGAGAGAGCTTTGCCATACACTTGTACGTTGTGCTCCAAAATTATTCAATTTCTGGTAATTTGTCAGATGAGCTGTTCAGAATATGTACTTCTGCCCAGCCGGACCGGGACAGGGTAATCCAGTGCATAAGACAGTTTGGCTGGTCCGAGGCTCAGCGTGGGTCAACTGGAACATTCAAATCAAATCACATTTTATTGGTCACATACACGTGTTTAGCAGATGTTATTGCGGGTGTAGCGAAATGCTTGTGTTTCTAGCTCCAACAGTGCAGTAATATCTAACAAGTAACATCTAACAATTTCACAATACACACAAATCGACTAAGTAAACGAATGGAATTAAGAATATATAAATATATGAACAGGCAATGTCAGAGCAGCATAGACTAAGATACAGTAGAATAGAATAGAATAGAATACAGTATATACATATGAGATGAGTAATGTAAAATATGTAAACATTATTAAAGTGACTAGTGATCCATTATTAAAGTGGCCAGTGATTTCAAGTCTATGAAAATAGGCAGCAGCCTCTATAATGTACTAGTGATGGCTATTTAACAGTGAAGAACTTGAGATAGAAGCTGTTTTTCAGTCTCTCAGTCCCAGCTTTGATGCACCTGTACTGACCTCGCCTTCTGGATGATAGTGGGGTGAACAGGAAGTGGCTCGGGTGGTTGTTGTCCTTGATGATCTTTTTGGCCTTCCTGTGACATCGGGTGCTGTAGGTGTCCTGGAGGGCAAGTAGTTTGTCCCCGCTGATGCATTGGGCAGACCGCACCACCCTCTGGAGAGCCCTGCGGTTGCGGGCGGTGCAGTTGCCGTACCAGGCGGTGATATATAGCCCAACAGGATGTGCCTTCTTCACTACACTGTCTGTGTGGGTGGTCCAGTTCAGTTTGTCAGTGATGTGTATGCCAAGGAACTTGAAGCTTTAAGCCTTCTCCACTGCGGTCCCGTCGATGTGGATAGGGGGGTGCACCCTCTGCTGTTTCCTGAAGTCTACGATAATCTCCTTTGTTTTTTTGACGTTGAGTGAGAGGTTATTTTCCTGGCACCACACTCCCAGAGCCCTCACCTCCTCCCTGTAGGCTGTCTCGTCATTGTTGGTAATGAAGCCTACTACTGTTGTGTTGTCTGCAAACTTGATGATTGAGTTGGAGGCGTGCGTGGCCACACAGTCATGGGTGAATAGGGAGTACAGGAGGGGGCTGAGCATGAAGGGGATTTCACTGAACAGTGTGAACTCTGGAAGGGTGGCTGTAATCTATGTAACTGTGCTGTGACTGTGGGTGCTGAGGATGTGTGTTAAGGTGTTATGAAAATGAACCAATGCAGCCTGGTCAACCATGCTGACCTGTCACGATCGTCTTGATGAGGAAGAGTGGACCAAGGCGCAGCGTGATACGAATACATCTTTTTATTAATAAAGATGAAACACTAAACGAAACACTTAGACAAACTAACAAAGCTACAAACGAAAGTGCACACACAAGCTACTAACGTTAGACATAGACAATTACCCACAAACACCTAAAGCCTATGGCTGCCTTAAATATGGCTCCCAATCAGAGACAACAATAAACAGCTGTCTCTGATTGAGAACCAAACCAGGCAACCATAGACTTTCCTAAACACCTACACTGAACACAACCCCATACATCTTCAAAACCCCCTAAACAATACACACACCCTAAACTAGACAAAACACACAAACATCCCCCATGTCACACCCTGACCTAACTAAACTAATAAAGAAAATCAATATAACAAAGGCCAGGGTGTGACATGACCGCTGCACTGTGAGCACAACACAGAGGTCAGAATGCTTGACCAGGCTAGAACAACTGATAATTAAGAGGGTAAACAAACCAGAGAACAAGGGTTAGGGGGTTAAGTAACAAGGGTACTGACTTGATGCCAACAATCTGACCCATGACCTTCCCTAAGCCAATAAAGATGGAGCTAGTGAGGGTCAGGAATCCTCTCAGCTTCTTAGGTGAACTCTCGCCCAGGTACATCAGGTGCACACTCAGCCCCATGCCTGAGAGAGAGGAGGACGAGAGAGTGGAGGGAGAGGTGTAAGGCAGGAGATATATAGAGAAAGAGTGAAATAAAGAGAGAGAGAGAAAGAGAGAGAGAGGGGGAGGGAGGGAGGGAGAGATGGAGAGAAGAGAGTTACAAGAGAAGTAAAAATTTAAATAATAATGCAGGATGCTCCCATGTTCCCACATAGAGTAGACTATACACACAGAGAGGAAAAAACAAAGCACAAAACACATACCAACATTATATCCATAGAGAAATCTGCCCAGCAGGATCATCTCAAAGGACTTGGCCATGAGACTGAATACCATCAGTAGAGCGGCTACAAGGGCCACTATGTTGTTAAACAGCAGGGCTTTCTTCCTGCAAAACAGAAGAGTGTGTGTGTGTGCGTGCGTGCGTGCGTGCGTGCGTGCGTGCGTGCGTGCGTGCGTGCGTGCGTGCGTGCGTGCGTGCGTGCGTGGCCCTAAGTGTCTTACCGGCCGTAGGTGACAGGGAGACTGCCACTGTGGATAGCCCCGACCCATCCTCCTAGACTAAACACAGATACGATGAAAGACCAGATGAGCATGTTGGTGGAATCGTCTACTGGAACCTCATACCTCCCCAGCCAGGTCTGGTTCACAAAGCTCTGTATGTGCTACAGACAGGGAGAGAGAGAATGGATTTCACCTGTCCAGTTTAGTTAATGTCAGTGCAGATGGACGAAGCCACTATAGAGTATTGAGATGGACCCTGAGTTTTGGCAAGTAAGCGCACTTATAAATCAGGGTTGGGTGGATTACTTGAGAAATGTAATCAGTTACTGTTTACAGATTACATGACAATAATAGTAATTTGTAACGTAATTCATTGGATTACTCAAAATAAATAACATTATCTAATTTCTTTGGGATTACTTCCTTCATTAACCAGCATCTGCCTCTTCAGTTTATGCTGGAGAACTATCAATTTCCTCTCTGACTCTGCCCACCCAACTCCCCAGGATCTTTGGGTAAGTGCTGGCTCAGCTGCCTGCTGCTTCTTCTTGATAACATGGCATTACTGCTAAAAGGTCAGCTTCACTGTCAAACAGATTGTGGTCAGTAAAAGAGTAAATAGTCGTTTGAATATCTTAGCCACCCTTAACATAAAAGGCTGGTATGATAAAGACTTCAATAGACAGATGTAACAGATCCAAGAGAAAGCAGATTATTTCATGAGTTGGATGACTTTTAAGTCTGTCGTTCTGAATTAAAGTGTTCCAAATTGCTTGTTGTTTTAGGTCAGTCGGTAGTCGGTGAAATTTAACAATGTGTCGTTTGGAGTCCAACCGGCAGTAGGGTACACAGCAGGTTACTTTAGACATGTTGGCGTGCCGGGCTGTTGTGTCGGCTCAGGACCCCGCATTTCACCTCAGTCAGTGTTTACCTCAAACGTTTCGAATTTACCCCATATGAGACTACAATGTCATAACATAAAATAGTCTAGACTTTATTTTCCCTATCTTTATTATCATGAAATAGCCTACCCCAAAGATGTCATGAGTCATGTTACACTATGTAGAATTGCAGGAAATTTGCTTCAAAACAACAAAACATTTCTTTGGGCCCCCAAATGAAATAAAATGATGATGCTATTTTTAACATATCTCAATGAGCAGTAATTTAAGTATGCCCAAATGCAGGGACCTGTCAGCATTCTTGACGTCCACTTCTTCCAAGTTTTGCTGGTGCAACTACTTATTTGAAATCTAATATGCCTTGTTGTCTTTGCAAAATAATGCATTGAGGCTATGCAATTTTGTAGGCATTTTCCTGGACAGTGTTCATTTTAAGTCATAAAACATTTGAAAAGGCTATATTGAAACGCCCTTTGCCTGAAGTATCTTGTTTTGTTTGTTCTTTTAGTACTTCAAACCAACATTCAAAGCATTCTGAATACCCCTGATGTAACGTCCTGACCAGAGTTCTTAAGTGTTTTGCTTGTTTAGTGTTGGTCAGGACGTGAGCTGGGTGGGAATTCTATGTTGTGTGTCTAGTTAGTCTGTTTCTGTGTCCAGCCTAATATGGTTCTCAATCAGAGACAGCTGTCAATCGTTGTCCCTGATTGAGAATCATATATAGGTGGCTTGTTTTGTGTTGGGGATTGTGGGTGGTTGTTTCCTGTCTTTGTGTTTTGTCTGCACCAGCTAGGACTGTGACGGTTAGTTTGTTTTGTCATTTTGTATAGTGTCTTGTTTTGTGTTAATTAAATAATGGAAAATTACCACGCTGCACATTGGTGCTCAGATCCTTCTCGCCTCTCCTCGTCTGAGGAGGAGGACGACTTAGACTGCCGTTACAGAACCACCCACCAAACTCGGACCAAGCAGCGTGAGTACGGGCAGCGACAGCAGCAGCAGCGGCCAACTACACAGGACTCCTGGACATGGGAGGAAATTTTGGAGGGTAAAGGACCCTGGGCTAAGGTTGGAGAGAATCGCCGCTCTCGGGAGGAGATGGAGGCAGCTAAAGCCCAGGAGCGGTGGTATGAGGAGGCAGCATGGAAGCGTGGCTGGAAGCCCGAGAAGAAACCCCAAAAATTTCTTGGGGGGGGGGCTAAAGGGTAGTGTGGCGAAGGCAAGGTAGGAGACCTGCGCCCACTTCCCATGCTTACCGTGGAGAGCGGGAGTACGGGCAGACACCGTGTTATGCGGAAGAGCGCACGGTGTCTCCTGTACGTGTGCATAGCCCGGTGCGGGTTATTCCACCTCCCCGCACTGGCCGGGCTAGATTGAGCATTGAGCCAAGTGCCATGAAGCCGGCTCTACATATCTGGCCTCCAGTACGTCTCCTCGGGCCGGTGTACATGGCACCAACCTTACGCATGGTGTCCCCGGTTCGCCAACACAGCCCAGTGCGGGTTATTCCACCTCCCCGCACTGGACGGGCTACGGGGAGCATTCAACCAGGTAAGGTTGGGCAGGCTCGGTGCTCAAGGGAGCCAGTACGCCTGCACGGTCCGGTATATCCGGCGCCACCTTCCCGCCCCAGCCCAGTACCACCAGTGCCTACACCATGCACCAGGCTTCCAGTGCGTCTCCAGAGCCCTGTTCCTCCTCCACGCACTGTCCCTGTGGTGTGTGTCTCCAGCCCAGTGCCTCCAGTTCCGGCACCACGCACCAAGCCTCCTGTGCGTCTCCAGAGCCCTGTACGCACTGTTCCTTCTCCCCGCACTCGCCCTGAGGTGCGTGCCCTCAGCCCGGTACCACCAGTGCCGGTACCACGCACCAGGCCTATAGTGCGCTTTGAGAATTCAGTGTGCCCTGTTCCGGCTCCCCGCACTAGCCTTAAGGTGCGTGTCTCCAGTCCGGTACCACCAGTTCCGGCACCACGCACCAGGCCTACTGTGCGTCTCAGCAGGTCAGAGTCGGCCGTCTGCCCAACGCCGCCTGCACTGCTCGTCTGCCCAGCGCCGTCTGAGCTGCCTGCACTGCTCGTCTGCCCAGCGCCGTCTGAGCTGCCTGCCTGCCCAGCGCCGTCTGAGCCATCCGTCTGCCCAGCGCCGTCTGAGCCATCCGTCTGCCCAGCGCCGTCTGAGCCATCCGTCTGCCCAGCGCCGTCTGAGCCATCCGTCTGCCCAGCGCCGTCTGAGCCATCCGTCTGCCCAGCGCCGTCTGAGCCATCCGTCTGCCCAGCGCCATCTGAGCCGCCAGCCAGTCAGGAGCTGCCAGAGCCGCGCCAGCCAGTCAGGAGCTGCCAGAGCCGCCAGCCAGTCAGGAGCTGCCAGAGCCGCCAGCCAGTCAGGAGCTGCCAGAGCCGCCAGCCAGTCAGGAGCTGCCAGAGCCGCCAGCCAGTCAGGAGCTGCCCTCCAGTCAGGAGCTGCCCTCCAGTCAGGAGCTGCCCTCCAGTCAGGAGCTGCCCTCCAGTCAGGAGCTGCCCTCCAGTCATGAGCTGCCTTCCAGTCATGAGCTGCCTTCCAGTCCGGAGCTGCCCTACAGTCCGGAGCTGCCCTACAGTCCGGAGCTGCCCTACAGTCCGGAGCTGCCCTACAGTCCGGAGCTGCCCTACAGTCCGGAGCTGCCACTCAGTCCGGAGCTGGCCCTCTGTCCGGAGCTGGCCCTCTGTCCGGAGCTGGCCCTCTGTCCTGAGCTGGCCCTCTGTCCTGAGCTGGCCCTCTGTCCTGAGCTGGCCCTCTGTCCTGAGCTGGCCCTCTGTCCTGAGCTGGCCCTCTGTCCTGAGCTACCTCCTAAATCATGTGGGGGCCTTGGGGAGGATTCTTAGGCCAAGGTCGTGGGCGAGGGTCGCCACTCAAAGGACGCTAAGGAGGGGGACAAAGACAGTGGTGGAGTGGTGTCCTCGTCCTGCGCCGGAGCCGCCACCGCGGACAGATGCCCACCCAGACCCTCCTCTTGAGTTTTAGGGGTGCGTTCGGAGTCCGCACCTCAGGAGGGGGGTACTGTAACGTCCTGACCAGAGTTCTTATGTGTTTTGCTTGTTTAGTGTTGGTCAGGATGTGAGCTGGGTGGGAATTCTATGTTGTGTGTCTAGTTAGTCTGTTTCTGTGTTCAGCCTAATATGGTTCTCAATCAGAGACAGCTGTCAATCGTTGTCCCTGATTGAGAATCATATATAGGTGGCTTGTTTTGTGTTGGGGATTGTGGGTGGTTGTTTCCTGTCTTTGTGTTTTGTCTGCACCAGCTAGGACTGTGACGGTTAGTTTGTTTTGTCATTTTGTATAGTGTCATGTTTTGTGTTAATTAAATAATGGAAAATTACCACGCTGCACAATGGTCCTCAGATCATTCTCGCCTCTCCTCGTCTGAGGAGGAGGACGACTTAGACTGCCGTTACACCTGACTTGTGCTTTTATTTAATTTAAATGTAACTCTGGTCACAGGCCTCAGAATTGACCAATTAATAGCTGTTTTACCACAAAAAAAGCCTCCCCCTTCCTAACTTGTAACATTTGAACCCCTAGTTAGGTCTAGAGACTGGCGCTGAAATGATAGCTGTCGTTTTACAGGCCCCTGACCAATTCTGCTATTTTGTGTGTTTATAAGCGCTGATCGTAACTTTTTTTTACATAATGTTTCCTTCATCGATTCCTATGACCGTAAAGAGCTTCTGGACATCAGAACAGCGATCACTGACCTCAATTTGGTTGTAGATTTCTACTTCAACGAGTCGGAGGCGCAGGACATACTGCTCACCCCTAATCCCAGAGACTCGGGCACAAAACTACATCAGCGAGTACATAAAGTGCCTATACCCTCTGTTCTATTGGCGAACGGAAAATCACTAGAGAACAAACTGGACACGCTCCATTCAAGACTAACTATCCTACCAACGGGACCTGAAGAACTGTAATATCTTGTGTTTTTTGGAGTCGTAGCTGAACAAGGACATGGATAATATACACTGAGTGTACAAAACATTAAGAACACCTTCCTAATATTGAGTTGCCCTTTTGATCTTAGAACAGCCTCAATTCGTCAGGGCATGGACTCTACAAGGTGTCGAATGCGTTCACCAGGGATGCTGGCCCATGTGGACTCCAATGCTTGCAACAGTTGTGTCAAGTTGGCTGGATGTCCTTTGGGTGGTGGACCATTCTTGATACAACATGGGAAACTGTTGAGTGTGAAAAACCCTGGCACCTACACTACCATACCCCGTTCAAAGGCACTTAAATATTTTGTCTTGCTTATTTACCCTCTGAATGGCACACATACATAATCCATGTCTCAATTGTATCAAGGCTTAAAATTCCTTCTTTAACCTGTCTCCTCCCCTTCATCTGAGTGACATCAATAAGGGGTCTTAGCTTTCACCTGGATTCACTGGTCAGTATGTAATTGAAATAACAGGTGTTCATAATGTTTTGTACACTCAGTGTACATCAGATTGGTTTTTCTATGCATCGGCAGGACAGAACG
Source organism: Salvelinus namaycush (assembly GCF_016432855.1). Lineage (NCBI taxonomy): Eukaryota > Metazoa > Chordata > Actinopteri > Salmoniformes > Salmonidae > Salvelinus > Salvelinus namaycush. The sequence continues at coordinate 36,837,315 of NC_052326.1, forward strand.
TCAGCGTCGGGTAAGCTCAAGGAGGAAGGTGTGTGTCTCTTTGTTAACAACAGCTGGTGAGTGATCTCTAATATTAAGGAGGTCTCGAGGTTCTGCTCGCCTGAGTTAGAATATCTCATGATAAGCTGTAGACCATACCATTTTCCATGACATTTTTCATCTATATTTTTCGTAGCTGTCTATTTACCACCACAAACCGCTGCTGGCACTTTTCAACATTTTTACAAATTAGTTAAAAATGTAAATCTTAAATGTCTTGAGTCAAGTATTCAACCCCTTTGCTATGGCAAGTCTACATAAGTTCAGGAGCACAAATCTGCTAAACAAGTCACATATTAAGTTGCATGGACTCACTTTGTGTGCAATATATGTTTAACATGATTTTTGAATGTCTACCTCATCTCTTGTACCCCACACAGACAATCACCTGTAAGGTCCCTCAGTCGAGCAGTGAATTTCAAACACAGATTCAACCACAAAGATTGTCCAATGCCTCGCAAAGAAGTCATATATTGGTAGATGGGTAAACATTTTAAAAGCAGACATGGAATATTCCTTTGAGCATGGTGAAGTTATAAATTACACTTTGGATGGTGTATCAATACACCCAGTCACTACAAAGATACAGGTGCCCTTCCTAACTCAGTTACTGGAGAGGAAGGAAACTGCTCAGAGATTTCACCATGAGGCCAATGGTGACTTTAAAACATTTACAGAGTTTAGTGCGTGTGATAGGAGAAAAGTGAGGATGGATTAACAACATTGGAGTTACTCCACAATACTAACCTAATTGATAGACTGAAAAGAAGGAAGACTGTACAGAATCTAAATATTCCAAAACATGCATCCTGTTTGCAGTAAGGCCCTAAAGTAAAACTGCAAAAAATGTGGCAAAGAAATTAACTTTATGTTTGAATATGAAGTGTTATGTTAACTAAAAAGCAGCATGCCCCAAGAGAGGATGACTTCCACTTCAGCAGTGATGAATTCATGAACGTCTTAGACAAAAAGATCATGACCGTTAGAAAGCAAATTACGGACTCCTCTTCGAATCTGCATATTTCTTCAAAGCTCAGTTGTCCTGAGTCTGCACAGAACTGCCAGGACCTAGGATCAATGGACATACTCAAGTGTTTTAATCTTGTATCTCTTGACATATTTATGAAAATAGTCTTGGCCTCTAAACCTTCCAGCTGCATACTGGACCCTATTCCAACTTAACTACTGAAAGAGCTACTTCCTGTTTTTGGCCCTCCTATGTTGAACAAACTAAACGACTCCCTATCCTCCGGATGTGTACCAAACTCACTAAAAGTGGCAGTAATAAAGCCTCTCTTGAAAAAACTATCGGCCTAATTCGAATCTACCATTCCTCTAATTTTTTAAAAGAAAAAGCTGTTGACCAAGGCTCTGCATCTTTCCTCGTGCTCATAGACCTTAGTGCCGCTTTTGACACCATCAATTACCACATTATTTTGGAGAGATTGGAAACCTTAGTTGGTCTACACGGACAAGTTCTTTCCAGTTTAGATCTTCTGTCGGAAATATATCAGTTCGTCTCTGTGGATGGTTTGTCCTCTGACAAATAAATTGTACATTTCGGTGTTCCTCAAGGTTCTGTTTTAGGACCACTATTGTTTTCAGTAAATATATCTTGGTAATGTCATTCGAAAACACAATGTCAACTCACACAGCTGTACATTTCGATGAAACATGGTGAAGCCCCAAAATTGCCTACCCTGGAAGCCTGTGTTTCAGACATAAGTGGATGGCGGCAAATGTTTTACTTTTAAACAGAGATGCTAGTTCTAGGTCCCAAGAAACAAAGAGATCAAGAGATCTGATCTGACAATTAATCTTGACGGTTGTACAGTCGTCTCAAATAAAACTGGGAAGAACCTCAGCGTTACTCTGGATCCTGATCTCTCTTTTGACGAACATATCAAGAATATTTCAAGGGCAGCTTTTTTCCATCTTCGTAACATTGCAAAAACTGGACACTTTTAGTCCAAAAATGATGCAGAAAAGCTAATCCATGCTTTTGTCCCTTCTAGATTAGACTACTGCAATGCTCGGATAAAGCACTAAATAAACTTCAGTTAATGCTAAATATGTCTGCTAGAATCTTGACTAGAACACCAAAATTTGATCGTATTACTCCAGTGCTAGCCTCTCTACACTGGCTGACTGTTAAGGCTTGGGGTGATTTCAAGGTTTTACAGCTAATCTACAAAGCATTACATGGACTTGCTCCTAACTATCTCTCCGATTTGGTCCTGCCGTACATACTTACACGTACGCTACAGTCACAAAACGCAGGCCTCCTTATTGTCCCTAGAATTTATTAGCAAACAGCGGGAGGCTTAAGCTTTCTCATACAGAGATCAATTTTTATGGAATGGTCTGCCTATCCATGTGAAAGACACAGACTCGGTCTCGACATTTAAGTATTTACTGAAGACTCATCTCTTCATTAGGTCCCATGATTGAGTGTAGCCTGGTCCAAGGGTGCTAAGGTAAACGGCAAGGCACTGAAATGATGAACTGCCATTGCTGTTTCTGCCTGGCTGGCTCCCCTCTCTCCACTAGGATTCTCTGCCTGTGACCCTATTAAGGAGGCTGAGTCACTGGCTTACTAGTGCCCTTTACATGCCGTCCCTAGAAGGGGTGCGTCATGTCATGCCAGGCTTTTTTGCACTATACTCGACTTGAGTGGGTTGAGTCACTGATGTGATCTTCCTGTATGGTCTTGCGCCCCCTCGGGCTCGTGCAGTGGAGGAGATTGTCGTGGGCTATAGTCAGCCTCGTCTCAGGGTAGTAAGTTAGTGGTCTGTTGATATCCCTCTTGTGGTGTGGGGGCTGTGCTTTGGCAAAGTGGGTGGGGTTATGTCATGCCTGGTTGGTCCTGTCCGGGGGTGTCGTCGGACGGGTCCACAGTGTCCCCCGATCCCCCCGTCTCAGCCTCCAGTATCTATGCTGCAATAGTCTATGTGCCGGGGGGCTAGGGTCAGTCTGTTATATTTGGTGTAATTCTCCTGTCTTATCTGGTGTCCTGTGTGAATTTAAAACTTTTTAGGGATAGGGGGCAGAATTTTCACTTTTGGATGAATTGGTGCCCAAATTGAACGGCCTCCTACTCTTTCCCAGATGATAATATATGCATATTATTATTACTATTGGATAGAAAACACTCTGAAGTTTCTAAAACTGTTTGAATTATGTCTGTGAGTATAACAGAACTCATATGGCAGGCAAACTTCCAAACAGGAAGTGAAAATTCTGAAAAGGGTCGATGTGAAAGTCATCGCCTATTCAAATCCCTGTAATTTATGGATCTGTTTGCACTTCATATCCCTTCCACTAGATGTCAACAGTCAGTAGAACGTGGAATGAAGCCTCTAGTGTGATGTGGGGCCAGATGGGAGCTATTTGAGTCACTGGTCTGGCAGATTGCCAGTTCCTGGTCACGCACGCTAGACATGGGATGTCAATGTGTGCCATTACTTTTACAGACATGAAGAAATGCTCCGGTTGGGACGTTATTGGATATATATGATAACAACATCCTGAAGATTGATTCTCAACTAAGTTTGACCAGTTTATTCGACTTGTAATATAACTTTTTGAAGTTTGTCCGACGTTTGCGGTCACTTGCGCCAGTGTTTGGACACGAGTGCTACACATGCTAGCTAAAGTTGCTAATTCGACATAAGTAATGGACATTATCGAACAAAACAACGATTTATTGTGGAACTAGGATTCCTGGCACTGCATTCTGATGAAAGATCATCAAAGGTAAGGGAATATTTATGATGTAATTTCGTATTTCTGTTGACTCCAACATGGCGGAGAAATGTTATTTATATTTGAGCGCCGTCTCAGATTATTGCATGGTGTGCTTTTTACTAAAGTTTTTTGAAAATCTGACACAGCGGTTGCATTAAGAACCAGTGTATCTTTAATTATATGTAAAACATGTATCTTTCATCAAAGTTTATGATGAGTATTTCTGTTATATGACGTGGCTCTCTGCAATTACTCCGGATATTTTGGAGGCATTTCTGAACATGGCGCCAATGTAAACCGAGATTTGTGGATATAAATATGCACATTATCGAACAAAACATAAATGTATTGTGTAACATGATGTCATATGAGTGTCATCTGATAAAGATGTTCAAAGGTTAGTGATTAATTTTATCTTTATTTCTGGGTTTTGTGAAAGCTATCTTTGTCTGGCAAAAATGGCTGTGTGTTTTTTGGATTTGGTGGTGAGCTAACATAAATATATGTTGTGTTTTCGCAGTAAAACATTTTAAAAATCGGACACGATGGGTAGATTAACAAGATGTTTATCTTTCATTTGCTGTATTGGACTTGTTAATGTGTGAAAGTTAAATATTTCCCAAAAATATTTTTGAATTTCGCGCGCTGCCTTTTCAGCGGAATGTTTGGGGGGGGGTTCCGCTAGCGGAACGCGTGTCCTGGAAAGGCTAAGTATGCTCCCTCTAATTCTCTTTCTCCCTCCCCTCCCCTCCCGGAGGACGTGAGCCCTAGGACCATGCCTCAGGACTACCTGGCCTGATGACTCCTGGCTGTCCCCAGTCCACCTGGTCGTGCTGCTGCTCCAGTTTCAATTGTTCTGCCTGAGGCTATGAAAACCTGACCTGTTCAGTGGATGTGCAACCTTGTCCCAGACCTGCTGTTTTAGACTCCCTCTCTTTCTCTGTCTTGATCCCTTTCACTCTCTTTCTCTCTCTTTCTCTCTCTACAGCACCTGCTGTTGTGACATCTGAATGCTCGGCTATGAAAAGCCAAATGACATTTACTCCTGAGGTGCTTACTTGTTGCACCCTGTATAACCACTGTGATTATTATTTTACCCTGCTGGTCATCTATGACCGTTTGAACATTTTAAAGAACAATCTGGCCTTAATGGCAATGCACTCTTATAATCTTCACCCGGCACAGCCAGAAGAAGACTGGCCACCCATCAGAGCCTAGTTCCTCTCCAGGTATCTTCCTATGTTCCTGCCTTTCTAGGAAGTTTTTCCTAGCCACTGTGCTTCTACATCTGCATTGCTTGCTGTTTGGGGTTATAGGCTGGAATTCTGTATAAGCACTGGGTGACATCAACACATCAATGAGTACAACTCTTCATATTGGTGGTTGCTGCATCATGTTATGGGTATGCTTGTCATCTGCAAGGACTAGGGAGTTTTTTTTAATGATAAAAAGAAACGGAATAGAGCACAGGCAAAATCCTAGAGGAAAACCTGGTTCAGTCTACTTTCCAACAGACACTGGTAGACAAATTTACCTTTCAGCAGGACAATAACTTAAACCACAAAGCCAAATATACACTGGAGTTTCTTACCAAGACAACATTGAATGTTCCTGAGTGGTTTAGACTTAAATCGGTTTGAAAATCTATAGCAAGACTTGAAAATGTCTGTCTAGCAATGATCAACAACCAACTTTACAGAGCTTGAAGAATTAAAACAAATATAATTTGCAAATATTGCACAATCTAGATGTGCAAAGCTCTTACAGACTTACCCAGAAAGACTCACAGCTGTAATTACTGCCAAAGGTGATTCTAACATGCATTGACTCAGGGGGTTTAATACTTATCTAATCAAGAAAAATTTGTTTTAGTTTTCATACTCTTTTACTTTGACATTACAGAGTATTTTGTGTAGATCATTGACAAAAAATTACAATTAAATCCATTTTAATCCGACTTTGTAACACAACAAAATGTGGGAAAAGTATAAGTTACCTCGTACCTCTGCACATCGACTTGGTACTGGTACCCTGTGTACCCTCTCTAGCCAAGATATCGCTACTCATTGTGTATTTATTATTAATTTTATCATTACATGTTATTACTTTTCAATTTTCTTCCTCTCATTTTTGGGAATGGCCCGTAAGTTAGCATTTCACTGTTAGTCTACACCTGTTATTTACAAAGCATGTGACGAATAAAATGAATTTGATTTTGATTTGATGCTTTAAAAGTTTAATGAACATTCAGATCTGTTGTCAAGTTGTAGCCGGCTAGCAATCTACCCTGCACCTTAGAGACTGTTTTGCCCTATGTACAGTCGTTGCCAAAAGTTTTGAGAATGACATAAATATAAATTTTCACAAAGTTTGCTGCTTCAGTGTCTTTAGATATTTTTGTCAGATGTTACTATGGAATACTGAAGTATAATTACAAGCATTTCATAAGTGTCAAAGGCTTTTCTTGACAATTACATGAAGTTGATGCAAAGAGTCAATATTTGCAGTGTTGACCCTTCTTTTTCAAGACCTCTGCAATCCGCCCTGGCATGCTGTCAATTAAATTCTGAGCCACATCCTGACTGATGGCAGCCCATTCTTGCATAATCAATGCTTGGAGTTTGTCAGAATTTGTGGGTTTTGTTTGTCCACTTGCCTCTTGAGGATTGACCACAAGTTCTCAATGGGATTAAGGTCTGGGGAGTTTCCTGGCCATGGACCCAAAATATCAATGTTTTGTTCCCCGAGCCACTTAGTTATCACTTTTGCCTTATGGCAAGGTGCTCCATCATGCTGGAAAAGGCAGTTCCTGGATGGTTGGGAGAAGTTGCTCTCGAAGGATGTGTTGGTACTATTCTTTTTTCATGGCTGTGTTCTTAGGCAAAATTGTGAGTGAGACCACTCCCTTGGCTGAGAAGCAACCCCACACATGAATGGTCTCAGGATGCTTTACTGTTGGCATGACACAGGACTGATGGTAGTGCTCACCTTGTCTTCTCCGGACAAGCTTTTTTCCGGATGCCCCAAACAATCGGAAAGGGGATTCATCAGAGAAAATGACTTTACCCCAGTCCTCAGCAGTCCAATCCCTGTACCTTTTGCAGAATATCAGTTTGTCCCTGATGTTTTTCCTGGAGAGCTGCCCTTCTTGACACCAGGCCAAAGTCTTCGCCTCTGTAACGTCCTGACCAGAGTTCTTATGTGTTTTGCTTGTTTAGTGTTGGTCAGGACGTGAGCTGGGTGGGAATTCTATGTTGTGTGTCTAGTTCGTCTGCTTCTGTGTTCAGCCTAATATGGTTCTCAATCAGAGACAGCTGTCAATCGTTGTCCCTGATTGAGAATCATATATAGGTGGCTTGTTTTGTGTTGGGGATTGTGGGTGGTTGTTTCCTGTGTCAGTGTTTGTGCCACACAGGACTGTGACGGTTAGTTTGTTTGTTATTTTGTATCGTGTCTATGTCTAACGTTAGTAGCTTGTGTATTGCACTTTCGTTTGTAGCTTCACGGTCGTTTGTTGTTTTGTATTAGTTTGTCAGTATCTTGTCTTTGTGTTTATTAAATTCATGGAAAATTACCACGCTGCACATTGGTCCTCCGATCCTTCTCTCCTCTCCTCGTCCGAGGAGGAGGAAGAGCTAGACTGCCGTTACAGCCTCACTCTGCATGCAGATGCACTTGCACCTGCCTGCTGCCATTCCTGAGCAAGCTCTGTACTGGTGGTGCCCCGATCCCGCAGCTGAATCAACTTTAGGAGACGGTCCTGGCACCCTGAAGCCTTCTTCACAACAATTGCACCGCTCTCCTTGAAGTTCTTGATGATCCGATAAATGCTTGATTTAGGTGCAATCTTACTGGCAGCAATATCCTTGCCTGTGAAGCCCTTTTGTGCAAAGCAATGATGACGGCACGTGTTTCCTTGCAGGTAACCATGGTTGACAGAGGAAGAACAATGATTCCAAGCACCACCCTCCTTTTGAAGCTTCCAGTCTGTTATTCGAACTCAATCAGCATGACAGAGTGATCTCCAGCCTTGTCCTCGTCAACACTCACACCTGTGTTAACGAGAGAATCACTGACATGATGTCAGCTGGTCCTTTCGTGGCAGGGCTGAAATGCAGTGGAATTTTTTTGGGGGGTGATTCAGTTCATTTGCATGGCAAAGAGGGACTTTGCAATTAATTGATATTCATCTGTTCACTCTTCATAACATTCTGGAGTATATGCAAATTGCCATCATACAAACTGAGGCAGCAGACTTTGTGAAAATTAATATTTGTGTCATTCTCAAAACTTTTGGCCACGACTGTACATAGTCATTGAACACTGGTCACTTTAATGTTTACATACTGTTTAACCCACTATATGTATATACTGTAAACTCTTAGAAAGAAGCGGAACAACCCTTTTAGGTTCTAGATAGCATATTTGTTTCTGAGAGTGTAGTCATCTCTTATCCTGTATAACTACTACTGTACACACCGTTTCTATTCATGTACTGTCCATACTGTATAGAGATATATAGACACACCATACTACGTACTCTGACATTGCTCGTTCTGATTTTTCTTAATTTGACTTTTTAAATGTTTGACTTTTTTAAATTAATTGCGTATTGTTTTGTATTTCTAGGTATTATTACTACACTGCCGGAGCTAGGAACACAAGCATTTAGCTGCACCTGCGATAACATCTGCAAATCTGTGTACGCGACCAATAAACTTTGGTTTGATTTGACCCTGCTTATGATGGCTAAAGCAACATGGTATACTTCAAATACTCCAACAACAGTCCTGTAACCTCAACCCCACCATGTTTTCTTTCTGTCTGCTCACATGATATGACAATACACAGTCGAATCTGTATAAATTGGATTGGAGAAAAAGCTGCTGCTGATGAACTGTTGATCACAGTGCTATCCATTAGGATTAGGTCACTCCCTCCTCTGGCTGGGAAGTGATAGGATATCTCCCTGTTCTCCTGGGAAACTGGACACTTTGTTTACGCTCTCACACTTTGTATGCACCCTGCTGTTTGCACCTTTTGGCATACACTCAATTGAAAAATTGCAATACTGTAATTCTGAGGTGTAATTGTGACATATCAACGTAATAACAATAATAATAATAGCATTTTCTTACTTTAAAGCTAATTTGTGCTACTATGTGGCTCAGGTCATATAGGTTTTTCTTTGTGATATCTTTACAGGCTCAGTCACATGCCAACAGGCAAGGAGGTAGCAATCTTAAATCAGATTACATCTTCACTTTTATCCCTCAATCCTATTCCTCATTATCACGTTTATATTCAACTCCTTAGAGCTGATCATCAGACAGCTTTCTTACCTCTGCTGGAGAAGACATGATGGAAACTTGCATCCCATATTGAAATGATCCCCCAATTCCCAATACCAATGTCAACAGGTAAAGCCTCCAGTACTGCATCTAGAATATAAACAAATAAACTGTCTTACAGTAACTAAGAATTCTAAACTGAGTTACGTCTCAATGAAACAAAGAGCAATATTACAGACATGATACAAATTTGATAGATTAGTCAACAGTTAAATAAAGTGTTGTGCAAAGTTTTTAACTCAACAATTGTGTTTTTTAAAATTGTAATTGTAGGATGTCTCTCAGTATAAACAACATAGGAGTAGAAATGGCAGAGTGCGGAGTTTCTTTTTTTAAAACTATTTATTGAATAATTTCAGTATGAGCCTCATCATCAATTATGTGAGTGATGTGTTGTTGTCTTACCAGATCATTGAGTGCTTTTCCCATCTTTCCGTCTGAGGCTCCCTGGATGCTGGCTGGAACAGCAGAGCAGGTGGACAGTTGGTTGATTGCCTGCTGCTGCTGAGTGAGATGGAGGGACACAGACACCAAGGAACATTTATCCCCACCGATACCACGGTCCTGTCCCCGAAACTGTAATTAATCACATCGTCTGGGTTGTAGTGGAAGAAAACCTTGTTGGAGAGGAGGAGGAGGAGAGAAAGAGAGAGATGGGGGGGGGGGGGGGGGGGGGGGGTAGAGAGAGAGTGCAAATTAGTGGTCACTGAACAGTGAGAGGAACAGGACTGAACCAGGAACATCTTACTGGTCCAAACTGGATCTCACCAGAAGATTCCTTCCCACTGATAACGAGCCTTGGCCTTGTGACTCCATCATGTTTGTTTTTACTCCGGTTTGTTTTTACTCCGGTTTGGTATTAGGTTTAATTTTCATAAGAGATGGACGGTTAGGAAGGTGTCTTGATAAAACAGGAATAACTTACTTATTGTTCCGTGAGTCACTGACTGAGCACATCAATGTGGAAGCTGAACAGGACAGGTGCTGCCCAGTTCCAGTTTAACATTGAGCACTTTGTAAGGAATAAAGAAAACAGTAATTTCCAAATCTTCTGGTTGATACTGTATGTTTTGTATTGTAAAAATATTGTGCATTGTTTTTAAGTTGCCTTTTCGTTTGTTTGTGTTGTTTTGATTACTGAGTATCAAGCAGTACATTGTCCTGTACTGGTGATTGTTATTGGCAATACTGTCCTGTACTGGTGATTGTTATTGGCAACATTGTCCCATACTGGTGATTGTTATTGGCAATACTGTCCTGTACTGGTGATTGTTATTGGCAACATTGTCCCATATTGGTGATTGTTATTGGCAATACTGTCCCGTACTGGTGATTGTTATTGGCAACATTGTCCCATACTGGTGATTGTTATTGGCAACACTGTCCTGTACTGGTGATTGTTATTGGCAATACTGTCCTGTACTGGTGATTGTTATTGGCAACACTGTCCTGTACTGGTGATTGTTATTGGCAACATTGTCCCATTGTCACGATCGTCTTTGGGTGAGAGAGAGGACCAAGGCGCAGCGTGTGCAAAATACATCTTCTTTATTTAAAGAAGAGAGAAAAAACAAGAAACGAACAACTATACACAAACTAACAAAATAACAAACTGACGACCGTGAAGCTATACATATAAATAGTGCTGACACAAACACTACACATAGACAATTACCCACAAACAGCTAAAGCCTATGGCTGCCTTAAATATGGCTCCCAATCAGAGACAACAATAACCAGCTGTCTCTGATTGAGAACCAATTCAGGCAACCATAGACTTTCCTAGACACCTACACTGAACACTAACCCATCTACTCTATTTAACCCCCTAAACCATACAACACCCTAGACAATACAAAAACACACAAACTTCCCAATGTCACACCCTGACCTAACTAAAATAATAATGAAAACAAAGATAACTAAGGCCAGGGTGTGACACCCATACTGGTGATTGTTATTGGCAATACTGTCCTGTACTGGTGATTGTTATTGGCAACATTGTCCCATACTGGTGATTGTTATTGGCAATACTGTCCTGTACTGGTGATTGTTATTGGCAACACTGTCCTGTACTGGTGATTGTTATTGGCAATACTGTCCCGTACTGGTGATTGTTATTGGCAACATTGTCCCATACTGGTGATTGTTATTGGCAATACTGTCCTGTACTGGTGATTGTTATTGGCAATACTGTCCTGTACTGGTGATTGTTATTGGCAACATTGTCCCATATTGGTGATTGTTATTGGCAATACTGTCCTGTACTGGTGATTGTTATTGGCAATACTGTCCTGTACTGGTGATTGTTATTGGCAATACTGTCCTGTACTGGTGATTGTTATTGGCAACATTGTCCCATACTGGTGATTGTTATTGGCAACATTGTCCCATACTGGTGATTGTTATTGGCAATACTGTCCTGTACTGGTGATTGTTATTGGCAACATTGTCCCATACTGGTGATTGTTATTGGCAACATTGTCCCATACTGGTGATTGTTATTGGCAACATTGTCCCATATTGGTGATTGTTATTGGCAACATTGTCCCATACTGGTGATTGTTATTGGCAATACTGTCCTGTACTGGTGATTGTTATTGGCAACATTGTCCCATACTGGTGATTGTTATTGGCAATACTGTCCCGTACTGGTGATTGTTATTGGCAACATTGTCCCATACTGGTGATTGTTATTGGCAACATTGTCCCATATTGGTGATTGTTATTGGCAACATTGTCCCATACTGGTGATTGTTATTGGCAACATTGTCCCATACTGGTGATTGTTATTGGCAATACTGTCCCGTACTGGTGATTGTTATTGGCAACATTGTCCCATACTGGTGATTGTTATTGGCAATACTGTCCCATACTGGTGATTGTTATTGGCAACATTGTCCCATACTGGTGATTGTTATTGGCAACATTGTCCCATACTGGTGATTGTTATTGGCAACATTGTCCCATACTGGTGATTGTTATTGGCAACATTGTCCCATACTGGTGATTGTAATTGGCAACATTGTCCCATACTGGTGATTGTTATTGGCAATACTGTCCTGTACTGGTGATTGTTATTGGCAATACTGTCCTGTACTGGTGATTGTTATTGGCAACATTGTCCCATACTGGTGATTGTTATTGGCAACATTGTCCCATACTGGTGATTGTTATTGGCAACATTGTCCCATACTGGTGATTGTTATTGGCAATACTGTCCCGTACTGGTGATTGTTATTGGCAACATTGTCCCATACTGGTGATTGTTATTGGCAACATTGTCCCATACTGGTGATTGTTATTGGCAATACTGTCCTGTACTGGTGATTGTTATTGGCAATACTGTCCCGTACTGGTGATTGTTATTGGCAACATTGTCCCATACTGGTGATTGTTATTGGCAACATTGTCCCATACTGGTGATTGTTATTGGCAACATTGTCCCATATTGGTGATTGTTATTGGCAATACTGTCCTGTACTGGTGATTGTTATTGGCAATACTGTCCTGTACTGGTGATTGTTATTGGCAACATTGTCCCATATTGGTGATTGTTATTGGCAATACTGTCCTGTACTGGTGATTGTTATTGGCAACATTGTCCCGTACTGGTGATTGTTATTGGCAATACTGTCCTGTACTGGTGATTGTTATTGGCAACATTGTCCCGTACTGGTGATTGTTATTGGCAACATTGTCCTGTACTGGTGATTGTTATTGGCAATACTGTCCTGTACTGGTGATTGTTATTGGCAACATTGTCCCGTACTGGTGATTGTTATTGGCAATACTGTCCTGTACTGGTGATTGTTATTGGCAACATTGTCCCGTACTGGTGATTGTTATTGGCAACATTGTCCCATATTTGTGATTGTTATTGGCAATACTGTCCTGTACTGGTGATTGTTATTGGCAACATTGTCCCATACTGGTGATTGTTATTGGCAACATTGTCCCATACTGGTGATTGTTATTGGCAATACTGTCCTGTACTGGTGATTGTTATTGGCAATACTGTCCCGTACTGGTGATTGTTATTGGCAATACTGTCCTGTACTGGTGATTGTTATTGGCAACATTGTCCCATACTGGTGATTGTTATTGGCAATACTGTCCTGTACTGGTGATTGTTATTGGCAATACTGTCCCGTACTGGTGATTGTTATTGGCAATACTGTCCCGTACTGGTGATTGTTATTGGCAACATTGTCCCATACTGGTGATTGTTATTGGCAATACTGTCCTGTACTGGTGATTGTTATTGGCAATACTGTCCTTACTGGTGATTGTTATTGGCAATACTGTCCTGTACTGGTGATTGTTATTGGCAACATTGTCCCATACTGGTGATTGTTATTGGCAATACTGTCCTGTACTGGTGATTGTTATTGGCAATACTGTCCCGTACTGGTGATTGTTATTGGCAATACTGTCCCGTACTGGTGATTGTTATTGGCAACATTGTCCCATATTGGTGATTGTTATTGGCAACATTGTCCCGTACTGGTGATTGTTATTGGCAATACTGTCCTGTACTGGTGATTGTTATTGGCAACATTGTCCCATACTGGTGATTGTTATTGGCAACATTGTCCCATATTGGTGATTGTTATTGGCAACATTGTCCCGTACTGGTGATTGTTATTGGCAATACTGTCCTGTACTGGTGATTGTTATTGGCAACATTGTCCTGTACTGGTGATTGTTATTGGCAACATTGTCCCATACTGGTGATTGTTATTGGCAACATTGTCCAATATTGGTGATTGTTATTGGCAATACTGTCCTGTACTGGTGATTGTTATTGGCAATACTGTCCTGTACTGGTGATTGTTATTGGCAACATTGTCCCATATTGGTGATTGTTATTGGCAATACTGTCCCGTACTGGTGATTGTTATTGGCAATACTGTCCCGTACTGGTGATTGTTATTGGCAACATTGTCCTGTACTGGTGATTGTTATTGGCAATACTGTCCTGTACTGGTGATTGTTATTGGCAACATTGTCCCGTACTGGTGATTGTTATTGGCAATACTGTCCTGTACTGGTGATTGTTATTGGCAACATTGTCCCGTACTGGTGATTGTTATTGGCAACATTGTCCCATATTGGTGATTGTTATTGGCAATACTGTCCTGTACTGGTGATTGTTATTGGCAACATTGTCCCATACTGGTGATTGTTATTGGCAACATTGTCCCATACTGGTGATTGTTATTGGCAATACTGTCCTGTACTGGTGATTGTTATTGGCAATACTGTCCTTTACTGGTGATTGTTATTGGCAATACTGTCCCGTACTGGTGATTGTTATTGGCAACATTGTCCCATACTGGTGATTGTTATTGGCAACATTGTCCCATACTGGTGATTGTTATTGGCAACATTGTCCCATATTGGTGATTGTTATTGGCAACATTGTCCCATACTGGTGATTGTTATTGGCAATACTGTCCTGTACTGGTGATTGTTATTGGCAATACTGTCCCGTACTGGTGATTGTTATTGGCAACATTGTCCCATACTGGTGATTGTTATTGGCAATACTGTCCTGTACTGGTGATTGTTATTGGCAACATTGTCCCATACTGGTGATTGTTATTGGCAATACTGTCCCATACTGGTGATTGTTATTGGCAATACTGTCCTGTACTGGTGATTGTTATTGGCAACATTGTCCCATATTGGTGATTGTTATTGGCAACATTGTCCCATACTGGTGATTGTTATTGGCAACATTGTCCCATACTGGTGATTGTTATTGGCAACATTGTCCCATACTGGTGATTGTTATTGGCAACATTGTCCCTTACTGGTGATTGTAATTGGCAACATTGTCCCATACTGGTGATTGTTATTGGCAATACTGTCCCGTACTGGTGATTGTTATTGGCAATACTGTCCTGTACTGGTGATTGTTATTGGCAACATTGTCCCATACTTGTGATTGTTATTGGCAACATTGTCCCATACTGGTGATTGTTATTGGCAACATTGTCCCATACTGGTGATTGTTATTGGCAACATTGTCCCATACTGGTGATTGTTATTGGCAACATTGTCCCATATTGGTGATTGTTATTGGCAACATTGTCCCATACTGGTGATTGTTATTGGCAATACTGTCCTGTACTGGTGATTGTTATTGGCAATACTGTCCCGTACTGGTGATTGTTATTGGCAACATTGTCCCATACTGGTGATTGTTATTGGCAATACTGTCCTGTACTGGTGATTGTTATTGGCAACATTGTCCCATACTGGTGATTGTTATTGGCAATACTGTCCCATACTGGTGATTGTTATTGGCAATACTGTCCTGTACTGGGATTGTGGCAACATTGTTATTGATATTGCAACATTGTCCCATATGGTGATTGTTATTGGCAACATTGTCCCATACTGGTGATTGTGTGATGGCAACATTGTCCCTACTGTGTGATGTGTTTGGCAACATTGTCCCTTACTGGTGATTGTAATGGCAACATTGTCCCATACTGGTGATTGTTATTGGCAATACTGTCCTGTACTGGTGATTGTTATTGGCAATACTGTCCTGTACTGGTGAGTTGTTATTGGCAACATTGTCCCATACTGTGATTGTTATTGGCAACATTGTCCATACTGGTGATGTTTATTGCAACATTGTCCCATACTGGTGATTGTTACTTGGCAATACTGGTCCAGTACTGGATTGTATATTGGCAACATTGTCCATACTTGGTGATTGTTATTGCAACATGTCCATGACTGGTGATTGTTATTGGCATACTGTCCTTTACTGTGATTGTTATTGGCAACTTGTCCCTGTACTGGTGATTGTTATTCAACATTGTCCATACTGTGATTGTTATTGGCAACATTGTCCCATACTGTGATTGTTATTGGCAATACTGTCCTGTACTGTGATTTTGTTATTGGCAATACTGTCCTGTACTGGTGATTGTTATTGCAACATTGTCCTTACTGGGATTGTATTGCAATACTGTCCGTGTTGTTATTGGCACTGTCCCATATGGTGATTGTTATTGGCCATACTGTCCTGTACTGGTGATTGTTATTGGCAACATTGTCCCATACTGTGATTGTTATTGGCACATTGTCCATACTGGTGATTGTTATTGGCAACATTTCCCATATTGGATTGTTTATTGGCATACTGTCCGTACTGGTGATTGTTATTGGCAAACTGTCCTGTACTGGTGATTTGTTATTGGCAACATTGTCCCATATTGGTGATTGTTATTGGCAATACTGTCCTATACTGGTGATTGTTATTGGCAACTTGTCCCGTTGTGATTGTTATTGCAATACTGTCCTGTACTGGTGATTGTTATTGCAACATTGTCCCTACTGTGATTGTTATTGGCAACATTGTCCTGTACTGGTGATTGTTATTGGCAATACTGTCCTGTACTGGTGATTGTTATTGGCAACATTGTCCCATATTAACTGGTGATTGTTATTGGCATACTGTCCTGTACTGGTGATGTTATTGGCAACATTGTCCCGTACTGGTATTGTTATTGGCAACATTGTCCCATATGTGATTGTATTGGCAATACTGTCCTGTACTGGTGATTGTTATTGGCAACATTGTCCCATACTGGTGATTGTTATTGGCAACATTGTCCCATACTGTGATTGTTATTGGAAATACTGTCCTGTATGGTGATTGTTATTGCAATACTGGTCCCTCTGGTGATTGTTTATGGGCAATCTGTCCCTGTACTGGTGATTGTTATTGGCAACATTGTCCCATACTGGTGATTGTTATTGCAATACTGTCCTGTACTGTGATTTTTTATGGCAATACTGTCCGTACTGGGATTGTTATTGGCAATACTGTCCTACTGGTGATGTTATTGGCAACATTGTCCCATACTGGTGATTGTTATTGGCAATACTGTCCTTACTGGTGATTGTTATTGCAAACTGTCCCTTACTGGTGATTGTTATTGCATACGGTCCTGTACTGTGATTGTTATTGGCACATTGTCCCATATGGTGATGTTTATTGCAATACTGTCTGTACTGGTGATTGTTATTGGCAATACTGTCCCGTACTGGTGATTGTTATTGGCATACTTGTCCCGTACTGGTGATTGTTATTGCAACTTGTCCCATATGGTGATTGTTATTGGAACTTGTCCCTTACTGTATTGTTTATTGGCATACTGTCCTGTACTGGTGATTGTTATTGGCAAACATTGTCCCATACTGGTGATTGTTATTGCAACATTGTCCCATATTTGGATTGTTATTGGCAACATTGTCCCTTGGTGATTGTTATTGGCAATACTGTCCTGTACTGGTGATTGTTTTTGGCAACTGTCCTTACTGTGATTGTTATTGGCACATTGTCCCATACGGTGATTGTTATTGGCAACATTGTCCATATTGGTGATTGTTATTGGCAATACTGTCCTGTACTGGTGGATTGTTATTGGCAATACTGTCCTGTACGGTGATTGTTATGCAACATTGTCCCATATTGGTGATTGTTATTGGCAATACTGTCCCGTACTGGTGATTGTTTTGGCAATATGTCCGTACTGGTGATTGTTATTGGCAACATGTCCTGTACTGTGATTGTTATTGCAATACTGTCCTGTACTGGTGATTGTTATTGGCAATCTTGTCCCGTACTGGTGATTGTTATTGGCAATACTGTCCTGTACTGGTGATTGTATTGGCAACATTGTCCCGACTGGTGATTGTTATTGCAACATTGTCCCATATGTGTGATTGTTATTGGCAAACTGTCCTGTACTGGTGATTGTTATTGGCACATTGTCCCTACTGGTGATTGTTATTGGCAACATTGTCCCGTACTGGTGATTGTTATTGGCATACTGTCCTGTATGGTGATTGTTATGGCAATCTGTCCTGTACTGGTGATTGTTATTGGCAATACTGTCCTACTGGTGATTGTTATTGGCAAATTGTCCATCCTGGGATTGTTATTGGCAACATTGTCCATACTTGGTGATTGTTATTGGCAACATTGTCCATACTGGTGATGGTTTATGGCAATACTGTCCTGTACTGTGATTGTTATTGGCACTGTCCCGTACTTGTGATTGTTTATTGGCAACATTGTCCCATACTGGTGATTGTTATTGGCAACATTGTCCCATACTGGTGATTGTTATTGAATACTGCCTGTACTGGTGATTGTTATTGGCAATACTGTCCTACTGGTGATTGTTATTGGCAATACTGTCTGTACTGGTGATTGTTATTGGCTACATTGTCCTACTGGTGATTGTTATTGGCAATACTGTCCATCTGGTGATTGTTTATTGGCAATACTGTCCGTACTGGTGATTGTATATGGCACATTGTCCTGATATTGGTGATTGTTATTGGCACATTGTCCGTACTGGTGATTGTTATTGGCAACATTGTCCTACTGGTGATTGTTTATTGCATACTGTCCTTACTGTGTTGTTATTGGCAACATTGTCCCATACTGGTGATTGTTATTGGCAAATTGTCCCATACTGGTGATTGTTATTGGCACATGTCCATCTGGTGATTGTTATTGGCAACATTGTCCCATATTGGTGATTGTATTGGCAATACTGTCCTGTACTGGTGTTTGTTATTGGCAATACTGTCCTGTACTGGTGATTGTTATTGGCACATTGTCCATATGGTGATTGTTATTGGCAATACTGTCCTGTACTGGTGATTGTTATTGGCAACATTGTCCCTACTGGTGATTGTTATTGGCAATACTGTCCTGTACTGGTGATTGTTATTGGCAACATTGTCCCGTACTGGTGATTGTTATGGCAACATAGTCCTGTACTGGTGATTGTTATTGGCAATACTGTCCTGTACTGGTGATTGTTATTGGCAACATTGTCCGTACTGTGGATGTTATTGGCAATACTGTCCGGTACGGTGATTGTTATTGGCAACATGTCCCGTATGGTGATTGTTATGGCACATTGTCCCATATGGTGATTGTTATTGGCAATACTGTCCTGTACTGGTGATTGTTATGGCAACATTGTCCCATACTGGTGATTGTTATTGCAACATTGTCCATACTGTGATTGTTATTGGCAATACTGGCCTGTACGGTGATTGTTTTGGCAATTGTCCTACTGGTGTTGTTATTGGCAATACTGTCCTGTACTGGTGATTGTTATTGGCAACATTGTCCCATACTGGTGATGTGTTATGGGCAATACTGTCCTGTACTGGTGATTGTTTATTGCAATACTGTCCGTACTGGTGATTGTTATTGGCAATACTGTCCCGTACTGGTGATTGTTATTGGCAACATTGTCCATACTGGTGATTGTTATTGGCAATACTGTCCTGTACTGTGATTGTTATTGGCAATACTGTCCTTACTGGTGATTGTTATTGGCAATACTGTCCTGTACTGGTGATTGTTATTGGCAACATTGTCCCATACTGGTGATTGTTATTGGCAATACTTGTCCTACTGGTGATTGTTATTGGCAATACTGTCCCGTACTGGTGATTTTTATGGCAATACTGTCCCGTACTGGTGATTGTTATTGGCAACATTGTCCCATATTGGTGATTGTTATTGGCACATTGTCCTACTGGTGATTGTTATTGGCAATACTGTCCTGTACTGGTGATTGTTATTGGCAACATTGTCCCATACTGGTGATTGTTATTGGCAACATTGTCCACTTGGTGATTGTTATTGGCAACATTGTCCCTACTGGTGATTGTTATTGCAATACTGTCCTGTACTGGTGATTGTTATTGGCAACATTGTCCGTACTGGTGATTGTTATTGGCAACATTGTCCCGTACTGGTGATTGTTATTGGCAACATTGTCCATATTGGTGATTGTTATTGGCAATACTGTCCTGTACTGGTGATTGTTATTGGCATACTGTCCTGTACTGGTGATTGTTATTGGCAACATTGTCCCATATGGTGATTGTTATTGGCAATACTGTCCGTACTGGTGATTGTTATTGCAATACTGCCCGTCTGGTATTGGTTATGCACATTGTCCCTCCTGGTGATTGTTTATTGGCAATACTGTCCTGTACTGGTGATTGTTATTGGCAACATTGTCCCGTACTGGTTGATTGTTATTGGCAATACTGTCCTGTACTGGTGATTGTTATTGGCAACATTGTCCCGTCTGGTGATTGTTATTGGCAACATGTCCCATATTGGGATTGTTTATGGCAATACTGTCCTGTACTGGTGATTGTTATTGGCAACATTGTCCCAAACTGGTGATTGTTATTGGCAACATTGTCCCATCTGGTGATTGTTTATTGCAATACTGTCCTGTATCTGGTGATTGTTATTGGCAATACTGTCCTGTACTGTGATTGTTTTGGCAATACTGTCCCGTACTGGTGATTGTTATTGGCAACATGTCACACTGTGATGTGTATTGATGTTTGCTGGTCAATTGTCCATATGTTGATTGTTATTGGCAACATTGTCCCATACTGTGATTGTTTATTGGCAATACTGTCCTGTACTTTGGTGATTTGTTATTGGCAATACTGTCCGTACTGGTGATTGTATTGCAATCATTGTCCATACTGGTATTGTTATTGGCAACATTGTCCCTACTGGTGATTGTTATTGGCAATACTGCCTGTACTGGTGATTGTTATTGGCAATACTGTCCTGTACTGGTGATTGTTATTGGCAATACTGTCCCTGTACTGGTGATTGTTATTGGCAACATTGTCCCATATTGGTGATTGTTATTGGAAACATTGTCCATACGGTGATTGTTATTGGCAATACTGTCCATATGGTGATTGTTATTGGCAATACTGTCCCTGTACTGGTGATTGTTATGGCAACATTGTCCCATATTGGTGAGTTGATTATTGGCAACATTGTCCCATACTGGTGATTGTTATGGCAATACTGTCCCATTACTGGTGATTGTTATTGGCATACTGTCCTGTACTGGTGATTGTTATTGGCAAACATTGTCCCTATTGGTGATTGTTATTGGCAACATTGTCCATACTGGTGATTGTTATAGGCAATACTGTCCTACTGGTGATTGTTATTGGCAATACTGTCCTGTACTGGTGATTGTTATTGCAATACTGTCCCTGTACTGGTGATTGTATTGCAACATTGTCCCATACTGGTGATTGTTATTGGCAACATTGTCCCATATTGGTGATTGTTATTGAATACTGTCCTTTACTGGTGATTGTTATTGGCAACATTGTCCCATACTGGTGATTGTTATTGGCAACATTGTCCCATACTGTGATTGTTATTGCAATACTGTCCTGTACTGGTGATTGTTATTGGCAATACTGTCCTGTACTGGTGATTGTTATTGGCAACTGTCCCTATTGGTGATTGTTATTGGCAATACTGTCCTGTACTGGTGATTGTTATTGCAATACTGTCCTGTACGGTGATTGTTATGGCATACTGCCTTACTGTGATTGTTATTGGCAACTTGTCCTACTGGTGATTGTATTTGGCAACATTGTCCCATACTGGTGATTGTTATTGGCAATACTGTCCCTGTACTGGTGATTGTTATTGCACATTGTCCATACTGGTGATTGTTATTGGCAACAGTGTCCCTACTGGTGATTGTTATTGGCAACATTGTCCCATATTGGTGATTGTTTGGCAACTTGTCCTACTGTGATTTTTGGCAATACTGTCCTGTACTGGGATTGTTATTGGCAACATTGTCCCTACTGGTGATTGTTATTGGCAATAATTGTCCCGTACTGGTGATTGTTATTGGCAACTTGTCCCATACTGTGATTGTTATTGGCAACATTGTCCCATATTGGTGATTGTTATTGGCAACATTGTCCCATATGGTGATTGTTTATTGGCAACATTGTCCCATACTGGTGATTGTTTATGGTGCAATACTTTCCCGTACTGGTGATTGTTATTGGCAACATTGTCCCATACTGGTTATTGTTATTGCAATACTGTCCATACTGGTGATTGTTATTGCAACATTGTCCCATACTGGTGATTGTTATTGGCAACATTGTCCATACTGGTGATTGTTATTGGCAACATTGTCCCATACTGGTGATTGTTATTGGCAATAATATTGTGTCCCATACTGGTGTATTGTTATTGGCAACATTGTCCATATGGTGATTGTTATTGGCAATACTGTCCCGTACTGGTGATTGTTATTGGCAATACTGTCCTGTACTGGTGATTGTTTATTGCAACATTGTCCTACTGGTGATTGTTATTGCAACATTGTCCCATACTGGTGATTGTTATTGGCAACATTGTCCCATACTGGTGATTGTATTGCAATACTGTCCGTATACTGGTGATTGTTATTGGCAACATTGTCCCATACTGGTGATTGTTATTGCAACATTGTCCATACTGGGTGATTGTTATTGCAATACTGTCCTGACTGGTGATTGTTATTGGCAATACTGTCCGTACTGGTGATTGTTATTGGCAACATTGTCCCATACTGGTGATTGTTATTGGCAACATTGTCCCTATGGGTGATTGTTATTGCAACTTGTCCATACTGGTGATTGTTATTGGCAAATACTGTCCTGTACTTGTGATTGTTTTCAATATGTCCGTACTGGTGATTGTTATTGGCAACATTGTCCATACTGGTGATTTTATTGGCAACATTCCCATACTGGTGATTGTTATGGCAATACTGTCCTGTACTGGTGATTGTTATTGCCAATCTGTCCTTACTGGTGATTGTTT